>NC_137073.1:40417767-41017767 GCF_951640355.1 Cnephaeus nilssonii
TACATATACAGCCATTTCTAGCTGTAAGGAGAAGTGTAGAAAATGGCCTTTTAATTGTACCCTGGCTGTTCTCTGTAAAACCAGAGTCCTATAATGTAAGGAGGGGAGAGTGGGTGTTGGGTAGGCAATTAGCAGCCTCTGCCTCAGTCAGCCGTGGGAAAAATCTCAACATGCAGGAGCAGGGCACTCCAACTATGACTGGTGCCCAGTTCATTACCCGACTAGTGCAACCAGCAAAGATCTAGAAGTATCTGTCATCCCACATACGCTGCTGACTGCTTTGTGTTGATTAGTTTGACTGAAAGTTAAAACTAGAAAACTGCCTGTAGATTCACCCTTCACAGCCTGATACCATCTATCTACATAGAAGCAGATATGTGTGCATTTGTGTCAGTGTTGTGTATAGTGTGAGATGTGCCTGCTGTGCCTGTAATCTCCTTTAAAGCTAAAATGGAAGCATTATAGATTCTTCCTGGCAGCCTTCTTGTCACTCTGGGAGACCTCCTGGCCTCCTGGCCAGTCTCCAGAGAGATTCCTGTCCATCTGCCTGCAAGGAATCACATTCTGGGGTCCCTGCTCCCATTCTAACTTGCTGCTCATCGGTAGAGAGCTGAGTCTATTTGGGTCAGTCTTGACTGATTATTCTGTTGCCTTAAGTAAGTTCACTTGAATCCTTTACACACACCAACAGTGTTCACTGCATGTTTGCATGCTGGATGCTCAGTGAAATCAATAAGGGATGGTGGAGAGGGTGTCTGAAACCTGAGACTGAGGATTAAGCCTGACCAAGTCTTGGTCCTGGTGGTGACATGTTAGGAAATTCACTGAGGGACTCTAGGCCTTGGTTTTCTAATATGCCAAACAGGGATATTGCTACCCGCCCCCCCACCCCTCCACTTTCCTTGCAAGCTGATTGTGAAGTTCAGTTGCAACGAGATAGTACATGTCAAAGCACTGTACTTCATCTCCTCCCCCCCAAAAAAACAACAACTTGTTATTGCTATTATTAATCTAATGTAAATGTAAGTCATTGAAAAAAAGAAAAGATAAACAAAACATAGTGATAAAGTGGTTCAAGTCCATTTGACTGTAGCTAAGGAAAAAAAATACAGTAGTCAGTGCCAAATCTGCAAAGTGAAAAGAGAAGAGAGACAAAGGATCTGTAAAATTGTATCTGTCCCAGAAATGAGTAAACTCATTTGTTCCATGGAGTAAACTCGTAATACTCTACCCAACATTTCCATGAATTATGAGCTATTCCTTCCATGGAGCACCAGTCCAAAAAGTAGACCTTCGGTTAAATCCTGTCCTGCCCCCTCTGGAAAGGTACGCTAATTTTATTTATTTTAAATAAGTCACCTTTCAAATACAGCTAGACTCCTATCTCAGCAGCAAAGACACAGAACTCCCACATGGAATTCCCTGGCTCAATGCAATCAACTGGGACCCACTTCTATGCATAAATATAAGTCTTTGGGCACAGTGTGTAAGTAGTTGTATACTCTTAAATCAAAATTAGGGATAGGTGAGTTCTGTAGGTGTGAATGTATGTATAAATATCACTGTATATTAAAGCCTACAGAGGCTTATAGTTTTGTAGAGAGATTAATTAGGAGAAATTCTTAATTCTTTAGTTTTTGTCAAAAGAAGAAGCTTTATTTATGCCACATAAAACTAGAATTGCTTTTACTGGCTGTCGCTTTAATATCAACATTTTTATCTAAAGTTAGATCCAAAGCTAAACTTTTATGATTTGACATAATAAATTGCTCCCTGTACTTGAACCAAAAATCACTTATTTTCTATTGGACCGTTAGGGAGTTTGCTGTGCTCTAACTTTGGAGGGTGATTTCTCCTGGGATCTGAAGAACAACAGTCCATGACCTGACTTCAGGAATCATAAAAGTCAAGAACAGTCAATGACCATTTGTAAACTTTTCATGTGACAGCTGAGCAAAGGACCTCTTAACTATGAGCCAATTCTTCTAATGAGATTGAAAATTCCTCACTTCACCCTTCCTAAAGATGGGAAACACCACACACATCACAACGTTTTGTTGCACAAAATTCATTCCAGATGTGCCACAGGCCTTGCATGACAATGCCTGCCTTCCATAGTCACCAAGAGGCATTTTGGCAGGTGGCCACAATGGTATTTTGTCCCTCTCAACCTTGATGCCAGCAAACCACACAGGAAAATTCACCCGGTTTATATCTGTGCGGTTTCTCCTTAACAAAGGAAGGAAAATAAGATAAGAGAATTAGCTGAATGCTTGCCAGATCACAAGGCGGGAATTATGGCTTCTGAAGCACAGGTGTAGGTGAATCTCTCAGGAAGGATTCTGTCTATGCTGATTGTGTTCCTGGTGCTTTCCCACGCTGCGTGGAAGGAAGAAGGATAGGGCACTTTGTCCCCAGCCTTGAGAATTTAAAATGCCTTAGATTGACAAGGTTAACGAGAATGAAACCATCCATGAGCTGCCCTAGCTCCCTGCATAAAGCATCACTCTGCAGCCCACACTGGGTTGTCATGATCTGTTTGTGTGACCGACGTCACCCACCACATTGGGATCCTCCCAGAACAGGAACCGTGGTGTATCTTCATTGTAAACATGGAGCCCAGAGCACAACACAAAGCATATTTGATAAATATTAACTTAGTGAATAAAGGAAACAACAGTAGGACAGGTTAAAAGGATGTCAACACCACAGGGATTCAAAATGCAATCAAACATGAGCCATTGTGTTTCTGGGAATTAATCAAGAGTTAACTCTGTTAATAAGGCATTCCTTCATACTTCCAAGGACCAGTGTGAACTTCTGCCCTCAATCATGCTATGCACTGAGAGATGATGGCTACCATGCTGGGAAATAGTCTTTATGTTGGTAGTCGATTGCTAAAAAGTAGTCATTCTGTTATTGCACAAAAAGGAGAGATGCTAAGGGACAAATAGCAGAGATGGATTTGATTTTAACTCCGGTTTGGTGACAGTGTATTTTATTCCCAGGGAGGAAGGCACTATGCTGCTAGGAAAAATGGGCTCAAACTCAGGTAAGGGCTGGAAATTCATTTTTAAAAGTTAATTAAGACCTATTCTATGAAAAGAAGTAAGACAAGGCATCTGCTTATTAGATTGAAAACATAATCCAGAGGAAAGAGGCCCAGGCTTGCCTTCCCTGAGACCCAATTTTCTAGCATTCTCAAAGTATGTTCCATGGAACACTGTTTATTGGGGAGCTTTATAAATATAAGAAGGAGAGTTCCATAGTCAAGTAAGTTTCAGAAACACTCATTTTTCAGGTTTACAATGTACATTTACATTGTAAAAAAAACTGTTTATGTTTATTCAGTCGGGCCTTTCATAAAATTATTTGATTTAGGCTCTTTATTCACAAAGTATCTTACAGAATTAGATTAGAAATCATCAGTCCAGGAGCCCTACGTGGACAGATGTCTAACGTGTCTTGCAGGGCTAACATTCTGAGTCACTTTGGGCTAACATTCTGCATCAGTTTTTAGAAGTGGTTGTTGAGATTTGGGAACAGATTACTGCTCTGAAAGGTCATAGCCAGAGGAATTGAGCTCTAGAGATTGAAGCTTAGCAGGAGATGATTCTTAAGACCAAGGAAACGAAACAGCACTGGGCATCACATCCTGGAATTGACAAATTTGGGGTGGGAGATATTGAACTTGAATTTGATCATGCTTCTCTAGATCTTGCCTCCAACTTACAGGGATGAAACCATAGAATACAATCAACATGATTAAAAAGTTCTAGAGGATATAATCTGCTTCCTTCAACAAAGAAATTTCAAGAAACAATAACAGAGATGGAAGGGGTATATTGTAGATTAACCTTTTGCACTCAGATGTCGAGTGTGACTCGACAGGGTTAGCATTAGAATAAAGGAATCGAGAAAAAAGCAAGCGAGTGCAAAGGGTTAAAAGACACTTGAGAAACACATCAACCTTGCAATGTTTGGGTTTTGGGGGTCCTGATTTGATAAAAATAACTGTGAAAAAAATATCAATGAGACAATCAGAGAATTATGGACACTTTCTAGATATCCTAATATATAAAAAGCCAGGGGCTGTCACAACTGAAACAACCGAATAGACGACTGAACAGCAGGCTGCGTGGGGCAACCAGGCCAGCATAGGGGGGCAGTTGGGGGTGACCAGGTTGGCGCGGGGGGGGGGGGGGGGAGGGGCGGTTAGGGGCGATCAGGCAGGCAGGCAGGTGAGCAGTTAGGAGCCAGCGGTTCCGGATTATGAGAGGGATGACTGACTGCCGGTTTAGGCACAATCCCTCTCATAATCCAGGACCGCTGGCTCCTAACTGCTCACCTGCCGCTTTAGGCCCAATCCCTAGGATTGGGCCTAAACCAACAGTCAGACATCCCCTGAGGAGTCCCAGATTGGAGAGGGTGCAGGCTGGGCTGAGCGGACTCTGCCCCGTGCACGAATTTCGTGCACCAGGCCTCTAGTTTAATTAAGAAATTATTGTTAAATTTTTAGGTGTGATCATTGTGGTTGTGATTTTGTAAATCTTTATATTTAAAAAATAGCTTCTGAAATATTTACGTATGAAACAATATGTGGTCTGAGATTTGCTTCAAAATAATCCTGGGATGGGGGATATCAATAAAAAGAAATTGGCCATAACATGATAAGGTGCTACATGAGGATTTGCTATCCTATTCTCTCCAACTTTGCATTTTTGAGATTTTCCAAACTAAAACTTTTTAAAGAGAAGTTGGAAGAGAAAGAAATGGGACAAATAAATTATTACAAACTTAGTGAATACAGAGTTTGAAAAGTGATGAGAGAAAGGAATTTTGAGAAGCAGGGGACAAAAACAGCATGGATGAAATTAAAAGAAAGTGAAAACCAAGAAGTGAAGGAGAGAAATTTCAGTGGGCTTTTACAAGAGGAAAATAGATTTTGGAGGGTTCAAGGCCTGATTCCTGGTGAAGAAATGCTGCATGCTGTAATAATCTCTCATTTGAGAAATGGTTATGAAAAAAGATGGTGGTTGGAGTGAAGGTTTGTCAAGAAGGATAATGCTGTTTCTACAAAATTCATGTATTGAAGCCCTATCCTCCTCCCCACATGACTATATTGGAGACTGGGCCTTTAAGGAGGTGCTTAAAGTTCAATGAGGTTATAAAGGAGGAGCTCTGATCTGTAGAACTGGTGCCCTTGTAAGAAAAGTAAGTGAGATCACCCTCCCTCCACCATGTGAAGACACAATGAGATCTCAGACTTCCAGCCTCCAGAGCTGTGAAAAAATAACTTTCTGTTGTTTAAGCCACCCAGTCTACGGTATTTTGTTATGGTAGCCTGAACTAAGACGGGTAAAATCTGCACATTCACTTTATTAGGCTTTGACCTCAGTGTTCATTATGATCTTTTATTATGTTTGAATTAGACATGGAAAAATAAGTGTCACTGAGTGGTGTCATTCTGTGTTCCTTTATATGGTCAGTCAGGTGTGGCCACAAGAGGGACAGGAAAATTTACGGTTCCGAGAGAGTCGGTGCATGCTAAGAGGGGCCACGTGGGAGAAACACCGAGGCAAAGGGCTGGTGGACAGCAAGCAGGACCTGTGGGCCAGCGCCTTCCCTAGGGCTCAGGGTAGAGTACACAAGCAAATGTGGGTGGGGATTGCATTGGGGCATTTGTTTCTTACCAGGTCATGGTCAGGGCAGTGCCGAGAGGAGAACTGTGGCCTGGTGCACCTGGTCACCTGGGCAGGACGCTCACAACCTGTGTGTGTGTGGCGCACGAGGAGAGGGGAGGTAGTTGAGGCGGCAGAAAACAAAATAGGAAGTTTTAAAATTTTACAATATAGGTATAAAGACTTCTTTCAAACTTTATTTTTGTGACGTGTTCTTTTCATTGTGTTCACCTTTTATTTATTTAAAAGAAGTAGAAAACGCCAGCTTTTCATTTTCATCATAATCAGAAAGCTTGGATAAACAACTTCAATTCAAATCTGTCTCCCTTATGACATCCAAAGGCATGGAGACCCACTTACTTTAGCTATTTAAAATTTACTAGTTTGAGATTTCCTGGTGTGTCTGACTGGACTGGCCTTAAATTATTTTTCTATTATATCAGGGGTCCCCAAAACCATCCCCAGGTTTGATAACTCACTAGGGGGGTTCACAGGACCCAGTAGTAGTCACAGCAATGATTTATTACAGCAAAAGGATACAAAGCAAAATCAACACACATGTGAAACATTGTCCACCAGGAAAGTTCTTTACCGACTTAGTGCCCCTGGTTTTTACTGGAGGCTGGTTACGTAGGCACCCTCTGCCTCGTACGGGGCAAAATTCCAGGCTCCCAGAAAAAAGCAGGTATTTATCGTAGACCACATTTTACAGTTTAGGCCCAGTAAACCAGAGGCCAGCCTGGGCCAACCTCACAAGCAGGCCTTGCTAAGGACAGCAGCCTCAGGCCTGCCCTGTTCACTTGCTTCTGTGCTTACATGAGAATCTGCTGTCATTCAGGATCCTCCCCGCGTTGACCTCTTTGCAGCCTTTGATACTCTGACCGCACCTGCTTTCTAGAACCTTTTTCATGAGTCTCATATCATGCTATACTGTGAAGCCATTTCTTTCCTTTTGTTCTAGAAAAAGTGATGGGAGGGAAGTCCCATGGTTAGTGATGGGAGGGAAGTCCCATGGTTAGCTATAGCTCTTTTTCCCCCTAACAAATCTTAAATTGAACACAACCAAACATCCCTCAAATCTAAACTGCACCAATCCAGCTAGTCTCTATGAGAAATCCATAGTCTCTAAGTGCCATGTCTTCCCCCATCCCTTGTTATATAATGTCTCCCAAACATAGGCTAAAGCGGTATTTGCCCCCGCACACTGTGGCTTCTTTAAAAGGCACATAAATAACACACTTGTAATCCTCACGTTTCTCACTTGGCCAGAGGAAGGGAATGGGAAGAAGTTTTACCATACTACTTCCATCAGTTTTATCGCCCCAATATTTCACATTCACCTACTTCCCGTTCTCAAAACCATCCTGCTATTACAGCCTCAATCCCTCCTGCTTCAATTACCTCTGTAATCCCCTAATTGGCCCTCTCCTTCCATTGCCTCAATCCTACTAATACATAACATACTAATATCCCTAACCGCAGCTGTGGCTTTAAATCACCCCTATTTAAAACTTTCAATGTAGCCTATTGACTGTTGAAGACAATTCATGCTCCTTAGCCTGGCATTAAGATCTTCCATGATTTGGCCACCATCTCTTTTTCTTGTCCTATGTTTCTCTACTGCTATTACCATACACACTTCTGAGATGAACAAAGAAACCATTTAATAATGTTTAAGAAGATATATTGGTCAAAATATATCAAAAAGTCAATTTTTAATTTACATTTCCTCCAGTAAACCATTCCTCTCCAGGCTGTACTAAGGGAGAATAGAATCAGGGGCCTTGTTTGTAATTAATTATCAGTGACAGCCAGTTTCTTGATCTTGCTGGCACATTGAAATCACTTGGGCAGTATTTTAAAAAAATACTGCTGCCTGGGTACCTCTTGAATTTATGCCATATTGTCTCCTGTAATCTATAATAATAAAAGCGTAATATGCTAATTAGAGGACGACCTTCCGGACAAAGCCGGGGCTACAAGGGAAGCCCGGGTCCTGGGTGCCAGAGGGAAGCCGGTGCCAGCAGCCAGGGGAAGGAAGGCCTACTCTTGCACAAATTTCGTGCAACGGGTCTCTAGTATACATATATTAGGCTGAGTTTGATTCCAAATTTTAGGGCAGAAAAAGGAAATAAAAATTAATATTATGCCCTGAAAAGTGTGGCTCACGTGACAGTTTCGATTCCTGGTCAGGGTACATACCTAGGTTGGGGGTTCCATCCCATATGAGAGGCAAACAATCAGTGTTTCTCTCTCACATTAATGTATGTTTTCCTCTCACACTTTCTCTCTCTCTCTCTCTCTCTCTCTCTCTCTCTCTCCATCTCCCTTTCCCTCTCCCTCTCCCTCTCCCTCTCCCTCTCCCTCTCCCTCTCTCCCCCTTCCCCATGTTAAAATAAATTTTTAAAAATTAACTTTCTTCATTGTTTGGAAACAGGTTGGCTTTCTAGTCCCAATTGCTTCAGGACTGAAACTCACCTGAATTTTGAAACAGACACCTGCTAATTCAACTTTCAGCCCTTTAATCTCACCCTTCCACCCACAGCATTTTAATTACTATACAACTAATATTCTCCTGGTTTTACCCACATGGATGGGTGGGAAGGGAGGAGGTTGAGGAGGGAAGCCCGCCTGATAGTAATTCACAATCCAAACACCCAACCTTTGTCTCGGGGTGAGTCTCTAATTCTGATTCATTCTGTCTAATAACAGGTCTGAAAGCACACGCTCCTCCCTCTGACCCCAATGCAGACACACACGAATGAAATATCATCTCCTTGAATATCATTGTGAGTTCTCACTCTCCCTAAAAATGTAGGTCTCTGACCCCTGCTCCCTGCAGCATCACTGTGGGACTCTGGGGACCCCCCCATCTCTAAGCGGGAGAAGAAGGTGGGGTGGACTCGCAACCTAAGAAAGTGACAGGGAAAACAAACATCTCTGAAGAAGTTGGGATAGGGAGGAAAGGGGGAAATGAATAAACAGAGACTCTTTTCTTTGCCCTTTGATGCTCTCCGTGACCCTTGGATTGACTTTAAATTCTCAGTGGAACAAGACTGAAGGCCCCAGCCTGTCCCAACTCTATTGGTATTCCTCATTAAAATAAGGTTAATGTGCCCAGCAAGTCCTCTTTCCAAGTACAATTAGGCTCCAGGTCATCCAGGCAGGTGTGGAGCCGCTCCTGTAGCACCTCCCACCCACCTGCCCTGCTCCCTGGAAGTGACATTTGGTGGAGGGTGGTAGCGTCTGCTCCCATTTGTAAGCAGTCTTGCGGGTGAGCATTTCCCCTGCAGATGGGCATGGGAGTTGGAGTCTAGCATCTCACTCAGGCTGCCTGAGGGACCATGGCCCTCCTCAGTCCTGCACTCAAGTGGGCGGGGCTTCGTAGAGAGGTTCCATGTCTTGGCAGCATTTTTTCTGTCCATTTTGGCCTGGGCACTACTGAATTTTTAAGGAGACATTTTAGAATCCTACAGGGTTTCCTTTGTCCCTTTCACTCCCCTAACACAGTCTTGTCCTAATCCTGGCTTGAATTGCAGAGAATTGAAATGCTGAGCTTTTGTCCTCACACTTTATTAACATAATTGACCATATACCATGAACTTTACATCTTGTTTCAGTGAACATTCACAGTGAGTTTCTGGTATTGATACCTTCATCCCCAATTTACAGATGAGGACACTGAGGCATCAAATGCAAGTTCCCCCAACTTTCTACTATGACATGTAGTTTCTCACTTTGTCCTCAATACGCTCAGGGCTGGAAGTGGCATGTCTGACATCTTTTGGACTGAGAAAGTAAGGAGGTTTATCCAGAGGAGCTACCTCTCTGTGTGACAAACTGGAAAAAAGAGAATAGGCTATGTTCATGCCTTCCTAGAAATTAAAGGGACAACCCACAACTCCTCCGCTGGAGTAATGAGAGTACACCCAGGACTCTGGAGATCTGGGATTAAATAGACAGGATAACATAGCGAGAAACATTGGCCTGCAAATGAGGATTTCATTGCTACTTCAGGGGCCACAAATATGGTCTTGAACTTGTCTCTTTATTAAATCTTGGCTGCCTATTAACCTAAGAATATACACATTACCTTTTAATTAATTTCATTTCCTCAGACATTTCCTACTTTAAATCCTATAAGGATTTTCCATTTGAAAAATTTCTTCATATCTCCTAATAATCTCCTGATTATTTTACAGATGAAGCCACAAACTGTGCCTTAAGGCTCAAGTCCAATGTTCCCTGCACTATTCCACACTACCTCTGCCCTTCAGACAAAGGGTGAGGTAAATGCTCATGTGGGAGTCCCAATACCTGGCACCAGTGAATGCAACCTTACTTGGAAATAGGATATTTGCAGGCATAATTAAGATGTAAGTTCAAATGAGGTCATAGTGGACTAGAGTGAGCCTTCATATGACAGATGTCCTTCAAAGAAGAAACACGGAGCTATGCTCAGAGAAGAGAATGCTATGTGATGATGGGCAGAGATCAGAATGGTACCCGACAAGCCAAAAAATGTCAAAGATCGTGGTATCCACCAGAAGCGAGGAGAAAGGTGTACAACAGATCCTCCCCTAGAGCTTTTAGAGAAAGCATGGCTCTGCCAACACTTGGACTTCAGCCTCGTGGCCTCCAGAACTGTGGCAGAACACATTTCTGTTCTTTTTAAGCCACGTGGTCTGTGACAATTTGTTGCAGCAACCCTTGGAAATTAACACAGCTAGCATCTGAACACAGCTATTACAGATCTGGGCCACCGGCAGGGATGGGGGCTGCAATAGTTCCCAGGTTCAGGTAGACACAGGCTATTCTGGTTATAAAATAGCATATTACCTGTTCTACAAGTAAAGTTTCTTAAATTTTTTTTAATTCTTCAGTGTGGTAGGAAAGTCTCCATGTTAAATGTCCTTTTCCCAAAGAACTAAGGCACCTAGCCAGCCATTGCAAATCTCCATTCCCCCTACCCTCTACTGCCTGCTGGAGCCTTCCTGCATCTGGCAACATTTTCAAGGATTGTCCTACAGCAGGGCTTCTCAAACTTTGTTCATCTTTGAAAACTCCCAGTGCCCAGATTGTACCTCCAGATCAGTTCTACCTCAATACCCACACCTTAGCAGGGGGCCCAGACTTCCATATTTTTAAAAGTTTTCCGAGTGATTCCAGTTATTCTTCCTGTCAAGTCCAATGTCTTACAAACTCCTCTTGAAGTTTTACTTTATCAGAAGGTAAACTTAAGTAAATCTCCTGCCCTTTTATGAGCATCTAGAACAGAGGTCAGCGTCCAGCTCACAGCCTGTTTGGTAAATAAAGTTTTGTTGGAACACAGCCCCATTGATTTACATGTTGCTTTCTGGCTGTAGTGGTAGATTTGAGTATTATGACAGAGACCATGTAGCCAACAAAGCCCAAAATATTTACTCTCTATCTGTCCCTTAAAGAAGTTTGCGGAAGTCTGTAACTTGCCTGATTCATCTTTCCCTCCCACAATGAAGATCCAGTCGAGGGCTTTGCACTTAGTAGGGGCTCAAATGAATCAAACTGAAATCAAGTGAACTGCCATGAACCGAATTAAATTGAGTCTTTTCCAACATATTATCTAAAAGGAATCCAAGGTGTTATGCCTCCCAGGGGCATTTGCATTTTAATAAGTAACTTGTAAAGCCCCAGAGCTTTTATTTGAAGATAGAAAGGAATACCTAATTGCTGAAATTGCAAGCACCTGTAATTATGAATGTACAGTTCTAGCAAATTGAGTAATCTCCCCCCAGAACCCCTCAAACTCCATTAGGAAAGTGGCCACCCAGCTTACTGAGTGCAGAATCTACTCTACTGATATGGCACATGCTCACTGGAGGTCTTGATTGCTCCTGCTGTGAAAAAAATGTATGTCTCTCAGGTCTATTTGTTTGGCTTTCACTCCTTTTTGTTAGCACAACATGTTCTCTCCTTGGCGAAAACTGATAGGCTTTCTTCAAGGCTGTCACCCCTTCCCATTTTCTAATTCCTAGATATTTTTCCTATGGGGACTTGAATTAATTTGCATTGTCAACAGGTATGTCAGCATAAATATGTTGACAAATTTCATTATTTAATTTTTCTCTCATCTATGAGTGATGGGAAATTGTGCTGAATTTTAAATTTCCTTAAATACCAAATCAACTTAACTGGGGAATTTGTCAGCCGACTAGATTGATGCAAAGGCTTCTAAGATCCTCATAAGCTGAAAAGTTCTTAATTTTTAATTAGATGGCATGGGTGCTCATGAAGAACAAGTGTCGCTCTTGTGTCTCAGGTAGCCCAAACCTTCCCGGGGGAATGGCTTTGGGAAGCTAACTCCCAGAAGAGTCAGGAGGGAGAGGACTCCAACCAAGAAGTCAAACAGATCAAAGTTTGAATTCTGACTATGTTCACCTCCTAGCCACTGCACTTGGACAAGTTACTGAATCTCTCTCATCATTTGTTTCTTAAAGTGAAAATGGGAGATAATAGCCCAGCCGGTGTGGCTCAATAGTTGAGTGGTGATCTATGAACCTAGGGGGCATGTAGGAGGCAGCTGATCAATGATTCTCTCACGTCATTGATGTTTCTCTCTTCTCTCTTCCTTTCTGAAATCAATAAAAATATATTTTTAAAAATTTGCCTCTGTAAAGAGGGATTTTCAGGACTACCAGAAATATACCTCAAAGTGTTTCTGGATAACAGCAAGGTAGGCATTGTTGTCTCCTGCTAAAGAAGAGGGGCCTTTGGGTTTACGTCATTAACAGTTTAAAGTTTGGGTGCTACCACTTTATTAGGGAGTGTAAAGCAGGGAAGCAGAAGTGAGGGAAAGGGGAAACAGACCAGAGAAGGAGGGGAGAGCCAAGTGAAAGAGTGCCTTATAGATCTGGCCATGTGTATGGAGCACTACTCATTGCTCAGTCTTGCTTTCGAGTCTTCAGAGAGGCATATGAGCTACTGCATCTTAGGCCATGCTGCCAGGAAAGAAGAGAGAATGCTATAGCCACTGGCTCCTATCTTCCCTTGGTCAAATGTTCTGCCCAGAGAGCACTAGCTCCCTCCCTGATACTGCTAGTTTGTGCTTCCAGTGGGTGCAGAGTGAATCCCAGGTATTTCAAGCCTCAGCTTGGGTGTGAGGCAAGGAATGCTGGGTATGGACCTGGGAAGAGCCCTGTTTAGTTGTGACCATGAGCCCAGGAAGAGATGGAGGCCAGTAGGGGCAAATCACGTGGCTGAAATCTTCAGAGAAAACTGCCTGATAAACAATGAGATAAACTAAGCTATCCTAGCATTCATTTCTCCCCTGTGGATCTTTTCCAAAGGTTTTATACCATCTTATGATCTGATTATTTTGTTTCTCTCTTTCCCCATCAATGCTGATGGGTGTATGTTTTCTTTTTCTATAAGTTATTTAAATTATAAAAGTAATAATTGCTAAGTGTAGGGAAATTAGAAAATAGGGATAAGCAAATAAGAAAATAAAAATACTGCAAAATATTTTTAGCATGATGCATATTATACATATAGCTGGCTTTTTCTTAACTTATTAATGTGTGTGACGAGGGATGATGAGTGTGGAGAGAAATAGTAGGAAATAAGGTCAGCAAGGCAGTCAAGAGCCAGATCCTGGAAGACCTATCATGTCATGGTGAGAAGTTTCTATTTGGCAAGCAATGTGAAGCCAATGGAGAGTTTTGAGCAGAGGTGGAACATGACTTATAGAGAATCCTCTCTGGCAAAAGACTCAGTTGTGGCAGGTATTGAGGCTATTAAAATAATTCATGCCAAGTGATGGAGGTCTGAACTAGGTATAGAAGTAGAGGTGGTGGAGGTGCTCAGTTTCTGGATATATTTAAAGGTAGAGCTGGCAGGCTTTCCTGATAGACTGAGGAATGAAGTTGCCATTGACGGGGATGGGGAACGTGAGAAGGAGCATGTGTGGGGTTTCTGTGGATCAATTATTTAATTTTGGAGAATTTTTAAATGTACATTAAATTTGAGAAGCCTATTAACATTCTGAATGAAGATATTGAGTGGGAAATTTGGTGTAGGAGCTGGGAATTCAAAGGAAAGTTAGAGACTGGACATGTATATTTGGTTGTCATTAGCATGTAGACAGTAATTTTACTACATGAAATTTCTAATGCAGGGAGTATAGATTGGTAAGGTAAGTCTGAGGTTGGAGCCATGGGCCAGTGGAATAGTTATGTAATGTAATGTAATGTAAAGTAATGTAATATAATGTAAAGTAATAAAGAACCATCAAAAATATAAATGGGAGTGCCCAATAAGCTAGGAGAATTAAAATAAAGTGTGGTTCTGAAAATAAAGAAAATATTTCAAGAAGGAATAAAAATATAGTGTATAAATTGTATTGGCTAGAGTAAGATGGAACTTGAGGTTGGATCATAGAATCTAGCAACATGGAGATCAATGGTGAGATTGACAGCCGTTTTGGTGGAGAGGTGGGGACAAAAATCTGATTGGATTGGGGTCAAAATAGGGACAAGGAAAGGAAGTGCAGACAGCTACTTCACAGGCACATTGCAGTAAAGGGAAAGGGAGAAGTGAGGCAGTTGTTGGATAGGTATGTTTGGTCAAGAGGGATTATGTGAGTATGCTCTCATGGTAATGGTCAACTCAGAGGGAAAACTGAAGATGCAAGAGAGAGAATAAATGCTGGTTAGACCAATATCTTTGCATTGATGGGAGAGGTAAATCTAGTGCACGATTGGTGGGTATGACCTTGGACAGGAGCACAGAAATGTACAGAAATAGCAGATTATATGCAAGAATAAGAGTACATTTAGTAGTGGGAGCATGTAGATGCTCTCTTTTTATAACTTCTACGTCCTTAGAAAAAGAAGAGCAATGCTTGGTTGAGGATTGAGGAGTGGGGAGAAGTTGTTTGAGGTATGTGGAAAGGATATTAAAAATATTGTCTAGGAAAATGGGAGGATGCACTGACCTGAGAAATATATAGAAGGCAGGGAAATAAATGTGTACAAATAAAACATCACATTCTTAGTAAGTGAAATTAAATCCCAGTAAAGCCAGAAATGTTCTCTCCCCTGAGCTGCCTCTCTTACACTTAAAATATCCACTTTGCAACAAAAGACCCAAACCATAGCCACCTATTGGTCTGAAGTTCTACCTATCATGTATGCATGTTCAGAGAGACCTGGGACTGGGGCAGAGAGCTGACATGGGCACACATATTTTTTCAGCATTTGAGGTTTAGGCTCCTTGGGCAAATAGAATCATAGGTAACTGAAAGTCAAATGGCTTATGTTTCCAGGTCCAGAAGAATCTTTGTATGAGTCTGGCTTTTCAGACTTAGCAATTTGTAAACTTATCCTTTTCAAATAATCTTAAGTCTTCCAAGTGGATAGAACCCAATTAATACAAGCTTCTTCTATGCCCCTGTAGGTTCAAGTGTTTGAAGTGGCAGAAGAAAGTAGTATTTGTTGAAAAAAATGTTTTTCCTGTGTTGGACTAGGCTTTTACACAAATATTAACTCATTTAATCTTTAAATCAAACGAACCAGTTATGTTTTTGTGATAGAAGTCTTTTGTCTTCTCATCATACTTTTTTCAATGGCATCACCCATCATATGTTTTATATGGAACACTGCCTCCTGGCATGGACATGTGATCCAGGTGATTTTTCAGCATTACTTTTCCTCCTTGAATGGGCCAATAGTCTTTCCTAGGAGTTGATATGTGGGTACTGGGAGAGAAAAATTCTGTGTTTATTTATTAATTAACTCATTCATTAAGTATGAATGAGTATTTACTATGTTCCAGCCACTCTTCTAGATTTGGGGTATAAAAAAAGTGGGCAAATCAATGTCTCTATTTTCAGGGAAATTTTCTTCCCCAGAGATTGAGAACTGTAAGGATTATATTATTTAGGAGATTCTACTTGTTATATCTACTTCCTGTCCAATCTACCTGAGAATAAAACTATCAAAGAGGAAAATTGAGCCAAGAAACTGGGAAATATACCAACACTGATGTGTCCATCTTGGGTGCTTGGTTTCAACCATTTCTTAAATTTAATCTATTCTCCAATCTTTAAGTTAATTTATTTTTTCTTATTTCTCATTAATCCAGTTTAGGCTGGATTTTTTTATTTATACTCTAAAAATTTTTTAATGAGTGCCTGTGAGTAGACTAAAATTCTACTAGGTGTGGGGGATGTAAAGAAGAAAAGACATAAGGTGCTAGCTTTATGGAGTCTTATAATGGGGAAGGCAGATAATAAATGATTAATAAAATTTCAGATAGTCACATGCTTTGAAAAAATTTAGAAAGGTTAATGAAGTAGAAAATATATGTGTGCATGTGGACGTGTGTGGAAACAACTTTATTTAAAATGTCAAAGACAGTCTCTCTAAGGAACTGACATTTGAGTTAAGATCTGGGTTGTCAGGGAGTCAGCCATGTGAGAATCTGGGGCATGAGTTTCCCAGTAGGGGAAAGTACAAGTACAGTGTTTGACATCCAAGTGTACTTGCTGTGCTCAAGTCTCATAAAGAAGGTCATAATAAGCAAGGTTGGTGAGTGAGGATGATCAGTTTATGTAGGGTCTCCTACAACGTGCTAAGGAGTTTGGATTTTATTATAACTGCATTGGGAAACCATTGGTAGCTTTATAGTAGAAAAATAAACATATTTGTGTTATGTTCTAAAACAATCACTTTTACTGTTACATGAAGAACAGACTACAGTGCAACAAGAGAAAAAGCAGTAGAGAAACCAGTTTAAAGTCTTAACCCAAGTGAGAAATGTGGCCGGCTTGTGGGGAAGATAGGGAAAGTGGTTGGAATCAGGATATATTCTTAGACAGAGTCAACAGGACCTCCCGATGGACTGGATATGTGAGTGGGAGTTAGAAGTGCTGAAGAGTGGGAGAGGAAGGTCAAAAAAACCAACAAAGATGTTTCCTAGGTTTTTGACATAAGCAACTGGATGAATAGTGATGGCACTAAAGGGGATGGAGAAGATCTAGAGAAGAAAAGGTGGGCGGATTAAAGAGTGGGTAGATGACACATTTTAATATTGGATATGTTAAGTTTGAAAGGCATTCTTACCTATAAAAGAGTGTATGTTGAGTAGCCTTGGAGTTTCCAGGATGGAGCTAAGGAAAGTCATCTGGGCTAGATGATTTTATGATATATATTCTGTTTGAAGCCATGGGATCTGAGATCTCCCAAGGGAGTGGGGATAGATATAGAAGGGGGACAGGGACAGAGCCCTCATATATTTTTAGAATTCAGGCCAAAAATAAAAATATTTTTAGAATTCCTAGAGGACATTGAAAAACATAGTTGACCCTTGAACAACCTGTGTTTTAACTACGCGGTCCACTTATACGTGTATTTTTTTCAATAATGATACAGTCGGCCCTTTGAGTTTCCCATCTGCAGATTCAACCAACTGTAGGTCAAAAACAGTATTTTGGAGCTGCAGTTGGAGATCCACAGGTAGGGAGGGCCAACTGAAATCATACGTGGATTTCTGACTGTACGTGCAAAAAATTAGGTGCCCCTAACCCCTGTGTTATTCAAGAGTCAACTGTAATCACTATTGAGGTCATAAAAAATCCATGTGATTGTGAGATTAAGGAAGTTAACAGAATGAACTGTTTCAGGAGGAAAGAATGTGCTCAGTCATGTCCACAGAGGACCAGCTACTGAGTGTCTGGTTAAGGTCAGGACTGAGTTGAATATTGTTTTCTAAGTTGACCTTGAAAAGAGAATTTCCGTGGCATGGTGTCAAAGACAGGAGCTTATTGGAGGTGGGCTGAAGAGGGATGGGGAAAGCAGAACCTAGGGACAGAGAGAGTATGGGCAGTTCTTTCAGAAGAGCAGAGAAATGAGGCAGGTGCCAGAAGGGACTATGGAATTTAGGAAAGGTCACTTGTAACAAGAGTCCTGACCAATACTGTATCATTATCCTCATTATACAGATGAGGGAAATGGTGCTTAGCAATTGTATATATACTGCTCAATGACACATAGCTAATATGTGGTAGTTGGTTTAAAGTCAGGGTATTTTTGCTGAAGTCCACACTCTTTCATACCACATGGTAGGCTTTGCTATTTATACCTTTATACAGTCTCACACATTAATGGGCATCATTACAGTAAAAAGCATTTGCAATACACAATGTACCATTTTATTATTATTCTGATTTCCAAGTGTCTAAAATACTTTTACCACAGTACCATTATATTTGCCATCCACACAAAGTAGAAAAATGATAGCAAGTGATCCTTGTCTTCCTAGACTGCAATCTGGAGCACAATGAAGTTATTGATGTAGCTGATGAAAGTTTAAAAACTTAGAATTCTTCTTTTTATTATCCATTCAAGGCACACATGTAAAAAATAATCACTAGGTCCCAGGTATAAAACAAGTTAACTTTTTTCCTCCTAAGTGTGTTAAAAGCTGTGTTTACCTACTCTCTAGAATTGTAGATTTCCTAATTGTTGACATTATTTGAGGGTACAGGTATACATTCAAGTAAGAATTCATGGGACAGTCCTCTTATGATTCATTGTGTAGTCCATTGTCATTTGCATTTGTATTTTGAATATCTTCTTTAATGCCTAACCTTTCAATTCAATGTCCTATATGTCTGTTTTCTGAGATACATTTTCTTCCTATTATACCATTAATTTGAATACTTATGGCTATTTCTTTGTACTGCTCCTTCACATTATTTGGTTGTATGTAGGTGACCTTGACTTTGTCAGATAGCCTTAACTCTCCTACAGAGTTTTGATTGAATTACTATGGTCTGCCCATGTGTTGGCCTAAGCATAGCAATGAGCACTAGTAAAGTGAAATCTAATTGCTGTCCTGCTGCTCATTCCCTTTGTGATTCTGGAAAGATCACTAGCCTGCCCAGCTTCCCTCCTACTCTCACAGCTGAGCTGGAAATCAACAATCTTCTCTTCCCAGACTATTAGATTCTGGGCTTTTTGTGATGTCCAATATTTCAATGTTTTGTCCTGTTTTTATTTCAGGGGAGGAGAAGTGCTTACTAATCTTACAAGAGTGTTGTGAAAATTAATTAGTTAATGTTCACAACGTTCTTTGAAGATTAAAAGTCCAGCATACATGCTCATTATTGTTTTATGCACACCAAGGGCCTCGCTGGGCAGACGAATGTGTTTCCCAGAGATGAAAGGATTACGCAACATAGAAAATTGTGGTTTAGTACTGCGGGGTTGGCAAACAGGTTACTCAGTTGGTGGGACTCATTCTCACTAGAACGCAAATGTTCCACCAAGGCCTGGAAGAATGTCATTTGTTAGAGCTGGTGTTGACTTGCAAAGTATCCCAGCCAAAGCGAATATTGTTTCATGATACTGAGTGTAATAATAACACTCAGGTTGAGATGAAAGAAAGGAGGAAGGGAGCTCCAGGGCTCTGAGGCGCTAATGCTACTGCGGAATCCTATGTGATGATAGGTGGAGTGCTGAGTGACTGGAATCATGCTTGGTCAAGCTCACCATGCTCAGCAGGGCTCCCGCTGAGGTCAGAGACATGAAATAGAAACTGCAGGTCTGCAAATGCATACCTTAATCTTGAACACTGCTGGAGGAGTTTGAATTGGTACAGTTTTACTGGAGGAGGAGTTGATAATAATTATTCAAAGCCTTAACTCTTAAGCTATCAGTTTCCCTCCTAAGAATTCATCTTTAGGAATATTTACCCATTTCCTTCACTGTTATTAATAATTGCAAAAATTTAAACAATGTGAATGTCCAGTAATAGGGAAATAATGATGCAAATTATAGTTCAGACATAAAGTGAAGCATTATAAAAGGCTCCTGCTCTTCATTAGGCATGCCAAGCTCATTTCTTCCTCGGAGTCTTTGCATGTGTTGGTTGTTCCATCTAGAACAGAGTTGCACACCCAAACACTATTCAGGCCTCAGCATCCTTCCCCGATGACCCTATTCACATAATTTCTCCGTTTCCTTCAGAACCACACCATGTATTTAAATAGAGAAAATTTCATATAAAGAATTGTTAAATAGTAGGAAGTGATTAACTACTAAAAGGGGTAGAAGTGGACACTAAGGGGTTTAGATGTAGCATATTCAACAAGGTAGCTACTACCTCTAGGCTGCAGAAGATGCACAGTAAGGTAGCTAAGGACTAAGAGGGTTCCCTTCCCTGAAGGCTGAGACTCAGACTTTCTCAGAAAGGGCATGGCTACCACAGGAACATGCAGTCTGGCTGTAGCAAAGACACTTGCCAAAGGGCATGGGCTTCCACTGGCCTTTAGAAGCCGTCTGCTCTTGCCAGAAGGTATGGGCAGTTGGAGCTGGTGTCTAAAGTTGGCCTGTCATTGCCTGAGGGTGTGGCCATGCCAGTGCTGTTGCTGGAGGGTGTGGGCAGACCAGAACTGATAGTAGCCTTGCTGGTGGGGACAGCATGACCTAAGGCTGCGGCTGGAGTGCATCAGCAAGAACTGCCAGACTTCCTCCCTGAGGGATAAGTGGAGGGCTGGAAACTTGAAAGGAAGAACCTTCCTGCCACCAGTACTTTGCCCTGTGACTTCTGTTGATGACGTTTAACATTCTGCCAGCTGGAAAAAGAGAAATAGTCACAGGGTCCAGCTCCAGTATTACAAAGCAGGACAAAGAAAGGAAGATTCGGAGAGACGGTAAATTGGTAACTGTGACAACAGGTTAGATATTTATCTGTTTATTTTCTGTTTTCTCCCCACTAGAACACAAGCTCTTTGAGAGCAGGGACTTTATCTTGTTCTCTGTGTCCCAGAATCTTATACTTTCCAGGATATAGCAGATATTCAATACATATCCATAAATGAAAATATAAATATACTAGAGGCTTGATGCACAAAATTCATGCCAGGGGCTCGGCCCTCCCAGCCCCAGCTTTGTCCAGAAGGTCGTCTGGACGGTTATTCTGCTGTTCGGTCTAATTAGCATATTAGATCTTTATTATATAGGATAGCCTGGCTCTTTTTATAAGTCATTTGTTCTTCTTGTTATCTGGCATTCTTTCCCCTTTTTTTCCAATCACACCACAATGTCTCCCAATTTCTGACTCTAGCATCCCACCTTTCTGACTCGCAGGGCATTTAGATGCATCACGTGCTTCAATGGTGAATACAGGTCCTGGGCCAATTAATCACTGCAGTCTCTCTTTTAGCCGATGAGATTCAGCCCCATGTTTTATGGAAGTTGTTTGTGAAAAGGAGCCCTGTATCTTGGGGTTTTCATGGGAGAGGAAATAAGTCTGGGTGTGCTGGCAGAAACCTCAGTCATCATGGGAGGGCTTGTCTGAGGTTAAAGCTGACACAGTTAAAGCCAAGCAGAAAGATGGAGAGATACTAAATCCAGGTGACATCATTTGACTCCCTGGATTCAGCCAGCCACAGACGCTTCAGTCACATTAGCTAATAAATTCCCATTTTTGCCTAGATGTATTAGTCAGGGTTCTCCAGAGGAACAGAACCAATAATATATACTAGTATATATGAAGAGACTTATTATGAGGAATTGGCTTGTGTGTTATAGAGGCTAAGAAATCCCATGATCAGCCATCTATAAATTGGAGACCCATGAAAGCCAGTGGTATAATTCCGGCCTGAATCTGATCTGGGGAGCTGATGATGAGACTCCCAGTCCAAACGCTCAAGCAGGCAGGCAGGAAGCAAAAAAGGGTGATTTTCTCCTTCCTCAGCTTCTTTGTTCTATTCAGACCCTCAGTGGATTGGATGGTGCCCACTTGCATTGGGAGTACAATCTATGTGACTGAGTCTACTGATTCAAATTCTAATCTCATCCAGAAATAATGCTGAATTTGGGCACTCCTTGCCCAATTTGACACATAAAATTAACCATCACACTAGTGAATTTGGTTTGTTTTTCTGTCAATTGCAGTTGAACAAGTGCAGTTATACTTTCAGTCTCCTGTGACAGAGAAGTCTTTGCCTTATATCTTAAACCACCACACTGAGCACCTGACCTCTCCCTGGAACATACTCAATATGCTCATAAATTATCATATGCCAATTTCTGACAAATTTTTAGGAATTGACGTTAACACTTAACCCCTGATCTTCATTCCAGAATATTGCTTTCAGAGAATACTCATCTCTGAAAATGATTGGACACAAGAAATAAAAAAACATTTTTGTTTTCTTCATACATAGACAAACAGAAATGAAGAAACATCTTTGAAACTGACAGAAAACATTAACATAATAAAAAATAACTAAATGGTTACATAAATACCTATTGTAATCTTAGAATCCAACCAGAGTGGAAATGTTGCAACCACATCAGGGCAAAGGATAAGAATGGCAATAAAATTCATGGATAACTGCTTTCTCTCTGGCACCCCACTCAGAGCCCCACTTTGGGGGCAACCATAAATCCCCCAGTTGCTGGGAATATCATGTGCTGATGGACCACAATTGAGAGCCTTGGTAGACACTGTCTCTCACCAGGGGGACCTGCCTCAAGGTTCTCCTTTCAAGCAACAGTGACTAGCTGATGTGAGGTTACAAAGGCCCAGTCCCCTTGCCTCGATTTGGGGTAATTCTGAAGGATGATTCTAATTCCAGGGCTCCCTGCAGGAATGCCTGAGACCTCAATGCCTAGTGTACCTCCTAAAGCCCCTCTCTAATAAACCTTCTTCAGGCAATTCACCTCAGACTCTTTTCTGGAAACCTGATCTAAGAAAGGTAGAAAGTAAAAAGATATTTTAAAAAGATTAATAAATACATCTTTTCATATAAAAAGAAATGAAGGGTAGGGCAGCAGTGGAGAGAGATTGTCATAGAGTATTATAGAGCACAGATTCTGAGTTACAATGCAGTGGGCAGGACAACCTCTAAATGATGACCCCTATAGTAGGGGGAAGAGGGAATAGAAATGCGTAATATTTTAAATCTGGATCCCTATTTTTACTACTTCTGACCCCAAAATGCACTGCAAGTGAATTAAATATTTAAATAACAATAAAACCAAAAACATTATATAGGTGATAGATGAAAGGAAGAAAGAAAGAAGGCAGGAAGAAAGAAAGGAAGGGAAGGAGGGAGGGGGAGAGAGAGGGAAGAAGAGAAGAAGGAAGGAAGCAAGGGAAGGAAGGAGAGAAGGAGAGAGGAAGAGAAAGGGAGGGAAAGGGGGAAAATGAAATTCATATAATCCACTTATCAGAGTGGTTCTGTTTCTTTGACTAAACCATGACTGATACATTATTGAGTTGATTTGAACTACTTTGAAATCCTAAGCATGAGGGTTTAAGGCTTGAAATTTTTTAAAAATTAATGATTTTATGATGAACGAGAAAATATTACAGGTAGAGCTCACATTTGTCTCAATATCTCTGAATGAGAAAGATGAAAATGGTAACTCCCCTAGAAATTTTACAGAAGATATTTTTAAAGAAAGAAAAATACACAGTCACTTTTATGCCTTAAGATCTCTACTGTCACTTTAGTTGACTCTTGGCTTCCAATTATACCTTTGTTTTTATGTTCCAGACACAGAATGAAAAGAGAAACACCTTCGCTAGAATGAGACAGCTAGCTCATACTCGAGGTATCCAGGACACCCGCTTTTTATTTTAAAATCTACTTTTTCATATTAAGGTTATTTATTTAATATACACCTATATGTAACATTCATATTTCCTAGAGGAGTTGAGGTTGCTGCTAAAAAGAGAAAAGGAATTTGAATCTTTACACAGTGTATAACATAGTGAAAATATTTCCATCAAGATTACTTCTGATTCAATTTCTTCATAACATCTGTTTCCATTGAACAAAAATAATATGCTGTCATGTACCTGGGACATACTCACACTTTCTATTTTCATATTAACAGCACAAAAACTGTCATTGTTAACTTGATGTAACTGCCACCAATGCCACCTCCAGCACATGGACATGCATTCATATGTTCACAGATTCATATTACTCTACACTTGGAATGTTCTGCAAATATCAGCAATTTTCCTAGCTCATTTCATCCTGTATTCAATCTTATAATCTGGATACAAAGTGATGTTTTTACTCAAACAGACACAATAAAATGTTTATATACTAAAAAGCAACATCTTTATTCTCTTCAGTATTTTCCAAATTTTCTACTATGAGTAGGTATGTTCTTGCCTTGGGCACATTAGCAACCTTATTGGCTATGAGTTAAATGACAAAAAGTGTTTGAACCAGGTCTGGCTGATTGTGATGGATGTGAATTCTTCAGAAACTCCCTGAAAGGTCAGGTGGACCAGTTCGACAGAGTTCGCACATGTTCTGAGTGGTCAAGTCTTGGCTGAACCAGAATGACATGGGCAGACTAGTCAAAACCATATCAATATCAGCAAAAGGAATATTTTCCACTTTGAAATAAAAATGTTATTTCTAGCCCTAGCTGGTTTGGCTCAGGAGATAGAGCATCGGCCTGCAGACCAAAGGGTCCTAGTTTCAATTCCAGTCAAGGGCATGTACCTTGGTTGCAGGCTCTTCCCTGGCCTGGGCCCTGGTCGGGGCCATGCAGGAGGCAACCAATCAATGTGTTTCTCTCACATTAATGGTTCTCTCTGTCATATCCTCAGGTGAGGATTAACAAAACAAAATATTATTTCTACAAGTTAATTAAGGACATTTTCTGATGATATTCTTTGGTATTTGATACTATTTGGAGTTAGAAGATGACTAGTTTTATATAATTACAATTTTTGTAGTGCTTACCATCATTTGTTGTGAAATACATTATTTGCATTGAATTTTGATTTTTATGATCCTGGTTCCATTTCTACCTCTCCTTTAGGAGTAATTTCTTAATTAAGAATTGCCAAAAAATATTAATATGTGTATATCATAGCCCTGAAACTTGTTTTACACCACTCAGTTGGCAGATTAACTTGCCTTTTTGTAAACCCAAGTATGCTTCTAAGACACTATAAATAATCATGACAATATCTAATAAAAATAGATGTCATATCACCAAATCACAGCGGAGTTTAAACTTAGTTTAGTAAAATCAACAACTTGCTCACTAGATTGATGAACTGCAGTTACGTGTTTTTAACAAAAGCATTTCTAGCACCCAGATAAGCAAGTGTCTTCTTGACATAGATGGATGACAGCACATGTGCCAGAAGCCAGTGGAAAATAGGAGCTGTCATCTAGAAAATGACAGAGCCATTTCGAGTCCCTCTAGATTAGCACTCCATCTTCGGCGGAGCAGATATACTGTTCGCTGAAGGTCTATTGCCAGCAAATCCGAAGCAAGAGGGCAGAGCCCTATCTTTCCAAAATGACTGGAATCACCAGAGGCTCAGAGTCAGAGAATGCACGTGATGACATCCCGGCTTTCTGGAAGGCTTGTGGTATAAGAAACCAGTCGGATAAAAGCACTGCCATGTGGGTCAGCAAAAATATGAATTCATCTGTTCACCATAGAGATGTACCAGTGTTCAAAACGGATGTAAGCTAGTATATACACAGATTGTTTTTAATACCCTGCCTTATTCAAAATTGTCCTATAGAGGTGCCTGATTATAGTAGTGTGCTACTTATCTTTATTTAAACAACCGAGTGTTTGCAAAAACATCTTCTCAGCCTTGTGTGACTAAATAAATACTGTCTGACTGCTCAGCATACAGGGAGGTAATTCTGAGGTTAAAAGGAAGGTCCAGAGGGCACTGAATTTAGCAAGACCAATTTCCCATTGCAGCTAGGTCTGCTTTTCAGTAAAGGCTTCCCCACCTTGTCCTGGAGCGCACTGGGGCCATCTCTTTGTGACTGTGCCTAATGGCTGAGGATATGTGCTGCCTTGCGTGCAGTCCTGTGGCAGAGAAGGAGCATGCTGTTCTGTAAATGGCTTGGCACTGAATGGCACGCTCTTCATCACGCTGACCTAGTGCCGTGGGCACAGCGCGCCTCTGCATGGCCGACTGCTGTCTCGTGGTCAGCCGTTAGGGCATCTTGGATTTCTGAGGATCCAACTCAGCGCCGTGGGGAGGCCAGCTCAGAACGGTGCAGTCATGACGATGGCCTTCACATCTGACAGCAAACGTCTCCAAGGGACATCAACAGTTTTGCTGCAAAACAAAACAAAACAAGCAAAAAAAAAAAACAAAAACTGCCTTATACACATTTTTCTTTATGGCTGAGGTTAGCAAGAAAGATAAAAAATATGTTTAAAGGTGTTTGGAAGTTAAGAAACAAGTAATTCTCCCAGGGGAGAAATGACTGCCTTTCATTCCTGGGTAAGTTAACAAAGGCCTTTTAACTCCAACTTTGAGCTACAGGGGTGATCTTGTGTGTAATTTAGGGGTCTCTGCAGTCTCCTTACTCTTATCAGGCCAAGGTTTGCTCCACAGAATTTTCTAATTAATATTATGAGTCAAATAAAATCCAATTATTTTGATGAGGCTAACTTTGGAAAGAAATATTCGTCCGAGTACTTATTCTGTCTATACTGACCAATTATTTGTCTTCCATGAGCCAGGTAAAGAAGAAAATCCGTGTTTCTGTGGCACACTCTCCTCATTTAGACATTCCCCACGATGAGCATTTCTACAGAATAGCTATTGCTTCCCGCGTCCGCTTGGTTTTGTCAGTTCTGATTGCAGGGTCTTGCTTTGCCATTTCCAAGGTCTCTTTGAAACCCTGGATCACAGCTGGTGCTTCAGTCAGAAGCTCACACCATGAAGAAGCGGGCTGCGGATCCTCAGCCGGCTCTGGGATATAGCATCTTTCACAGCACACAGGGGAATACCCCCTTCGTCTCCCTGCTGAGAAAGACTGCGTCAGTCACAAGTCCTTCTTGACAAAGTATTAACAACAGCCCAGCCTCCTAAAGGAGGGGAACATTTGGAGGTTTGAATGGAAGAGACCTTGGCTTGTCAGAATTATCTGACTTTAAAAAAAGGCAACAGTGAATACTGTTTTCTACTGTGGTTTTAATGTCTGGCACAGTAATAAACTTAAGATCATTTTAATTATTTGTATCATGACAGAATGTGTCCGTAAGAATATATGTGTGTGTGTGTGGGGGGGGGGGGGGGGGTAAGAAATATGCTCATATAATAGGATTAACATTATTTCCTAATATATGGTATGGTATTTCTTTGTGTTTTTTTAAATAATTTTCAGACCTGTCTGGTGCTGTAGTGGTTAGAACATCAGTCCCCATACTGAGGGGTCAAGGGTTTGGTTCCCAGTCAAGGGCAGGTACCTGGGTTGCGGGTTTGCTCCCTGACCACAGTTGGGATGCATGAGGGAGGCAACCAGTTGATGTGTCCCTCTCACATCGATGTTTCTCTCTCTCTCTCTCTCTCTCTCTCTCTCTCTCTCTCTCTCTCTCTCTCTCTTTCTCCCTCCTCCCTCCCTTCCACTCTCTCTGAAAAGCAATGGAAAAAAATCCTTAGGTGAGGATTAACAATAATAATAATTTTCAGAGATAGATTATAATAGAGCTTCTTTAGGATAATATTTTTTAATGTTTAAAAAGTATTTTATTTATACCTTGGGAATGAAGATGAAAGAAAACTTTTAGTGACCATTTAGGGGAAAAAAAGTACTGGCCATGCTAGGCAGATGTAAT
Organism: Cnephaeus nilssonii; assembly: GCF_951640355.1. Classification (NCBI taxonomy): domain Eukaryota; kingdom Metazoa; phylum Chordata; class Mammalia; order Chiroptera; family Vespertilionidae; genus Cnephaeus; species Cnephaeus nilssonii. Next base: position 40,445,072 of record NC_137073.1, read on the forward strand.
ATTAAGATTTATATCTTTAGCTAAAATCAACATAGGAAGTTAGCAAAAGTCAGAAAATGGAAATAGAATATATACATAATAAGAACTAAGCCTTTGAAGAAAAATTCTCCTTCCTTTGTGGTTCACTTCTTTTTTTTTCAGATTCTGTGATTTTATTGTGGTACTTGTTTAACAATTAATGTTCTACACTGGAACTTATTCAAAGAAAATAAGCCTCCTTCAAATATGAATACAGGCTGATTCTAAATATGCCAAATGAGGCAGAGAAGTGGCAGATTAGATGCCCAAAAAATACTTCAACCTCAATTATCCAAATATTTCAAGAATCACTCTGCATGGCTAAAGAGCGTGTAGTCTAGTTGTCTCCAACATAATCACTATCTTCTCGGAACACCATCCTTACCTGTTACCCCACTTTCCATTCTCAACCAGATAGGAGCCCGGGGTTACAAACATATTTGCCCAGCATCTTACAGGTGACAATGAGCATTATACACCCATATTTCTTAGGTAATTACTTTTATAATTAGTGTTATGTATAGCAGAAAATGAGCATTTCATACACTCCATTTGTGCACATACGTGTTTTTCCAATGAAAAATAGCTATTTTGTAAAGACACTCTACTAACTACCAGATAACATATTAGTATATAGCCACATCTGAAAGTGAACCAAGACCCACAATTAAAAATACAATCAGAAGTGCTGGGTGGGATGAGGGGAGATGGGTGAGTTGTTCAATGGGTACATTTTCAATTTCACAAGATGAAAAGTTCTGGAGACCCATTGCCCAACAATGTGAATATATTTAACATTATTGAACTATACACTTAAAATGGCTCAGGTGGTAACTTTTATGTTTCTTTTATTTAAACCACAATTAAAGTTTGAATTTTTTTAAAACATAATCAGGGGAAATATTCTCCTCTGAATCTAGGAAAATGGGCTAGGTGTGATGGATGCATTATCTACTGACACACACTTTAAGTTATAAAAAGCATTCATGGGAAATATTGGTAGAGCTGCCATAGGGGCCAAGGAAAACAAGAAGCAAAGAGATGATCAATGTCTTTGTCTCCTTGAATAACTTTGATTTGTGCAGAATACCAGAAATCAGTTCTCAGAAAAACCTCTCACCATGAAAAGTGTATCTAGGAACCCTGTGAAAAACACACTTCCCCAGCAGTGACTTGACAGTGTCATTGCTTAGACATTGACAACAAAGCCAACTTTCTAAATGTCAGCTATGCAACAGGGAAAAGAAACTCCTCGGATGACAGTAAAGGGGAGGGAAATAAGATGTGTTGATCTTGAACCAGGGGCTTTACATGTAATATTTTATTCAATCTTGTGAGGTAGGTGCTATTATCCCAATATTCAAAAAAAAAAAAAAAAAAAAACCAAAAAACTGGGTCTGAAAGGGTAAGGAATTTACTCTATTTTGCCCACATAGTATTTATCATTAGAAACAGAACGCCAATCCAGAGTCTGATGTTCAGTCTAATACTATTGTCTCTGTTATCGCATTTTGGAAAGTCAAAGTGAAATTGAGAGTTAAAGTCATGACTAGTTTCTCTTGTGGTCTCTCACTCTGATGATTCTCAAACTCTGTGACACTCTGTGGTCCCTGGTCCCTGAGAATCTTGAGTGACTATTCACCCCTCACTGATCTGCAGTATCCATCGTATCAGTACCTGACCATGACTATAGTAACCCTTGGACATAGAAATATAAACAAGATCAGGCTAGCTGTCTACTCTGGGAAATGGTGATAGGAAATATGTGTGCTAAGTGCCTACCACATGGAGGTATTTGGTTTAATGGAGCTAATTTAGTTTATGAATCTCTCCAGCTTCCCCCTGTTATTGCTGGAGAAATATTAAAAATATTAAAAAATATTAAAAAACCAAAATGGAAGAAGGAGTTGGTGGAGAGGAGTGGGTGGGACATAGTATCTACAACCAAAAGCAATAAGAATGACAAGGATATGCTCCATTCTCCAAGCCCAAGGCTCTGTCTTAAGTTCACCTCTGCATTTTGTGAACAAGATTCCTTTAGGAGAGTTAAGTGATGCCTAACATATTAATTTTTTCCTCATCATTAAATGCAACTGACCAAGTGACAGATTGAGAATAATTTATATTCTATTACTTAGGACTAAATATGCTCTTTAATTGGGAACCAGATGTGTGTGTGTGGGGAGTGGGTTGTGGTAAGTTAGAGTGGGGTTACGAATAAGACTCTATTGTTTGTGAAATTCAACTTTTCTTTAAGAATTTTTAATGGGCATAAACTGACAAGTTACTATGCATAGTAGATGCATAGTATGGTAGACAAAGCTTCACTCTTTTATTTTTTTATGAATTGGAATTTTATCTTCTAATTTTATTTATAACTTTATATGTAACTAGAGGCCCAATGAATGAAGATTGGTGCAAGAATGGGCCTTCCTTCCCCTGGTTGCTGGCACCGCCTTCACTCTGGCCGGAGCCGCCTTTCCACCTTCCCACGCTGCCCAGAGGCCTGGAGCGGCTGGAGTGGTGCCTGTGTATGCAAATTAACCCACCATCTTTGTTGGGTTAATTTGCATATTCACTCCTGATTGGCTGGTGGTCGTCGTGAAGGTATGGTCAATTTGCGTCTTACTCTTTTATTAGTGTAGATAATATATGTCTGATTTTTTACATAGTTTTTCTACCAATTTAATTAGGCCACCCAAAAGGATCACCTTTAACACTCCAAATGTGCTTTGTTGACTACACTTGGGAAAGCAGTGTTTAAACTCCTGGTGTTGCCTCAAACTTTCTTTGGATTTCTTGGATCTCATGTTCCCAATAAGTTGCAATCAATAGGCTAAAGGAGGGCATGTCCTAATGAACACTCCATAAGGTACCAGTGCATGACACTGTGTAACTCTCAGAAAAAAACCACAGCAATAACAGGGGGAAGCTGGAGAGATTCATAAACTAAATTAGCTCCATTAAATTTCTTTAACTGTAACATGCCTTTTAAAGAATGGCGACATTTATGGGCAAATGTGTCTCACATCGCTTTAGTCACTATTATTGGGTGTTAAGAGCAAACTGCATTTACGGGGCCCATGGCTAACAAATTTATTTTCTCACACCAAAGTCTCCCCTGCATTGTTTGTTATTCAGGAAATGTCACAGCTTTAGAGGAACCCAAACTTCAAAGTCCAGGAAGTGGATTTGGGGCCTGGGAGCCTGGGGGCACCAGAGACCATCCATCAGCATCAGAAAATTACTCCATTTTTTTAATAGTCATTTGTTTACTACAGGGTGCAAATCAGGACTCTACATCTACACATAATTTCAAAAGCCCACATATCCATTTGTTAAAGCTATATAGCTACTGACTTATGATTTCATAAAACATTTAGCCTACCAGACAAAACACTGTTCTATCAGTTGCTGATGGAAGGGGCCTTCCTTTGCTAAACATTGTGCCGCCGTACTAGCAGCGTGACCCTGGGGTCATGGGATAACACTGGTGCGCTCATGCTCACAGGGGCTTTTTTTTCCTAAGTGGCACCTGCTGTGAGGCTCTCTATAAATACAGAGAGCCTGCAGCAAATCCCAGATGTTTTATGCACTAGAAAAACTGACAGGAAGTAATCACTAAAAGAAAGGCAGAAACAGTAGTAGGTAGGAGCCAGGGGGGAGGGGAAAAAAAAAAAAGACTTCTTATATCTTTGGAGGGTTGTCTGGGCGAAAATGGATTTAAAAATGCAGATTGTGAGTAGCTTTGCGGTACAGTTCAGTTTGACCCAAATTCCACCTCGGCCCAGCTGAGAAGGCACCGGGCTTCTTAGAAAGAAGGAGCATCCCCTGACATAAGTTAAGTGGGAAAATATGCTTGAAAATCCCTCCGCATTGTTTTTGGTGGGTTGGTGTTCTTAACTTTTGTAAGTGTTCTCGTTATTTTGTGGCATCCTGGTTTTTTTATAAAACAAGTACCCTATGATTTTTTTTTTTTAAGTTTGAGAATAGTAAATGCTCTTGTTTGGGGGCAAACCTTTCCTATTAGCCAGAGACCATTCCCTTTATACTTCCCGGGGGGCTGCCCCCACCACCTCAAGGAGGTTCTTTCTTCCGTCCTGAACATTGGATATCGACCTCTGAAAAAGAACTTCATGCTTGAGTTTATCTTGTTTTCACACCACGTTATTTTCAGTGTATTTCAAGACCATATGACATTGTTTCATAGACTTCCAAGTAAGCAGTAACAAAGAAAATATTTGTCTACTCTACACTTTTCCCAGCAATTTCTGGACCTCATTTCAAAGAGATGCATGTTGCCTGAATGTTAATGTGCTATTCTTTCTTCCAGAGAAATCCAAACATGTTATTTGTTTTCACAGGAGTGTTTATACTTAACACGTTTACATTTTAGGTCACATTTGCTCCGCTCCTTAAACGACTTCTCTAAGAACTCTTTCTTTCTTTCTTTTTTTTTTTTTAGCTTATAATCACATTAACAAGCTACCGCTAATGAATTCTTCAGAGCCCTGTTTTGTTTTTTTTAATTTTTATTTTAATAGTCGACAGTTTCTTTGCAGAAAGGAAAGAGCATTTGAAATAACATTGGATATTTTGCCAAGTCTGTCAAATGAGTAGCACTTCCACTTTCTCAGTTCGGTCTCATTAAAATTGTATTCTAATTCGGTCTTCACTCTGTCGCTGGCTTCATAAGTCATTGCCTACTCATTACTTGTAGTGCGGGAGATGAAATTTATTCAAACCCGATAGCTGAGATAAAGAATTGAAAGGCAGGCAGCTGGGAGAAATGAAATTAGCCTATTTTAGTGCTTTTCCGGCTGGATTTTTGCACAGCCACCCATTAGGACACGTATCCATTTGCATTTCTGACACTGTCTATGTTTGGTTTCTAGATTTTCATTAATATTATATCCTGAAAACAAAAATACAGAGATTCTCCCTTTCCTTTATTTTTTTTTTCTTGTCTTAGCACTGAAATGTCACTGAGTATCTGAGTTGATTAAGAGGAAAACATGATTTTCTATAGTTTTCTATAATTATAGAATCATTAAAATCGCCCAACAAAGATAAATTGTTTCATTGTGTTACAATTCATATTGGTGTCTCTTACAGAAAAGGACATTAGTGACAAAGAGTAAATGTTATACCCTCAGAACGGTTGGAGGGGAAATGGACTTAGAGCATAATGTGACTTACAAGCAATTTCACACGGAAGCCAGGAGGGAGCTACGCTTTCTAACCTAACCTCTCCGTCTCCAGCTTTAAATGTCAAAGGAACACACTGAGGAATTCCTAATTTTGAATACAGAGGAGTTTTTGAAGAAAATCGACTAAATGCATTGTACCTTCCATTATAAAATTGAGTTGTTAAGGAATTATATGATCTAATTACGAAACTTGGTCTTTTTGACGACTCTGATTATGAACAGATATTGTCATTAGGTAGCTAATTAAATTGACAGCAATCACAAGCAGTAATTTAGAAATATATTCTAAATTAGTTTCTATATGAAAGCAAGGTCTTTGTTGATCTGTGTATGTGATTAATGTACAGTGTCATGAATTAGCTGAGGGATTTCTGCATAGAAATGTATGCATTTATATAAAAAAAGAGATTTATTTATTCTCCAATTCTGAAAGTAAAAGATGCATATGTACTTAAATATAAGTACCAATGCATTTTTTTCCTGGTTACTCAAAGAAAATATAGGAAGAACAACACATTTCCTAGAAATGTGATGGTTAGTTTTAGGTTAGTTCTCAGCTTCTGTACATACAGTGCAGTGTGTATACCCAACCTGGAAACTTTGCAAATAATATTTACGGATTTAAATTTAAGTAGACAGAGCCTGTCAAAGTAGTATGTGAGATACGTGGACAAATCTGTCAAATCCACTGTCATACAAAACTGCAAAATATTTTATGTGACTAATAAATTTTGCAGATAAGCAGTGAGCCAGAGTCATAAACAAATTTGTCTTTAATGGAGGTGTTTTCTGGTAATGGTATCTAGACTGGAAAGGTGGACCCTCTTGAGAGCATTTAGCATGGTGGATTTTTATTTGCTTTTTATATCTTTCTCAGTGTGATATTTGGTTCATGGTCTTTGTCATGCTTGTACCTATTAACATTTTATAAAACATCTAGCAGAGGAGGATGTACAGTTGTAATCTAGGACTAACCTAGAAATTAATAGGCCACACAAGGCTAAGCCCTGGCATGATTTAAGAGATTCTGCCCAAAGGATTACATAATAGATATACTATGCAACGTATATACATATTATGTAAGTAAATCCCAAACACCGAAACTGATGTGGACTCAAACCTTTACTACTATATGAATTATTCTGCAATCTGTATTTATGGGTTCCAAGATAAAGAGCAATCCTGTGCTATAACTAAGACACCCAGATCCATTTCAACTCTGTATATCTACCCCTTCTCCTCCTCACCTTCTCCCCTCCAGGCCCTTGGAGAAAGCACAGACCCCAGTCCTATAGTCTGTATGGCCTACATCAAGCAAATAGAACTGATAATAATGTGGAAACTGATTTGTTATTCAAATACAGCATTTTTAACACCAGGCTTGGATCTCCATAACCATTTGTAACCTAAGCCTCAAAAAAGTATAGAACTAAAGAGCTCTATTGGGAAACATACTGAGACAATGTACATATGTTCCTACAAAAGAATTTGATCTATTTTTTCACTTGCGAAGATTTGTCTCTATTTTCAGTCTATAAGAATTTAGTTTCCAATTATATTAAATTATTTTATGTGGCTCCTTAATTTTTTTATTGGAATAACAGCTGTACCAACTGCACTTTTACAAAGCAACAAGGAAAGAATCTGTTCCCACCCCAGAGTTCCATGTTAACCAGTTCCTTCTCACCACAGAGGAAAAAAAATACCTACAGGGAGAATGAACGAAATAGCAAAGGGCTATTATGGATCTACAAGAGGCCCGATGCATGAAATTCACGCAAGGGGCTCGGCCCCCACCGCGGTGGCAACTGCCTCTGTCCAGCCCCCACCCACTACAGCAGCCGCCTCGGCCCTTGTAGCCCTGGCTTCGTCCAGAAGGTCTTTCCGGAAGGACATCCAGTCTAATTAGCATATTATGCTTTTATTATTATAGATTGTCAGTCTAAGGCCCTGCTGTGGCCACCAGTCCTTGGGATTGTCTGTTTCCTTGGAACTGGTAGCTCTGAGTGCTGGCTTTGGCAGGGAGGGACGTCTTCCACATGGTCCACAGGTCCATTCTCCTGGTTAACTCGGTCATGGTTGGTTCACCAATCTGTTGCCGGAGAATTTGGTGGATTGCCTTTCTCCATCACTGATGCAAGTGGGGTACTTGGGATATCTTGAGAAAAAGAATTTTCTAAGACTCGAATGGGAGAATGAGTGATTTCTATTTGTGTAGAGTTATATTCCTCAGTTTACAAAGTCCCATGACGCTCAAACCAGTCCTGGAAAAGGTGCAGCTGGGGCTCCAGAAAAGGTAAAAGCAAAGCCAGTGTCCAGAGTTTCCATTCCACATGGGAATTGAGTCTGATGTAGCATCAGGCTAGTTAAAGTCCATTAGTACATTGTGTGGAGTCCACATGGCTGTGGGCCATGTGGGTGAGTGCAGAGCCAACAGCTCTAAGAGAGAGAACTCTCTTTGTTTAGGAGTTAAGTATTTTAGATTTTGTACTCTTGCAATGGCCACACCTATTTGGCCAATGATTAGTTCCCAGGTATGAGTAATAGACAAGTACCTTCCCATGTCACTCAGACCTTACTAGTCATGCATCTATTGTCTGGTCCCTTCCCCCAGTCATCTGCGGGGAACAGATCTGGAGAGTGTTAACAGCTTTCTGCTAATTAATAACCAGGTTATTAAAACAGTATCAAGACTACAGGCTGTATCTGTCTTTTATGGTTGGTGCTGATTAAATCTATTTAGCACCAGTGACTGCTATGGTTGGTATCAAAGAATTTGGTTGATTATTTGGTTAATATTTCCTCAATAGTTACATGTCTTCTCATAAAATCTACCCACATTAAGGCATTTGTGAGGTCAGACTGAAACAGGGAAATTTTTGAGAAAGTGGGAGGCCTCCTTGGACTATGCCCACATTATTCATATGAAGAGGCATACCCCATCTCCCTCCATTCGCTTTAGTGCATATCACACAAAACAGTACCTGTCTGCTTCCTATCACTCAAAGAACTTCGAAAAATTGTCTGCCCTACAAGATATTTTTTCTTTGCCCATTTTTTTTTTACTTTTATATTTGACTTTCTTGAGATGTGATTTTATCTTTCTTTGATGAATTCTAGTAGTTGAACCATCTCTTACAATCAGAAAAAGTGTTCCAAAATAGAAAGATTTTCCTTAAGCATCAAGATGAAGCTTCAGACCTACTGGCCTCTGTCTGTGAAAAAATAAAATGAGTCTTTAAAAGGTAACTGGTTCCTAATCAAGAAATGAATGCCCTCTTCCAAGGCAATATCTTCATCCACTTTTCTACATTGTAACAGGCAGTATCCTCCCAGGTTTTTACTCACCTGGACTTTTCATCTATTTCTTCCATGTCCCCTTTACCAACATGCCTTTTACTTCTCAGATATTAGTGCACTTAGTCATCACAGATGAGCAAACAAATTCAGGGACATTAAATGGTCAGCTCTAAAACAATCACACCAAAGATATGCTTTTGAGAGGGAAAAAAAATGTAATGTTCATTTTCAAAATTTTTAACCAGTTTCAAAAAGAGGTAAAGTCATGACTCTCATATAAATATAAAATGAACACATATTATTATGGAACAAAAGTTCGTGTGCCTGATGCTTCAAATGGTCAAAACTCAAAACATCAGTTTGGAATAAGAAAAGTTATTTGATCAAGAAGGCACCAAATGAGAAGATGGGAGACCTAATGGTGTCTCAAATCCATCCTGCTTCTGGTATTAAGTTAACAGGGTTTTTTTTGTTTTTGTTTTTGTTTTGTTTTGTTTTGTTTTCAAGGAAAACAATTTTAAATATCATAATATTACATGCAATAAAAGCTAATATTTAAAGAAAAAAATATTTTAATTATACTAATATTACCAAAACTGTACTAACATAGTATAATATCACAAAAGTTGTAGGAAATATTAGAAATAACAGGATTACTTCTATTTTATTCTAAAATTTTTCCCCCCTCTGGCTCTATTTGGTTCGTCAGATTATGTTGTTCATTATATATCACAATGAGTGAGATCATGTGATATTTACCTTTCTCCAACTGGTTTATTTCACTTAGCATAATGCTCTCCAGTTCCATCCATGCTGTTGCGAATGGTAAGAGTTCCTTCTTTTTTACAGCAGAGTAGCATTCCATTGTATAGATGTACCACATTATTCTAATCCACTCATCTGCTGATGGCCACTTAGGCTGTTTCCAAATCTTAGCTATTGTAAATTGTACGACTATGAACATAGGGGTGCATATATCCTTTCTGATTGGTGTTTCTGTTTTCTTGGGATATATTCCTAGAAGCAGGATTACTGGGTCAAATGGGAGCTCCATTTTTAATTTTTTGAGGAAACTCCATACTGTTTTCCACAGTGGTTACACCAGTCTGCATTCCCACCAGCAGTGCAAGAGGGTTCCTTTTTCTCCGCATCCTCGACAGCACTTGTCATTTGTTGATTTGTTGATGATAACCATTCTGATAGGTGTGAGATGGTACCACATTGTGGTTTTGATTTGCATCTCTTGAATGATTAGTGACTTTGAGCATGTTTTCATATGTCTCTTGGCCTTCTGTAGGTCCTCTTTCAAAAATTGTCTATTGCAGTCCTTTGCCCATTATTTGATTGGATTGTTTATCTTCCTTTTGTTGAGTTGTATGAGTTCTCTGTAAATTTTGGAGATTAAACCCTTATCAGATATAACATTGGCAAATATGTTCTCCCATGCAGTGGGCTTTCTTGTTGTTTTGTTGATGGTTTCTTTTGCTGTGCAGAAGCTTTTTATTTTGATGTAGTCCCATTTGTTTCATTGTCCTAGAAGCTGTATTGGTAAAGACATATGTCTGATATTTTGCTGCCTATGTCTTCTAAGATTTTTATGGTTTCCCATCTTTTGTTTAAGTCCTTTATCCATGTTGAGTTTATTTTTGTGTATGGTGTAAGTTGGTGGTCTAGTTTCATTTGTTTGCATGTATCTGTCCAACTTTCCCAACACCATTTATTGAAGAGACTGTCTTGACTCCATTGTATGCTCTTGCCTCTTTTGTCAAATATTCATTGAGTTAATGGCTTGGGTCAACTTCTGGGTTCTCCGTTCTATTCCATTCGTCTAAATGTCTGTTCTTGTGCCAGTACCAGGCAGTTTTGTGTTTTCTATTTGTGTTATGTCATTCTTTATCACTGACTGTTCTTTTTGCATAGTTACTATATCTTTTTTCATGCTGTTGAGCATCTTTACCATCATTACTGTGAACTCTGTTTCAGATAAATTTTTTAATCTCTGTTTCATTTATCTCTTCTTCTGGAGAATTCTCTAGTTTCATTTGGAGGTTGTTTCTTTGTCTCCTCATTTTGGCTTTCTGATTGGGTTTGTGACTGTGTATTAGGTAGATACTCTACACCTCTCAATCTCTAGTGCAGGAGAGTGTTAAAGGCTGTTTCTGACTAATTAGATCAGGCAAAGGCTCAAAGCCTCTAGAGACTGCCTCTGCTTACAGACTGATAGGATTCCAACTTGATTTGCCCCCAAGGCAATCGTCCACATGTGGCCAGAGATTTTTTCAACAGTTTGGGGCAGTTGCTTCTGCCTAGAGGGTAATTGTTATTTTTAATCTCTTAAGTGGCCTCAGGGCAAGGTGTTTTCCAATAGAGTGTGTCAACTGTTTTCCCCAGCAAGGCAAATGTCTATGTGGGAAAGATGTCCTCCACTGCTTGAGGGAATGACTCAGCCCAGGAAACTTAGGGTGTCTTCCTTCTGGGCTCTATCCCCCAAGTCCCCAGTCTTGGCTTCTGCCCTCACATCTCCAGTCCACCTCACCCTCCCTCTGCCAGAGCACAAGATGGGTGGCTCCACAGGGAATGTTCTGCATTGGCCCTTTAAGAGGGTGCCTGAATTTTCAGCTGTTACTCTCTGGCAGACAGCACCCCACTGCTTTTCACAGCCAGATGTTATGTGGGTATCCTCCTCAGTTTTGGTGCTCTCTGCTGGGGGGCCCAGCTTGGGGATTAGATCCCAGAATTCTCAGTAGCAGCCCCCCACAGCTGAGATATCTCTCTGGGACTTCAGTTGCTCTCTGTGGGAGCCCAGCTAGCCCTTTAGCTCCTCTGCCCCTCCTACCAGTCTCTATGTGGTCTCCACTTTAGGTCCTCGGGTATCAGGGTTCTCTCATGCAAGTTTTCCATTGATTATTCAGGAAGTTTTTCTGTATTTTAGTTGTAATACCAGTTTGTTCCTAGGAGCATGTCCATGCAACATCCACTTACTCTGCCACCATTTTTAATCCAATCTAAGTTAACGATTTTTAAGGGGTTAAGAAGAACAACTTTGTGGAAGTGCTGGTGAGGCAGGTTCTAATTGGAGGACCTTGGAACTTGGCCCTTTATGGTAAAGGAGCGTCAACAATGGCTCTTCCTGGACAGCAGACCCTTTGCATCTGAAAGGGTTCCAGTGTTCAAGTTCTGGTTATGACCTACTCCTTTGGTTCTATTTGTTGGGGTGGGAAACTTTGGTTTCCAGTGCAGCTAGAGGTTAATGTTCTCTCCTCTGTGCTTGCATTGGCTACAGGACTTGCAGTTTTGGTCTATTGTATCTGAAAAGCAATTCAATGTGTCATTAAACAGTATAGGACCATTTTGAGTTAATTCTGTGGTTACAATATCAAAGATTATTTTTAAGTCATTAATTAAAGAAGAGAACTGGTAAAATATTATAATTGGTTCAAAGGAGAATCCCAAGAATAGACACATAGATTAGGAATACTGAAATGGATTTGCAAATGTATGCAAGACTGCCTTCTTCTACAATGGAGGAGCCAAGTTGAAACTCCTTGGGGCACACTTGATTTGCATGTTTGCAGATAAGAATTTTTTGCATGACCATCAGTTTTCTACTTTCTACTTTACAGAGTAGTAAAAATGTGCATAACCTGTCAAGGCTGAAGTAGTCCCTGGGGCTCTAGCATTCCATGGAGAGGATATCCAGTCATTTATTTTGCTTATTCTGAAGTTTCACATTTTTCTTTACAGATTTGTTGAATCTCCTCCTTGATATAACAAATGAATGAATGAATACTCTTGATTAGACTTGTCTATACTTAGGATTATTCATTCATTCAATAAATATTATTTCTTACCTACCATACCTATATCCTTGACTATATTCTGGGTGTGAAGATTCTGCAATTAACAAAACAGAAACACCTTTGTCTTATAGTCTAATGGAAAAAAGTAAAAAAATGAGTAAGTAAACAAGCAAATTATAAATACAGGCTGAGTAAAAGATAGGTTTACAGTCGTGTGTATTGCAACACAGAGTTTATCCTTTATTATTGTTAATTATTGTATTATTGTCCATACACACAACTGTAAACCTACTTTTGTCCCACCCTTTATATGTCAGGTGGTATTTAGTGTTATGGAAGAAAATAAAGCAAAACAAGGTAGCATGTATGGGGAAGATACTATTTTAAAGAGGATGTTTAGGAAAGATTTCACTGGTAGAAAGTTATTTTAGCAGAAACCTGAAGGCAATAAGGGTCAGTTACACAAATCTCTAGGAGAAGAGCTATGTAGGCAGATAGAGGAGCAAGTGCAAAATCTAAGACAGCAACAGAGTTAGTGTATGTAGAGCCAGTAAGGAGGTCAGTGTGAAGGAAGAAAGAAAGTTAGAAAGCAGGACCAAGGAAAGGAGAAGATAGATATGGCAATGAATATTCATCACCTGTGCAGGGTCAAAGTTCAGATTGGCTTCTGAATTCCGTGACATTCAGGGCAAAAAGAGAAAACTAAACTATAAGCTTTACTAATGGTAAGTGACATGATTTTTTTTCTCATTATTTATTTTTCTTCTTGTATGAAGCCATTAATTGCTCAGTCAATAATTAATGGCTGTAAGCTGTAGCACCACATTAAACTTTCATTCCATAATGCTAGGGGCCTACACATTTTGGAAGAAAATTCAGAAGGGAACTAAGTCTATTTAGGAAACAAAGCGCTCTGTAGCTGGAAGTATGTGATTTCACATTGGTAAGGCATTCTATCAAATTTGAACAGCTTATTATGGCTTTCTTAAAAGGAATTTGTATTTGTATTCATCCTCAGTTTTCAGATCTAATAGCCAAGCCTAAACACTCTGATTTGCGATTTTTCTGATTCACTGTTATTCAGGATTCTTTTTACCTTTTATCACAGGAGACTAAGAATTCTTCCGTCCCTTCGTTTCTCAGGCTTCTTCTTTCCCATTTTTTAGGTATTTTGCCCAAAACAATGGTGAGAAGTTAAAAGAAAAGAAAAACAATTCAATCCTACGTTCATATAAAGTAGAGAGTTACCAGCTTCCCTAGTATGTGGTGGTTGTGGTTGCTACTGTTGTTATGACTATCCTGTCTTTTGTGTACCTTGAGTGGTTCTTGCTTTTAAAAATGTTTATCCAGTGTTTCACATAGTTCCCATGACTCCCTGCTGATAAAGCTTCAGTGTAATTAAAGTATTTATATGAACACTGCGGAATTCAACTTGCATTATTTAGACACACAAAGGAACATTCCTGGCATTTCCAAGTCACAATTGTGTAATCCAATGACATAGTGTTACTTAATTTAAGAATACCTTTACACCCAGTAAAAAATAAAAGTAAAATTGCTTTGTTTTCTTTTTTTGTTAGATGATATTCTTCAGTTAAACTAATTTCACTGGATTATACTTCAATTTGGACTGAATTTTCTAAACTAAGCAATCTAAAATAGTCCTGCTAGACTATATTTGCTTATTTAATTAACTTAGGGAAAAAGAGCCATATCTGGACTGAGAGAAAGCTAACTCATCACCATTCAAATAGGCCTACATGCAGACTTTTTTGTTTTGTTTTGTTTTTTTGCCTTTAAGTAAAGGCTTGCCCTTTGACACGTCCTCATTAAGGAAATAAATGTAACATTGAATAAGTTCATGTCATTATTTTGGAATTATGACATGAAGGGGAAGAAATATAACATGTTAGAAATTTTGGTAAGAATTGATTTACAAAAGAAGTGGCCACATTTGTTTTTATTGTGGTTAAAGCTCTAGTTTGGGAAAAGACTAAAGGGCAAGGAATTGGGGAATTTATGGATGAATGTGGATCTAATGAAGAGAGCCCATTGGTTCTACAGGCCAGGGTAAGATTCCCACAGTCTTGAACAAACAGTTCTCAGCCTATAATTTCTAAGCCTTTGTTTTCCCACTTTGGAATTCTGACTACAGGCATGTTACCAAGCCAACTGGGTTCACTACAAAGATCCAGCAATGCTCTTTTTATCATGAAGATCAAGACAACAATTGTGTGCCTACAAGAAAAGAACAACTAAAACCATCTAACAAGCATTAAAAGGACAATTCTAGAGATAGTTGCCTTTGAACTTTAATAATGGGCAACATTCAGTCTCGAGATTTGAAATTCCCAAGTTAAAGGAATTCATTACCAATTGCCTTTCCATGTAATTATAAGAGTTGCTGGCAGCAAGTATATTCAGCAGCATTAATTTTGTCAAATGGAATATTTTGCAGTCATGTTGAATTCCCTACAATGACCGTATTATATAAATCCACATTGTAGACTTAGTTTTGTTTATTATAGAGTTCATTTATGAAATAGAAGAAATCTAAGTTTCACTTTGGCTTTACCCCAAACCATAGAAAATAGAGTATTCTTTTACAAAAGCTTGTTCTGAAATATCACTTCCTGAATGTGAAAGTATGCTGTTTGTACAGATACATTCCATTGACATGCGCAATGCCCAGCTGAGAAAATAAAAAAGGGTAGTTAATCTGGGCATTTCCCTCTCTGTAGCTGTGACCTGTGAACAATTTCAGCTCCATGTAGAAAAAAATAGGAATTTCCATTTTTGTGTAAACACTTCATTTTCTGATGGCATGGAAGCAATTTAAACTGAATCGATGCAGGCATCAGTAATTCAGAATAAATCTTCTATTTGAAGAACTTGGACCACTTTTGTTTGTGGGGGCCTATATCCAAACCTGAGAAAGAGTTTCTGGGATCCAGTCATTCCTTATCATGAAATCCATGACAAGCCATTTTTGTGTGCATTTCTTGTGAGTGTGCATTTTATTTTGTTTTCCTACATAAGAAAGATTAGAGAACCAGCTACTTTGGTGTTTTATTTTTGGGGAGGATTGAGTGAGTTTTGCATTGGCCAACTCAAAGCAAATCTTAAATAATAGTAGATTGGTAAGATATGCTCTTAGAGAAAAGTTTCTGTAAGTCAAATCTGACTTTTTATGGGGGTAATATAACATTATATGCCCATCAAGACCTTGATGAAAAACATTTTTTTTAAAAAAGGAGGGGGGCATAATGTGCATATTTATTTCATAATAAACAATTTGTCTATATTCTGCATAGTATAATCAGGTTCATAGAACAGCCAATTCGATATATTTTATTAAAGAGATCTTAAAACAGGAATTGTGTCTGCGTCCAACAGTCCAAAGGCCCCAGAAAGACTAAGGCCAGGCAAGTGGAGAGGAGAGACAAGGAAGAAGGAAGGATTTTATATGCCAGGGTGCAAAAGGGGAAGCCAACTAAGAAATGTAATTTGTGACTTGTCTGTTTAATAACATGAATAATAACATGGGGTATTCTTAGCAAAGGATTTTGGGTATGAATTGCTGTAAGTCAAAATCTATTGCTGTTATGCATATTATGCTTTAAAATATAGAGAAGATGAATTGAAAGCAATATATGAATGATGCATATCAGGCTTTATTTAAGCATACAAATTTATTTAAGTTTTATGTGACATGGGAGTCATCATCTATAATAATAAGAGTGTAATATGCTACTTAGACTGGTCAAAGCCGGGGCTGTGATGGAAGCCTTGGTCCCAGGTGCCTGCTGGGTGCCAGAGGGAAGCCCGGGTCCCTGGTGTCAGAGGGAAGCTGGTGCCGGCAGCCAGGGGAAGGAAGGCCTACTCTTGCACGAATTTCATGCATCGGGCCTCTAGTAAAGAAATGAAGACCCAAAGAAACAGTTAAGCCTAAGTGTTGATGAAGAGTCGAAAGTCATGAAAAAATGTGATTAGAACAAAAGGGTATGGCAGTCGGATTCCAGCAGCAGATGCAGTGCGCTCGTCTTTCCAGGTTCTTCTTGCTATCTCCTTTAGCTTCCAGAAGCATGGCCTCTGGTGTGGCTGTCTCTGATGGAGTCATCAAAGTGTTCAATGACATGAAGGTACATAAGTCCTCGACACCAGAGGAGGTGAAGTGCAAGAAGACGGTGCTCTTCTGCCTGAGTGAAGACCAGAAGAACTTCATTCTGGAAGAGGGCAAGGAGATCCTGGTAAGTGATGTGGGCCAGACAGTAGACAACCCCTATGCCACCTTTGTCAAGATGCTGCCGGACAAAGGCTGCTGCTACTCCCTGTATGATGCAACCTATGAGACCAAGGAGAGCAAGAAGGAGGACCTGGTGTTTATCTTCTGGGCCCCTGAGTCTGCACCCCTTAAGAGCAAAATGATCTATGCCAGTGGTCGGCAAACTCATTAGTCAATAGAGCCAAATATCAACAGTACAATGATTGAAATTTCTTTTGAGAGCCAATTTTTTTAAACTTAAACTTCTTCTAACGCCACCTCTTCAAAATAGACTCGCCCAGGCCGTGGTATTTTGTGGAAGAGCCACACTCAAGGGGCCAAAAAGCCACATGTGGCTCGCGAGCCACAGTTTGCCAACCACGAATCTATGCCAGCTCCAATGATGCCATCAAGAAGATGCTTACAGGGATCAAGCATGAATTACCAGCAAACTGCTACGAGGAGGTCAGGACCGCTACACTCTGGCAGAGAAGCTGGGGGGCAGTGCTGTCATCTCCCTGCAGGGCAAGCCTTTGTGCTCCCCTCTAGCCCCTGCCTGGAGCATCTGGCAGCCCCAGACCTACCTTTGGGGGGTTGCAAGCTGCCCCCCTCCTGCCAGACCAGCGGGGCTAGGGGGATCTTAGCAGGGGGAGGGCAATCCCTTCACCCAGTTGCCAAACAGCCCACCACCCCCTGGACCTTCCTTCTTCCTCTACCCCTGAAGGTTCTGGCCTTCCCAGACCGCTTTTGATCTGATTCCTTTTGGGTTGAAACAGACCAAGTCCTCCCCACCCCAGGCACCCCAGTTTTGGAGAGAGCCTGTATTTTTTTAATGACACTCCTACTTGCAACCTGTTCTTCCCCTTTCCCATGCTGCCAACTTCTAATCGCAATGGTGACTCTGCTTGTCTGTTTAGTTCTGTGTATAAATAGAATGTCGTGAAGATAACCCCTCCCCACACTGCCTGGTTCCCCTCCCCTTTTCCACCTGCTCTCAGCCACTCATGGAAGCAGGACCAGTAAGGGACCCTTAATTTAAGAGGGAAAAAAAAGAAAGAAAGAAAAGAAGAAAAAAAAAGAAAAACAACAATAAAAAGCCTCACTTAAAAAAGGGAGGGGTGGCGGGAGGGGGGGGGCGAGTTTATGAGCTAAGGGTAGTGAACTGGGAGAAACTTAGCAAGTTCATTTGGATTCCTCATGGTGTCCCTTTACCTTCAGAGATAAGGATGTTCCTTTCCTCCAGCTATAGGAAGGGCACCTCCCTCTCACAGGAGAGTCTCATGACTTGCTTCAAGGAAGAAAGGGGAGGTGAGAAAGTCCTTCCTATCCCTGCTATTTCTCAAATTATTTCACCTTAAAATATTCATTATGCCAAGATGGCATATTTTGGGGTAGTGTGTTCTGAATGCCATCAGTGTGTGTGTGTATGTGTGTGTGTGGTGTATGTGTATGTGTATGTGTGTGTGTGTCATAAAAACACATACAGGTACACCCAAAGCTTCTAATCTGTCTGAAGAGTTAAAAAACAAAACAAAACAAAAAATCCTATGGATGCTATCAAAGTATATGGTGAGCTCTTACCTTTCTGCCATATTATAACTTATATATAGTTGAAATATCCATGAATCTTTGGTTTGACTATGTAATTCTGAGGACTTGCCATTAAGAATGTTATCTTTATGGATCAATGCATAAATTATAAGACTTTAAATATAGTGTTAGTACTTCTAGGTTGACTTTTGTTTCCTCAAAAGTTATACATGTGTTCTAGCTAACCACACATCCATTACCCATCAACTTTTGTAGTTTTTAAAAACTAAAAGCAAAAGAGAGTTCAGCTTAATCCCTTTTTGTTTCTCTTATAGAGAAATATTTCTAATACCCAAAGTAAAAATTTTGTGAGAAAAATAAATACTTACTCTGTATTTCCATCTCTAATGTAAAACAATGATATGCCCCACCTGAACCATGAAATTAACCTAGAGTTCCATTCAATTACAGATGAACTGTTTCTTCCCTTTTCAGTTTTCACTGCTGCTCAGGGCAGTACATGGTACCCTAAAAGGGGGACATGGTCAATGATTGCACTTTTCTGACAAGAACAGCCACAGACAGTTTTTCATTTACAACTTACTGTGGCCCAGCCCTCATGATCACAGCTCCCAGAACCATGATCTGGGCCTAAACCAAAGCAGCCATCTTTACATGTCCACTAGTCTGGGTGTCCAGCTCATGACTTCAAGCTAGTAGATAAGCAAGTAGGAAGAAGCAGAGATAGAATATCTAAGTTCTGGTCACTGTTTTTCATGCTTTAAATATATTATTTCCACTCCTTATAAAACCCTGAATAGTAAATATCATTATCCCTATTTTACAGGTTGAAAAACTGACAAGTAGAAAAATTTAAGTAACTGGCACATCATCATGTACCTATGAAGTGTCTGAATAGGGATTCACACAAACCTCTGTCTGACCCCACAGATTACAAGATAGTTATTTTAGACATGTGGTTAAAGATTATTTGGTGTAAGTAGATTGTAATCTGTAAATGGAAGAAGTCCAGCAGCTGTCTGGTAAACTGCTAGGGTGAAAATTCTTGAGCTTCTCAAGAATCAAGGATTGTTTCCTATTTATCTTGACATCTCTCATAGAAAGACTAGCTCAATGTTAGCATCGGAAGTGTTCAAGGAATAAAGATTAAATAAATTGTGCATTGGTTGAAATATATTTTTAGTTAGAAATGACATTAAAAGAGTACTTTCATGTAAATATAGGATACAGATTTAAAAATTTGTATTATGTTAGAGAGCATTTAATGATATAACACAGAAACCATTAGCTGTTATATTCATTAACTGTTCCCTAATTTATTACATTATTTAAGAGAAAAATAAATTAATGGGTTGATGAACTCTTAAAATGGCTTTGATCTTGATACATCTCTAAAACTCAATTTAAAAGTAAAATTGTAAGATTTAGAAAACATATGAAAAAAATTATCATTTATCTGATCATTTAAAACCTAAATATGAGCATAAGAAACCTGTAAAGTCAGTGGATATGCTAATGAATGGCTCACATGTTTGGCAAAATAAAACAAAATCTAGTAATAAGAAAATTGTATGTGATACTGTTTACAAAGCATTTTCCTAAGTTTCTCAAAGTTCTTCATAACAGAAATCAAAAGATAAACATGGTTATTGTCAAATTTTGTGAAATATTTTTATATTAGAGCAAATGAATCTAATATAGATAAAAAGGCAAAATATGCATTGATTTTTTAGACATTAAAGAGGAAACCTTGCCAGGACTGACCAGCAGCCCCCGAATGGCAGATGAACAGATTATTCTGACAGTTTCACTGTGAAAGAGAAGCTAAGGGACAGCCCGGCTATAGCAGCCAGGCAGCCTCGATTGCCTGCCTCATTAGGCCTTTATTGGAATTTTTATCTTTAGATATAATCAATAGGTGAATAATCTTGGGAGGACACATGTGTTTACATTGTCCTCTAGGCAAGGGCATCCAGGGATTAAAAATAAGGATTCCAGTAAACACCCAGGGGTCTGTACATGCAGTCTTGTTTGGAAAGGTTAAGGAATAATTAGGGGTGCTACCTTCAACACTCCCCTAAGTCTCTCCTAAGTTGGAATTCCGATAAACAGGGCAGGCAGCCTTCCATACAATTCCCATTTCTCAGAATGTTCTCCTTACAAACTTTCCAACCAAGTCTCATGCTTCCCAACAAAACCACAATAAAGTTTTCTCTAATATGTACTTGTGGGTTTCTCCCAATTCCTCCCCTACCTACCATGAAAGATAATGATTAAAACATTTTAGAAGAATTACTGTATATTATCATCTTTTCTATTCAGGAGAACCCTGTGATGTATTTGTGATCATGCCTAATTTATAGAAAAATATAGAGGCACTGGAAGTTAACTTGCTAAATTGTGGAGGGAAAGGTATTTTGTTTTTTAATCATTTATTATTTTTTCATTACAGTTGACGTACAATAATATATTAGTTTCAGGTGTACATCCCAGTGATTAGACATAATATAACTTAGTAAATGATCATCCCACTAAATCTCATATTCATCTGACACCATAAGTAGATATTAGAATATTAGTGACCATACTAGAGTCCTGGTGCATGAAATTCATGCACTGGGAGGGAGGGTTCCGTAGCCCGGCCTGCGCCCTCTTGCAGTCTGGGACCCCTCAGGGGATGTCCGACTGCTGTAGGGAGTGGCCTAAGCCGGCAGTCAGACATCCCTCTTATAGTCCGTGGCCCCTCGCTCCTTACTGCCCTCCTCCTCACTGTTTCTTACTGCTCAGCTCACTGCTTTTTAGCACTTCCCCGGAGGCGGGAGAGGCTCCTGCCACTGCCGCTGCACTCACCAGCTGTGAGCCCGGCTTTTGGCTGAGTGGCACTCCCCCTGTGGGAGCACATTGACCACAAGTGGGCAGCTCCTGCACTAAGCATCTGCCCCCTGGTGCTCAGTGCGCATCATAGCGACCAGTCATTCTGGTCATTTTGCCATAACGGTCACTTAGGCTTTTATTATATAGATTCCCTATGTTGTACTTTACATCTCTGTGACTATTATATAACTGCCAATTTGTACTTCTTAATCTCCTCACCTTTTTCACCCATCTCCTCAACCCCTCTCCCATCTGGTAATTATCAAAATGTTCTCTGTATCTATTAGTTTGTTTCTGTAGTGCTTGTTCATTTACTTTGTTTTTAGGATTCAATTGTTGATAAATTTTATTATTCATACTAGAGGTCCAGTGCATGAAATTCATGCATGGGGGGGGGGTCTCCTCAGCCCAGCCTGCACCCTCTCCAATCTGGGACCCCTCGGGCTCCTAATCGCTCACCTGCCTGCCTGCCTGCTTGGTCACCCACACTGCCTCTGTGTGCTGGCCTGATCACCCCTAACTGCCCCCCTCTGTGGGCTGGTCACCCCCAACTGCCCCCCTGCTGGCCTGGTTGCCCCTAACTGCCCCCCCCCTCCTGCCAGCCTGGTTGCCCCTCACGGCCTCCCCGCCAGCCTGGTCACCCCATGAAGCCTACTGTTCAGTCGTTTGGTCATCCCTCACTAACCCCACTGCCAGCCTGGTCGTAGGCAGCCATCTTGTGAGGGCATGAGGGTTAATTTGCATATTACCTCTTTATTATATAGGTTTTTCTCCTTCTTCTTCTTCTTCTTCTTCTTCTTCTTCTTCTTCTTCTTCTTCTTCTTCTCCTCCTCCTCCTCCTCCTCCTCCTCCTCCTCCTCCTCCTCCACTCCTCCTCCTCCTCCTCCACTCCTCCTCCTCCTCCTCCTTCTTCTTCTGCTTTCATAAGACTCTTTAACATGTCATGTACTTAACATGTCATGTACTACTGGTGGTGGTGAACTGCTTTAAATTTTTCTTGTCTGGGAAGATCTTTATATGTCCCTCAATTCTAAATGATAGCTTTGCTGGTTAGAGTAATCTTGGTTGTAGATCCTTGCTTTTCATAACTTTGAATATTTCCTCCTAATCCCTTCTGGCCTGCAAAGTCTCTGTTGAGAAATCAGCTGACAGTCTGATGGGGACTGCCTATTAGGTAATTACCTGTCTTTCTCTTGCTGCTATTAAGATTCTCTTTTTGTCTTTAAGCTTTGCCATTTAATTATGATGTGTCTTGGTATGGGCCTCTTTGGGTTCATTTTGTTTGGGACTCTCTGTACCTCCTTGATATAAATGTTTATTTTATTTCACAGGATAGGGAAGTTTTTAGCCATTATATTTTCAAATAGGTTCTTGATTCTTTGCTCTCTCCTTCTTCTGGTATACATATGATGCAGATGCTGTTACACTTCATGTTGTCCCAACAGTCCCTTAAACTATCCACATTTTAAAAAATTCTTTTTTTCTTTTTGCTACTCTGATTGGGTGTTTGTTGCTTCTTTATATTCTAAATTGCTGATTTGATTCTCAGCTTCATCTACTCTACTATTGATTCCCTGTGAATTATTCTTCATTTCAGTTAATGTTTCCTTCATTTCTGACTAGTCCTTTTTTATGGTCTTCATGTCCTTTTTTATGCTGTTGAAGTTCTCACTAACTTTCTTGAGCATCCTATAACATTTGTTTTGAATTTTGTATCTATTATTTTACTTACCTTCATTTCATTGACTTCTTTTTCTTATTTTATTAGTTAGTTTCTGTTTGTCTTCTCATTTTGACTGCTACCCTGTGATTGTTGCTATGTATTATGTAGAGCTGCTATGTCTCACAGAATCAGTAGAGTGGTCTAATGTAGGAGGTGCCCTGTAGGATCTAGTGGCACAGCCTCCTTATGTACCTAAGCTGGGCATTCTAGCTGTGCCCCCCTCCCCCCACATACACACAACCCTATGTACAACCTCCAGTTGTAGTTGAGCTTTGATTGCTGTTGGCATGTCAATGGGAAGGATTTACCTCCAGGTCAATTGACTGCAAAGACTGACTGGGACCACTGTGGAGGATCAGCTGTGCAGGGGCCCACACCACAGAGCAGGACTTACTTCAGCAGGTCTCTGGTGCACACTGAGATGCACAGATAGGGCATAAGCTATTTAAAATGTCTATATTTGAGGCATACCTTGGTAAGTAAAATAAAGGAGAATGATACTGAGAACAAAGAAAGAACAATTCAAGGGCCTTGGAGCACAGAAAAGCTGGGAGAGCTGCCATAAAAGCTGTGTGGAGACAGACAGGACCCCAACTGAGAAGAAGACTTAGTACCTACACCTTGACCTTTAGATCAATTTCCTGGCTATTAATATATCTCAAATCAGGGCTATACTTCACCAAGTCCAGTGAGGCAACACTGCTGCTCCCCATATGTCCTTTGGAAACTTTTCAAGATAAACAGAAGAGATATGAATAGCATTACCCCTGAGGGAAATCACATATATCACATATCTGTCTCTCCTTTCTCCCTCTTTTCTTCTCTCTCCTCTCTCTCTCTCTCTCTCTCTCTCTCTCTCTCTCTCTCTCTCTCTCTCTCTCTCTCTCTCTCTCTCTCTCCTCTTTTACCTCTGTCTCTATCTGTCTCTATTTCTATTTCTCTTTTCTCCTGATCTTTACCTGCCTTAGGAGACAAGACTGCCTGCTGTGGAGGAAAACTGAGCACTTTGATGGATTTAAATCCTCTCCCACAGCAAGTGGATATGCAACCTAGTAATTCAGAGTTAGTATGCTCTCAATAACACATGTTAAAATATAGTGAAGTCAACAGAACAAATTTAAAATAAGAAGAAGAAGATTTCTTCAAGCAATTGCAGAATCTCTCTCCAACACTAAATTCAGAAAGAAGATTTATACTAAGGGTTATGGAGGAGGGGAAGAAGGGAGGAAGGAGAATGAAAGTAATATTGCCAAATGGCTAGTAGTTAAAAGCTCTCTGCCTTTGGGCCCTATTTTTTTTTTAAATCTTAACAACATTCCCTTCAAAAGAACTGTGAATGATTACTCATTATTGCCTCAAAGATATCCTAACATTATTTAGTAGTTGGTTTTAGAGCAATGCAAGAGGAAACTGTTTCTCTTAGTACTGAGTGATAGCTCAATGATATTTAACTGGGCTTAAGGGAACAAAGCCTTCTGATTCTCAGGTGTCAATCTTTCCTCTCAAGTCTGGCTTCCTGTGTTGCTGTAACTACTTCCCTTGCACTATAAGAAGCAGAAAAACAATTTGAATATGAATTTGAAGTGGAATACAACTTAGTTTATACTGGGCAGTTAGACAATTTTCGTATTTCCAGAATCATTGCACATTTGAAGGGAGCATCAAAGTCACCTTAGCTTTGCCTTGTGAGTGGATATAAAGTTGTATTTCTTGGCTGAAAATGACCCCAAAAAGCAAGTGAACTGCTGTGAGGGTTATGGCAAGGAAGAAGACATGAAAGGGGTTAAGAATAAAAATATGTTACCCTAATAAATTTAAGGCAATATACTTAATGCCACTGAATTGTACACCAAAAGATGGTTAAAGTAGTAAATTTTATGTTATGTACATATTACCACAATAAAAAAAAAAGAAACAAAAGATCTTCAGGTTTATGAAGGTCCATAGAATGGGTTCCTTCTGCATGTCAAAGATTTATGTCATTGTTATATATATATTATTACTGATTGTTATATATTATTACTGATTTTTTTTTTTAACAGAGAGGAAGGCAGTGGGATAGAGAGTTAGAAACATTGATCAGCTGCCTCCTGCACACCTCCTACTAGGGATGTGCCCGCAATCAAGGTACATGCCCTTGACAGGAATCGAACCTGGGACCCTTCCGTCCACAGGTCAGCGCTCTATCCACTGAGCCAAACTGGTTAGGGTTGTTATTGTTCTTAAATGGAAAGCAAAAACAAAAACACAACACAAAATGGATGATCCAACAGGCATAAACAAAATCCTTCAAGAAAATTATATTTAATCTCACTTTTAACAATCATTACATAATAAAGAATATAACTAAAAGAGTATAAAACCTGAAAAAAATCATTAAATAAATATGATGAAACAAAATTCTAAAAAAGGGGAGATCTATGACACTTTCAACAATAAAGATATGTATTTTTAAAGTTCTTCTAAACCCACAATAAGTAGTAGGGGTTGTCATTAGCAGATTGTATATGAGTTTTGAGATATATTGAAGCTTTGAAAACTGATTTCTCAGGTAAATTTCACAGGCAGTGGCAGAAAAGAGGGAAGAGTCACAAGAAAAAGGGAGAGAGAGACAAAAAGAAGCCCATCTGATAGCCAGCTATGCAGGGGAATAAGAAGAGATAAGTGAGAGTAGAGGTTGAAAGGTTTGAAAAGCTAAAAATAGAGAATGTAATCTGGGATGAAAGAAAATGTGTGTGAAACCTGACGGTGATTGTCGATGTCTCATTCTCTGATCTAACTTCACTCCCACTATCAGTGAAGGGGATTATTGATGGTGATGGGGAGGAAATGTGGGACTGAGTCCCAAAGAAAGGTATTTTGGCTGCGGATCTTTAATGTGCTCAGCAGAGGAGAGATGAGAACAGGTAGAGTAAGAACAGGGGCTGGCAAGAGCTGCGGCAGGAAGCAGCCCACACGAGGCAAAGGTTTGGACAGGTTTCCAAGGGGAGAAAGGGACCATTGCTGGCATTGATGCCGAGCAAAGCACAGCAGGATTTGGCAAGAACAACCAGGTATGAAAAGATGGAAGGAAAGATCATTGAAAGATACGAATGAGTCTAATCTGGTAGCCAGAAGAAAAAGGTGATGAGGCAGATGAACAGAAAAGATGGAGAAAATAGAAGATGGCTGTAACAAAAGCAGAAGTATTAAATTGGTGTTTAATTATTAATTTAGCAATATATTAAATTTAATTGTTGCAGATTAGCTGCCAGGCAGTGCGAGAGAATTAATCAGCCGGGCACTCAGAGAAAATTCAGAAAAGTTGCCTTTATTGCAGATTGCACTAGTGCCATGACTCAGGGGAGTCAGTCTCCAAATCCTGAGTGATGAACATGGACGAAGCTTTCCCTTTATACCCTTTAGTTCCTTTGTCCCCCAAACATGGATCAGGCTTCCCCCCTGAGTTGGGATGGGGGAAGTGAGACCACACCCAGAGGTGGGCCAGCGCTGGCACCAGCCCCTCCAGGGATTGTATATGGTTCATGGTTTATGGTCTCTGTAAAATGGGAGTATTCCGGGAAACAGGTTCTCCAAGGCAGGATAAGAGTGGAGTTTGATAAGAATGGAGTTTATCGGCAAGCACGGGTGTACGTCAGAAGGCAGGTTACTGGCACAGATTCAGATAGCTAGCCCCCAAAATGTCTTATTTTCCCCTTCATACTGGCTTAAATTTCTATAAATTCTAAAAGTGTAAACAGCAAAGATAAGGAGATGAGTTAAAATGAAACTTCCAAAATCTTCTCACATGGGAAAAATCTCTCGCTCCTCTAACCACACACAACAAATTTGTTCTGTTTAAGAGGGTTTTGTTTTGCCTCAGAACTTTGCAGCATTTGATTGAAATAGTCATTCATAACTTGAACCTCATTTAAAGCTCCTTGGTATATACCCTAGTGTAAAAAAGCACCATGTATAAATAACCAGGCACGTACAGGTCTATGCTTTTTTTACTCACCATAATAAATATAGTGTGTTTGGTGTGCTTCATTCCACCAAATAAATAATGTGTTCTGCTCCTACATTACACCAAATAAATCAATGAAAACAAATGTCTTTCTGCAGAATAATTTGGTCTTAAACTCCTAACCATGTACCAGGAAATAGATCTCCGGTGTTATTGAGCAAGGATTGTAAACAGCACCGTGTCGGTGGTCTCTGTTTATTGTTTTGTGTAACTTTGCGGGGGGGGGAGAGTATTGTTTACCAGAGTAAAATCCTTTTTGTTAAAAAATAAAATAAAAGATTTTTATCTTTCATTTAGGTTAATAACATACCACCTATATTTGTCAATCAAATTAGAATTACTGTCAGCCGGTAATGCATTTTAGTTTAGCCAATATCAGTCAGTCCTGATTTATTTGCTTAATACAAATCTAATTGAGTTTCAGCCTGTTCTTCTCCTTTCAACTGTTAACCAACCAAGTACATCTTTAATTTCCAAGACCGATGGTGTGGTAGCAGTTGAGAGGAAGAGTGATTTGCATAAGGCCCCAGAAGGGTGCCAAAACTCTTCACGCTTTAAACAACAGCCTTTATTATTCTGTAAGTGGATGTGTTGAATTTTCATGCTTTTGTTTCCAGTTCAGCCCTGACAGAAAAAGAATAAAGTAGATTTTGCCAGCACCCCTGCTGTGCCCTGGGGGAGAAATTCAATGTGCCTCATTTGTCTTAATTGGAGAACCGCCCTCAGCACCAGCTTTTTCGATGCATACATTAGCATAACAGACAGAAAACTCAAGCCCACTTTTGTAGAAGTAGTCTCCCCCCGACACACACCTCCCATCTTAGACTAATAAAAACCACAAGAGGCTAGGAGCACAGGTTTCACCTCCTGGATTTCTCCGAGTCGCTGCTGTAAAACGCTCTGTACAGGAGAGATGCATCAAGCCTATTTTATCTCTGCACTGTTATTAGAGCCGGTCGTGAAAAATGTGATAAATATCACCCGTGACAGAGAGCTGAAAGCTTCTCTTTATTCTTCATAATGTGCTAATCCTATATACTTGTTCTTTGACGGGTTATGCTGCCTTTTCAGAGGGGAGAGTTGGTTCTACACAGAGGCAAATGTATAGCTGCTGAGAATGGGAGGGAGAGCAGAATGTAACACCCCCAAACATGTCACTTTGGCAGGAGGATTATTTTGAGGTAATGGCAATCAAAACCCAACAGATTCAGGAAAAGCTCTTTGCCTCCATCCTCACACGCCTACATTTACATTGGAAAGGAAGCCTATACCGTGAAGAGAGCTATTACCAGAGACAGCTTTGAACCTAAGAAGTTTATCTGCATAACAGGACAACCTTTCTTTTCCAAATATCTGCCTTCCTGTGAATGGCTTCCTCCCCTGGGGTCCTCAAACCCCTACTTCTTTCCTTAGCTCAAGAAGTTATATGAGCCTCAATTACCTGGCTGTGGTTTGTATCTTCATATCTTTATGAAGCTCCCATATGTAGGTAATTAAACGTGGTTTTCGCCTGTTAGTCCATCTTATCTTAGTTTCATTACTAGACCAGCCAAGAAACCTAGAAGGGAATTTTTTCCACCCCTACTAATGAATCTTAAAAAAGAAAAGAAAAATTCTTACCAAGCCGAATTTATTAGCACTAAAACAAACACAGTTATCTCAGTCCAAGCAAGATTTTAAACCCCATGCCAATTCATTGGAGAAATATTAAATCCATCTTCTCATTTTTCATCTCACAAAAGGGTTCTAAGTCTGTATGAACAGCCTGCACCGTTTAAATCATTCCCCTAATCCAGGCCCTTCCAGTATCTGATAGAACTAATGAAATTTCAAGGTAGGTGTTTCTAAAGAAATATTTTGTTTACACGTTCCCAAGACTGGTATTAATTCTTTCAACACATCTGTTTAACCTGCTTGCCATTGCCAGAGCGTGAAAGAGATGGAAAGCATGGGGAAAGATATAATTTCTTAATAAAACATGGCATGCACATTTTCTTGGAAATATGGCTGCCTTTCAAAAAAACAATGAATCCATATTTTGTCTTGATTTTTCTCCAACAGGCCTAATTTACCACGTCAGTCACATGCCGCTCTCACTAGAAGCTTTCCAGGGATTTCAAGTAAGTTGTGAGGCTTTTTTGTTAAGAACTTGTTCTGTATTGAATGATTTGTATGCCAGTTTTAAAAATAATTATCTTTTGGGTCAGGTCCTTGTGGGTAAATGGTAGGCAAAATCATTTTGGAATAATAATTTTGAGGTGCAGAAGGAAGAAAGAACCAACCAATTCTTACTTCTGTGTACTAGTAATGATCATTGTATGCAGATTTCAAATGCTTGGTACACTTCATGGGAAGTCTGAAGGCAAAACTTAGGGATTGATACACTCTTTCCTGCCCCAACCCTCCTCCCTTCACTTTCCATTCACTCAACCCCAATAAGCATTCCAAGAGGCTCTGATGTGTTGGTACGTGTTGGAGACTAGGAATGAAAATGTTTGCTTTCTTTTGTAAATTAATCTAAATATAATCATTTGGCTTTATCTGTCCTGTGAGAGGATTTCAGCTTTTCACTTTAATACTGGTTTCATTTACATTATAAAAATAACAAGCAGTTTACCCAGCTTATCAGATAATCCCTGCTGCTTTTTAAACATTCCAGCCACTCAGAGTTCTCCTTCAATCTTTCTCCTCACCCCTCTCTCCTCCATGCGGTGCCTCGGGTCTGCACTCTCACCTGATTCACTTGGCCCAGCCTGTCCTGCACAACTGGAGGAGAGATGGTCCCGGGAACACTTTCTCCATCCCATACTACTTGGTTTTAGATTTTCAATTACAGTTGACATTCAATATTATTTTATATTAGTTCCAGGTATACTGCAACGTGGTGAAACATTTATGTAATTTATGAAATGATCCCCCAAAAAGTCTAGTACCCACCTGGCACCATACATAGTTATGATAAGAATATTGACTATATTTCCTATGCTGCACTTTATATCCCCATATTTTGCACTTCTTAATCCCTTCACCTTTTCACCCAGCTCCCAGACCTTGTCCCATCTGGCAACCCTCAGTTCGTTCTCTGTCTCTACAGGTCTGTTTCTGTTTTGTTTGTTCATTTATTTTGTTCTTTAAATTTCACGTACAGGTGAAATCATTTGGTATTTGTGTTTCTTTGTCTGACTTATTTCACTTAGTTTAACACCCTCTTGGTTTATTCATGTTGTCCCAAATGGCAACATTTCATTCTTTTTTATTGTCAAGTAATATTCCATTGTATATATGTACCACTTCATTACCCATGTATTGATGGGCATTTGGGTTGCTTCTATATCTTGGCTATTGTCAATGGTGCTGCAATAAACACAGGGATGGATATAACTTTTAGAATTAGTGTTTTGGATTTCTACAAATAAATACCCAGAAGTTAAATTGCTGGGTCAGAAGGTACTTCCATTTTTCATTTTTTGAGGAACCTTCATACTGTGTTCCATAGTGGCTACACCAATCTGCATCCCCACTAACAATGCATGAAGCTTTCCTATTCTCCACATCCTAGGCAACACTTGTTATTTGTTGGTTTATTGATGACAGCCATTCTGACAGGTTTGAAGTGATAGCTCATTGTAGATTTAATTTGCATTTCTCGGATGATTAGTGACTTTGAGCATCATTTCATATGTCTATTGGCCATCTGTATATCCTCTTTGAAGAAGTGTCTATTCAGGTCCTCTGCCCATTTTTTAACTAGATTGTTTGGTGGTGTTTTGGTGTTAAGTTGTATGAGTTCTTTATAAATTTTAAATATTAACCCCTTATTGGATATATCACTGGCAAATATCTTCTCCCGATCCACAGGTTGTCTTTTCTTTTGGATGATGATTTTGTTTGCTCTTTATTTTTTTTTTTTTTTGATAAAATGCAAATTTTCTGGGAGTCGGATTTACTACTATTCCTAACAACTTTCAAAAATCATAAGAAAAGAGAATTGGAAGTAGAGGGAGCATTGAGGACTGAAATACAGCCTTTCCAAGAAGTTGTTGCTGTTGGTCATAAATATATTTTATTATTAAAGATTTTTCTTAATGGTCTATTATGAGAGGAATATGTGTTCACTTTATCAAAATGAGAAAACCCACTCATATCTTATGTGTGTGTGTGTGTTTGTGTGTGTGTGTGTGTGTTTATTGCTCCAGTTTCTGAGAAAGAAATATCCTTTGCAGACATACTAGACAAAATTGTATTTTGAAATATGCTGATATGTACAGTACTTACGTGTTACCCCCCTCCAGTGTTGATTTGGTCCATCTTCTAGGTTGAGAGGTACAAGTGGCCTCTTTGGCAAGTCTAATCAGTTGTTAACTTGACCAGAATTAAGGAGGACTACTTTTTGGTAATTCATTATTTTTTGTGTCATCCCTAGCTATGAAAATCAATTTTCCTCACAAAAGTTAACCATTTGTAGTAATGATGCTTAAAAATCAAGCATAGATATACTGGGGGGGGGGGGGGGGGGGGAGGGGGAGGGGGAAGGGGGCATGTTAAAATTGGGGAACAGATAGATACAGATAGATAGGAAATTAACTCTCCCCATGTCCACAAAATATAAATTTATCTTGAAGACCTGGAGTAAAAATAATCCTGATGGTTTTAAACAACATGTTATTGTGGATACTATGTAGGGTCATGGGTACGTGGGTAACTTGATGAGGAGACAGATTTTGTCGGGGCATATCTCTCACAAGAAATTCCTGGGATTCTCATGAATTAATACTTTGCAGAGTGAAATTTCAAAAATAATATAAATATCAATATGGAAAAATCTAGAATTGACTTTGGAAAGTACTCTTTTGATCATACAAATGTATTTAATTTATTCAAGTTCCCCTACATGGTCAAAGCATAATAGCCAAGCAATACTAAATTAGAAGAAAACCCATGGGCCAGAGTAGGACATCTAGCAGGACCAGAGTTTAAGGCAGCATATTCCTGAATTTAAACATACAGTTCAAATAACAACGATCTAAAATTCCATGTGATTATCATTGCTGTTGCAGTTACAAAGAACAAGACATATAAGGGCTAATTTAACATGAAGAAACTTAACAATGAGCCCTAACCGGTTTGGCTCAGTGGATAGAGCATCGGCCTGCGGACTCAAGGGTCCCAGGTTCGATTCGGCCAAGGGCATGTACCTTGGCTACGGCCACATCCCCAGTACGGGGTGTGTAGGAGGCAGCTGATTGATGTTTCTCTCTCGTCGATGTTTCTAACTCTCTCTCCCTCTCCCTTCCTCTCTGTAAAAAATCAATAAAATATATTTTAAAAAAAGAAATTAACAATGAGATGTGCCACTGCCTGTTGTGACAGGCATAATGAGGTATTGAGGGGAAGACACTTACATTTGTTTTGTACATGGAAATTTCTCACTTTAGGGAATTTGTAACAAATTAACGAAATGGGAGTCCCCTGTTTATTTAGGAAAAACTATGACTATTCTTTTTTTTTGTTGTTTAAACTTCTTTACAAGTTATTGATTGACTATTCACTTTCTTGGTTGATAACCTCTGTATCTGATTCTAAAGACTTAGCCAACATAAAGTGGGGGAGTCACATTAAGTAACTCCTGGTTTATCTGTCAACTCTTTTTAGTGATTACATCTGTTCTCTGAGAAGATAAGAAATGTCAGATAATGAATGATGGTTGTTAAGTAACCATATCCTTTATGTTTAACCTAAGAAAAGCAAGACACCTGTGTAAGGCAGGCAATTGCACACACACTTTTCCTCTGGAAAGCCAGCGGGTTCCTTGTAAGAAGGTGGAGTAGAAGCAGTGCCCTTCTGGCCTGGATCTGGTGTCTGGGCAAACTGAAGAGGGATGGAGATTCTGCTCTGCAATGTAAATTGGTCAGGTGATGGGAAACAAGGGAGACAGGGACATGGGCGGTCACTGTTGCCAGCAGCTTTCAAGGATGTTCTGAAAATTAAAGAAAGAGAATAGGGGATGAGAGTAAGAGATGACTTATTGATATCCACTTGTCAAAAGGTACAACAATAGCAGGAAGTTCAGGGGGTACTGGGGTGCTAAAGAAGTTCAGGTAGTATCAAGAAAAGGCATTGCAGGCTGAACAGCAGGCACTGAAAAAGCAAGAGGGAAGAGGAGACCTTGTCTAGGATTCTTAAGGCTGTGACACTGCTGTCTTTCTAACGCATCTGAATGTATTACTCATCTCTATATCAGATTCTATCCTAAGAGCTAAGCTAAAATGAAATGAAACATAAAAAGTTCAACTGGTAAAACGACAGGAATTCTACAAACTACTTGGCTGGATGAGGCTTAGACATGATAGCTTGTAAAGTTAGGCAACCCTTCACCACCTGCCTAGCTATAATGTGCTTGGGTTTCAGCAGACTCAAGGAAAGGATTTTGAACTCTGTTTGTGATCTGGGTTCAGACATATGTTGATGGGGTGTAAGTAAGAGCAATGGAGGCCAGATTGCGGAAGAAACAATCCCTTCGAAAAAATCATAATGAGAAAGACGTTCTGCAGAGTGGACCAGATGAAATAAAAGAGGTCCAAAGAAAGGGTCACAGTGTGGCCAAGTACAACGTGAAAGTGGACTTAAATCCATCCTGATCTAACCCTAAGAAATATCCTATTTGTGCTGAGAAAAATGAAGTGTTATGTGGTTGTGGGATAAGAAAATGACTAGTGGAAGATGTGCAGACTAAATAAAGACCCATAGATCCAAAAGTATGCAAGAATGTCAGGGAATTCAGGGTCAAGCACAGAGACTAGAGTTTCTAAAGTTCTGGAGGTTAAAAGCAGGTAAGGACCACCAGTCAGGTGGCCTGAACACAGCAGTGGTAATATGCTGGCACAGTGCCGGAAGCACCACAGGTGTCAATCAGGGCAGCAACTGAGCATAGAAACAGGGTGCAGCTAGTGGTATAAAGAAAGGGAAGGTGTTGAGATTTAGTCAACTTGGAGGGATTGATATAAACATTAAATTAGCATTATCTAAGAATCAAAGTAGTCTTTTACTAGTATATGGACATATGGTGTATTATTGGAAAACAGGGTGTATTAGTCTGTTAAGGTTTCCAAAACAAAATACCACAGACTGGGAGGCTTAAACAACAGAAATTTTTTGTCTCACAGTTCTGGAGGCCAGAAGGTCAAGATCAAGGTGCCATCAGTGATGACTGATGAGGAGTCTCTTCCTGGCTTGAGATGGCTGCCTTCTTAATGTCCTCACATGGCCTTTCTTCTGCGTTCAAGAGCTCTAGTGTCTCTTCATCTTCTTACAAGGATACCAGTCTTATTGGATTAAGGCCCTCTCTTGTGATTTCACTTTAACTTAATTATCCCTTTAAATATCTACCTCCAAATATAGTCAAGTACTGAGTTCAGACTTCAACATATGAATTAGGGGCTGGAGACACAACCCACAACACTAGGATAAAGACTAATTTTCCTGGGGTGTCCCACCCTTATGACCTCATTTAACCTTAATTACCTTCTTAAAAACCCTATCTCCAAATATAGTCACACAGGGGGTTAGGACTTCAACATATGAATTATTGGGGAAAAGAATTTAGTCCATAACAAGGAGCCATGATTGATCTTATGAATGAACCTAAGAAATGGGAAAGCTAAAGCGTTCTATCTTGTCCCTACCTCAGAGCTAAAGATAATCATCCATCTTCAAGGATTTGTGTGTGACCTGAAAATAACAAAGGCTTGTTGCTTCAATGAAAAAGCCTGTTACCCCTCTGAGTTTCCAAGAAATGGTCTTGATTCACCTATAGTCTAGTGGGTATTTAAGCAAAAGAAGTATTCATCACTTATACCTACATTGTTTAAAAAAAGTGAGACAGTATATGAATTCTAATCAATGAACCAATGAATTTTCTTTGACTTTGAGAAGTTGTGCTCTATCTCAGATTTATGCTTTTCTCCCTATTGCGTCTAATTATTCAGAAGACACAGAAATAAAAATATGAATGTGGTATTGGTGTTTTGCATGATGGGCTTAAAATTTGTACCATAATTTTTTACAAAAAGACATCAAAATTTAAATACTCAATTGTTCTCCAATAATAAGTTGGGGAGCATGATTTTAATGTATGCCAATAAACTGAGTTGATGTGGCTCAAAGTACTTACCTTCCACATACTAAATGAATATTCAATATCCTTGATTTGTTCTCTTTTAGTAAGTAACTAGCTCTCATATGTGGACAATAATATATCATTTATGTTGGGTTATAGGGGATATAAACCAATTCTGACTTAAACAAAGAGGGAAAGTTTGATGAAAAGAAAACTGTCATAGAATCGAGGACAAGTTTCAGGCCTTTGAAAGGATAGGATGCAGAGTAGCAAAGTTTTAGAGTTCTAGGGAGCATTATCCAGTAGCCACTCTTTAAAATGCTACTATTGGGATAAATCACAACCCAAGCATCCAAATTTTCACTAAAATGAATCCGGTCAGCAAAACTTGGGCCAGGTGCCATTTGGTTAACAATTCCACTAAGACCACACATGATGAGAAAGTGATAGTTTTTCAAGGAAGATACAGAGTACTGTGATAAAAATGGAAATGAATGCTGGACAGGAAAAAGCAACAGATGTCCATTAGGAGAAAATGCCTAAAATATACCTATGTTGAACATTGACTATGGAAAAGTGAGAGTATGAGTATTAGCACTGACAATACAAGAATTTCACTCCACCTTTTTCCCCCCATAAATGACCTCCAAAGAGATCCTCATCTACAAATACATAGCAGAAGGGGTGGGGGGGGGGGAGGAGGAGGGAAGAAGGCAGAGAAGGGGAAGGAGAAGAGAAAAGAAAAGAGAAAAAGAAAAAGAAATAATAGCAAGAGATGTCTACCTAGCTGGCTGCATTTAAATATTGGGTCAGTATGTGCTTCCTTTGGAGGATGTATATGCCCTTTCCTGGTTTTGCACTGCTGTCACTGCCACTTTATCACCTTTCTGGTTTTCAGTATGATCTTCATTAATTCTTCATCTCCCCACGGATCTATTCCCCAGCCCCAGTGTCTCAACAATGCCAGAAATACAGCAATGATGACTGAGTTTTAGTGTCTAGTGAAGCAGCAATCTTATTAATGTGGAAATGACATCCCAATCTAACCATTTTCTAAAATCTTGGTGCCCAGGTGCTCTAACTTTAGCTATCGTCACAAGACTCCATGTTGGTCTGATTATATAGCTCTCAGCAAAAATGAATTCGTGTGATGCCATCCATTAAGAAAAATCTAAGCACAGACTAAACAGCCTTTCAACTATGTTTGTTTGGGCACTTTGAAGGCCAGTCTGCTTTTGAAATGGCTCCCTTAAAGGCCAAATGGGGAAAAGCCAAGAGCTTTGGGCAATACTTCAAAAGTCAACAGCTGCTCTGCACTCCCAGTCAATCTCAATTTGCCACTTGGCTGCTTACTGATGAGCTGCTTGTACGAGTGTTTGATAGCCCCATAGTGTATTTCCTAGTTCACCCATTGGCTTGTCAAGCTTTGGGCAGATAATTTGGTACCCAAGAAGTTTGGCATCTCAGCAAAACAGCTTGTTATAAGGGAAAGAGTATTTGATTGGAAGTCAAGAGTCCAATTTCAGGTTTGAACTGTCCCTAATTACATAGGTGGTGTTGGGCAACTAATTTAAAGTATCTGGGCTTTGTTTTGTTGCTTTGTTGTTATTAACATTTTATTATGGGAATATCAAACATATACAAAATCAGAAAGAATAATATAATGAATCCCATGTACCTATTATATACTTACAACAATTATCAATTTTGATTTATCTATACCCTACCTCAACTACTGGATTATTAAAAAACAAATCTCAGACTCATATCATTATGTCGATAAATATATCAGAGTGTATCTCTAAAAGATAAGAAATATTTTGTTTTGCAAAAGTAATAATAATATTAGATACTAAAAATAATGTTAATTTAGTATTATTTTAAGAGATCCGGACAGTCCCAGCCTGCATGGTTCGGTGGTTGAGCATTGATCTTTGAACTAGGAGATCATGGTTTGATTACCAGTCAGGACACATGCCCAGGTTGTATGCTCGATTCCCAGTAGGGGGCATGCAGGAGGCAGCTGATCAGTGATTCTCTTTCATCATTGATGTTTCTATTTCTCTCTCCCTCTCCTTCCTCTCTGAAATCAATCCTATATAATAAAGAGGTAATATGCAAATTGACCCTCACACCCTCATGTCACAAGATGGCTGCCCCCACGTCATCACAAGTTGGCTGCTACAAGATGGACACCCCCACATCATCACAAGATGGCCACCCCCACGTTGTCACAAGATGGCCGGGAGGGGAGGCCAGTTGGGGGCGACCAGGCCTGCAGGGGAGGGCAGTTGGGGGTGATTGGGCCAGCAGGGGAGCAGTTAGGTGTCAATCAGGCTGGCAGGGGAACGGTTAGGGGGCTATTAGGCTGGCAGGCAGAAGCAGTTAGGGGCAATCAGGCAGGCAGGTGAGTGGTTAGGAGCCAGGGGGTCCCAGATTAGAGATGGTACAGGCTGGGCTGAGGGACACCCCCCCAGTGCATGAATTTCATGCACCAGGCCTCTAGTATATATATTTAATATTTATATATATGATCCAGACAGGATTTATATGAGGTCCATAAAAATTTAATTATTTAAATGTTTATTAAATCTATCTTAAACTGTAGTCTCCCTCCCCCCCCCCCCCCACTCCTCTTGCTCTCTCTCTCTTCCTCTCTCTCTCTCCTACTCAACTCAGTGATTTCAGGTACAAATTTTTGGTAAGAAGCATTCTTAGGTGGTATTGTCTACTTCCATTATGAAACCTATACTGTCTAATTGTTTATCCTTTTGAGTTGTGAGCAGCCATTGATAATCATTGTCTAGATCCATTATTTCATAATGGGTTGTAAAATAGTGATATGATAATTTTAGCATAGCTTCTACATTTACTAGCTGGAGTACTTCTACAGACAGTAACTTTCCCTTGCAAAGTATTTGGTTACCCTGCAGTATAAGATACACAGAAAAGGCAGGACAAATGTTTGAAGCTTTCCCTGTATTTACAAGTTTTAAAAAATTATTATTTTTCTAATATCTGCCAAAGGAGAGCAATGAGATTTTGTTTTGTTGTTTAAGGTCAGTATAGACTTCTGGGCTTAAACATTTGATGTGTTTTAATGCATTTCAGTTACTACTCTTATTTATGCCCAAGTTGGCTAGTAGGAACCTCTTCAATTAGTCTAACAAGGAAAGAACACATAAAATTATCTATGTTCAGATCATTCAAAACCCCCTGAAATCTAACTTAATGGAATTTTTACAACTAAAAATATAAAAAAGAAGCTGCATTGAGACAGGTAGAAGAGGTAAGTGTGAAACTGACTGCTTCTACACCACATGTGGCAGATAAAAGTCAGAAGAGATATCTTGGCTGCAGAGATCCCCCTGAAGAGTGAGGGGTCCCAGTTCCATATCAGGAACCCCAGCCCAGGATTTTAGTGCTGGGAAGAAAGTCCCCATAACTTGTGGCTATGAAACCCAGCTGGGATTGTAGCTGAGTGAGAGAGAAGGCTTCAGGAGCCCCAGGCAGTTCCTCTTAAAAGTCCCATGCACAGACTTACTCAGACTCACTCCCTCTGAGTTCCAGAACCAGGGGAAGCAGTTCAAAAAGCACCAGGGGACATCCAGGAAGGAACTAAGGTATCTGGCATTGGCAACAAGAGCTAGAGGGGCAGCCTGCTCCCAGACAGAAGTGGGAGCAGAGGTCATTATTCCTTTGCTGAGCGTTTCTCCCATAATGCCAGCATGTGAGTGCCATAGCCAAGTCTCTATAAATTTTTCTAAGGCTGTTAGCCCTACCCTCATGATTCCCTGAGTCTCTGCCCCACCAACTTTCAGGCTTACCCAAGCTGTTTTCCAGTGGCTTTTCCATACAAATGGTGATATAATTCTAGTCTTAGCTCATGCTTCAGACTTTCCTAATATCTCTCAAATAAGCATAATATGGCCTCTGTGAACCCTGTATCTCTTTCTAAGCGGTCCCACACCCAACACTAATGGGAACTAGCCTTGGTTTGCAGCTTGGCCTCTCCTGGGCACCTTGAAGCCCAGCACAAGTAGCAGCCATCAGCATATCACTTTGTAGTTCATGCTGGATGGCCCTGGGCAGGACACAGGCAGTTTATCACCTTGGAATGTACCTCCAGGGAGGCTCCAGGACCAGCCCACCTGGTAGACAACTTCAGACCCTGTCAAAGCACCATGTGACCACCTCCACAGGCAACAGAGCCACAATGAAGTAAGACCTGCTCATGGGTTGGGATCCTGCATAGCTGATCCTCCACAGTGGTCCAAGCAAGTCCTTGAACCAATCAGCCAAGGGGTAAATCCCTTCCATTGATGTGCCAACAGCAATCAAGGCTCAACTACAACTGGAGGGTGTACACAGCCAATACAGGGGAAGCCATACCTGGGAGTGCCCAGCTCAGGTGAATGGGAAGTGTGTGCCACTGGATCCTTCAGGACACCTACTTCATTAGGCCACTCTACCAAGCTCAGGAGATGTAGCAGCTCTACTTAATACATAGAAACAAACACATGGAGGTGGCCAAAATGAGGAGACAAAGAAACATATCCAAAATGAAAGAACAGAACAAAAGTAAAAAAAAAGAATTAAACTTAAAATGGAGACAAGAAATCTATTAGACACAGAGTTCAAAACACTGATTATAAGGATGCTCAATAAACATAGGGGAAGAGTAGAAGACTTCAACATCATGAAAAAGGACATGAAAACCATAAAAAACAACCAGTCAGAAATGAAGGATGTACTAAATAAAATGAAGAATAGTTTACATGGAATCAACAGTAGAGTAGAGGAAGCTGATAATCAAATCAGCCATTTGAAATATAAGGAAGTAAAAAACACCCTATCAGAACAGCAAAAAGAAAAAGAATCCCAAAAATGAGGATAGTGTAAGGGGCCTCAGATATACATTGGTATATCAAGCATACAAATAGTCACATCATGGGGGTGTTGGAATAAGAGAGAGCGCAAGGAATTGAAAACCTATTTGAAAAAAAATAATGAAAGAAAACTTCTCTAATCTGGTGAAGGAAATAGACATATAAGTCCAGAAAGTCCCAAGCAAGAGGAACCCAAAGAGGACCAAACCAAGACACATCAGAATTAAAATACAAAAGGTAAAAGAGAGCAGCAAGAGAAAAACAGTTAGTTACCTACAAGGGACCTCCCATAAGACTGTCAGGTGATTTCTCAACAGATACTTTGCCAGAAGGGATTGGCAAGAAATATTCAAAGTGGTGAAAAGCAAGGACCAACTTCCAAGATTACTCTACTCAGCAAAACTATCATTTAGAATCAAAAGACATATAAAGAACTTCCCAGACAAGAAAAATCTAAAGGAGTTCACCACCACCAAACCAGCATTACATTAAGTGTTAAAGGGTGTTCTTTAATAAGAAAAAGAAAAGAAAAAACTAAGATATGAACAATAAAATGGCAATACATCTATCACCAATTGAATCTAAAAAAACAAAATAGATGAACAAGCAGAATAGAAACACTCATAGATACAAAGAACATTTTGATGGCTGCTTGATGGGAGTGGGATTGAGTGGTTGAGTGAGAAGAGTGAAGGGATTAAGAATTACAAATAGGTAGTAACAGAATAGTCATGGAGACGTAAGGTAAAGCATATGGAATGCAGTCATAATATTCTAAAAACTATGTATGGTGTCAGATGGGTACAAGATTTAACCTGATGATCACTTAATAATTTATATAATGTCTAATCACTGGGTTGTATGTTTGAAACTAATATAATATTGAATGTCAACTATAATTGAAAAATAATAAATGATTTTTTTTAAAGTTTCACAATAATCAGCTATATAGGATAGAATTTTAAAATAAAATAATACTTTTTCATGAAGTAAAAAAATACATAGAATAAAATTCTCAATGTTCACGGAAGACATAATAAGCTTTGTAGAAAATCCAGAAGGATTCACAAAACACTCCTGCAACAAATAAGCAACTATAGCAAAGTTGTAGGCACAAGGTTAATATATAAAAATCAGTCACTTTCCTGTATACTAGTAATAAAAAAGTAAAATTTTACATAAAAAGTGCAATACCACTCACCTTGCAAAATGAAATATTTAGGTATAAATCTAATCCCCAATATAAAATAACTAGAGGCCCAGTGCACGAGATTTGTGCACTGGTGGGGGAGAGTCCATCAGCCCAGCCTGCACCCTCTTGTAGTCCGGGACCACTCAGGGCATCCAGACATCCCTCTCGCAGTCTGGAGCTCTCGCAGTCCGGGACCCCTTGTTCCTTACCGCCTGCCTTCAGTGGAGGTGGGAGAGGCTCCCATCACTGCCACTGTGCTCGCCAGCTGTGAGCCTGGCATCTGGCTGAGCTGAGCTCCCCCTGTCGAAGCACACTGACCACCAGTGAGTGGCAGCTCCTGCTTTGAGGGTCTTTTCCCTGGTGGTCAGTGCACATCATAGCAACCATTTGGTCAATTTGCATATTATGCTTTTATTATATAGGATTAGGTAACAATCTAAATATGTACATGGTCTTTATGGGGAAAACTACAAAATTCTGATAAACAAAATGAAGGAACTAAATAAATGAAGAGATTTTTCATGTTCATGGGTGGGAAAACTCAATATTGTTAAGATATCAGTTATTTCTAATTTGACCTATAGATTCAGTGCAATCCCCAACAAAACCTATAAAACTATTTTATAAATATGAACAAAGTGATTCTAAAGTTTTATGGAGAGCTCTGGCAGGGTAGCTCAGTTGGTTGGAATATTGCCTCTCTATTTATTATAGGTTCAATCCTCAGTCAGGGCACATAGAAGAATCAACCAATAAATGCATAGTAAGTGGAACAACAAAAATCCATGTTTCTTCCTCTCTCTTCCTTCCTCTCTTTCTCTCTCTCTAAAATCAATAAATAAAAATTTAAAAAGTAAGGGTTTATGGAGAGACAAAAGCCCCATAATATCCAACACAAATTGAAGGAGAACAAAGTTGGAGGACTGACATTACATGACATTAAGACTAATAACAGTTTAAAATTTCTGCTCCACAAAAGATGTCTATGGAATGAGAAGTCAAGCCACTGATTGGGAGAAAAATATTTGCAAAAGAAGTATCCGAAATATAAGAAGAACTTTTAAAACTCAACAAGAAAATAAACAACCTGATTAAGAAGAAGAGGACAAGGTGGAGGAGAGAAAGGTAAAGAAAGAAGAAAAAGAAAACATTATAACTGGCAGGAAGGCAAAGCAAAAACAACCCTTCTGTTACTGCAGTGCTGAATGTGGGACCAGACACAAATCCATGAGACTTTCTTTAGTGCTCTTTTTACTTTTTATTTCACAAACTAATAATACAGAAACTTTAACTCACAAGATGTCAAATTGTGATGATGACCCTGTTTATATCAAGTCTGAGGGATAAAAGTAAGTATAGGTTTTATCATTTTGAAAGCACTCTTAAAGCATTCAGGAAAATGTACTTATGCATAACATCTTCATTCTTAGTGACCCTGGCTAAATGATGTGTGACTCTAACTTCCTCCTTGCTTAAATTATAAGCTATTATGTATTCCGACATGATGGAATATGCGGCATTTCAGTTGAGCCCAAGATAAATCACCTATTTTCAAGTTAAGTTTCCTATATTGGAAAGAAGACAACAACCTTGGACTAGGACTCAATCCCAGGGCAGAAAGACTGATGTATCACATATTCTAAATATCCTTGAGTCGAAGGCAATGGAATTTGCTATATATTATAGTATTTGAGAATGTATGTGAGTGTTTTAAATGTACTCCATGGTTCAGTACTATTAAGTCCTGATCTAGCCAGTTGATGCATCCCGTCATCAACCTGGCAGGAAGCCTTTGGAGAGCCATTTGTCCCTGGATCCAAATCAAATATGCACCCTGACAGTTAAAAAATATTTTGTTAGATGAAATGACTGAGCTGTCTTTGACAGGGCTGCGGAATGAATTATGACATCGGTTGACCACATTGGGCCCTGGGGCAGTATTACCAAAAAGAAAAAGACAAAAATCTGGTCTTTCTAGTGACTGATCTTAGGCAGAACAAATGCATCATGCTTTCTGTTATGAATCTTAGCTGAGGTCCGAGGTTCTTGCACTCTTTTATATTGGAACTTAACAGGGTAGAGTTGTTTGTCCTGTGTATTATTTGAAGGGGCCTTTACTTAAACCTGGTACATAACATTGTGAATCACAGCAAAGTTGAGGTTTAATGGAAAGAGGAGGAAAAAAATAGGAGCCTGACTCACTTGTGTTCAAATTTCAGAATAACCACTTATTAGGCTCCTATTCTTTTATTTTATTTTAAAATTTGTTTGTATTTTTAAAAATATATTTTTATTGATTTCAGAGAGGAAGAGAGAGACATAAACATCAATGATGAGAGAGAATCATTGACCAGCTGCCTCCTGCATGCCCCCCACTGGGGACTGAGCCTGAAACCTGGGCATGTGCTCTGACCAGGAATTGAACCCTGGTTCATAGGTCGATACTCAACCACTGAGCCATGCCAGCTGGGCTAGGCTTCTGGTCTTTTAAAATGGGAAAATAATAGCTACCTTTTGTGACTATTGTAAAGGATCAGTAATGGTAAATACTAACTGCCTAACATATTGTAGGCATTTATCAAAAAGATGGCTTTTATTACTATTATCTAACAACAACAGGCTTCTAAAATTGCTCATTTAAAGGCTTATGAGAACAAACAGATGGAAAAAATTATATGTAAGACAATGGGACCAACCAACTGGGAAATACATAACCTGCTTAAAGGCATTCAAAAACAGCAACAGGATCACAAATAACAATTTCAATGATAATAAATACACTGTGTCAACCTTGTCTGTCCAGTGATCTCTAAACATTAAAATTATTTCTACTAATGTATTTAGGAAGAATGATCAGAAATTATTTTGCCTTTGGGCAACCTTATATTCCAGACATGCAAAAGAGCCTTTCACTCTTTTGCTTATTTAAAACAAATAGTTTCTAAATTTGTTTTAAGCTTCCTTTGACCAACACAGTAATTCTACACATCCCAACTGTGTTTCACTGCTCCCCTGCTGATTCAGAAAATATGAATACGTATATTTATGAGGAGCAGGTTTGGTTTCTCTGACTACCTGAGTTCCTGGGTAAGTCAACAGAAACTGAACCGAAGGGAAACAGACTGCGTTTCATTTCCCTCAGGTTTTGCTGCATGGCTGTGATTTTCTTCAGGTCCGAGGCCTGTGGAACTATGGAAATGGCCATGACTTTTCAAAGAAAAAGACTTACATTTTAGTTTTATTGAATTTCTTTGTATTTTATTATTCATCTGCATTTTGTTTTAGGGAAGTTCTGGAGAATACAAAGATTTTACCCATGGGGGAAAACTGCTTAAAACCATTACTTGGTTTTGAGTGTTTTTCCTCCCCCCAAAAATGGTTTTCCTCCTGAAACTATTTGGGAAGTTTCCTTTCTTGCAAAAGATGGGCTTTCTGAAAAATTTCCATTGGCAGGAGTCCAATGCCATAATGACTTTAAATTAAACCCTCAAGTGTTTCCCTTTCTCTTTCTTGGGGCCATAAGCAATTCTTTCCTCTGAGTGTTAGATTCAGTTTAACTCAGCAAGTTTCCAGGAGCAGCCCACAAGGCTACCAAAGACAGACATTCAAACTTTCAGCCGTGAGAGGTGCTGTTGGGACTTGGCCTTTTATATGTTGAACACTGCCCACCCTGAATCCCCCGTGTTCAGCTGAGTGGGGACACAGCCCCTGTGGAGAGAGAAGGGGTTGGGGGTGCCTCCGGGAGATCCTGGGGACAAAGAGATCCTGTTTTCCAAAGTTTTGCATGGGACTGGTAAGGAATTTTAGGCACGTGTGTAAAATTACTACCCAAAGATTTTTCTAAGGATAAAACCTTGATCAGATCAAATATTCTAATGAAATAACTTATAATTCAAGACTACCACGCAGTTCAATACGTTCAAAACATTTGCATTTTTCCAGTTTATTTCACCCTCTAAATATATAACAGAACAATTTTATAATCTGGCATAAGTATACAAGTCTACCAGCTGTAATTATT
Organism: Cnephaeus nilssonii; assembly: GCF_951640355.1. Lineage (NCBI taxonomy): Eukaryota > Metazoa > Chordata > Mammalia > Chiroptera > Vespertilionidae > Cnephaeus > Cnephaeus nilssonii. Next base: position 40,490,036 of record NC_137073.1, read on the forward strand.
CTAATTATTTTACTCAATTTTGTCAAGCAATGTTTCTACAGAGCACCAGAGATTACTTGGGGTAATCCCACAAAAGGAACCTCTACAATCGGAGGGAAACAGCAGCTTTTCTCACCTTCTCTCCAGCCCAATCCGCCCTGCCCGCCCCCCCACCCCCAGCCCACCCCGACTCAAACACGTGGGCTCTGATTAAGATAAAAAATAAAGCTCAGCCAGTGTGGCTCAGTGGTTGAGCCAAGAGGTCACCAGTGCAATTCCAGGTCAGGGCACATGCTCGGGTTGGGGCCTCAAACCCCAGTAGGGGAATGCAGGAGGCAGCCAGTCAATGATGTTTCTCTTCCATTGATGTGTCTTTCTCTCTATCCCTCTCTCTTCCCCTCTCTCTAAAAATCAATAAAAACATTGTTTAAAAATCTATGTATCTGAAGAACAAAAGCTTCAATCTAACCAAAGTACTAAACCTGGTGGGACAGGGACATTTTAAAAGGCAGAATATTGTGGGTGCCACAAGTGAAAAGTCAAGCTTGCTCCTTGGAATTGCTTGGCTGAAAATTGCTCTCTCTTCTCTAGGAGAAAGGAGATCAGATATGACTCCCAGACCTGCTGTCAAGCAATTTGTTCAAGAGTCTCTCAGTCCTTCAATGTGTGTTCCTTTAGACTTGGGCTTTTTTTTTTTTTTTTTTTTAGCTCAATTGCCTTTTGGTTGAGTTGTGTTGCTGATCATTTGAAGACATCTCTAGTTCCCTGTGCTTTGGCAATTAAGACTTACAGATGGGTCTTGTTATTCCTGCCATATAGAGGTGATAACATTTTTGTATTCTATTTAGAGGCTACACAATTTAACATAACCCTACTTTCATTTCCCCTCACCTTATATATAAGCTCCATTAGGCTATTTTGTAGAGGCTAAATGTAAAAGGACAGTGGTACTACCGTTTTCTTAACTTGTTATCAAGATCACAATATTTTAACAGGAATGAAGACCCAAATGCAAATTTCCACTCTCTCTGTGTAACATTTATGCAATAAAGAATGAATTGAGTACATGATTTTTCATTTCTGGAGCACGAGGGCTGGTAATACATGAGCTGCAAGAAGCAGGCATTAATCTATCTTGCTGCTAAGAAATGAAATGTCACTGAGAGGAACTTGTTCTTGCCAGCACACTCTTTCATGGAATTCTCCATTAAAAACAAGCAGAGAAGAAAGTAATTCCTTTCCCAATTGCACTATGTCACAGCACATCCACCCTCTTTCGAGTGTTCTGATTTAGTTCCTACATGTAGAGTACAGAAGCTCCAGTTTTTCAAGGATACCTCACTAGATTTCATTTTTCACACGAAATTGGTGATTTAAAAAAAGAAAAGAAAAGGACCAAAGGAAATATTTCTTCAAAAGAACACTTTTCTAATTTTGTTTCTCAATAGCTGTTGTATTTCTGGGCTGACATCTTACTTGCTATGGATATTGGGTGGTGTCATAAGGTGTGTGTGTGCACGCACACGTGCACATACACCTGATCAATTCTATTCCCTCTGGTTTTGTATTAATTATTTCTCTAGTGAGTCGGGATCACAAATACTATTAATAATAATAAAGTACTTTAATATAATAGATGACGGAAAGCCTGAGGACTGTTTGTTTAGTTTTTAGAGGCACTGTCGTTTTTTTCAATATTTTCCTCTTCAAAATAATAGACAATACCATTTCTTGTTCTGGTAGGAATGTAAAAATACCTTTATTTCACACCACCTGTAGTCTGTGACAACGTCATTCAGACTGTTAGTGCACCTTTGATTGGATATTGCTTTGGGATGGAGAGTAAGGAATAAGTAGGACCATCTAAAGTTGATGGCATTATACTTTAAATACAAGTGGTATTCAAACCTGTTTTGACAGCAGAATCCCTTCCCCCAGTTCCTTGTTAATGAAACTGAAGCAGTGCTCTATTCCACTCACTCTTTCCTTATACATTGGGTCCTTTGAGAGGAGGCTCCTCAGAGCCTAGGGCCTTGTTACCTTTCTGTCCCCAAACAGAATGCTTGCTAATTTTTAAACTCAATTAATCACTTTTTGATCCTCCATAATAAATGTGAAACATCAGGATAATAATAAAGAAAAACATTTTAGCAGCTCTAACAGGAGGTGACCTTGAATACCCTTATGAAGGGGAGCCAACCTTTTCCCACCTTTCAGAACATTATTTTTTGTTTTTCAACCTTGACAGACACGTGCGTTTCTCAATGGTGAATTTCTCTACATGCCTTTCACCACCTTCCCATCCATAGAGAAGCCAATCTATTCAAGTCAGTTCTTGTCATCCTTAAGGTAAGATTGGCTGGGATCCTATTATGGGGTTGGTTTGGATGAACTACTATATCCTACTATTTTTAATATCTTAGCATTGATTGTTTTAAAGTAATCTTTTATTTATGTACAATGAGGAGTAATAAGAATATTGGAGTCAGAGTCAGAAAACTTGGAAATTGCTATGACAATCAATGAAATAATATTTGTGAAATGTCTTTGAAAATGTGATATATTATTCTTTGATTTATAAAAAAAATTTTTCATTGAGGGCCTACTTTATGCCTGACACTGTTATAGGCACTGGGAACACAGCAATGAACAAAAAAAAAATACAGGCATACCTTCGAGATATTGTAGGTTTGGTTTCAGACCGCAATAAAGAGTCCCATAATCTCTGCTGGTGGAGAGTCTTGCCTTCCACTTGTAAAAAACGCAACATCTATGAAGCACAGTAAAGTGAAGTGCAATAAAACAAGGTATGCCTGTATCTCTCCTCATAGAGCTTACATTTTAATAGAGACAAATAAATCAATATATTTTCTATTGTTATTGTTTTTATTACATCATTATCACCACTATTAAATAGAGCAATTTTGCTCATTTGTGCCATGCTTACCATTTGAATTGTGAACACAGAGTTTAAAGTTTGAAGGTGAAGACTTGGGTTTGTGCCCTGGCTCCTACCATTTGGTACTTGGACACATCCACAAGCAAATCCTTTCATCTTATCAAGGACATTTCCTTGTTTGTGAATGCAGGAACAATGATAATACTTAACTCACACAAGTGTTTTAAATATTTTTAAAATATGAACAACGTGCTTTGTACATTTAAAAGTATTGCATAATACTACACATACTTAGTCCTATCATTGTTAATATGGTGGTTTTTTTTACAGAGAAGCACAATACACTACTGTCCTTGCTTCAGCTAATTAGGATATCTCTTTATTTCTAAACGTATGTTTAAAAAATTTTAACTAAACAGAAGTGTCCCCTGTTTCAGATAACACGAATTGTGTTTATGTGACAGCATTTAAGCTCCCTGCACAGCCAGAGTAAATGACAACTATTCACATATCAGTTCTCCATTGTTCTGATTACAAGCTTATACTAGTACAGGAGGATGATTCATGGTTTACTTGCCTTTCAAGTCACAATTGCAAGCAGCATCATTTGTCTTCTATCAGCAATTCATATGTAGCCCAAGAATCCATGCACTGATGTATGTCACATAATTTCTAATCTTGGGATAGGCCCATTCAGACGGTGACATCTCCACAGTAAATGATGTAGGTAGCCTTTTAAAATAAAAGCAAAAAAAAAATCTTTTATTTAATCTATTTCATCCTCATAATTATGTCACCCAGTGAGATAGTCTTGCTCAATGCTAGGTGCAGAGTAGTTTCTTCTATCAACTCTGTCCACTGAATATTGTAGCACATAAAACTGTGTGTTTATATTTTACACATGAAAAACCTACCCAGCTCTAACTGGTTTGGCTCAGTGGATAGAGTGTCGGCCTGCGTACTGAAGGGTCCCAGGTTCAGTTCCAGTCAAGGGCATGTACCTTGGTTGCGGGCACATCCCCAGTAGGAGGTGTGCAGGAGGCAGCTGATCAATGTTTCTCTCTCATTGATGTTTCTAGCTCTCTGTCCCTCTCCCTTCCTCTCTGTAAAAAAATCAATAAAATATATTTTAAAAAACAAAACAAAAAACTACCCAATTCTAAGAGAACCAATGGAAATGTATTTTATTGTTCACCAGTTAAATAGAAGTAGAGAAATTAGAGGACATTTTAGGGGATAAAATCCTCAGAATTTGGTGATATCCTGGGGAGACTTTAGGGGGACTGGGATGAGGGAATCATAATTTCAATGTTCTACAGGTTGAATTTGAGATGCTTTGTGTGTAATGGTTACATAAAAGATCTGAAGCTCACTTGTGAGTTCATATATAGGAGATAGTTGAAATTATGAGTATGGATAAGATCTCTTAGTGAGAGAATACATAGTAAGATAAGGAAAAATATGTAGAAACAAACTATTCCACTGTATGGATAAGCCACAATTTGTTCACTTATCTGTCAGTTGATGGACATTTGGGTTTTTTCCTCTGCTGGATTTTATGAACAATGATGCTATAAACACTCATGTTTTACTTGAAGTTATATTTTTATTTCTCTTGGTTACATACTAGGAGTGTATTTGCTAGGCCGTGTGATAACTCTGTGATTAACTTACGGCTGAGATTCCTCCAATGGGTTCTCATTTCTCTCTAAGTAAAACCAAAATACTTGCAATGATTATAAGCTCCCACACAGCATGGCCCAATATAATCTACTTTGGTTTTATTTCCTACTATGATTCTCCCTTTGCTCACCCCCTACTAATCTGTTGGGTGTTCCTTGAAGACACCAGTCAACTCTCTCTGCATAGCTATTTCTACTTCCTAGAACAGACTTCCCACGGTTTGCTCCTGATTCCCTCATATCTTTATTCAGATGTCTCCTTTTCAGTGAGGTAGTCAACTCTCTCTGACTGCTTTTCCTGCTTTTTCAGTGTGTATTTGTTTTTTTGTCCCTCAAACTTATCACTATTAAATGTACTGTGCAGTTTATTATTTGTTTTATATTTGTTTTCCCCACCAGAAAGCTAGCTCCAGGGAGGCAGGAATTTTTGGATTTTGCTCAATGCTATTTCCCCAGGGCCTAGACCATGTAGTAGGATTAGAGAAGCATTCAGTGAAGGAGTGGTTGAATGAGTGTGTGGAGCCTGGCATATACTGGAATAGGTAGAGTAGTGAATGGGAATGAGGACTAGTCACTGTGAGTAGATGACACTTCCAGTAAGTCTGAGAACAAGAGAGGGATTGAATATACATATATCCCTCTGTCTTCCCTCCTGTTACTATGGATAAAGGGTCCATGCTCCTAACTAAGGCCAGCTCTCCACATGTACCCAGGGTCCTGTTGAGAGAAAAAGGTTTTCCTCTGCCAACTTAGGTCCAAATAGTGAGTGCCTTGAAAAGTAGGTGATAATAGAGCAACTGGAGAAAGGACAAGGTTTATTTCACACGTATACATGGGAGTTGCTTAGTGATGAGTAACTCACTGAAGAGCTAAAGGTTTGGGTCAACATAATAACAGAAGCCAGGTTAGGGTTTCAATGGGAAGGCATGGAAGCTTCTGTTGGACTTTTTGTTACTAATGGAAATGGGCATTCTTTCTCCTTGCCGGCTGAGTATTTCCCCTTCTGGAGGAGGAGGGGCATGGCCGCTGCATTCTTCCTGGTGCTAATAAGGGTCAGTCTTCTTTCAAACAGGAAATTCCCTCAGAGTGGGGGGTCAATGACAGCTGTATTTTCGGGAGGTTCTGCTTGTTTAGATAATGTTTCTTTCATGGCTGTTGTCTATTCAGATGTTTTCAGTTTAAAATAATCTTCAGACCTCTTTGGTGGGCTGCTAATGTCTTCAGTCCCTTCCCTTTAACACGATGCACACTCATAGGGCACCATTCACACAGCCAACGTGAGGTGGTCCCCTTGGAGGTGAGTGTGGCACGGGGCCCTGCTGAGGACCTCACTCCTATAAAAGTCTCCACTCAATACTGCATCACCGGTTGCATACAAACATGCGAATTCTCCCCAGTTTTAAATAAAACAAAGTAAAGCCTTATTTTTAATGAGAAATTTTAAATGCGTACTGGGTATTTGATGATACGGAGGAATTACTGTGAATATACTCACAGGAGACCCTGGGCCTCAGGCAAGAACAGGAGACCACGCAAATGCAGTAAACACAGAAGGCTCTCTGTTCATCCTAATTACAAAAAGTCCTGCAAGCCAGGGATCAAGCCAGGGATCAAGTCTGCACAGCGAGGAAGAGAAAAAGTAGGATTTAGACCAGTGTAGGACCTGGAGAAAATGAGGCTACGGCCCGGGGAAACTGCCCTGAGACTGCCAGGGAGGCACCTCTGTGTGCCCAGAAGTAAAACCCAGAGACTCTTTGGATCAAACATTTAAAATGGGGGGTGTATATACAGAAATACATAAGAAATATTTTGTCTCCAGAAATAGTTGGCTTAATTTTGAAATCTCTAGGCAATAGCTCTAGTTTTAATCTAGTATATCATGGAAAACAAATTATCAAAGACTTGGAGAACTAGGTTAAATATTCAATCCTCAGCATTGATTATATCATCTACTAGAGGAAAATAGCTTTTGGAATAAAAAAGTAAGCATACATATAATCAGCTAATTTGTCAGATTCACCAAATACCATATCCATGTTTTAAAATCCAATCCCTAGGCCATCCTCAGATTGAGAACAAAAATAAAAACACCAGCACTTACTTCTATAAGCTACTGAATATTAACAGTCGTGGACACTCATAAACACAGCCATGACATTGCCTATCTGACACCTCTATTTGTCTTTACTTATACAAAGCTAACTTTCTATTAATTTCCTACTTAATTCAAATGTGTTTCTATAGATAGATATCAAAGCAAAAAAAAGATTAAAAAAAAGAGGGTTAAAAAACAACAACTGTGTTATGATTGTTGCTATCGTGTTACTGTTCTTCTTGATGGATTAAATTATAAAAGCCACTGCCGTAGAAAGGCAAAGTAACAAAAAAATTGCCAAGTTGGAATTCACAGACAATGAGAGGCTGCTCTAACTTACTAATTCACCTTGGGCAAATTTCCTAACCTGCTGGATTTACTGAAATAAACATATCTACTGGGGCCAGTCCCAGGCATAGGCATGCCAGGCACCGTCCCTCCTTATAGGAGGCTATTGGCAATGGGTGAGACAGATACTATTGTATAATAAAGAATGTGGCTGGCTTTTGTCCCTGATTCTTGGAAGGAAGCCTCTAAACCCTTGGGATTTACCTTGAGAAAGGAGTGTCTTTGTTACTCATGGTGGGTGCATAGGCCCATGCCCGAATTCATACCAATGAGGTACCTCCTGGTGAGCCCCTAGATTATTTCAGGATGAGGGCTGTCATGCTAGAAAGTCCAACAATGTGATGAGAGGACTGAGGCTTTGAACCATGAGTTATAAGCCCAGTTTTATAACCTCTGAGAAGGGGAGGCTGGGCTAGAGACTGGGTTTAATCATATGGCCAATGATTCAATCAATCCACCCTAATTGAATCCCAAATTCAATGAATCCCAAATAAAAACTCTGGACAGCCCTGGCTTGTGTGGTTCAGTTGGTTGGAGCATTGTCCCATGCACCAAAAGGTTGTTGGTTCAATTCCCTGTCAGGTCACATACCTAGGTTGCAGGTTTGATCCCTGGTGGGGACATGTATGGGTGGCAACCAATCAATGTTTCTCTCTCTCTCTCTCTCTCTCTCTCTCTCTCTCTCTCTCTCTCTCTCTCTGTTAAATCAGTAAAACATATCCTTGGATGAGGATTCACATTATAAAACAACAACTGGACATGGGAAGCTCAAGTGAGCTTCCCAGTTTGTGATGCCAAGAAGATGAGATGATACAACCTGAGGATAGTGAACATTTTTAGTGAACATTTTTGTTGGGACCCTCTCAGACCTCACCCTGTGTGTGTCTTCATTTTTCTAGTCCCAATCTGTATCTGTAATAATAAAATTAACCTAAATATATGCTTTGTGAATTCAGTGAATCATATGAGCAAATGAGGTGGCAGTTGGTCAGAAGTACCAGTGGCCTGGGAACCCTGGAGCTTACCGCTGGGCCTGACATGAGGGAAGTGCTGTGGAGCTCTGTGCCCACAACCTGTGCCGTCTGACCCAAGTCTGGGTAGCGAGTGCCAGGATCGCCTGGCCGATCCGGAAAAACTGGAGCACCATGTGACCAATGCTGAGAGAGAGACATGCTCTGAGGAAGTGCGGGGGGCACACAGAAGCACGGAGCTCAACCCCTTCTCTAAGCACGAAGAAAGCTTTTAGCAATCATCATTTGAGATGACTCTAACAATGTTTATTTTGTAAAATTTGAAACTAAAAAGAAGAAAACAAAATAACCCAACCCAAGATAACCAAATCAAAGTTTATATTTGGGGCACATTTTCTTCTACACATTTTGTATGGATTTTTATATATTTGAGGTAATATAACATATGCAATGGTTTGCATTTTCATTTAATATAAGCATTATCTCTTGACATTAAAGGCTTATCATCCATTTTTATTTTAACAGTAGTCCCCTATTATCCACAGGGGCTGGGGCAGGCGGATACATTCCAAAACCCCAGTGAATACCTGAAATTGTGGATATGTTGTTTTTCCTATATATACATTCCTATGGTAAAGTTTAATTTAGAAATTTGGCACAGTAATAGATTAAGACCAATAACTAGTAAAATAGAACACTATAACAATATACTGGAATAAAAGTTATGTGAATGTGGTCTCTCCCACTTTTTTTTGTACTGTACTCACCTCTTCACTTAAAGGAAGCATTTTATGGCTTCTCTCGGGCATGCCACCATCACTGCTCTTGAGCTTTGGGGCCCTTATTAAGTGAAATAAGATTTCTTGAACACAAGCCCTGAGACCCTGAGACAGTGTCTGGTGGGTGGGTATTGTATGCAGTGCACAGATACTGAGCAAAGGGATGACGCAGTCCTGGGTGGGATGGAGCAGACGATGCAAGAGTTCATCACGCTACTCAGAACAGTGTGCAATTTAAAGTTAATGCCTTCTTATATCTGGCATTTCCCGTTTAATATTTTGGACCACGGTTGGCCATGGGTAACTGACACCATGGAAAGCAAAACTGTGGATAAGCAGTACTGCTTTTCCTAACTTTGACACGCAGGTTGCTTCTGGGTTTTGATACAATATAATGCCAAGAGGAATAGCTTTATGTATAAACCTTTGTCTACCCTTCCCATTATTTTCTTAGGGGAAATTTTTTGAAGTCTGGCATTATTTACTCGTTACTCTTCGAAAAATCTTCTCTATGACTGGGCTCAGGCTGGAGGTAGAAGCGCTCAGGGGACTGCCTCCATCTCTTGGCAATCTGTTCCTGGCGTTTTCTTTGGCCCCTTCATTCCTCTGATCAAAATTTAGCATATTCTGCGACCTCTTGCTTATTTTTCTTAGAGCACCCTTCTTCAGAGCAATATGACAACGTTGTTGGAGGGCGCACAGAATAGCATAACACTGAATCCTGGGCACCGAGGTTCCTTACCTTCTTTGTTCAGGGGCTTTCTCACAGTATGCTGGTGGGCATCATCCTCTTTAGAGAGAATGAAAAGTTTACGAATTGTGCAAGCTCTTTCGGGCTGTGGCGATGAGGCACAGTAGCATCAGTGAGTCCAGGAGTATCTTTCTCCCCTCTTTTTAAACAACTCTATTTTAAAAGCTAACCAAGCAGGCTGGTGTGGCTCAGTGGTTGAGCGTCAACCTATGAACCAGGAGGTCATGGTTCAATTCCTGGTCAGGGAACATGTCCGGATTGTGGACTCAATCCCTGGTGGGAGGTGTGCAGGAGGCAGCCAATCAATGATTCATTCTCATCATTGATGTTTCTTTCTCTCTCTGCCTTCCTCTCAGAAATCAATAAAAACATATTTTAATAAAAAGAAAATAAAAGCAAGCCACCTTCCCATCCTCAGTATTCCCCTTGCTCACCTTTCCCATTTCCTTTATTCAATAGCAGTTTTCCCTTTTTAATGTCCTATAGAAATTGTTCATTGATATTTCTTCTTGTTTGCGTCTCCTCATCACAGCACCAGTAGAATGTAAGTTCCACGAAGGCAGGGACTTTGTTTTGTTTACTGTTTATCTCAGTCTTAGACCCGTGTCTGGCCAATACTAGGCTCACAGTAAACATCTGTTGAGTCAATGAATGAATGAATCAAGAAAAAACAGTATAAGCCTCTGATTTATTTAGAGTTCAGAAGGTAATTCCAAGAAGAGCAAAAAAACTACACAGGGTAGAAGTTGCTGCTGGATGTGGGCCCGGCCAGGAAGAGGGCACTGTGAGAAAGGGGTGCTTTTCTTCCCAATCCCTCTTAGGCTATTTGACTGTTTGTATCATGTGCCTGCATTACTGTGATAAAAATTCCAAAACTTTCAGATAAGCCAACATGGCTGGGAAATCATAGAATAACAATACAGGGAGGCCGGCCAACAACCATTTACTTTACAGTAAATTGCTCAAAATCTGTTTTGAGAGCAAACTATTAAATCTGCTAATGGTACATACAGATGGTACAAAACAATAAACTTCATTTTGGTATTGGGTGTCATTTTAAATAGAATCTCTTTTATCATGCTTTAAAGTGACTTCAATCTACTTATATGATTAAGCTTTATATTATTACATTAAGTCCCACATGTTTCACAGTGGGTAGAAACTATACAGGGAGGCCATCATTCAAGGCTGATATAAAATGTGATTTCTGGATTCATAAATGTGGGTGGAGACATAATAGAAGTAATTTTTCACACACAGATAACTGGCAGATGTGGACGCTTGCTAATTGAGGAGGGAGGAAGGGAAGAGAGGATGAAAGCAACAAAAATAATTTTGTCTAAGGCTGGGAGGGACACATGTTCAAACAATTGCTTTTTCAGAGTCCTCAGGCTTGTTTCTATTCAGTGTTCGCTGCGCCTGAGAGAAGGCTGAGTCCCACATGGCAAAGTGCCATCTTTGTCAGCGCAAGAGCTGTTTACATTCAAGGCACATAATAAGTGCACTGTGAGGAAAAAAACAGTGTGAGTCCCATTATGGCTGATTAGTCCATTGTACACTGTTGCAACTAACATCTTCCTTGTGCTAAAAATAGTGGGAAGTCTCGGTCCGCAAGCAGCAGGATCCATCAGCACTGTCCTCTCTCACCAGATCGCCAACAAAAGCTGCCTCTAACTCCCCACAAAAAACACAAGGGCCACTTATTCACTTCAGGGTCCTCCAAAATAGGTAGTTTGTGTGAGCTGTTTGGCAACCTTAACAGCAGAGAACACGCAGCTTCTAAAAACTAGACCTGTCTTCTCTGTAACTTCCTTTTCTTAATCGATGCTCCATAGGAACATCATAAGAATCAGTTGGTTGCTGTTAAACTTGCACGTTAACTGTTTCTTAATCATAGTAACAGTGGAATTAATGCATGTATTGATGCTCTAGTCACCAGCAGCCTAAATAATTAAGTAAAATAAAGTTCTCTGTTTTTAAAGCGACAGAAGCAGAAGGGAGTGGTATGAATAAACTCTGAGTCCCAGGTCATTTCACCAGGAAGTCAATAGCTCTTCTGGTTGAAGGGGAGAAAACAAACTGTTTTCTATTCTATTGAAAGCCTGGAAGAATTTGCGTGGCAGTAATCCTAAATCCAGGGGCAATCTATTAAGAACTCAGCATTTCCAACCCTGAGACTCAACTGATAAGCACATTCTGTCCCCTCCCCCACTGCCCGCCCTCCCTCCCCTCCCCCCCCCACCATTAATCCTCTTAAAGACTGCTAAGTAATGAAAGGGTGTGATGAAAGAGCCCCCCCCCACACACACACCTTTTTTTATTACAGCCACATAAACTGCTTGTGTAAATGTTTCATTAACAAACCGCTGGACCAGTATTTCCTATCCTTTGCCTCCCTCCCCCTGGCCCCCTTAGTAAGGTACAGCATGACTAAATGTGTGATTTACACATGTTTAAGGGAAACATTCCCACACTTGAAAGCTGTTCCAGGACAAAGGGAGGGGAGGGGCTGAGAGAGAGGTGTGGAACCTATTGTAGACATTTCCATTTACAATTCTCTCTTTTTATGGGCTTTAAAGGATGAATGACTTCCACCCACTTATCAGTTCGTTTCATTTCTCAGTGCTGGTCTCTGTGTAAGTGCCCTCAGCCAGACCATTTGAGGCTGGTCCTGTTGGAGACTGTCAGATTCTCTAATGTTCTGAGAAAAGCAAGAGGAATCTCAATGTGTATTCATTGTGCAAAGAACCCTTTTCTGAACAACAGAGAGGCCAAAAGAGAGGACTTACCTAGACTTTAAATATGTCGAAGGATGTCAGATATTTTGTGAAAATGACATCCTGGTTTTTTTTCCTCTGTTGTCATCTAATTGCAATCTGATATTTTGTCTTCTTTAGATAATCTGATAAATTCTAACAGGATGCCTGCATTATTGGACTTTTTTTAATATGGCATTTTGCTATAAAAATAAGTTTTTATAGCAAAATGTCCTTCAGACAAGCAAGATATGCCTCTGGTACCTACTGAATAAGTCAATATCCAATAACAGGATGTATTGATGGAACGTGCAGCTGCAGAAGCAGTCATTTAAAAGCATAGTTTAAGTGAAATCATGATACAGGAAGGATTTCTAAGGCCAAATCCATAGAAAATACATATACATTGTATTCCAAGAGACTCCAAACTTTGAAAAAAATGAACACATAAGGAAACCAAAGACAAGCCCCTTTTTGTGTGTGTCTTTGCTCTGGGTGTCATTCATTTCATTTCAGTTGACTGTGAGCATCCAGCCACACACAGCTGGGGTCACTGGTTTGGGAAAGAGCCACACTTGGGTCAGTGTGTGTAGCTGTGTCTCTAGCCACAACCATGGTCTGGTTTCACAGTGAATAGCTTCGTTTAGATCAACAGCGCCTTGGGGGATACGCGCTTAAATGTATTCAACCTTAGAAGAGCTGAAAACGTCAATACCTTCATAAAGCCACTTTGATTTGTATTGACTACAGTTGTGCTGCTAATTCATATACATCATTGTCTACTTCACTGAGTTTTTAACATGACTTTTGATTTATAGAAATCATGATTCAGTTTCTACTAAGGAGTAGTAAGCTCGCGCCTCCCCCAGTCTTACTTTCTCTCTGATGTGACAAAATTGAAAGAGGAACTCTCCTGTCACAGCATACATAAATTACTGTATAACAGTTTATGTGCAGTTTTTTAAACATTAATAGTAATAGGTAATAACAGCAAAATAGGTTGTCCAAATAAGGGCAATCAATTATCGAAGCATGTTATTAATATGTTCACAGAAAAATCATTGATTTATACTGGGGAAAGTCTCCACGTTAGATGCATTTCCCACTCAGAAAATCTGTGTTAGGCAATGGGGAAACCCCCCACCCCCCACCCCCCACCCCCTGTCATGGCCATGTTCCATCATTTGCTTAGTGCCACACCCTGACAAGTTTTATTTACAGGAACCACTCAGACACATTGCAAAGCTCCATGAATAACATGCTGCGTTCCACACACATAATGCAACCTGCATTTGGTAAGAGTTAGTTTTGTTTGTTTGATGCTGCATCCACTGGAGACTCTAAAATTTTTTCTAACAGTTCATTTATTGCTAAGCTACCAAAAATCAATGGCTTTAAACCAAGCAAAATGGGCTGAAGTGACCAGAACCAGATTTTGTTTTGTTGATTAGGGAGTTCCCAAACTTAAATAAGGATTGAAATAGTTTAGATTTTCTTGTGTTAATCTTATCCAGAGGTGCAGTAGAACAAAGGAGTGGATTTTATCAAGCAAGATGCTCATTGCTCAAGAAGTTGCATGAAAATAATATTTAAACAGACATAGAACCCAGACTGTAAGAAGATGAAATGCTACTGGGAGAGCTGGTGGTACTTTTTCTCCTGGATAAGGATGGGCCTGCATACAACATATCCGTGGCTCAGGAAAAATTTGCAGTTCTGACAGAGACAAACTTAGAAAGCCTGGAGACAGCCTGGGCTCGTCAGCATCTCACAGTTAATTAAAGAATTGAGTGAAGGCATCAAGGCTGGCTCCCTTCTGCCTGAATAATTCACCGCCTGTATCCATTATTAAAACCTGGTACTTCACCACAATGATTCCCAGATCGAGATGGATTGATCTCAGAACCAAGAGATAAATTGTAACAAGGCCCACAGCTATATTAATAAATTGAAATGAACATTTATTTGCTTATCTAATTAGAACTGTAGTTTTTACAAATAGTGTAGCCATGCATTACCCTGACAGACAGCACTACCTACCTTTCCTGAGATAAAATGAGCAGGAGGGCTTTGCCCCAGATTTGGAGCTTCTGTGCATAAGAAGTTCTTTAGTTGCTGCTGTTCTTTTAATCCTCATTCCACCACTATCGCTCTACAGATCCTATCTCTCCAGGATTGATGGGAGTTTAGCTTTTGCAGGAGTTCATAAGAGGACTGCAAAGAATTGTGCATATAGAACATGCATTCTTCTTTTGTCCTGTCTCTCTTTTTTAAAGTGTTGCAAGAGAGAACTAGAAGAAGGAGGAGAAGGAGGAGGCAGAGAAAAAGGAGGAGGAGGAAGAGAAGGAGGAGGGGAAGAAGAAGAAGAAGAAGAAGAAGGAGAAGGAGAAGGAGAAGGAGAAGGAGAAGGAGAAGGAGAAGGAGAAGGAGAAGGAGAAGGAGAAGGAGAAGGAGAAGGAGAAGGAGAAGGAGAAGGAGAAGGAGAAGGAGAAGGAGAAGGAGGAGGAGGAGAAGGAGAAGAAGGAGAAGGAGAAGGAGAAGAAGAATTATTATTATTATTTAAACATTCCCCCCATCTCCATTTCAAAGCTCAGAGACTCAAAGAAACTATGCTTGGAGTTTGATTCCTGACATCCTCACTAATTTGTGTACAGCTGTTTCTTCCTCTGAAAAATAAAATGAACAGTGCCCATTTTTGTAGGATCCATATGAAGTTTACAGAGAATGTATGCAAAGCATGAAACCCATAGTAGATACCTAATCAGTGATAAGTGCTCTTGCTAGTCAGTAATTCTTGCCCTTCTCTGTTTACCAATTAGATTTTAAAATCATTGTATCACATTGACATGCAAGGGTCTTCATATAACATAGCTCTCAGTTTCTAAAGAACAAAAATAGGGAGTGGGGTATCTCATAGACATAAAAAAAACGTTTTCATTACAAATGAAATGATAGCAAAAGTGCTGTCTCCCCTAACTAGATAATAAAATCTAAGGACAAAGTTTATGTAGTCTTCCTTTCCTGGCAAAGGGACTAGGACATAGTAGATGCTCAGTAATTATTGTTGTGTGTTTTGGGTTTGTTTGTTTTTTACCGTAATAAATGTGGTTATTATGTAAGCTCCTAAAAATGGATAGTTCTCTGTTGAGACCTCTGACATGTGAGTAGAGAAGCTGGGCCTCTTCTTGATGTGATACAGCAGTCAAAATCAAATGCATGCTGCTCTGACTGCAGCCACATGTTCCTATAAGAGGAATATACTCTTTCTTTCTTAAAATTAGCAGAACTTGTAATGACCACATCCTCATTTTAAATTTGAAGTCCAGTTGGTTGAGCATTTTATTTGATGAAATGGGGAGTTTTTAAAATAAATTTCTGGGTTGCCAAACAAGCATCAAGTCCCTATTCTGCTCTTTACCTTGCAGGTAATGTAGGGCATTGCTGATGACTTTTCCCCTGGCAAGTTGTGGCCAAGGCTGCACCATTGCAAGGAATAGTATTACACTTAGTTTGAGGGCAAAAGCACTTCCCTTTTTCTCCAGTGTGTTCCGAAATTGCTGAGTAGGAGAAACTTAACTGTTAAGTCAGAAACCCTTTCTGAAAATAAAATTTAGAAAAAAGGGGAATAATTTGTAGGGTATTCAGTATATTACTAAGAGATCTTATGGCACCTTTGAAATGGAGCTTCCAGGACAAGAGTATAAATTAAACAAATCAGTATAAAGTTTTATATTATCTAAGCAAATATGGTGTATTATCCTGCAGTAGTCTCTTACTCCATTTAAAACAAAGGGAAGTAGGATTCAATTTAGATATACTATCTAATAAAGAGGGAATATGCAAATTGACCATCACACCATCACAAAGATGGCGGTGCCCATAGCTATAAGATGGCAGCGCCCAGTTTCCTCAGCCCTGCCAGAGTCCCCCAGTCCTTTCAGCTCTGCTTGGGGAGGGCGGGGGTTGGCAGATGCACGGTGCGGCCGGACCCACCCTCAGCCCCCCAGCCGCCCAGGGCTAGCCCGAGGCACAGGCAAGCCTCAGATGGCGGCTGCCCAGCCGCCCAGGGTTACCCGAGGCTCAGGTAACCAGGGCTGACCAAGGCTTGTGCTGCCGGCAGTGGCAGCAGCAGAGGTGTGATGGAGGCATTGCTTTCCCCTGATCGCCAGGTCGCCTCCCGCCCCTGAGGGCTCCCAGACTGTGAGAGGGGGCCGGCCGGGCTGAGGGACCTCCTCTCTAGTGCATGAATTTTCATGCACCAGGCCTCTAGTGTCTTTAATAATTCCTTATGCCATGTACTTCATGCAGTATTCAAAGACATCATACATTGGAATAAAGTTATTTTTATAAGGTTTAGTAACTTTTTTCCTATTTAAGACTAATGCAAATTAAGGTTTAAAAACAAATCCAATTGGATTTAAAGTAAAAGGTAAGAGTCTTTCATTTCTTATACTAGTACAACCAACCCACTATCTAATTGTAAGCATTATTATTAGCTGCTTGGATATGCTTCCGGAAACGTTCATGCATATATAATTATATGTATACACTTCCTGATTTGTTCTGGGTTGCATAGGTTTTCTTTGTTTTTAGTATAGATATACCATATTTTATTTAACTATTCACCTGTTGATGAATATTTATGTTGCTTGCAAGTTTTTGACATTGTTAATAATGCTTTAATGAACATCACAAAATTTTTTAGTCCATTGACTCATACAATGTGAGATTTTTAAAGCAGATATTGCTATATATTCTCCAAAATGACTTTTAAAAGATTTTTGCACTATTTAATGGGGTGCTTCTATAAATAAAAAGTACAATTAAAATCTACTCAAGTCACAGTAAATTATTCCTTTTTAACGATTAGCTATGACTTATATTCATTTGATGGCTGTTATGCTGTTTGATAAATGCAGTGTTCACTCATTGGTTAGAGAATTAGCAATGCACCTCATTCAGACAGAATGAAATGTCCCAGGATGGGTCTACTTAGTCCATGCAGTAGGGTCTCCAAGAACAGAAATTCAGATGCTAATTATAACTAAACCTTGAATCATTTCCACCTCCTAGATTTCTTCAAAAGATTTGTTTTCGGCTCGTTTTTCCTGATTGAAATTGCTAAAGAACATTCTAACACCATCTCCCTTTGCCCTAATGAAAAAAGCAAAATACAAGTACAATGTATTGCCATCTTTTTAAAAGCACACTTTCTTTATTAACTGAAGCGCCATGAGGAGTTTATGATTGGTGCATAGAGCTTGCCAAGGCTGGGTTTTCAGAAGGAGAACAGGAGGAAGGCAAAGGTTCGCTCCTGGGCGTGTCATGTTTTCACTGGGGTAGAGGAGCAGCTGGATATTATGCAGGGAAGTAATAGAACCTGGGGCTTTTAGCTGAGCTCATGGCAGCCCAGATGAAAGACTTTGTTGTTAGGGGTGGCATACAACTGAATTCTAATCAATCATGTGCAGAAGTAACGTGTGGAACAAACATCAAGATTATGCCTTTAAAAGGAAGAGAGTGCCCTCTCCTTTCTCGTTCCCCCTTCCTGCCAGCTAAAATACTGACGTGGTTGAGAGTCCTCTAGGATCACTGTGACAAAGACAATACCTTGGAGATTCAGAAACAGAAAGACGGAAAGACAGCGTGGAGTCCCTTATGGCTCGTCCTGCTCACCTCAGATTGTCGCAGCAGAGAGAACTAAGCTTCTGTTTCTGTCTTACATTGTATTTGTGGTTTCTGTTCCAGCAGTCCAACATGCATCCTAATGAATAAAAGGCTCCAAATGTTGGACTTCTCAAACAACTTAGATTGCAGATCTTAGGCAAAAAGCACCTCCCTCTGCAGTGTGTATTTCCTTCCGCATCTGCTTGTAGACTGTGTGTCTCCTGAATTGGTTCATCTCTCCCTTGGGGCTTTGCTAAAAGCAACAAGAAGTGTCCAGCACATGCCCACCTTTTACTAAGGAGTCAGCAGACTGCTTTCCTAGAGTCTGAAAAAAAATATTTGCCCCATTTAATATGGATCAACTAGCTTTACCCACCTGCCATACTGCCCCCCCTATCCCTATCCCATCTCTTCCATTAAGCAAATTAGGCATTTTAGGTTCTACTGCTTGAAGCTTCCTCCCCATGTCCCTCACCAGTTCTGCTGCCATATTCTATTGCAGTTAGGAATACATTTAGCTGTGCAAATCAAAGGCCTGAAAATAGTGGCTTAAAGTTAAATGTGGCAAGGAGGGAGGCGTGCCTCACACAGAGAGGTCAGAGGGCCACACTGCTGGCTGGCTGGTCTCTTCACTTTCCCCGTGGTTTACTGCGAGATGGCTAGTTGGTTCCAGCTATGACAGGAGAACACACAAGAGCGAAGGGTGTGCCTTTATGCTGCTTTCATCCTATTTTAAATAGCTTTAAGGAGCTTCTTCTTCTATACCATCGGCTAGATGTGTGTTAACTGCAGAGAAGGCTAGGACTATGGCTTTTTCATCTGGTCACAGAGCCTCTTTCTCCAAATCAGGATTTTGGCTGCCAAGAAAGTCAAAACAGAAGATTGTTTTATTTTAAATAGGTCATGACCCATTCTAAAATTTTTATATTTTGGCAGTTAATTCCAGTGGGAGATTTTGTATTCTCCCAATCCAAACAAGAATTCATTCCTTTTGTATTTCCCTAAATAGATGTTGAGTTTTTAAAGGTCACTTAAATGAAATGCTTCATCGAGTCCACCATTCGGGCATCTTTACCAAGAAATGCTGAGAAGAATCTATTACCCAGGTAGTATGCCTTGTGATCGTGTTTCAGAAACAACAGTGTAATGCGTGAAAGAGCTATCTATGCTCAATGCTCTCTTTTCTGGAAGGCTTCTTTTTGGCATGAAACAGGATCTCATGTGCTTAAAGAAATACGTCAGAACTTTCTGAAAAGAGAGAGAAGAGAAGGAAGAGAAAGACAAGGGGAAAAGGAAAGGAAAACATCCGACTAAGTGACACAACTGAGTTAGGTGAGGTAATCACACTCTTTCTCCCTGAAACCTTGGGAGCACTAGTGAAGAATTTAAATAAAACGTGCTGCCTGTGCTGCCCATGAGGTTCCATGGTCACCATCATTCTTCTCCTTCTGGGAATTCAGTTTGTCCCTATTATGCCAAGGTCACGAACTGAGGAATCTGAGTGGCCATCAAGGCTGTGCCTTTGAAGCTAAGGGTCAGTGCATCAGTACAAAAGGGAATTAATCCAGTGTGCTGGCCCACCAAGGCTGGTTAATTCATTTAAAAGGAATGACCAGGGTTCTTATTCTAGGTTTCCCTCTGGACAATCAGAAGCCCCCCTTCGCCCAAACAAGAACTTCATTAATGAATATTCAAGGGAAAGTATTACTTCATTGTCAGCTCTAATTGCTAGTTTTACCTTTATTAGTAGAAGCTTTTCTGTGGCGGAGCCTGACATACATTTGTTTGCACACTGTTATTAGTCAAGACTCAGTGAAGTCTTGTAATTAACACCTCCACATTATCTCATGCAGTGAAAGCAAAGACAAAACCAGATGACTCACTTTGTTGTAGCTTTGCTCTTGTTTTCTGATATAGAAGCACTTAAGGAGAAATGTAAGCTCATCAGAATGCCATATGGAGCCAACAGAAACCATAAAAGGGTTTTCAGGAAGCAGTGCATAGAAGTTCATTAAATGAACAACTCCATGATCAACATGCTGATTTAAAACGACCTGGCACTAATAAATTGCACAGGTACATTACCTGCATCATACTCAGCAACCATTCCAGGTCACTGATGAAAGATCCCCGGTTCCCAAGAAGCAGGGGAGATAACATATTCTCTGTAAACATAATGAAGTTAATGATTCATGTGACAATTAAATAGCTTTCAGGCAATCTTATCAGTTTAGAGATAGAGCAGACCAAGGCAATAACTGTATTTTAATCATTTCTATTATTGAAACACTAGGTCTAAAGGCTGTCTCCTAGCAGCCTATAATTGATATTTCCATGGAAAATGGGGTGCAGGGTAGGGAGAATGTCAACAGTTCATATTTCAGTTTTATATTTGGAAAGAGATCTTTTTCTAATTGCTTCCATTAAAAAAATTATAACAAAAGAGATTTGAAAAAACAAGGCATCATCCTGTCTTTTTCCTTGAATTTATGAACGAAATCTAATTGTTTTATTTTTAATGCAAAGATAAAACACCAAACCTTAACAAAGATACTGTCATCTGAAATTTTACAAATTAATTCTGCAAAATCTGTCACAGTTTAAAAGAAAAAAATGCTTATTTCCTATTTATGAATATTTCTTTCCTAAGATAATATAAACAAAGTAAAAAGCAGCTACAGTAGGAAAGAGGAATAATACATATGCAATGGCATAGCAGCCTTTCAATTAGCAATTATTCCCAAAGCAATGAAGAATCTGGCTATTAAATTTAAATTGTTCTTATACACAACATTTCCTTGCTGAATGGTCAGATAACAAATCTATTTACAAATAGAAACAAGCTAAAATGTTCATGGACCCCTGTCTATACTAAATTGCCAATATTACAACAATATCCATCAGAAAGAAATGGTCAGGAATGCCCAGTTCATTTGGCCCTGGCCGGGTGTCTCAGTTGAAGTATTGTTCCTACACCAAAAGGTTGTGGGTTCTATCCCCCATTGGGGCACATCCTGGAGACAACCTATTGATGTTTCCCTCTCACATCAATGTTTCTCTCTCAAAAAAAAAAAATCAATAAAAACATATCTTTGGGTGAGGATAAAATCTATAATAATAAAAGGGTGATATGCTAATTAGACTGGACATCTTCCAGAAGTCATTCCGGACGTCCTTCCTGATGAAGCCGGGGCCGGAGGGAAGCCAGCCTGGTCCCAGGTGCCAGAGGGAAGCCGGTGCCAGGAGCCAGGGGAAGGAAGGCCTACTCTTGCACGAATTTTTGTGCATCGTGCCTCTAGTAATAATAATAATAATAATAATAATAATAATAATAATAATAAATAATGTCCAGTTTATACTACCCAAAGCAATCTGTAGAGTCAATGAAATCCCAATAAAAATTCCAGTGGCATTTTTCACAAAAATAGAAAAAAAAATTAAATTTGTATGGAATGACAAAGACCCTAAATAGCTAAAACAATCTTGAGAAAGAAGAACAAAGCTGAAAGTATCACACTTCCTGATTTAAAAATATACAGGGTGTTCCCAAAAAACATAAAAACACTTTAACAGCTGATAGCTCAATTTTGAAAATGAAATGTATTTTAATATACACTGACTTTATAATTATTCAAAGTGTGTATATACATTTTGGGGGGACACCCTATATATTACAAGGCTATAATAATCAAGTCAGATGATTTGGGCATAAAAATAGACTCATCAAGCAATGGGACAGAATAGAAAGCCCAAAAGTAAATCCACACATATATGATTATTTAAGTTAGGACAAAAAAGGCCAAGAATATACTGTAGGGAAGGTCTCTTCAATACATGATCTTGGGAAAACAACCACCATGTGCAAAAGAACAACTATCTTACACCGCACACAAAAATTAACTCAAAAGTGGATTAAAGACTTGAATATAAGACCTGAAACCATAGAACTCCTAGAAGAAAACATAGGTGGTAAGTTTCTTGACATCAGTCGTGGCAATGATTTTTTTGGATTTGACACCAAAAGCAAAGGCAACAAAAGTAAAAATAAACAGTAGGACTACATCCAACTAAAAAGCTTCTGCACAGCAAAGGAAACCATCAACAAAATGAAAAGGCAACCTACTGAATGGGAGAAAATATTTGCAAATCATATATCTGATCAGAGACTAAGATCCAATATACTAGTATATAAAGAACTCATACAGTTAATTAACAAACAAACAATTCTTAAAATGGGCAGAGGGCCTGAGTAGATATTTTTCCAAAGAAGACATGCAGATGGCCAAGAGGTATGTGTAAAGATGCTTAGTGTCACTAATCATCAGGAAAATATAAATCAAAACCACAATGAGATATCACCTCACACCTGCTAGACTGGCTATTATCAAGAAGATAAGAAAAAACAAGTGTCAGCAAGGATGTGGAGAAAAGGGAACCCTCATGCACTGTAGGAATGTAAATTGGTGTAGCCACTCTGGAAAACAGTATGGAGTTTCCACATGAAGCTAAAAATAGAACTACCATATGATCCAGGAATTGCTCTGCTGGGTATTTATTTGAAGACAATAAAAACTCTAACTTAAAAAGTTATATGCACCCTATGTTTATATAATATTCTAAATCCTTTGTTGTCACTTCAACAATCTCCCCAGCATCTTCACCAAGAGTAGATTCTATTTCTAGAAAGCACTTTCTTTGCCCATCCATAAGAAGCAACTTCTTACCCATTAAAGATTTATCATAAAATTGCAGCAATTCAAATCAAATCTTCAGGCTCCATTTCTAATTTGAGTTATCTTGCTATTTCCACCGCCTCTGTAGTTACTTTCTCCAGTGAAGTGTTGAAACCCTCAAGGTCAACCAAGAGAGTTGCA
Organism: Cnephaeus nilssonii; assembly: GCF_951640355.1. NCBI lineage: Eukaryota > Metazoa > Chordata > Mammalia > Chiroptera > Vespertilionidae > Cnephaeus > Cnephaeus nilssonii. The sequence goes on from NC_137073.1 coordinate 40,512,837, forward strand.
ATTAACATCTTCCAAACTCATGCCAGTGTCGATAGTTAGACCTTTTCCCATGCATCACAAATGTCCTTAAAGGCATCTAGAATGATGAATTCTTTCCAGAAAGCTTTCTATTTACTTTTTCCAGATCCACCTGAAGAATCACTATCTATGGCAGCTATAGCTTTATGGAATATATTTTTTCCACAATAAGATTTGCAAGTTAAAATCCTTGACCCATGGGCTGCACAATGGATGTTGTGTTAGCAGGCACAAAAATAGTAATCTCATTTTACAACTCCATTACACCTTTCAAGTACATTATTAATGAGCAGTAGGTTTTTGAAAGGAATCCTTTTCTGAGCAGTGGTTTTCAACAGTGAGCATAAAATATTTAGTAAACCATGTTGCAAACAGACATATGTCATCCAGCATTTGTTGTTTCATTAGGCAGAGTAGAGTTGGCATAATTCTTAAGGGCCCTAGGATTTTCAGAATAAGTGAGCATTGGCTGCAACTTAAAGTAAGTCACCAGCTGCATTAGCCCCTAACAAGAGAGTCGACCTGTCCTTTGAAGCTTTGAAGACAGTCATTGACTTCTCCTCTCTAGCTATGAAAGTCCTAGGTGGCATCTTCTTTCAATATAAGCTGTTTCATCTGCATTAAAATCTGTTGTTCATTGTAGCGACCTTTATTATCTTAGCTAGATCTTTTGGATAACTTGCTGCAACTTCTGCATCAGCACTTGCTGCTTCACCTTCCACTTTTATGTTATGGAGACGGCTTCTTTTCTTAAACCGTATGAACCAATCTCTGCTAGCTTCAAACTTATCTTCTGGAGCTTCCTCGCCTCTCTCAGCCTACACAGAATTGAAGGGAGTTAGGGTCTTACTCTGGATTAAGGTTTGGCTTATGAGAATGCCACATCAGCAATAAGGCTGTTTTGTTTTCTTATCATTCATGTGCTCACACGAATAGCACTTTTAATTCCTTCAAGAACTTTTCCTTTGCATTCACAACTGTTTGGTGCAAGAGGCCTAGCTTTCAACCTAATTCAGCTTTGACATGCCTTCCTCACTAAGTTTAATTAATCATTTCTAGTGTTTGTTTGTTTTTTTATTTCAGATGAGACACATGTGAGTCTTCCTTTTGCTTCAACACTTAGAGGCCATTGTAGGGGTTATTAATGGGCCTAATTTCAATATTGTTGTATCTCAAGGCATTGGGAGGCCCAAGGAAATGGAAAGAGATGGGGGAATGGTTGGTTGATGGAACAGTCAGAACACACACACCTTTTATCAATTAATTTCATCCTCTTGCTTGGGCGCTATTTGTGGCATCCCAAAACAATTACAATAGTAACAGCAAAGATCACTGATCACCTCTCACTCATTTGTGGAATCTAGTGAATCAAATAAACTGATGATCAAAAATAGACCCTGAGTCATAGAAGCATGAACAGACTGTTGAACCTCAGAGGGAAGGTAGGGGAGGGTGGGTGGGAAGAGATCAACCAGTGAACTTGTGTGCATATATGCATAACCCGTGGACACAGACAATGGGGTGGTGAGGGCCTGGCAGGGCGCGGTGGGTGGTAGGGGACAGGCACGGGCTGGAAAAGGAGGACCTATGTAATACTTTCAACAAAAAAGATTTAGAAAAAAATAAATTAATTTTAAAAAAATATCACTGATCACAAATCATCGTAACATACAGAATAATAATGAAAATGTTTGAAATAGTGATCGAATTATCAGCATGTGACACAGAGACACAAAGAGAGCGAATGCTATTGGGAAAATGACACCTATAGACTGGCTCAAAGCAGTGTCCTCACAAATCTTCAGTTTGTACAAAACACAATGTCTGCAAAGCACGATTAAGCGAAGTAGAAGAGAAGTCGGTAAGCCTGTACATGCGTTTTACGTTATCACCCTTATCATCCACGTCACAACTCTGTGAGATACTGGTTTCTCATTTTGTGCTTGTGCCTGGGCTGATGCAAATGACTGAGTCATGAAGGTTACTGCATCTTTATAGTTTGGGAAAATTATTAAACATGGCAGCTTCATCATTGAGATCCCAGGGGCGCTTTCTCAACTGCAGTAGCTGAGCCTCTGTTGAAACCAAGGAGAGGTTTTGGCAGGCAGGGCTTTGGCTATCTATCTGTGTTTTACCTCTGCCTACAAATAACCACCATTAAAACATTTTTATGTTCAGGCCACTGTGCGTGTTTTGGCAGCCAATGCCTACTTTGCCCTATTGGTGCCGTGTTGGCCCTGAGGTTTAAATTTCTGCATATCTATTGCTCCAGAAGAGCAGTCTGAAAATAGAAACATAGACTGTTTTGTCACCATTGAATGAGAAGGCTAATAATAGCGTGGCCTCATTGTTTGGCAGGGACTCAAGGCTACCCCAGCCAAGGAGCAGCACACGCTGCAGTAACCAAATTAAAAATTTTCTCCAGGGAATGGTGCAGCTTTTCAGAACATGTTTTATATTCTGGGATTGCTCAGGAAGGAAATCGTTCAGAAGTTCTTTTGACATAAGTGTGGTTTGTTTCCAATTTGAAGGTTGGGGGGATGGGGCCGGAGAGGAGAGCCAGGAGGTCAGCTGCAAAAGGGATGCAAAAATGTCCTTAAGGAGTTCCTGACAGGTGGTGAGAGGACGGTGGCTCCTGGCTGAAGCCTGGCGTGGAGTCTGTCCCTGTCAGGTTCCCAGCGCGCTCTCAGCATTGCCTTTCACACTCCCATTATGTTTATTTCTGTTGAACTTACAGAGTGACCTTTTCAAAGCTGCAGTGCATTGTTGACCCACATGCATTTTTGAGACCTCATTTCCCTGAATGCCTTCCTTGTTCCTGCAGAAGAGAACTCTGTTTGAGAAAATAGGAAGAGGCTGAGATAAAGAGAATTGGAATGGAAATCTTCCAGGCATTGAATTCTGCCTGCTATTAATAATTCAGAAGTGTTTTTAATGCCCTGATATGGAAGGAAGGTTTTTTGACACCAAAGGCATCTAAATATTAATTTCAGAGGAATTGGTTGTTACAAGCAGTTAACATCCATTTTGTTAGTTGACCTCCCAAGGAAGGTTAATGCACTAAAATCTGGTCATTAAGTATAGCAACAAATGTTTTTTCAGGGAGGCTGTTACCATCATAAACTCTAATCCACGGTTCACAGGCAGCAGCCTCTAGTGCGGTGCTCTGACTAATGAAGAATTAACTATTTCTGAGCAGTTAATAAAGATTTCTTCCCCTCACCAATCAGCATACTCTACATGATCCTTATAATTACTAAAAGCATTAAGCGCTGGGTATGAGTTGCCCACACGTCAGTCCGGAATTCTACTCAGAGTAAATGACAAATGGCAAACCTAATCCCATTTCACTTAATTTTTTTTTTTCTAACATGTTCACTGGAACAAGAAATAATGGAATTCCTAAGTATTAGGAAAAGATGGTCCAGTGCAAAGCGTTTGCTAAATGAGTATTGATGAGGGCTTTAGTCATATTTTATTGTGATGGAAGATTTCTATGCTCCGGTTTAGTTCTTGCTTGAATCGAGAAGTTAACTAGCTACAAACAGGGCTTTTTTGCTTGCTTGTTCATTTTATTTTGTTTTTCCTTTATTATTAAAGAATGCATTCATCCAGAAGAATGCAGGAGGCAGAAACTTGTGTGAGAAGCACTAATACCTGCCTCCTAACAATAGGAGGGAGAAGGTACAACCTAACCTTTCTAAAAAGCCTGGGGCATGTTTTGCTTTTCACTGGAAAGGTCTTCCAGAATTCATTAAAGTCGCTTTCCCGCTGAGGACCAAGCCTTTGGTTGTACTTAGAAGGTTCAAGGAAAGTTGCTCAGACTGATTTTTCAAAGACCCAGATTTAAAGCAGCACAGCCAAAGCAAACGGGTCAGGCTTTAAGAAGAAATCTTTTGGAGTCAATAGTCAGAGGTTAATACACTGAGGCCTTAGGTGGGCCTCTGAAGACATAGGCCAGAGTTGACAACTTAAATAAAAAAAGCTCCTACTTAGCCCCTAGGACAACCAACTCTCATTCAAACATGTACATACACCCCTTTCCCTCCTTTTTTTAAATTTTTAAATTTTAACTTAAGGTAAATCCTGTCTTTAACTTATCCACAGACACACCCTAGACTTCCAGGTCATCTCCATTCCCTATCCCACCCCACCCCACCCCCACACATACTCAGACTGAACAATGAGGGAGAGAAACCATACTTGGCCAAAATAAAAGGAACATTGTCTTATAGAAAAGAAAACGTATTTTGGAAAGGTTTGCCTTACATGTGAAAGCTTAAAAGGGAGTAAAATACATCGACAGTAGGGCTGGTTTACCTATGCACATTATGATTTGTCTGAGCACTTTGCTCCTTTGAAGTTAACTGCATGAACTTCCTACTTAATAGCAAAGCAAGTGACTTAGCCTTTCTGAGCCTCAGTTTCCTCATCTGTAAAATGATATTACAATATCTGCGTTGGGGAATAGTTGTAAAAATGAGTGATAATATATAACTAGGGTACAAAAAGGCCTAAGATGTACTTGTACACATTTATCCTACACTATATCCATTGCTTTTTGTAATATGCATTTTATAAAAGTGACTAGACTCCTAAAACACCCCACAAAATCCTTTAGGGCCCCAAATTGGAATCAAGCGAGTAATAACACATTAACCCAACTTCTGAGAACTGGGACTCAGTTACTGAGTTCGAGTCATCTATCACAGCCCCATCACGGGACACAAAGCCTCCCCGGGTTCCCTCAGCCAGCAATAAACCTTTCAGCCTCTGTGCTCTCATTTGCCTTGTACTTTTCTCATACCATTCTTCATACCCAGTCTTTGCTTAAAGTGGTTTGTAGACAGATCTTGGATCTGTATTCCCAGAACTTAGTGCAGTGCTTCAAATACAAGGACTAAAAGGGGTTTATGAATTTCACTAACACTCCTCTGGCAATTTTTCTACCAAACCCATGGTGGGTGAGTGAGTGAATGAGTGAATGACTTTGGAGGTTATCTGTTCTCTCTTTATTCTTTTGTAGTGTATCTTCCCTCTCACTTTTTTTCTCTTCTAAACGGAGTCTCTAGGAGTTGGCCGTACGCCTGCCCCACCATTTCCTCAATGTTGCTGGAACTGCTGAAAAATCATTCCACATGGATGTTTCTCTCCCTCCAAGGTGACCTGGCTGTACCTCAGCTTCACAGAAGAGATTGATCAGCTGATTGAGCAACACAAACACATTTGTTACTTGTTCTTTATTTTTAATTACTGGAGGAACATGAACTTTGAGGATATATATATATTTTTTCCTGTGGTCCTAGCTTCATTGACTGCCACACAGATATACTCCCCATTGTCATATGGTGTAACAGAAGCAATAACCAACAACATGCCATCCTCCAAGACAGACATACCGGGCTCTCTGCCTGTAAGCTTTCTACCATTCCGTAAGCATTGATCAGCCAGAAGGCAGGTGTTTGGATGGCTGGATCATTTCTAAGCTGTGTGTGTACACTTTGACAAAGATTCTAAAGTGAATATGGTAAACAGGAAGCTGAAGATTGAAACTCTATAAAGATGAATCAAGTGTCTTTTGAAGTCACTCATTTTTCCCATATCCGTATTGCCATATCCCTCATTGTTCATGGAAATCACAGAAAAGAGAGGTTAACATTCCAGGATTACTAGTAATTTGCCATGTTAACCTTTGACATGCTCTTTAACCTCTTTGGACTTTAGTTTTCTCATCAATAATAATTTACTCTACTCTAATGAATTCATAAGGTTGCTAGGCAAATCACATCAGGTAAGGTATGTAAAGGACTTCGTCAAGAGAAAAGTCCAATAGATAAAAATATTCCTACTAATAGAACTAGATATTAAGATTAGATAAGCTAGTATATCTTACTTTTTCTTAATGATTAATGTGATCTGAATCAATATATGAATCATGAGAAAATTAGATTTGCTTAAAAGCAAAGTACTGTTAAAAGCATGAAGGAGCCATAGAAAGTTTGATTCATTGGTATAATAGGTTAAGAATGTCACTGTAGTCACCCTCATAATGCCCTGTGCTCCCTAACCACACAATAAATATCTAATACATTTGGAACGAAGAACACATTTGAGACATTATCAAATGGTTTTCCACGTGGACGTTTGATCAGTGGTGGAAATCAAGGCTATCAATTTAATACCCACTCCTTTGCCTCAACATGTGCCCTTGGTCATTATTTAACAGTGAGCAAATGGTCTCAGTGACTCTTAACACATCCCTGAACATATGTAATTTCCATTCTCACCACCAATTTCGGTCAAGGCAGCTCTGAAGTGGAGTGAGTCAATTTAAGTACAGGGTTGACACAGCACTGAGCACTGCTTCTTTTCTGCTCCAGAGGAAGAGGAATGTAAATGCTTGAAAACGCAAGGCCGAGAGAATAATTGAAAATGGGTTCAATGTCTTCATCCTCTGAGAATATGTGCGTGCATATGCGTGTGTGTAGTTGCTCTTTCATAAAATGCATATGTGCCTGTTTTGATTCCGAAGCTGCCCTCTGTTGTGGGTAGGTTTCACAGAGGGGTTTCGGCTTGTAAAGGTTAACCGTGCAGAAATCAAGGCTTTGTGCATTTTTGCAAAGGTCACACTCATCAGCAGTTCCGGAAAGACTGCTGGGCAGGGCCATGGTAACCACCCCATGACTGAACCATGGCTCTGGGCTTATTTCCTTAAGAACCCTGCCCCAGTCCCTGGTTGTGTCACCAAGAGATAAAGGGGCTGCTCAGTCACTTGAAATTCAATTTGTACATTACTCCAATCCAGCCCACCTCTTTCTTCATGGTGTTTGGCAGCTGCTGGCTGGCACTCTGCATTTCAAATGCCTGAGCTGCAGGAAGCTGTTTAATAAATGGGATAGGTTTTGATTAATGTAAAAAGCTGAAAATAGACCATGAGGTAATGCATATCTCAGCAGGAATCACAGATCAAATTGGATGGTTTCAAGGGATCATGCTGGAGCAGAGAGCTTTCTCCAAAGAAATGTATTTATGTTTATATAGTACCTTGAAGGGTCACACTGTGGAATGCGTGCATTCTGGACCTGGAAGGCTGCCCTGTGGGTCTAGGAATAGCGATTACAGTTGACCACACAGGGAGCTCCAGAAAAAACTAGATACTTGACATTGACTCAGGTCTACGAAGGGTCACCTACACTTCACCAGAAGCCCTGGTATTATTTTTTAAAAACTGCAGATGCTAACAGAAATGAAAGTAAAATTCTGCCAATATTTGCCAGCTCAGTTATTTAAGTAATGCATTTAGTTTCACCTAATGATCTAAAAGCCTCATGTAGCCCTTTGCATAAAACTTCCTTTTTCTCGGTGGATAAAACATTTGGCGTACATGTTGCGTGGTTCTGGAAAGAAAGAGCAGTGAGAAGAAAAACAATAGCCTTTATGCCAAATTCCCCTTACATGTGCTGAGGAATGGTGTATTATACAAGGAAAATGTGGGGTCATTTTTCTTCATTAAGTGAGCAATAATGAAAGGTCAAAAACAGAGTCTGGGCTGTCCTAAAAGGAAGACATAAAAGAAATAAATGTGTTGCTCTTAATTACTGTTTACTGAATCCACACATTGTGAGTTGCTTGAAATCACTTTGGGTATTTAGTCAAAGTAGAGTGTGTGTGTGTGTGTGTGTGTGTGTGTGTGTGTGTGTGTGTGTGTCTGTGTGTGGTGGTGTGGTTTAGTAGGGGTAGCAGATGAGGGCAATCATTCTCTCATACTATAAATAGAATTAGACCGTAGAAAAAAAGTACATTTGTATTTTGCTCCACAGGTTAAGTTTTATTTTCCCAGTATGAGCATTTTGTAATGTATGACTGGTCTCACACTCTGGTTACTGTAAAGAAGTTGACTTGTTTAGAGTTACATTATCTGTGAGAAGGAGCCAAAATTAACACCCTTGGGCCTTTTGAATCACTTTACCCTAGTGAACTTGCCCATCTAATCAACGTGCCCTGAAATAGTACTCTTCCGGAAATACCCTCCAAACACACCCAGAAATAATGTTTTACCAGCTATCTGGGCATTCTTCATTTAGCCCGGTCAAGTGGACACATAAGACTAACCATCCCTCACATTAATGGTTTAGTCATCAAGAAGCAGGAGCTGAATGCAGTGAACCTCTGAGAACAGAGCGCCCCACATGAGGCCTGCTCCCTCTTCCTCTGGGCTCCGTGTAGTCTGACCTTCATGTTGGTGTTTGGGGCTTGATTCTTCCCCAATCTTTGTGTGTTTTGTCCTTATCTCTGTAACTTAGCAGCCTTTACTCTTCCTTCTATGCTCTTTCATCCTGCACCCTTCACTTAAATAAAAAAGAAAAAGATAAAACCCTGTATTTATTTATTCAGAATTTAGAATGTCCTTAAACTGTGTTAGTATTTTATTAATTATCACGTTCTCAATGTTCTGATTATAATGTTGCATTTGTTTGAATGATCTGACCCAGCTCTATGTAGTCAACGGGCCATATTCCTTTCAGCGCACAATGAGGCAGCACAGGAAGTTTCTCAGGAGCACATGTATTGCATATTAGCAGAAATGCTTGTATAGGCACCTCACTTACAGGCATTCTGTAAGACAGCACAGCAAACTGTCCCATTTCAGCTTTGCTACCCCCACCCACATTAATAATCTCTACTCTTTCTGAGTAACCAAAGACTATTTTGTACCAAGCTAATTATTCAGCAACTAAAAAATGGAACTTATTTTTTCTAGACACCAAAATCACGATTGCAGTAATCATCTGAGTCCAAGTCACTTAAGGAAAATCCCCTTAACACACTTTTAAAGTTGTTCCTTTAAACACCTTTTATTTTTATTTTTTTCCTTTTGATTAAATTTATTGGGGTGACATTGGTTAGTATGATCATACAGGTTTCAGGTATGGGTTTCCATGTTACAAGATCTGTATATTGCACTGTGTGCCCCCCATCCAAAGTCAAATCTTCTCCTGTCACCATATATTAGGACCCTCTTCACCTCCCACCCCCTTCCCTCTGGCAACCACCACACTGTTGTTTGTGTTCATGAATTTCAGTTATATATCCCACATATGAGTGAAATCATATGGTTCTTAGCATTTTTTTACTGACTTTTCACTTAGCATAATATTCTCAAGAGCCATTCATGTTGTTGCAAATGACAGTATTTTATCCTTTCTTATGGCTAAGTAGTATTCCATTGCGTAGATGTACCACATCTTCTTGATCCAGTCCTCTATCACAGGACACTTCGGTTGTTTCCATGTCATGGCCACTATGAATAATGCTGCAATGAATATAGGGGTGCATATATCTTTGCAAATACATGTTTTCAGCTTTTTTGGTTATATACCCAGGAGAGGGATTGCTGGGTCATATGGTAGCTCTATTCTTAATTTTTTGATGAATCACCAGACTGCTTTCCATAGTGGCTATACCATTCTATATTCCCACCAGCAATGAATGAAGGTTCCCTTTTTTTCTACAACCTCTCCAACACTTGTTATTACTTGTCTGTTGATAATGGCCATTCTAACAGGTATGAGTTAGTATCTCATTGTAGTTCTGATTTGCATTTTCCTTATTGCCAGTGAGGTTGAACATTTTAAACACCTTTTAAAGGGCAGCAAAACTGAAAAGTTGAAAAGAATTAAATCCATGATGGGATGGGGGTGGATGGGGCCAATGAAGGGGGGAAGAAGGGCCCTGTAATACTTTCAGCAATAAAGATAAATTTAAAAAAAGAATAATTAAAATAGAATTAAATCTGTAATGTGAAATAAATTGAACATAGTTGACTCGACTTTCATTTGAATCCACCTATGTAGTTTTAGTGTTAAGTGCAGTATTTTACTTGTGAAATGGTGAAACCCTCAGTCAACTATTGTTTAAGGGGAAAATAATCCTTTTTGTTAGTTGTCCACTAATCCTTCTGGGTCCCATTCTGACCCCTGCCCCACACGGATCCATGCTCAGTGTGGACTTTATTGTACCAGGACTGGCATGCTGATGGCAGAGAACTCTCATTTTCTTTCTTCAATTTAAAGTTACTTTTTAAGAACCATAGACTATATTAACTTTCATCAGATCATCTGTTTCTATTTCAAAAGTACTGCAAAATGTTGTCTCAAATTTGGACAGGCTTAAATGTCCATCAGATTAAAATAGGGACAATAAAACCACAATAGACAAGAGGCTGATGGCAGACAAAGTTGCATAAATTGAACGTTCCCTAATCCAAATCATCTGATCATTTAGCTAGAATTTTAAGCAAGAATAGCATTCAAATGTTCATGCACAAAAGGCATACAGGTGCTCATTTGTGCATATACAAAATGTATTTCACTTGTTCATAAATACGTGTTTGGTGCTAGCAGAATAAAATAGGACCATTTAAAGCGGCCTGCCTGACCACATGGGCCTGAAATAACAATCCTAAGCCAAAACTAATCATTGTCGCAATACTCATGCATTGTGGACTCAGTCAGAGAAATGTGTATTCAGACTTGATGGCCTTTGTGTTTACTGGGTCTTTTCTTCTCCTTTCTCTGGGTCCTGCTGAGTTGACCCTAACCCCCTTTGAAGTCTGTGGTAACCCTCTGATCAGATCAGATGCACTGCAGTGGGTTGGGCAGGAAAGGAAAAGAGAGCTCATTAAGTGCTCACATTTTTATACCATTTTCAGTGGGTTGTAATGATTGTTGAAAGTAGTTCTAGCTCTCCACTCATCAATTTAAAAGTTAGCATTTTACAACATCAACTTATTTTTTGTAGTAACTTGGGTGCCAGCATCCTGAGAAGGAAAAAAAAGGTTTCCCTGGGACATAAACAATATCATATAAATGAATTATAAAAATATAAGTATTCCAAAATTGTTTACTGCATCCCTTTCTCCTTTATGACATCTTCTATTTTTGTTCTCAAGTATATGGCTGTATGTTTTTATTCAGCCTCAATATAGCAGGTTGCGTAGTTCCTTCGCATTTTTTCATTTAAATATGAATAAGACTTGAGATGTAGCAACAGAACATGGAACCTGAGATATAACCATAAGTAAGTTAATTTGCATTACAGCAGAAGAGACAGAGAACACATTGGAAAATAAATGATGATTTCAGATTGTGCTCAAAGCTATGAAAAAAAGGAAGGACAGACAGAACAAGAATGAGCATTGATGGTGCCATCTGGGCAGAGCCTGAAAGAAGCCAGCAAGGAAGAGGTCCAGGCATAACAGCAAGTGCAAAGGTCCTGAGGAAAGCACACATTTCACTTTGTAATTGTTGACTGTGTGTCCTCCCTCCTATATGATAACCAACGATGTATGTCACTGGTGAAGTAGCCATGTTGTATTTAACATTAAATAAGTAAATGATGATCAAAATAATAGCATCATTATTAACATCTATCATTCTTAGTATGCTTCAGAAACTAAATGCTTTGCCTATATTACCTTATTTCATTCTCACAACAGCCTTGGAAACTGAGGTTGAAGGCAATAGTAACTTGCCCAGTATTGCACAGCTGATGTATAAAATTGGCCGATCTGAACATTGAAGTTAACTACTCCACAGACAACCACCTGTTATGGACGGAATTGTGTTTCAACCAAAATTCCTAGGTTGAAACACGAACCCCCAGAACTTCAGAATGTGACTGACTGTATTGGGAGGTAGGGTCTTTAAAGATGTGATTAAATCAAAATGAGAACATTAGAGAGGGCCCTAACCCAATATAACCGGTGTCTTTATAAAGAGAGGAAGGGTGGACAAAGAAACACACAAAGGAAAGACCATGTGAAGACACAGGGAGATGCCAGTGATCCCAAGGCAAGGAGAGAGGCCTCAGAAGAAGCCAGTCCTGCAGACACCTGGATCTTGACTTCTAGACCTCAGAACTGTGAGAACAGAAATTGGTGGCACTTTGTTAGGGCAACCCTGGCAAACTAACAGACCATCTTCTTAGGCTAACAGGTAAGAAATGAAGAACATTTGTTTGACAGCAATTTTATGAAAAGGGGAACAGATTTGGTTTGAGCCCCCGTCATTTAACTCAGTGTATTTAACTTTGCCATATATAATTTTAAAAGTAAGTGTTGCTAATACTCTCTATTTCTTCCTTGTCTGTGGTTAGAACATGATGTAACTTATGCAAGAGGATGATTTAGATTTTTGTAAGTCGGGGATTTGTTCCGCCCACAGAGCTACATCTGTACTGTTCCTCTGAGTAGTCATCTCATGAAAATATAACAGAACAAAAAACAACTCACAGTATCAGAATCATCTCACTATACAAAGCCTCTCAATGTGTTCAAACTTTCTTTTCTTTTCTTTTTTTTAATTATTAACTTTATGAATCACTCTGCAAAGTTTAATGAATGAGAAACCTTCAACCAAGGTGACTTTTTCTTAGAAAATCGTATCTAATTTTCAATTTAAAGGATTATGATAACTCTAAATGTATGCTGTGCCAGTTATTGATTTATTGCTTCTCCACTCCAAATTGAACCCTTTTGCCTGCTCTTTAAAAATAGATCTGGGCCCATTAAATATTTTCTCTTTGCTGATGGGCATGGTAAGCTTTGTAAGCATTGCAGGAGGGAGGGGGTTGCTTCCCTGTTCAGAAGTCTTTGCTCCTCAAGCTCCTGAGCATGGGCATTTTCTCCAGATGTTTTCTCCAGCATCTGGCCAAGCAGCATGAGTGGCTTCTCCAGGTCCAGCTCCTTCAGCGCACACTGCTCCCTCAGGCAGTTTTGCTAGCACCTGACTCCTGGCGTGCTCACACATTCTCCAGTGCACAGTTCTTGCAACCTCTCCTGGCACCCACCTCAGGTGGTTTGCACTAATGTACTTCCAGTGATACACCTTCCCATGAACAGCTTTCCTTGGCACCCTAGGAGGATTTCCAGCAAGTTCCACTAGCAACTTCCCTTTAGTGAGCCATAGCCATGTCCTTACCAACAAGATCCAGATCCAGTCTTGGGGGATCTTCGTTGGTTTTTCTATTTCAGCTGTAGGGGTAGTGATATTATTATATTATATTATATTATATTATATTATATTATATTATATTATATTATACTAGAGGCCTGGTGCACAAAATTCATGCACTGGGTGGGGGGGCGGTGTCCCTCAGCCCAGCCTGTGTCCTCTCACAGTCCGGGAGCCCTGCGATTGATTGCCCCAAAGAGGTAGGCCCTGCCCACCTGGCCAGGGACTCCGCGATGTATCACCCCCACAGAGGGAGGCCAGTCCCAGCCGCCGCAGCACTGTCGGGTAGCCTGGGCCTCCCTCTGCAGGGCAATCATGTGATCAATTGTGCCCCCACAGAGGGAGGCCCTGCCCACCCACCGCAGCCCACCAGTCAGTGGCCTGGGCCTTCTTCTTTGGGGTGATCATAGAGCCCCCCAATTGATTGATTGCCCCGCCAGCCGGTGGCCTGTGCCTCCCTCTGCAGGGCATTCATGGGGCGATGGCTGGGCCCCCAACCCATAGCATCGCACCTGCCTTGGCTGGCCTGGTGCCAGTGGGTGTCATAGTGTGGTCATCCGGAAGGTCGTCCAGACAGTCATTCTGCTGTTCGGTCGTTCGGTCAATTTGCATATTATGCTTTTATTATTATAGATTATTATAGATTATATTATCATGCTATTATATCTGCTCTTCCTACCTTCTTTAGAGTTCTCTTTATTTTTTACAAGCTAATACTTTGTTACTCCAATCCCCTTTTAAATGAATAATTCTTCAGAGTAAACTTTCTGTTTAAATTACTGTGTGATTTCTCTCTCCTGATTGGACCCTGACTGATTTAGTACTTAAGGTTTTCTTTGATGTTCCAAGTTAGATTGTTATAAGAGAACCATGTTATAACATTACTTTTTACTTCAAGGGCAAAAAAAAAAAAGTTACCCTCCCTTCATGTGTGTGATCCTGGAGAATATTAGCCCAGGTCATGGGTTCCTTGGCTGGCTTCTTCTCTGTGCTCTGCGGCACACGCTGGACAGGCCACGGTGGACCTCAGTTCATAGTGTGTATGAAGTTGATGCTCCAAAACCCTGAGATGAGAACCCAGTCCTAATGGTTCATCTCACTTCTCCTCTACTCACTCACCCCCCTTCAGACTGCCCCATCCCCAATCCCAGCTAGAAGAGCCTTTTTTTTTTGTCGTTAAAATTTTAAAAGATTGTTGTCTCCTAAACTGTTAGTTCAGTGATTATCTTGACTAGACCAGAAAGGATTATTTTCTCACTTCACTCCTCATTTGTGGTACCTATGCTTTGTTTATCAGGAGTTCTTGTTTCCAGAACTATATTCCAGGACTATAAAATTATAAAATTTATATACATTGCTCATATCCATATGTACACATATCAATACATACAGATTGTATTGCTATGTGTACATATATGTATACTAGAGGCCCGGTGCACAAAATTCATGCACGGGGGGTGGGGGGGAGGGTCACTCAGCCTGGCCTGCACCCTCTTGCAGTCCAGGAGCCCTCGGGGGATATACGGCCAACAGCTTAGGCCCACTCCCACCACCACCACTGCACTTGCCAGCCGTGAGCCTGGCTCAGGCCTTCTGGCTGAGCAACACTCCCTATGTAGGAGTGCACTGACCACCAGGGAGTAGTTCCTGCATTGAGCATCTGCCCCCTGGTGGTCAGTGCACATCATAGTGACTGGTCATTCCGCTGTTCGGTTGATTTGCATATTAGCCTTTTATTATATACTAGTGGCCCAGTGCACAAAATTCATGCATGGGGGGTGTCCCTCAGCCTGGCCTGCACCCTCTCCAATCTGGGACCCCTTGGGTGATATCCAACTGCCAGTTTAGGCCCGATCCCTGTGGGATCGGGCCTAAACTGGCAATCAGACATGTCTCTCACAATCTGGGACCACTGGTTCCTAACTGCTAACCTGCCTTCCTGCCTCATCGCCCTCAACTGCCCCCTCTTCCAGTCTGATCACCCCCAACTGCCCCCCCCCCTGCCAAACTGCTCACTTCCAACTGCTCCCCCGCCGGCCTGCTTGCCCCCAACTGCCCCGCCCCCCGCCAGCCTGCTTGCCCCCAACTGCCCCCCCCCACCAGCCTGCTTGCCCCCAACTGCCCACCCCCACCGGCCTGCTCACCCCTAACTTCATCTGCCTCGGCCCCGCCACCATAGCTTTGTCCAGAAGGACGTCCGGAAGGTCTCCTGGTCTAATTAGCATATTACCCTTTTATTAGTATAGATATATAGGATATATATGAATGAATCTGTCAGTTGCTCTCCTTACTGGATGATTTTATGTTGGTCATTCTTTTCTAGCAATATTTCTTATATCTCTGCATTTTTTAATGCTCTGAGAAGCTAGAGCTGCTAGCTTGATTTCCCTCTTACTGTAGATGTTCACCGTTGCAAGTTGCTTTAAGCACAAATCCATTATCTGACTCTGAATCAGTCTGCCGGTAGTTTACTGTGATATCAGCACCAAGTTGAACTGGAAGTGCTATGTCTCATTGCCAGATGCCACCAGTTTCTGCTGCATTTATCCAATCATTTTAACATGGAAAATCTTAGGTCAGGAAGGTGTATTCAAATGATATCCATCTGTGTCTCACTGGGTCACGTTCCTGTTTATTGTCAAATATTGGGTGTGTTTAATACAGGATACATCAGCCCCCTCCATCTTTCAGTATAAATTTATCCCACTGAGTCCAGGAAAAACGATATAAATTTTCATTAAGGAAAACACTACATTATGACAGCACTAAATGAATCATCTGCAATCGCTTTTAAAAGGCTTGATTTATTTCCTGCACTTGGGAGGCTCTGTGTTGTAAAAATATTTTCACTAACAAGTATGAAATATTGCAATGTATATTTTTATACGTACTGCATGTGGCTATGTAATACGTTTCAATTTTGTATATATCTACACACACATGCATGTCTACAGTGGGCCCACAAAGTAATTTCTTGGTCACACTTACTTCTTTCATAAAAAAAAGGAAAACAAATTGGCCAAGCAGCCCAGATGAACATCAAATTCATCATGGCTGAAGCTACTATTTTCCTGGTGATTCATAGTTTCACCTTCCCAGAAGTTCTCTCTACCCAGTGACATAGTGACACAGTGAAATGTCACTGAAGTGAAGGCTATTTCGTTTAGCCTTGAGCAAACATGGAAGCTGAACTGTGCATATGCAGACTTCTTTTTCCTTCTGGAAGACACGGTTTTTATGAATGTGTAACTAGAATGAAACTGAATCCAGAGAGCCGCTGCGTGATAAGAGCTTGGGTTGAAAACATGTGCAACGGAATGACTTGAATAACAAAATCCCGGGCAGAGTGTTTCTGAGCTAACTGCATTTGCACTCTGCAAGGAGATCAATGCTTCCCCTCATTGATTTTCCTCAGTTGCAGAGCCAGGATTCTGCACAATGTGAAGCTGTCTCCCCAGATTCATCCAATCTGATTTCCTCGGCAGCACTAAAAAGGCACAGTGCTTGACTGTAAACTGGAGGTTATGAAAGTGTAACTGTATCAGATTTGTGCCTCCAGTGGGCCTGCATGTTAAACAGAAGCACAGTGATGTATTCCTAGTGTGATGCAACGGCTGCATGGCACAGGACGAATCCTGTTTGTGTGCAGCTTCTGAATAAATGGCAGAGATGCCGAAGATAAACCAGAGATGCATTACATATGTTTGCGTAACTCTCTGGATGTCTTCTCATGCACCGGGGCTTCCTTTCTGGAAGACTAGGCACGCAGAGTAAGCACATAAAGAAATGATTCTCTTATTAAATTCATGAATTGATTGTAGTCCTTCCAATTTTGAAATTGCTTTAAAATTTATAATTGGGCAAAGTGGGTATTTGGGAGGTTGTAAAAGTCAAGGGTCGAAAAAAATTAATCATCGCGGGTCTATTTCACTGTAAGCAGTTAGTTGGTAGCTCTAATGGTTGGTGGGTTTATTCTGCAGTTAGCACAAGTTCTTATCTTCCTTAATGTGGAGGATTTCAGGTAATCCAGTTAAGCACTCACAGCCAACTGCAAAATGAAAAGACCCACAAAAGGGTGACTTCAGCTCCTCCCAAATTTCAGCATGCTGTTAGGGAGGAGGAGGAAAGCTGATTCCTATATTAAATTTTCCTTTCCTCACTCCACTTTATGGACGGAGAGGGTGTCACATTACAACCAGAACCTCAAATTTTCTTTTGAAAAAAAAAACCCTTGTAAAATAAGCCATTTCCTACCCAGACTAGATAAATGATTACACAGCTGCTTCCCTTTCAAACAGAGCTCGCTCTGAACCTGGGCTTGCCGGGGCGCTCGCTTCATTATTAAAGAGTCTGAACTGTGCGTACTGGGCAGCTGGGGGACTCACGCACACCCACCCATCTCGACTTCCTCTATGGAAACCATGCGTGTGGGCAAAGGACGGAGGGCGCTACACCAAGGAGGCCTGTGTAGGGCCGTATCCAGGATGAGCAGTTCCCTTCCAGACTTAGCCTGTGACGTGGCCTGGCAGACCTACCTCCTCGCTAGGAAATACAAGCATGTTTCCCAGCTACCTAATCAGTGGACATTTTTTCTAGTAAAAGATTAACCAGGTCCATTTGTTTTTCAGTGACTGAAAGTGAAAAGTAAGTTTTCTTTTCTAAACACCAAACCTGAACCCCAAAGATCATTTTTCCTCCTTTGAAGCATTTACAAGCACTTGCTAAAAACTAAAGAGTGTTCCCCAATCTAAACTTATATGAGAGCCACTCAGCCTTACCCACTAAAAACTGATAAACACACCTTGGTTTGCTTCTATATTTCTAAAATGCCATATGTTAAGTATGCATTTTATTTGCAGTCACTGGCAAGAAAATGTATTTTCCCATGTATTATTATTCATTTGTTATTTACAAGTGCCAGTGATCTTTTCAATTAACTGTGTTGTGGCATTAATTACATCACTATTTAAATGACACCATTCTAAGAATCACAAATTCCTTTTATGAAAGTAAATTTCACATCCCATAGAGTAGTTCTGAGATGCTTGAAACTGATGTTGGAATTGATTTTCTGGAATGCAGGGAAACCCATTTCCTCCCTTCCTATCCTGAGAACTTGCCTCTCAGAGTGTCCTCTTGAATAAAGCCTTCGCAGAAAGTCGTGTTTCTATAACTTGGTGTCTTGATTCAGTGATAGTAGTCTAAATAAACACCGGGAAGTACTTTGATAATGAATAAGTAGGAGGGGACACCATAGTTTAACCTCTGAGCTATGCTAATAAGTGGAGTGGCAGACTTGCTGCTGAATAATGGAACTGTCATTCTAGCCCAGTGGGACTGTCTCCTGGGCCTCCCCAGAAGGTTGGCCAGGCTGGGCTGTGTGCTGTTCTGAGTGCACTTTGCATAGCCTCCCTATCTGGTTACAGCGCTTTTATCAAAGGAAATCACAATTTGGAAGCAAACCACATCCTGTTCTCTTTCAGACAAGAAACATCCCTGTATGTTACTTTCGTTTTACTTGTTTTACCTAGGTAACACCGAGCCTGACCTGGGAAAATAATTGTTGATACAACGAACTACAGCGTTGAGAGAATTTCATCCCTTTGAAATATATATTTTAAAGAGACCATTTTTATACTGTCAGGAAAAAAAAAGTGTATTTTCTTTATGTAGCCTGAACATGCTAATATATTATAGACAGCATAAAGTTCAGGGTGTTTGAACAGTGGAAGTAGAAAGCGGTCGTAGTTATTCAACCCTGAATACTTAGGACATTTCATTTCTTTTTACAGCAACCATATTCAGTCAATAAAAGATCAAATGCTTTTGGTTACTGGGCTGAAAAAAATAAAATCCCCTGAAATTTTAGCACTTGATGCTCCCTGAGTATTTGCTCTCAGCTATAGCTCATTAAATGAGCTGATGCACCACTGAGTCTATAAATTGAAACAAAAGCAAAGAGCTTTTTTTTTTTTTTTTATAACGTTGATGGCACCAAACTGAAACCTACTTAAGTTTGGGTTCTTTATACATTTTTCTTGTTCATAGTGAGTCTCCTGCAGAATAAATATGTCATTAATCTGTCAATGTTTCAATAACAATCTAATTAGGATTTCTCTGGATAGGAGGGGCAGAACCATGATTATTAATTGATAATTGGATTTGATTGAGAAGAGATGATGCAAAAGGTAAAGGAAGCTAGAAAAGCTGGGAATTTTGTAATGTGTAATTTGCGTTTACTCAACAGTTGTTATAGAATTTTATGTATGTTATTTCATTTCACTCAAAAATATAGTGTTAGGCATTTTTCTAGGCATTTTATAAGTGGCTGTTCCAGACATAATTATAGATACAGCATATAGGCAACTCTATGATATAGGTATTCAGACTTATCTCCTTATTAAAGGTGATGAACTAGGCCACAAAACTTACACAGAGCTAATAAGCAAGAGTTAGGACTTAACCCAGGGAATATGAGCCTAGAGTTTATCCTTTTAATTACCTCTTGCCTCTTTCTTAAGGGATGCTAAATAAAGAATTGTTTTTCCTTTAAGGATGCTAACTGAGGAATCCCAAGGAGCTTGAAGTGAATTGACTGATATATAGTAGTCACGCATTTACACCAGCCCTTCTGCAACTTTTTTCTTATATAGCACAGCCTATTAGACAAAATATTCTGGTGCATATAAATGCTGATTCATTCATTTTTAACCAAATATTCATCAGAAAGATGATACTGGTATATTACTGATTTTCAGTTTCAATCATTATTTTTCCTCTTCTTTATATCCTAAATCAAAGAAAAGGTTTCTATCAATTGTTGAGTCTTAACCAAGCCAAGATGGTATTTCAGTAACAGCTCTGCAAAGTTCTCTGAACAGAGAGCTTGGCTCTAAGGTCAGTTTTTAGTAGTACATTCCCATATGCCATCTTCATAATCTGCATATCGGTAAGATTCTGGGGAGCAAGAATCGGAATGAGTGAAGATGGAAGACACTGATTCCTTCACTGCAAAGTAAAATCATTCATTCAACAAGTATTTATGAAGCACCCACCAAGAAGTAGGATTATGAAAGTGAGCTGTACATTCTATCACAATCCAAGCTGATTTGTAGAAATAGACAAGCTGATCATATAGAAAGTCAACGGACCTAGAATAGCCAAAAGAATCTTGAAAAAGAAGAACAAAGTAGGAGGACTCATACTTATTAAAGTTAAAACTTAAGTGCAAATCTGCAGTTATCAAAACAATATGATCTATTTACATAAGAAAAAAATGGAACAGAATGGAGATCCAGAAATAAACCTTCACAATTAATAGTCAATTGATTTTCAACTAGGTGCCAAGACAATTCAATGGGGAAAGAATAGTCTTTTAAAAAAAATAGTGATGGGACAGTTAGATATTCACATGTGAAAAATAAAGTTGGACTCCTATCTCATATTTACACCATATACAAAAATTAACTCAAGATAGATTAAGGATATCTATATATATAAAAGCCTAAGCGACAATTACCACCAGACGACCGGCCAGTAGCTATGATGCACACTGACCACCAGGGGGCAGATGCTCAATGCAGGAGCTGCCTCCTGGTGGTCAGTGCACTCCCACAGCCAACCTCCTGCAGTCCATCCCCCTGGCTGGCCGGCTCTGATCAGCTCTGATCGGCCCCGATCGGCTCTGATCGGCTCTGATCGGCTCTGATCGGCTCTGATCGGCCTCGATCGGCCCGATTGCGTGGGACCCCACCTGGACACAAATTCGTGCACCAGGCCTCTGGTATTACAATAAAAAAAATAGATAATGTGGACTTTTCAAAATTAAAAAACTTTTGTGCTTCCAGTGGCACCATAAAAAAAAATATAAAGACAATCCACAGAATGGGAGAAGATATTTGCAAATCATCTCTTGTTGCAGAATTTACCAGGCAATCAGAAAATACACAACGAGTACTCGGAGATTCAGGAAAAACCCTTTATTTAAAGCAGCACTGCTTGGCTCAGGGTATTCGAAGATCCAAAACTTGAATAGCTAATACAATGAGATCACCCCTTATATATTCCTAAGTTTCTTTGTTTCCTAGCTGTTTCCTAACTACGGGGCTTTTGTGGTGGTCTTTCACAGCCCCTCCTTAGTCAGTTAGAATGGGGAAGTTAGATTATATCTAAATGCCTGGCCTGGATGGTGCCAGCGACCCCCAGCCCATGGCCCCTGCAAACTGGAAGCACCCAGGAAAATAGACTATTGCCTAAGGAAGGGGCAGTGACTTAATTATAGGCTAAAAAGAATGTGCACTAGGACACTGATCACTGGCACAGATTCAGATTGCTAGCCCCCCTCTCCAGGTTGCCCCCTATATTCCTCCTCTCTCTCTCTCATAAGGGACTTATACATAACATATATAAAGAACTCTTACAACTGCCTATGGTACTTTGTTATAGCAACCCAAACTAAGACACTATCTTTCAAAGTAGCGGTACCATTGTGGTTTCCCACCAGCAATATGAGCGAGTTCCTGTTGCTCTACACCCTCACCAGCATACAGTGTTTTCAGTGTTCTGAATTTTGGTCAATCTAATAGGTATGTAGTGGTATCCACTGTTGTTTTAATTTTCAATTTCTTGAGGACATGTTATGTTGAGCATCTTTTCATATGTGCATTTGCCATCTATATATCTTCTTTGGTGAGGTGTCTTTTCAGGTCTTTTGTCCATTTTTTAATTGTGCTGTTCACTTTCTTATTTTTGAGTTTTAAGAGTTCTTATATATTTTTTAATAATAGTCCTTCCTTGGATATATCTTCTGCAAATATATTCACCCAGGTTCTGGCTTATCTTCTCATCCTCTAGCATCATCTTACACTCACTTCTCTAAATATCTGGGTAACTGGATTTCCCTCATAAGAACAGGCCTATTATATGGGGCCATTTGAGCCTTGGATGTCTGATGTTAACAGAGGAAATCTCTTTAATTGTATCCACTTATATTCTTTTTTAAAATTTCCTTTTCCTGAACCGGTTTCTCATTTGCTTCAATAGTTCTCCTATTCCCCACAGAGCCATAAAATAAAAATGTACCTTCATTGTACGACCAAGGGGGACAAAAAATTGGATGTGATTGTTTTCACATGAAATACTATGCTAGAGCCAGCAGCAAAGCAAATTCATTTGCTCATTTGTATAATCATTTTTAGGCATTAACAGCCTTACTTATTAACAAATGATGTAAGGAAGTTGGTGAAAAAGAGGCCTGCAGGAGGACAATTATTCCTGACTTTCAAATCGTTTGAAAAAATTGAAGTCTAAAGCTCAGTATTTCATGCTGTCTGCAGAAATGATCAGACATATGGAATTACATGAACTCCTGCTCATTTAGGACGTCCATGGAAATCAGAGAGCAGTGGAAACACTATTGTCCAGGAAACAATGCTGCCTTTGAAAACCTCATCTCCTCAAAAACCTGGGGCTCTGAAGTAGATGAAAAAAACAAAACTGGCCATCATGGTGGAGCTCAGGTGTGTCGCAGGCTCAGCACAGGGTAGAAGACACGGTAGAGGTAAAAATGACTAAAGCCAGCCTGCCAAATGAATTGGTTTTTCAAATTTCTAAGAGTCATTTGACAGATATTTATACATTCCCTACTGTGTGCAAGTCAGCTCACACAGCAAGAAGAACATATTCAGATGGGCACAGAAAAGACACTAAGAGCTAAATGCTATGGGAGAAATAGAAGTAATGTAATGAGTCCTTGGAGGCAAGAGTACTCTCCACTCTGTAGATGTGGTCAGACAGGGCTTGAGGAGGAGATGCAACATAAGCTGGGATTAATGAAGGTGAGGACATGGCAAGTGGAGAGAGCAGGAAGGGGTAATTTGGACGGAAGATCTTCTTCAGAAAAACCTGTGGATGTACAAGTCTATGTCCTTTGGTCCTGTTTAGGGAAAGAAGACCAGATCTGTTTGGCTAGAACTTAAAATATGTATAAGGATATAAGGAGATGAGAAAAGAAATATGGGAAAGAGCATCAAGACTATTGTATGATCTTTTCTTGCACAACTAATTACCTAAACCTTAACAGCTTCAGGCAAAAATTATTATTTCACAATTTCTCTGGGTCAGGAATCCTGGTGCAACTTAGCTGAGTGATTCAGGCTCTGGTTGCTCATGAGACTGCATTCAAGGTGTCTATGATTCTGAGGCTTCTGTGGGGCTGGAGGTTCCACTTCTAAACTCATATGGCTGCCAACCGGAGGCCTCAGTCCACCTTCATGTGGGTCCCTCCATGGAAGCTGGCTTCCCCCAAAGCAAGTAATGAGAGAGAGACAACAGCAGAAGCTATTATGCCTTTTGTCACCTGATCTTGGAAATGTCTGCCATCACGTCTACCATATCCTATCTGTCACACAGACCAGCCCTCCTTCCACATGAGTGGGACTACATAGGGGTGTGGATATGAGGAGGTGGGGATCATTGGGGGCCATTTAGAGTCTGACTAGCACAACTACCATTACAGTTGTGCTGATGGGGCTCTACACATCTCTAAGTGGCTTCATTCACATTGTAGACATTATGGAACAATTCTTTTTTTAAAAAAATATATTTTATTGATTTTTTTACAGAGAGGAAGGGAGAGGGATAGAGAGTTAGAAACATCGATGAGAGAGAAACATCGATCAGCTGCCTCCTGCACACTCCCTACTGGGTAGGTGCCCACAACCAAGGTACATGCCCTTGACCGGAATCGAACCTGGGACCCTTGAGTCCGCAGGCCAACGCTCTATCCACTGAGCCAAACCGGTTAGGGCTGGAACAATTCTTTTTAAAAAATATATTTTATTGACTTTTTACAGAGAGGAAGGGAGAGGGAGAGAGAGTTAGAAACATCTATGAGAGAGAAACATTGATCAGCTGCCTCCTGCACACCCCCTACTGGGGATGTGCCAGCAACCAAGGTACATGCCCTTGACCGGAATCAAACCCGGGACCCTTGAGTCTGCAGGCCGACGTTCTATCCACTGAGCCAAACCAGTTAGGGCTATGGAACAATTCTTGAGCAGTAAAGCACATGAATAGACAAACAGAACTTTATGCCTCCCAACTTTATGTACTTAGTGACATCTAAACTCATGCATTGGATAATTGGTAGTATGAATAAATGGCAGGTCAAAGAGCTGGAAGGATAGTACAGGTCTAGATGAGATCTATAAAGCTCAGCTGGGAGGAGGGAGGCAGTGGGCTGGGGGAAAAGGGCTAGATGATCAAAACACAAAGGCTGCATCAACAGAACTTGGTGTCTGCCTCTAAAATAGTTCAAGCAGAGGTCTGACGGTGTCTAATGAGCTTGCTCTATGAATATGAATATGTGAAAGACACAATATTTACTATTTGGGTGGTTGGCAAATAGAGAAACAATATCTGTATAGAGCCCTATGCAAAAAGATTAGCATTTCAAGGACTAGCAGCTATGAAGTCATTTGCTTTTTTAAAACAATTTCCTAGGAGGTCATCTCGTTTCATGAAAGGCAAGAATAGAATACAATGTGCTCTTTTTAATCCCTTTGCTCATCACTAGCACATTTCTCCTCACCTGCTCAGAAAGTCAATAAGCCAGCAAACCCCTGGGCCAGGGCCAGAACTGGCATCCACTCTAGCCCTTGGATGTGAGTCAGACCAATTTCAGGTTGTGGAGACACTGCAGGTTGTTTGAAAATGTTAAGTAGGTCAAATCATCCTGTGAAAGGTAGGCTGCCAACTTCTTTATTAGTAAGAAGACCATTTATTCAATTATTCATGTATTTGACATCTGTTTCTGGAGTTCAAGACAGTTTGGTGGAGAATTTGAATCTCACTAAAATGACTCAGAGGTTTTGTCCTCTGGGGACCCACAGTCTAAAAGAGAGAGACACAAAAGGCTAACACAGGGCAGCAATGTCACATGCCATACAACACAAATTTCACAATAACACAGTTTAAAGAGCCCATTGACATTTTTTTTTTTTTTTGGCTCTCTCACTGGCAGCATAGTTCAGGAGTGGTGGGGAAAAAATGCAGTAAGACATTGCTGTAAGCTGGAACCAGTATTTCCAGGCTTGCATCCAATTGCCAAGCTGGCCCAGGACAGTATGTCTAGTTTAGGTGTTCTGAAAGCACGCTCCAAGAACTTGAAATATTACAACTCCTTTTTCTTTATCGAGTTAAAAATTAGTTAAAAATCACAGCAGCTCCCTGGATGAAGAGAGCATTAAGACTCTTAACTGGGATCAGTGAATGTCAGCCACTAATCCAGAGGTGGGCAAAAATACCAGTGTGCCAAGAGGCAAGCAGGAAAATGGAGCATCACGAGGGGCTTTAGAGGTCATGGGCAGGTCAGTGCTACTCTGCATGCTTCCCCGAGCAGAGCTTCAGTGATCAGGCTAAGTACGGGCAGCCTCTCCGTGAACAAGCTGGGCTGTAACCAAGCAGTAGAAGAGTAGAGACACAAGTGGTGGAGAAGATTATGAGTACGAGATGGTCTTCTCCACAGAGTCACAAGAAAGGGGTAGGACTGAGTTCCTTCCATCCTAAGGAGCATGCTGTTGGCAAATTCTGAAGGTGACTTAGCCTGAGATGGACCAGCTGAGGATCCTAGTGGTAGCAGGACTTACATGGGCCTATGGGGTATAGAAGGGTCAGTAGCATGATTTCATGGAGGACCAAAAGAGGTGCAAAGGCACCAGCAATACTATCTGTTCTTACTTGGTCTAGGTTAAGGGAAGAAATCATCACTACAACCAGGTGATGATTTCTTTCATCCAGTACAGGTACCCCTCATGGACATTCCCAAAGCATCCAGAATTTATCTGTCTCGCAGCACAGGGTTGTAACTGGTTGCTTACTTGTATGTGCCCCTGCCTAGACTGTTATGTCTCTGTTTTCATTAACCAGAGTGCGTAACAGATGGATATCATTAAATGTTTGCTAAATGAGACAGTGATTGGATGATATATTGTTGGGTTTTTGTGGAGTGCAGGATGTAGGAGTTTGAGTAGAAGGACATTACATTGGGAAGACAAAGTGAACCTGTAATGAATACTTAAAATTTACTCGGTGTCTGCACCACCCTCCTTTCCTTTGAGGAATTGCTGGTTTCCTTGATAAAATTCACCACTTTTGAGTCATGGAAGCTGGCAGGTCCCACCTATTATTACAGACAGCCAGTCTGTCAACTGATCTTTCCCTACTTCCCTTGTAGCTAGGACATGGACATGTGACCTAAGTTCCACCAATCAAATGCACCCACCTCACCGCAGTGGTTTTTGAATAGGGAGCTTGTGAGAAGCAGAGAGAGAAAAAATCTGCAGCGGCTTTGATGAAAGTTGCAGGATTTTATGCGTGGGCAGCAGTAGGGTGATGGCTGCAGCAGAAGACAGTGCCCATGGCAACAAGGTCAGTGGTAGGAACTGCCTCTCCAGCATTTGGTGGCAGCAGCTGTGGTGTCCTCATCCAACTAGTTCCTCGGTGTGATTTTGAGAATTTGTTCTGGCAGATTAAGCTCCTGAGCCTGGGTCTCCAGCCCTCCCGGCAATTCTGTGAGCTGCCCAATATCCTTTTTTAGAAATCCCTCTTTCACTTAAATCAACCAGAGTCAGTTCCTGTAACTTGCAACGCAGAGTCCTGACTGTTATAGGGCAAAATCCTGGGGGACCAAGTTAGAACTTTCCAATATTACCTGCAGGCAGCAGGGAACCATTTCCAATTTCTAAGGGGACTGTGACAATGACAGAAGTGCTCGGAGAAGATCAAACTGTCAGCAGCATGTAGCACGCACTGGAGGGAGACGAGTCTGGAGGAAGAGAGGCCAGGTAGGCAGCTTTCGCACCTAGAGAGGTGAGAAGTAGTGCAGTAATGAGGAGCTGCACTCGGGGATTTGCAACTACTCAGGTGGCAGGCAACAGAAATAGGTCCGTTTCTGATTCCCTTTCTGGTTTTGCACGGGGATTTCAGTCTAGTAATGGAAAAATTGTGCTTTGATGGAAAATTCACTGTTTAGATTATAGCTTCCCAGGTTATCTGATTCTACTGTTTCCTTGTCCTTAGCTACTTTAGAAGTCTGAAGTTTGTAGACAACTGATAGCAATGCAAGATGATTCCTGTCTACAGACATAATCTGCCTAGCGGAGGCTCCACTGACTTTCTTCCTAACTCACTGCGGAGGAGGCCAGTTTTGCCTCCATTTGCACGTTCATTTCAATCTTTCTGATCTATAAATGTAACCTTAAAAAAACTCTTCCTTGTCCTAGCTGGTTTGGCTCAGTCGATAGAGCATTCACCTGCGGACTGAAGGGTCCCAGGTTCAATTCTGGTCAGGGGCACATGCTGGGGTTGTGGGCTCGATCCCCAGTAGTGGGCATGCAAGAGGCAGCTGATTGATGATTCTCTCTCATCTTTGATGTTTCTCTCTCTCTCTCCTTCTCCCTTCCTCTCTGAAATCAATAAAAATATATTTTAAAAATAACAACAACAGTAACAAAAAACTCTTCCTTGCCTGATGTGTGTGGCTCAGTGGTTGAGTGTTGACCTATGAACCAGGAGGTCACGGTTGGATTCCCGGTTAGGGCACATGTCCGGGTTGCAGGATCTATCCCTAGTGGGGGGCATGTAGGAGGCAGCCAATCAATGATTCTCTCTCATCATTGATGCTTTTCTCTCTCCCTCTACCTTCCTCTCTGAAATCAATAAAAGAAATATTTAAAGAACTCTTCCTTGCAGTGGTTGAAACAGCTCACTAGTATCCACATTAATGAAGTAAATAAAATCTTTAACTTGTGTTCAGATTTATATCTGTAGGAGACTCAGATAGAATCTTTTTATAAACAATGTTAGCAGCCTTTCTTTCTTTCTTTCCTTCCTTCCTTCCTTCCTTCCTTCCTTCCTTCCTTCCTTCCTTCCTTCCTTCCTTCCTCCCTTCTTTCCTTCCTTTCTAAATGGCTCCTTGAAACAAAGCTCCAAATGCATGTAAGTGGCTATTATTTCTATTTTCCTAAGTTAGTGTTTAGCACTAGAGGTGAATTTCTAGTAAATAACAGAATTTGCCTTAAAGAAGTCATTCGCCAAGTGCAAAGGTTGCTGTTTTTTTATATATATATATATTTTATTGATTTTTTACAGAGAGGAAGAGAGAGGGATAGAGAGTTAGAAACATCGATGAGAGAGAAACATCGATCAGCTGCCTCTTGCACACCCCCTACTGGGGATGTGCCCGCAACCAAGGTACATGCCCTTGACCGGAATCGAACCTGGGACCCTTGAGTCCGCAGGCCGACGCTCTATCCACTGAGCCAAACCGGTTTCGGCAAGGTTGCTGTTTTTGAAAGTTAATTTCAAATAAAATGACAAAGGCCTGATGCAATCTCTGCCTTCCAGGGGATCCTACCAGTTCCCATCTGAGCGCACTTCTCTTTTCCACTTATTGTTCAGCCTACTCTTGAAAGCAATGCTTTTCCTTATTGCAGAAAAAGCAACAGCATGTCAGGTGGCAGATAAAGAATCCCAATTGCTTCCATTTTATCAGGAGTTACCAAAAGGAAAAGGATACCTACTTTTAAAGCAATGGAAGCAGGCAAATATTTATCTTTCACAAGGATGGCTCCTAAGTGCATGGGGACCTAGTGGGAGTATATGAGGGGTTAACCACTGCATATCTAATAGAGCTCTAAGTAGATCACAGTCTGTACGGATGGATGGATGTTCACAGTGCCAATCTTATGGCGGCACGCCAGATTCCTTTCAGCAGGCTCCAAGGAAATGACCCAATTCTATGGTTATATTAGAATATTTGTTACATGAAATGTTGCTTAAAAGAAGTGGGCCATCAGTAGAAAATAAGAAATCTTTGAATCTATTTCATTGGAATGGGATTTGATTTGCACCACAATCATAAAATGTAGTCTATCCTAATACAAGGTGACGGGAGAAGATTTGACTTTGGGTGGTGGGCACATGGTACAATATACAGATCGTAACATAGAAACCCACACCTGAAACCTACATGTTCATGTTGACCAATGTCACCCCCGTCAATTTAATTAACAAATAACTTTTTAAAAATGTAGTCTAGCATGCAAAGATTCCCGTCCACGGGTTCTACTTAGATATATCTCAGAAGCCAACATTCGGAAATGTGCTCACACAATATGTCACAATATGTTGTTTAACAAAAATATAGAAAAAAAGTCCTATCTGCCACAAACGAGGAGTGTCATTAATGCATCAGCTGCAAGTTGTTCACAGGCTCTGACTTGGCAGTTGGCTGAAGAGAACCACTTAAGCAATTCCTCACTATTAGATTTCGCTTGTTGCTCTTGGCTGCAGCACAAAGCTGCTTTCCAAAGCAGGTGACAAAATGAGTTCTCTAAAGGCTCAAGCGTAAGACCTTATTTCAGGTCATTTGTAACTTCACAGATGGCTGGTTTTAAAAAAAAAAAAAGTAAGAGCATTAATAGGCTGGCGTCGTTTTTTTAACCCACCTGAATAGGGTGGTTCTCAGAAAGACCTTTGCCATCCATAAAGCAAGGGCTTCCGAGCCATACTGCCCAGGTGCAAATTATGGCTGCACCATCTCCTCACTGTTTGACCCTGAGCAAATCACTTAAACCTCTTGGTAAGTCCTAGACACCTTATGAGGAGTGAATGTGTAAAGTGCTTAGAATGAAGTCTGGCCTGTAGAAATGCTATATAAGTGTTTTCTGAAATTATTAAGATCTAGTTAGTGGTTGAAACACATTCTGAAAACTACAATGGTTCTAGTTATTTTCCAATAGGTAGTAAAAAGGGAGCATTTCTAAATATTGCCAACAGCTAGAGAAGACCAAGATGACTAACTGCTCACTTCTCCAACCTAATACCTCCCCTCTCCCATCCACATTACCCACATTTCTGGGAAACAGACCCAATAACAAGAATAATTTGTTTGCAGGATCCTCCCATGAGATGTGAAAGGGAAGTACCACCCTGGCCAGTGTGGTGTTGCCCCTGCACTGAAAAGTTGCCAGTTCCGATTCCTGGTCAGGGCACATGCCCAGGTTGCAGACTCAATCCCTGGTGGGGCACGCATGTAGGAGGCAGCCGGTCGATGTTTCCTTCTCACATTGATGTTTCTCTCTCCCTCTCTCCTTTCCTCTCTCTCTAAAAATCAATTTAAAAATTAAAATAAAATAAAATAAAAAGAAGAAAGAAAAAGGAATAGTACCTGGTCTGATGTCCACTCTTCAAGGGAAATTCCCTAACTCTTCAGCTCAGTGGGAATGATCAAAATTTCTTTTGATCATTTTTCTGCAAATTTCAGTGACTCCCATCCCAAATTGTAAGCATAATAAATATAGATACCTTCTTCTTTTATCTCTCTTGCAAAACAGTTAAGAAGTCCGAGAGTATGTTCATAGTGGCACAATTCACCATAGCTAAGATTTGGAAACAGCTTAAGTGCCCATTAGCAGATGAGTGGATTAAAAAACTATGGTACATCTACACAGTGGAATACTACGCTGCGGTAAAAAAGGAGTTCTTACCATTTGCAACAGGAAATGGAACTGGAGAGCATTATGCTAAGTGAAATAAGCCAGTCGGAGAAAGATAAATATCACATGATCTCACTCATTTGGAATATAATGAGCAACATAAAATGATGAACAAAAGCAGATCCAGAGACAGAGAAGCATCGATCAGACCTTCAAACCTCAGAGGGAAGGTAGGGGAGGGTGAGGGTAAGGGGGAGAGATCAACCAAAGGACTTGTATGTATGCATATAGGCCTAACCAATGGACACAAACAACAGGGGGGTGAGGGCATGAGTGGGGGAGCTGGGGGGGGGCAGGGTAATGGGGGAATAAGGACACATATGTAATAACTTAATCAATAAAGAAATTTAAAAAAAAACTATGTGCCAAACACCAAAAAAAAAAAAAAAAATCCAAGAGAAGTCCATCTTCAGGCTTGTCTTCAAGAATCAGTTTTAAGAGAGGTAGACAGACTTCCTGCTCCAGGAACAGGCTATGTTCTCTCAGTGTTCCTCTGCTAGCCCCACCAGTGCCCCCTGCAGGGAAATGGGAACTGCCTCCCAGGATTCCATTACCCAAACAGGGGGGCTGGGAGCCTTGGGAAGCATTCACCCAGAGCATGAATAAATCATCACCTCATATAACTTGCAACACAACCCTTGTTTAACATGCAAATCAGATTACTGGAATAAGAGAGAGAGAACAAGAGAGACAGACAGAAAGACTGAGACTTTAGTAAGCTATGATAAGGACAGCCTAAAGGTCAAAATTGTAATATTAAATAAATCTTACAAGATTTTATAAACCCAAATTTATTGTCTAGGTGCAACTGGCATTTCAGCTCTTGGTTTAATACCAGGCACTTCAAAGTATTCTTGTAGAAGAATGGTTGATAACCCTCTTGCACAGTATAATTGGAATTCTGCATGTTAGAACATTTGGTTTCGGAAAGATTTTTTGTAAATGTTAATAGCTGTCTTTTAAAATGGTGTAAGTGTGAAATGCTATGAAAAGCAAAGGTTTAAATGTCACTCTGTCTATAATTTTCATATTGTAAAAACTAAATAAGTTTTTTTAAATGGAAAACCTAAAAGCCTGCTCCAAGTTTGAAGACATCAAGTCATTCATTCTTCCTCTTTGAAATGGATATGACATTTAACCAAATGAGCCAAATTTAGAACAAAAGGTAATCTGTTTTTTCTAAAATTTACTATTGAATGGAAAAGCAATTATATTTACAGTTCCCCACTTTTCCCCGTATTGCATGAGACTATGATTAAAGACCTGTCTCTAAAGCCTGCACCTGATGAGCCACCCAGGTACACCTGCTCATCACCTTCTGCGCCTTTGCTCTTGACTCAGGCCTCAGGGTAGGTGGTGAAGCCAGGCCATTCCTCCCCAGGGTGGCTGAATGATTTGGCCATTAGGAAAATGAAAAGTACTACCCCCCCGCCCCTCTTTTTCTTTTCTTTTACTCTCTGCTTAGCTTTCTCTTCCTTTTAAATATTTATTGCGCAAGAGAAAAAGTGTTCATTTTCCTCCATTAGCTCTACTTGGGAACCTGAATTCTGCATTGCCTCCAGTACTTAACAGCCTGTGAATGCAGGTGAAAACTGAGCATCTTATAAAGAAAAATATAAGTAAATCTGAGTCATCCAGTGTAGGGTGTGAACATTACTGCTCAGAACCCATTTTTGACTAAATCCTGTTTAATGCACTATTGTAGTTCTCAAAAGTGGTGTTGGTTCGATGGGTGCCACTAGGAATTTGTTAGTCTTCGTAAAGTACCAAAGGTTGCAGAGGAATCAATTTTTTAAAATGTAAATGAGAGGGCATTCAAGAATTTTCCTATAATACATCACACTCACTGCTGCGTTTCGATAAACTTTGCTGATTGGAAGTGAAAGGAGCCCAGTTACAGCTCGAACACCAGGAAGTGCACACAGTTCATGCTCTAATTTCACTCTGCTCCTGTCAGCACACACCCTACATCTCAGTATCCTTTGTCTTGTGCAGCAGACAGAAAAGTGCCGTAATATACACAGAGGCTATCATCGACTCATTTGTAGCTTTTATTGATTGTCCCTCAGCCTTTAACTCTGAATAGAAGCCAGTTTTAGGCTAAGCCTATATTAGAGGCAGAGTCAGCAGGTACAGCATTGGCCAAATCCAATATTTTTCATTGGAATAAATTAGGGGTGGATGTAGTCTAACCCTCTTTCATCTTAACTTTGACCTTCATAATGTACCTTAATAATTGATATCACTCCGACAGTAAACTGGGTGCTCTGTCTCCTTCTTCTCCAGAGAGGAGAAAAAATAAGCATCCGTCCACATGCAAATGGGATGCTTTTGGTGTTGCGTGTATCCTAAGAGAGGCCTTAATAGATGATTAGCCCTGTTATTTAATCATGACACAAGAGCAGTGATTCTCAAACTGTAGCCAGCACCAGGGTCACCTGCAGGGCTTATTGAAACACAGAGTTTGCTGGGTCCCACCCAGAGTTTCTGATTCGGCAGGTCTGAGGTAGGGCTGAGAGTTTACATTTCTACAAGTTCCCCGATGGTGCTGCTGCTGCTGGTTCGAATTCCACACTTTGGAAAAAGCATGCTTTTCATAACTGGGTTTTCCCTGAAACACAATCGGGTGATAGCTAACAACCCTAAAGAGCAAACTTCCTAAGTCACCTAGGTGCATATTTTAGATCTTCTTTTCCTGGTTTACTAGAAAGACAAATTACACAAACCTAGGCATTTGCTAGATGGTTTACAGAGATCACTCCTCATGGCATGGGTCCTGTGGTGTAAAACTGCTTAGAGCTTTCCAGCTACATTATTTGGGGCCTTGATGATCCATTCAGTCCTTTTCCCTTTTCCTGAGAAACAAAAATAATAATAATTACAACTTCCATTTGTTAATTTCGTCTTACAACATTACTGGCTCTGTATTGAATGGTTCTCATCAGTTTGGTTGGTTTGCTGCAATCAATGAGGAGGCTTTATTGTTCCCATCTGACGGACCTGGGGTCATGGCTGAGGGACATAAAAAATGGATGTTTGGAAATGCTGCTTTAGATACACTACAGGTTAACCTTGGAATAAACCAGACTACAGAGAACTTTGTCACTCACTGACTGATTTCTTTTTGTCCGCAATGCTTCGCCATCAGGCAATCAGCCACACTGAGAGACCTCATAAGAAACAACCCTGCAACTCATTTGCTGCCTTCCTGTAAGGATGTTGTCAAGGCCATTGTTTACTTCATTACAAATGTCTTCTCTGGGAGGGCCTGCTGGGGAAACTTCTCTTAGGTCTCAGTGCCGGGAGTTTATTTCTCCTGAACACTGGATTCCAGCTACAGACAACATAAATCATGGACCCAGGCATGGTCTCCTTTAGCAAATGTGTGGAAACTGGCTTTATTTTATTTTTTCATCTTCCAGCATCTCCACAATGTTTACTTTTTTGAATGCTCTCAACAATGAGTATGGCTAAGACAATTTGAGGAAACTGATAATAAACTGTGTGTCAGCTCAGTTGAGCATGCTTCCTGCAGGAAGATGGTACTGTTTTCAATGAAATGGGAAACAATAGAAGGAAGTAGGGGTAACTCCAAGGGGAGAAATGAATGGCTTTAAGACCTCTACAGGGCTGAGTAGCATTTGTACACATCTAATTCATGTGAAAAGACTTTGTAAACTATCATGCTCTCAGCATCTGTGTTTTCCCTATTCTTCTCTCATTCCTATTCCCCTTTAATAATTCCTTTGCAGACATTCCTTCACAAAAATAATATGCATGTGTGTGTGGTGGGGGAGATGGGTGTGGGATAGTTCCTTGATTATTTTTTCAATTAGTAATAAGCTTTGAGTTTGGGATAAGGCGGTAGAAGGGAAGGGTACTGACTGATTCTGCGCCAAGCTGCACACTACACAGTAAGAAAAAAACAACATCCAAATATGTGTAGTCAACATGATTTCTAAACTATTTAAGAAATCTGATCTAGCTTCCTCTTCAAATATGTGAGAACATGGATGGACCTTGAGAATATTATGCTAGGCAAAATAAGTCAGTCAGAAAAAAGCTAAGAAACATATTATTTTACTCATATGTGGGATATAAAACAGAAATTCATTTACACAGACAGACACAGTATGATGGTTACCAGATGGAAAGGGAAGAGGACATAGTAAAGGGTAAAGGGGGCCAAATATATGGTGACGGAAGATGATTTGACTTTGGGTAGTAGACACACAATACAGTATACAAATGATGTATCATAGAAATGTACACTTAAAACATATATGACCATATTAACCAATGTCACCTCAATAAGTTTGATAAAAACATAAATATGTGAGAACAGCTTCCAGAAGCTTGTTCTTAGAGCAAAGCCACTAAAGAAAAGAAGACTCTTCCCACAATTTACTAATTAATTATAAACGGGAAAATAGCAGTTTAACAATGGAGAGCACGGACAGGTACCACCTTACCCAACTTAGTATCACCAATGGTGGGATGAGTTGCATCATGTGAAAAGAACACACTACCACTTTTACCTTGTATTCCTGCAAATAATAATAAATATATACATATATATCCTGAATCTAACTAGAGTGAAACATCAGATAAACCCAAATTGAGAGCTATTCAACAATATAAATGGCCTATGCCCTTCAAAACAATATCACGAAAGACAGAGGTTAAGGACACATGCCAAATTAAAGGAGAATAAGAGTCATAAGAAATGAAATGAAAGCAAGATCCTGAACTAGATTCTTAACTAGGGAAACAATGACTATAAAAGACATCATTAGGACCATTGGCAAAATGTGGATAAAGTTCTGCAGATTAGATGATGGCATTGAGTCAGTGTTTAACTTCCTCATTATGATCATTGCACCATTCTTATGTGAGTGACTACCCCTCTGTGCCGGGGCTGACCGGCGGACCCTGAGCGACAGATGAAGGATTACTTTGACACACGTTTCTGTGAAAGCGAGGCTCAGGGACTACCTGGCCATCGCTACCAAGTAGCCCTGTTCGCCTGCCTTCTTTGGCTTTTATTGGAACAACAGCTGGAACTAAAATTAATTATTAGATACTATCAGCAGGGTCAGTCTCCTTGGGAAAGCACATTCTTCTACAAGGTCGGGTCTAAAAGACTAAATAGAGACCCTAGCAGAACACCCGGGGGATCGGACTTGTTTGGAAAAGTCAAGGCAGGGGCTGCCGCCTTCGGCAAGGTCCCCCTAGAGGCCCCCGACCTTTCGGAGAATCCTCCTTACAGACATTGCACCCAAGTCCCGTGCTTCCCCACACCTTTTCATAAGAAATATACACTGAATTATTTCAGGGTAAAGAGACAATGTGTCTATAACTTACTCTCATATGGTTCAGAAAATCAGTCATATAATCATTATATATAAGTATTTGTACATGTGTGGTTTTAACTCATGTTCACTATGTAGCACAGGAAATATATACATATACATGTATATATATATATATATATATATATATATATATATATATATATAGAGAGAGAGAGAGAGAGAGAGAGAGAGAGAGAGAGAAATACATACACACACACACACACACACACACACATATATATATATATATATATTTGTGTATATAGAGAGAGGGCAGAGAGAATATTAAAACAAATGAAGCAATATGTTAAAACTAGTGATTTGGGGTGAAGGGTGTACTTTGTGCTATTATTTGTCCTTTGTACTATTATTGCAATTTTTCTATTTAAAATTATCACACAATGTTACGTTTGTTTTGTTCGGTTTTTTTTTGTGTTTTGTTTTGTTTTCATAAAAGGAGACTAGCCACAGAGTGTTCTTTTCCTAAGCAATAGTGGATGGAGTGTTGTTTGTGATGTGGCAAAGCACATAGCTGCAAAATAAGGTCATTCACATAACCAGCATAGTCATCTTTAAAGCACGATGCCTAGTAAAAACCACTTCCTTTCATGCACAGACTTGGCTAAATCCTTTTAACAATGTTTTGAAGCACCAGAGTTTATTATTCACACCACAGAGTTCTCATGTGGTAGCAATGTTACGCACGCCATCTTTAAAACATGCCCAGACCTCAAAAAGCCCTTCCCCTGTCCTCTGAAAACATCAGAGCATCCCAGAGCATAGCAGTTACCAGATGGACTCATATATTCTGTTTTCTCTGACAAGGGTAGTGCCGTTATAATCCAATAGGTCCATGTGAATGTGCGGCAAACATTAGCTCTGATTTTGTATTGTGGAGCTTGATAGAAAAGAACATTTGTTCCTTTTCATTCCTGAATGTGTTCATGGTGACATTTCTCAATCTGTGAGTTTGGGGTGGTGTGAGTGTGTGTGTGTGTGTGTGTGTGTGTGTGTGTGTGTGTGTTTGCTGCTTTCCTGTCCCTCAAAGAGATCATCCAGTGACCTTGAAATCGGCTCTGGCATTTTGCTGGCAGGGAGGGAAACTCTCTCTCCTCATTTGCAAAATGAATAACAATTTGATCATCCTTAAACTTCTGAAAGGTTAATTATGCTCTCTCTCCATGAGTACTGAATAAAAACCTGTTTTATCTCTGCCCAAATGAAACCCAGCAGGCTCACCCTCCCTCTAACTCTGCCAGGAGACCAAGTCCTTCTGGCTGTCAATTAACCACTATCAACTCTTAGATCTGTGTGAGCTGCAGTAGATTTTCTCATCCAAAAACTATGACAGTCCTCATTTGCTGGAGCTGTGTGGTAACTTTAAAAAAGGTCTCAGCAGGAAAGTGTTATCCAACTGTGGACATGATGGAAAGAAGAGGGAAGCAAGAGGCGTGAGCTAGAGAGAAAAAAAGAGAAAGAGAAAAAGGTGTTGGATTACTGAGGCTTCATTTCACTTCAAAGATTTACACAAAAACAAAAGAACAAAACAGAAACGCATGCACAGAGATAATAAAAATAACCACCCTTAAAATTAAAAGCAGCCGGCTGATGTGGCTCAGTGGTTGAGAATCAACCTAGGAGTTCACAGTCCCATTCCCGGTCAGGGCACGTGCCCAGGTTTTGGGCTCCGTACCCAGTGTAGGTTGTGCAGGAGGCAGCCGATCAATGATTCTCTCTCATCACTGATGTTTCTCTCTCTCTCTCTCTCTCTCTCTCTCTCTCTCTCTCTCTCCCTCCCTCCCTCCCTCCCTCCCTCCCTCCCTCCCTCTTCCTTTCTGAAATCAGCAAAAATGTATTTTTAAAATATTTAAAAGCAAATTTAAAGTGTTTAAGCTCTACTGTTTCCCAAAGCATTAGATACTTTCTGGTCTGCGAGTTCTCAAAGAGGCATATATCCCTACATTTGACTATAACAGATATGGGCCAACACTTATGTGGGGTAGTTGGTATGAAAAGGTTCAATATCTATCATTCCCCCATTTAAAA
Source organism: Cnephaeus nilssonii (assembly GCF_951640355.1). Lineage (NCBI taxonomy): Eukaryota > Metazoa > Chordata > Mammalia > Chiroptera > Vespertilionidae > Cnephaeus > Cnephaeus nilssonii. Next base: position 40,550,826 of record NC_137073.1, read on the forward strand.
TTGCTAAGCTGCTACTATTTCTTGCCTATGAACAGTCTCTTTTACTTATAAGCCAGAAACCGTATCTTAAAAAGCATGTCTAAGAGATTTAGATTTTATTTTTATTACAAGAAAACCTTGTCTTTCAAAGGAAAGTAATAGTGGAAAATCGAGGAGTGGGGGTAGGTGGGGGCAAGAAATCCCTGCCTTCTGCCTAATACTCATGGCTCCTTGTTTTAATAACTTAAAATTTATAAGTGAACGATTTTATATAAGCCAACCCAATGTTATGATATGTAAAAACAAAAACAGAAGATGAAATAAGCACTATACTTTTTCCTAAGAGAAACATGTTACTCTATACAACAGTTCAGATGTTTTAACAGTAATATAATTATCAAGGTGCCATGCAGGGCCTGATCTTTTGACCAGACTGAAGTGGGTCACTGTATGTGTGTGAAAAAGGCCTCTGTGTAGCATTGCCCCGTGTTCACACTGCCGCCAAGTAAACAGTGGTGAGGACAGGGCCCTGAGTCTTTTATTTCTATAGCAACACCCTCTGTAGGAAGAGCAAGTGCAGACTACAGCTTTCTGATGATCTCATGATACAGAAATTATTTTCAGTAAGAAGCATTCAGGCAAAGTACATAGTTTTTGTTGTCCTTCTTCCTGGATTTTTCTTTTTTGTAGTGAAATATACATGACATAAATTTACCATTTTAACCATTTTTGAGTGTACAATTCAGTGACATTAGTGCATTTATAATGTTATGCAACCATCACCACTACCTATCTCCAGAACTTCTCATCATTGTAAACAGAAACTCCATATCCATTAAACAACTCCCCATTCCCTTCTTCCCCCACATGCTGTGGTCTGAATGTTTGTCCCCTCAAAATTTATATATTGAGCCCTGACTGGTGTGGCTCAGTGGTTGAGCATTGTCCCATGCACCAAGAGGTCACCGGTTTGATTCCCGATCAGTGCAAATGCTGGGTTGCTGACTCAATCCTCAGTAGTGGGTGTGTAGAAGGCAGCCGATCGATGTTTCTCTCTTGTCAATGTTTCTATCTCTCCCTTTCTCTCTCTTTAAAATCAATAAAAACATATGTATTTTTTAAAAAGTGATTTGTTTAAAAAATTTATATGTTGAAATCCTAATGCCCTGTGTGATGGTATTAGGAGGTAGGGCATCAGGAAAGTACTTAGGTCATCAGGGTGGAGCCCTGGTGAATGGGATTAGTGCCCTTCATAAAAGAGACCTCACAGAGCTCCCAATCCCTTTCTGCCATGGGTGGTTTCAATGAGAAGTCTGTGGCCCAGAAGAGAGGAGAGCCCTCACCCTACCATGTTTGCACCCTGATCTTGGACTTATAGACTCCAGAACTGTGAGAAATAAGTTTCCGTTTTTCATAAAACACCCAGTGTGTGGTGTGTGTGTTTTTGTTTGTTTGTTTGTTGTTGTTGTTTTTGTAGCAGTCTGAACAGATTAAGATACCCCAACTCCTAGTAACCTCTATTCTGCTTTCTGTCTATTTGTCTATTTGCCTTTCTATATACCTAATATAAGTGGAATCATACAATATTTGTCCTTTTGTGTCCAGCTTATTTCACTAGCATAATGTTTTTAAGGTTTATCCATTTATTAATTATTTTGGTTATTTTCACCTTTTATAGATAATGCTACTATGAACATTGTGTACAGGTATTTTTGTGAGCGTGTTTTCAGTTCTCTTGGGCATCTTTCTAGGAGTAGAATTGCTGGGTCATAGGGTGTCCTACCGTGCATTTAGTTGTCCTTTTGCTCCCTTTTCCTTTTTGTGATGTTTTAAGACCAAGCTTTGCTGCTATCACTCTCTGTTCTCCTTTTCTTTCCTTTGTGTGTTACTGCTTTCAGCACACCTTTCCATTTTTCTCTGGTCCTCACTTTTTCCAATTATTTGAGTTTGTTTTTTAAAAGAATCATCCTTAAATTGCTTTACTGTATCCCCTTTATCCTCCCTTCCCCCTCTCTTCCAGTCTCTGATAATGCTTGAGTGAAGCCTGCTGAATTCACCTAGAGCAAAGTCAGGCTCATGTGAACTACAATTCCAGGAAGTAGTTCTACAGAGTAAGGACTTCAGAAACCAAAATAGAAAGACAAAGGTACCTAGACATAAGATTGTAACAGTGTATATTTAAATGACCATTGTGGTCATAGTTTTATTCATAGTATTTGTCAAATCAGACCAAAAAACTTGATGTTGACCTGCAGCTCTTTCCATCCATCCATCCAAACTGCAAATAAGATGTGACTCTCAGATAATTGCTGCAGTGGTGCCGTGGGCTATGTCACCCTCCGCAGCACTAGCCCTTTGCCTCGGGCACCATATGGACAGTGACAGGCGAATCACCCTGATGAGATGAAGAACCTTAAGTAGACTGAGGGAGGACTTTGACTTGTCCCAGCCCCACTGCTTCCCAGTAGAACATGCCTCTGTCTTATTCTCATAAACTCAAGGCTAAAGCTGAGAAGCACCAATTTTGCTCAGGGAGACGATTCAGTATTTTCCAAGTTTTTGACAGCTGACCAATTAAAAACCACATGGCACTGTTAACAAGCTCTAAATAAGCCAGGATATAGAGCAATAGAAGGCACCAAACCTCCTACTACTGCATTCCACCATTCTAGGTGTGAGTTCCATAATTACAATGATGAAGATGATGCTGATGACCGCAGGGATGCCGGGCAGGATTCAAATCATTAACTGTAAGGCAGCAAATTCCATTTCTTACAAATATTTCCAGTGAGCCTTCCCATTTACTCCATTTTGGTATATTTTTTACTTCAAAATTCTGAAATTTTATTCAATTCCCATTAACGATTTGAATCCTGCCCAATAGCTCTAAAATCTGCATCATAATTTTAACCAACATCAGTATCATTGAATGAATGTTTCTCACACACATACTGAGCATAGTCATATATTAGACTAGAGGCCCGGTGCATGAAATTCGTGCATGGGTGAAGGGGGCGGGGATGTCCCTCAGCCCAGCCTGTACCCTCTCCAATCTTGGACCCCTACCGGGATCGGGCCTAAATGGGCAGTTGGACATCCCTCTCACAATCCAGGACTGCTGGCTCCCAACTGCTCACCTGCCTGCCTTCCTGATTGCCCCTAACCACTTCTGCCTGCCAGCCTGATCACCCCCTAACCACTCCCCTGCCAGCCTGATTGATGCCTAACTTCTCCCCTGCCAGCCTGTTTGCCCCTAACTGCCCTCCCCTGAGGCCTGGTCACCCCTAACTGCCATCCCCTATAGGCCTGGTCCCCCCCCCAACTGCTCTCCCCTGCAGGCCTGGGTCCCCCCCAACTGCTCTTCCCTACAGGCCTGGTCACCCAAAACTTCCCTCCTCTGCTGGTCTGGTCACCCCTAACTGCCTTCTCCTGCAGGCTTGATCACCTCCAACTGCCCTCCCTTGCAGGCCTGGTCCCTCCCAAATGCCCTCCCCTGCTGGCCATCTTGTGTCCACATGGGGGCAGCCATCTTTGACCACATGGGAGCAGCCATCTTGTGTGTTGGAGTGGTGGTCAATTTGCATATTACTCTTTTATTAGATAGGATAGAGGCTTGGTGCACGGGTGGGGGCCAGCTGGTTTGCCCTGAAGGGTGTCCCGGATTAGGGTGGGGGTTCCCTTGGGGTGTGGGGTGGCCTGGCGAGGGGCCTATGGTGGTTTGCAGGCCGGCCATGGCCCCTGCCCCGACCCAAGCAGAGGCCCTTGGATCTGGGATTTATTTATCTTCTATAATTGAAACTTTGTAGCCTTGAGCGAGGCCAAGGCAGGCCAGGGCTGTGGAAGCTTGGCTTCCTCCATCGCCGAGGCAACTCAAGCCTCCTGCTCTCTCCAGCTCCATGGCTGCTGCCATTTTTGTTGGGATTTATTTGTCTTCTATAATTGAAATTTTTTAGCCTTGAGTGTGTGGAAAGCTTGGCTTCCTCCATTGCCAGGGAAACCCAAGCTTCCTGCTCACTCCATGGCCGCAGCCATCTTGGTTGGGTTGATTTGCATGCTCACTCACTGATTGGCTGGTGGGTGTGGCTTGTGGGTGTAGTAGAGTGATGGTTAATTTGCATGTTACTCTTTTTATTAGATAGGATGAAGTAATGGGGCAGATTTCACATGTAGCTTTAAAAGCATAGTTTCATCCATTGTTATTTAAAGCACATTGTTAGGCCATTCCTAACTAAGATATTTGTGAACAATCCCTTTGTTCAGCCTTTCGGTCTGTCAGTAGGGATGCAGGGATATGTTTCCAAAGGGAAAGCCACACAAACTCAGACCAAAAACTTCATTCAGGTTACCATTTTGTAAACACCCTTAGAAACTTTTCAGGACCAAGAATGACAGAGGCCTGAGCCCAAAATTGATTGGCATTGACCTTTACTTACAACTCTGATAAATATTCAGTGTGTCAGGCAACAGGACCTTTGCAAATATAGTGAATATGAACTATAAGGGTTTTTATTTTCATTTTTTGTGCTCTTTATTAGCCAATATACCAAACCCCTTTCCAAATAGAGCTGGAGCCAACATCTATGAGGAGTTTTGATCAGTGAGTGCCTCCTTTTCTCTGTGATCAGACTTCAGGGAGGACGGTCTGAAGCGAGTGTGGGAACTGCTGGACTTTAGAACGGAGTTGCTATAAAAAGTGCACATTAAAGAAGTTTCAGATAGCACAGCATGATGCAAATTGCTACCATATGCATCACTTACCAGAACCACACCAATCTCAGTGGAGGTGGCAGGAGTGACATCACCAGCACTGTGATTTGAACCACCCTCAGGAAAACATAGCTGATGGACCAGCGATGGTGGTTAGCACCACGCAGAGACCCAGCCATGCGCACCATATGAGACCAATCAACAAGCAGTTGCAGGGGTTCTCAGTTTCATTTCTCAAATTTTATAGCTAGCCACATAAAAAAAATATAATTATAAGAGAAACTTGGGACATTTTGAGGCAGTGATGAGAAGTGGCACTCTTCTTAACAAAAAGTGACATTTTGTTCTTAGCAGGTAGGAAATCACCAGAAATGAAATCTTTCATAGTATCTGTATTAATAACTAATGGTTCTGGTCACCAATTCTGATATGTGGGTTTCCCCCCCACACCAAGAAATCCTCATACACCAGCTGGGTGTCCTACAATTCAACTCAATTCTAACACTATATACCTGGAGATAGCATCAGTTTCCACAGGTTAAGGGCTCAGTCCTATAAGACTACCCACCCCCACAAGTTCAGATTGTCAGTTGTGCTTCTAACCAACAGGCTGTAGATGGGAGGTTCCAGTGACCCCTTCTCAGGTTCGATTAATTGCTGGAGTAGTTCAGAGAATAATTTTTTAAATTCATTTTTTATTGTTGACAGTATTACAGATGTCCCTCATTCCCACCCCATTTACCCACCTCCACCAGCCCCTACCCCACCCCAGGCTCTCACTTTTATTGCTCTACAAAGTACATGAAGAGTTATGCTTTAAGAAATATATTTTCATTAAGTTTTATGATTATCATTTGTTCTTCAATTTCTTGATAAGGTCAAATTTAAAACATTTGCTTTTACAAAATTCAGTTAGAGAATGTTGGTCAGCAAAGAAGTAAAGTTGATTTAGCATGAATCAGCAAAGTGTACCGTCTCAACACCTTTCACAATGTGCTATTGCCAGGCACCTGTTAAGCTTAAATGTCATTGTTTAAAATAAAAGTCAACATAAACGTGTCACAGGTGAATTATAATCCTTTTACTTAACATATTATTCTCTGGGTGCACTGTTAATTGGGCCAGTATTATTGAGTATATCAGTTAAAATGGGGAAACGTCTCCCCTACCCCCAAAAAGTACATGCTTATCTCAAACATTTTAATATTCATTTGCCATTTTTCCAATACGGGGCTGATATCAGGGACCTCAACACTGGCTTTCTTACTTAAATCACAGCCAAAATGCATCACTGATTTTTCTGTAGGAGAAACTTAAACATGTTTATGAAGCAATCAGAATGCGAACTACTTCTAGCTTTCTAGAATCTCCCTTCCCACACTATTAGCAATTGTCTCCACCGTAACTAATCAACTGTATTTCCTATATAACAAGTATGTTCACAAGTATTCCTAAAACTTTCAACTTAGTTTTCATTGATATACAAGTTTCTTTTCAACCTCAGATTTTATTGGTTCACATAAATGTTAATTAAATTTTATAATTATAATACCAAGTACGACTTGCATAAACAGGTCTGGGAACAAATGTCACCAGCTTCAGGAGGCACACAACTGGTGGGAGCAGAAGGGCACAGGCCATCCTGTAACTAGCATCAGCCTGAAATTAACTGTGTTTTCTGCGCTGGCTCTCCTGACATTTAGCATCCAAGACCCAGTACATGCTGCGCTCTCATCCAGAGGACACTGATCCAGCTAACATTCTCTGATGTTTCAGTCAATTCACCACATATGTCCTGGATCCACATGTGCAGAGATTCAGCAAGAGAAATTAAATATAAATAAAAGAGGTGGGGGAAGACATTAACCTTAAAAAAAAAAAAAAAAAAAACCTCAAATATTATACAAATCATCCCACCATAGTTATTAGCTGACACTCATTGACTGTCTACTTTGTGGTAGGCGTTATGCAAAATACTTTGCACACATTATCTCACTTAGACACAAATATCATCAACCTTGTTGTATAGATAAGTTAACTGAGGCTGGAGAGCCACTTCGCAAGTGGCAAAGCCATCATTGGACACTGAGTGAAAGTTGCTGTCACTTGGCTTCATTGATCTTTATTAATCACAACCATCAGAAGCCTCAGCTCAGTCTTCTGTTGTTGGACTCCAAAAACTTTTCTCCTTATTTTTTAGTAGTAGCATGGAGAGGTTTTTGGAAGTTACCACGAAAATGAGTAAGACCTAAACATCATGAAATTTTTCAAGAATTCACTGAGTGTCTAGCATTGTGCTAGAACCCCAAACACTGAATCAGTCTCAGGCCCCACAATTTCTGGGGTTTGACCAACCAGCTGGGCTATGGCATGGCCGGTGGGCATTCTGCCCAGAAGTCACAGGAAATGCGCCTCTTCCCCACCTAATAGTGGCACCCAAATTTGATTACTTGCATTATGCTTATGTTAATAGGACTTCTTTTCTCAATTTTAGAAAACAGGATAAAATAATGAAGAAAGAATAGAAAAAGCAAAATATGAAGTGGTGATTGTGACCTACTCCTAAGACCCAGGTTATTGAATTCCCAGATTTCTTTTTTTTTTAAATATATATATTTTATTGATTTTTTTACAAAGAGGAAGAGAGAGGGATAGAGAGTTAGAAACATCGATGAGAGAGAAACATCAATCAGCTGCCTCTTGCACACCCCCTACTGGGGATGTGCCCGCAACCAAGGTACATGCCCTTGATCGGAATCGAACCTGGGACCCTTGAGTCCGCAGGCCAACGCTCTATCCACTGAGCCAAACCGGTTTCAGCCCAGATTTCTTTAACAGTGAAAGATGTCATCTGTTTCACTTACAGTTTTTCGTAGATACATAATATTCCTTGTAAATAATGCCAACAATACAGAAAAGTGTCAGCGATCAAATAAAAGCATTAAAAGTCCCCAAACTACTAACAACCAACATTCACATTAATTTATATATGATATTCTGCATGCATAAATAACATTTTGAAAATGTACTGACTTCTTTCTCTGTAAATAATTATCTACTCGGATTTTTCACCTTTGCAAAGGAGTGAGATGCATCAGGTCTGCCTTAGGCAGCATCTGCAGATGGTCTTTCAGGACTCTCTTCCACAAATCCAATTGCAAAATAAATTACTGTGATGCAGGTACAATGATGTCCTGTTGCAAAGATCTTAGCATTGAGACATAGCCGGGTTTATATTTGTCTCTTGTGTGTGTGTGTGTGTGTGTGTGTGTGTGTGGTCCCTAAATAAAATGGTCTGTCTCTTTTTTACCTTCTCCATAGAATAGATATGTGGTTAATTACATTGAATTCTATTGATTTATTGCAGTGAACTGAATTGAGTTGAATTAAAGAGAGACATATGGGAATTGCTGAGCAGTTGTTAAAACATCTCTCTACTCTTGTGGCAATGTGGTGCCTTCAGTATCATGGACATAACAATAAAATAAAAAGAGTTACAGTCTTTTAAGATAGCAAAATCTTCTAAAGTCCCATCCCAGTGAACAATGTACTGTTCCATCCAAAATGGCCAAAAGTAAATAAATGACACCACCATGACTCTCTCAGTAGTTGAACAAATCAGAGGAAAAGACATTTTTCTTTATTTTCTTGATAGATGTATGTATTATCTTTATACTCAAAATTATCCCTTCTTCATACCTTAGTCTATTCTTGAAATTCTATCCCTTCTAGGAACAGAACTATAGCTAATGGACTTACAGTTGTGAGTATGTGAAACACAGAGTGTATTCTTGTATTATTATTTATTAATTATTGTATTATTTTCCATACGAACAACTGTAAACCTACTTTTACCTCTACCCTGTATGTTAAACACCAAAATCTACTCTTAGGAGAAGTCAGGAAATCTAGAATTAAATATCCAACTGGTAAGCCTATTTTGACTTCTCCTGATAGGCCGTTTCGGTCACTGGATAGGGAGATGCTCTGGAGCAGTGGTCGGCAAACTCATTAGTCAACAGAGCCAAATATCAACAGTACAATGATTGAAATTTCTTTTGAGAGCCGAAAACTGACTTCTGCGCATGGGCCATGAAGTTTCAATCGCACTGTATGTGCGTGCCCATACGTGGTATTTTGTGGAAGAGCCACACTCAAGGAGCCAAAGAGCCGCATGTGGCTCATGAGCCGCAGTTTGCCGACCACTGCTCTGGAGTTCTGGCTCTTTGGTGGAGAAGAAGGAGTATGTCATCACTCCCTCTGAAGTAGAAGGATCTCCTGTGCCTCCTAATTGCCACTAATAATCCCTAAGTTGGTGTAGTTTATCTAACCAGGAGATTTAAGAACTTTTTTTACTCCTTTTCATTGATATGGCTTTTTTTTTTTTTTTCTTCTTCTTAATAAGAAACCAGAACTCTTTAACACATGTCCCGATCAAGCTCCTGGAATGTGTCCCACAGAGGGATCTACTTTGATAAGCACTCTGACCATCTTCAGAAATAAGCAAGTCTCCAACATGGCAGGGAAGGAGAGGTGTATCCCATCTGAAAAGCAATTTCAATCAATGGAGTGGGGCCTGGGAGCAAAAGAGATAAATAGAGCTCTTTCACCTCTGGACTCAAGATAAATAAAAACAGTGGAAAGAACTTAGAGCCCTATGCCTGGAACTGGCCACCATCTGGCCTCCATAAACCCCTTGGAAGTGGGGAAAGCATTCCAGGTGCTGAATGGGACAAGGGTTACCACCCATATATTGAAATTAGTGCACTTACAAATAGCCATCACCTCAGTTACAGTGATTTGCAAATTAGAGGCCCGGTGCATGAAATTCGTGCATAGGGGTGTGTGTCCCTCAGCCCAGCCTACACCCTCTCCAATCTGGGACCCCTCAAGGGATGTCCGACTGCCCAGTTAGGCCCGATCCCAGTAGAATCAGGCCTAAATAGGCAGTCGGACATCCCTTTCACAATCCAAGACTCCTGGCTCCCTACTGCTCACCTGCCTGCCTTCCTGATTGATCCTAATCACTTCTGCCTGCCAGCCTGATCACCCCCTAACCACTCCCCTGCCAGCCTGATTGATGCCTAACTGCTCCCCTGCCAGCCTGTTTGCCCCTAACTGCCCTCCCCTGCAGGCCTGGTCACCCCTAACTGCCCTCCCCTGCAGGCCTGATCAGCCCTAACTGTCCTCCCCTGCAGGCCTAGTCCCCCCAACTGCTCTCCCCTGCAGGCCTGGGTCCCCCCAACTGCCCTTCCCTGCAGGCCCAGTTGCCCCCAACTTCCCTCCTCTGCCGACCTGGTCACCCCTAACTACCCTCCCCTGCAGGCTTGATCACCCCCAACTTCCCTCCCTTGCAGGCCTGGTCCCTCCCAAATGCCGTCCCCTGCTGGCCATCTTGTGGCGGCCATCTTGTGTCCACATGGGGGCAGGCATCTTTGACCACATGGGGGCAGCCATCTTGTGTGTTGGAGTGATGGTTAATTTGCATATTACTATTTTATTAGATAGGATGACAGTAGCAACAACTATTGCTTCCCAGCAGTCATTCTCCCCTTACGTCGCATCAGAGTCCTGGCTTTGAGTGCATCCATAAACCCAAACACAGGATGCTATTTTTTCAGCCTCCCTTATAGTTAGATGTGACCGTGTGAGGAAGTTCAGGACGATGATACAAAACCAAAATGCTATAAAGTGTTGACAGATGTTTTTCTTACAAGGCAGGGAGTGGGCCTTTTTTCTCTTTCCTGCAGTCCTGCCATACAGAACAGAAAAATGGAGACCCTCCTAGGGAAGGTGGGACAGAGAACTGGAAGGAGCCATGCCAGTCCTGGACTCCCTACTCCAGAATTACTTACTTAAAAGAGAATTAAACTTTTATATTGTTTAAGCCACTTATTTGCAGCTGAGGCTAACCCTGCCTAATACAGATTGGAAATAAATACATATTTATATAATGCCCAACATGTATGGGTAGAGCAGAGGAAGCAGCCAACGGGGTATACAAGGGCTCATGGAAATGACTTCAACATACGTGCCCTCGCCAGCAAAAAGGTAAGGGGTAGCAATGGGACAAGGGGTGCCAAGCCCAAAGTCGAGGAAGACAATAATCACTGTACTTGCCTCCCCACTGGGCCTGAACACAGCCTCATCAACCTTCGTAATTCAGTGAAGAGTCAGGCCACCACTACGAATTCTTTGGACTGGACGTAAGCCAAAAGAAGCATATACGAAGGCTTTATGGCTTTTTCTTGACTTTTTATTTCATGCCATTCTGGTAAACAGGAAAAGTTCCAAGCCTTCGCCCTTGAGATAATGAGCCATCCCTGAAGACTTAGTAACCGGCTATGCCCATGACCTTTGAGAATAACCGGAACAACTCCCATCAGCTGTCCAGGTGCTGCCCACAGTACTCATTAGGGGTTTGCTCTTTGTGAAGGCAGCACTTCTCACTGGTTTTTTTCTGCTTCAAGGAACAGCACAGATGACCGTCACAATGTGAAGCGCCTGTGGGCATGCCCAGAGTGAGGAGAAATTCCCAGCCTGCTGACTGTAACGCCACCACTTTCAGTCCCACTCAAGAAATAGGAATGAGAATGACATTATTGCAAAACATATAATGATGTGACAAGTTTAAATGTGCTTTAATTTCTAAAGGGAGCAAATCGTATCAAAGTTTTTATAAATAACTAGTCTTAGTTAAAGATCATTTGTAACAATTCTCGAGCTTTAACACGCTGCGACACCTCCGAGAAAGTCACTCGTTTATGTAACTCTTCCCCTGCTGTCATCGCAACTGAAGACTCCAGACTCTCCCCGATGATTCCCAAGCCAAAGAGAGGCTTCCAATAAAGAAAATCATTCACCAGGTAAATAGCCGAGCAGCCTTCCCCATGCAAATGAGTTCTGAATAAAAATCTCTTTAATGATAATAATGAGGATGGTGATCAGAGCCAATTATTTCAAGCTTCATCATTTGTATATTAACTAAACATCCTCATAATTAAGCACATTAGCCCAGGGAAATGCCGTTCATTAAAGGCTCTCGTGTATTTTGCTTTTGAATTTTCTGCTCTCCAATAGTCCTGTGAATAGGAAGTAAACTTGTCTATAAGTAACAGGCAGCTGAAAGGAGAGAACGTACCCAAATTTGGGGTGTGATTACCATTATTATTATTTTAATGGAACCAGCGGCCTGGAGGGAAACTGTCCAGAGCAGACATCGTGGTTCCAGGAAGCTAATAGGGATCCAGGCTTTTTTCTATTTCTGCTCAGCATGTCCTCAGGGTAACTCATCTCATTAGGGTTCGGAGATGGCTGCCCCACTCCAACTTCATACCCCATATCAAGCAGGAAGGGGAAGGCAAGGGACAGCTACCACCCGACTCAGTTTCCCTTCTAAAGAGCTTGTCATGAAGCTCTACCTCGAAGCTCCCACTTACATATGGGTGACTCAGACTGTCAAGGGGTCACCGTTTGCTACAAAGTGGGGTGGGGTGAGGTGGGGAGTGGTGAGAATGATGAGCAGGAGGTGGCGGAGTGGGGGAAGAGGGCAAGGAGAAAGGTTTTTAACAGGACAAAATTTATCTTGAAACCAAGTCAGGTTTCTCCTAGGAAGGAAGGTGAGGGAAATTGAAATTGAGTAAGCAATGAGTATTGTCTGTTATCCTGGCACTCAGAAAGGTAAAGGAAGATCATCCTCAAACACACACATACACACACACCACCACCACCACCACCACCACCACCACCACCACCACCACCACCAAAAAAAAAAAAAAAACAAAAAAATCCAATTCCTAGCTGGTTTGGCTCAGTGGATAGAGCATCAGCCTGCAGACTGAAGGGTCCCAGGTTAGATTCAGGTCAAGAGCACGTGCCTGGTTGCAGGCTTGATCCCCGGTAGGGGGCATGCAGGAGGCAGCCAATCCATGATTCTCTCTCATCATTGATGTTTCTATCTCTCTCCTTCCCTTCCTTTCTGAAACCAATGAAAGTATATTTAAAAAACAAACAAACAAACAAAAACCCAACTCTGTGTTTGAGTCCATCAATAGAAGTCATCAAACCCTACTTGGAAGACAACCTGTAACACTGGGAATCTATGTCTGTGGAGAAGTGCCCACAGACCCACAGAAGATGAACCTAAAGAGTCAAGCTGCGGTGAGCCATCTAACAAATGTGAGGAATGTTGTATTTCTTTTAGTAAAAGATGAAAGAAGACTAAAATGTAATTCTTATTATATTAAACCTGTCCTTGTTTGGGGTTTGTGCCTAAAGCATCCTTGTTTTTATTTAAACTTCTGTTTTATCCTCTATCTGAATTAAAAACAAAAGAATCCGAGAAGATATCATAATCATGTTTTCCTTAGACTTGTTCTCACCTACAATGTGTTCTGATCGCTTGGGCCCTTCTTTACAAATCTAACCGTGCAGGTTTTTATTTGTCAGTAATAGAAACCCAGCTTGACATCTGACAGTCAGGCGTGGTGCTTTCGGCTTTGCCTGTCAATAACAACGGGGACTGTTCTGGAATTAGCGCTTCGCTGTCAGTTTTGCTAATGATGTTTGAGGCAAAGAGGAACACAATCCACTCTTCTGGGAATATGATATATTGACTCTGCAGAGCTGACAATACTCAAATGTTGGTTTAATGCCAAATTCACCTTTCAGATATGTCGTAAGTTCTAAACATCGAAAAAAAGAATTAATAGAGCTTAACCCTATAGTAGCACATTGTGAAAAGCTAAATTTAAAGGCTGGCTTAAGAAGAGATTATTTTAAAAATTACTATTAGCCCTAGCCAGTTTGGCTCAGTGGATAGAGCATCAGACTGTGGACCAAAGGGTCCCAGGTTCAATTCCAGTCAAGGGCATGTACCTTGGTTGCAGGCTCCTCCCCAGCCGGGCCCTGGTCGGGGCTCGTGCAGGAGGCAATCCATTCATGTCTTTATCTCAGATCAATGTTTTTCTCTGTTTTTCCCTCTCTCTCCCACTCTCTCTAAAAGATCAATGGAAAAATATCCTCGGGTGAGGATTAAAAATAATAATAAATTACTATTAGTCATCAGAAAATCTCTATTCCAGGTGACATACAGAAATAATAAATACTTGTTTTCATATATTTTCCCATCCAAAATAAAAATAATAACTCATTAATATTTATAATGACTCCTAAAGCAAGTCTAGATGAAGATTATACAATTTTTTAAAATAAGTTGACATAATGGTTGAAAATATTCAATAACAGTTATAACTGTTCATTTTTGGGAGAAAGATGAGTCCTCTCCTCATGGTCTTTGGGTCTCATGCTATACTTTGCCTGATTCAAGCAGCATATCATAATGAATTGTTTTCTTACCCTGAGAACATAGATCTGAGAATTAGAATTTAGCCTTCAACTTTTTGTTAGAATTTATAAGTGCTGGTTTTCCAGTGGAAAAACTCAAAATATACTGTTATTCTTTGAATCTTTGTTCACAGCATGCTGAAAAGGCTTATCCCCAATGCACAAATGCAATCTGAGCCCACACATCCAGCTCTGGGAGAGGACAGCAGTACCTTATGCTCTTAAACCTCTGTGCTGTCTGTCCACTGAAACAAATGCACGCTTCATTTTTCCCCTTTACCAAAGAGGTTTAATAAATCCACAATGCAAATGACTTAAGCGAATCAAGAACATATTCAAATTTTATTTATAGGACAGTTGGATATGTTTTTAAAAAATCACTCATGAAAACATGTTTAAAAGGCATATAATCAATAAAAATAAATAAAAGGCATAGCAAGCACAGTTGTTTTTCTCTTTACTAATGTTTATTTACTCTTTTTAAAAATTACAGTTTACATTCAATATTTCTTTGTATTAATTTCAGGTATACAGCACTTTTTTAAAGAATAAAACAATTGCAAAACCATAAGGGTCTTATCAACCTTTTCACATAGATCAAAAAGAACTACATTTTCCCATGTATATTTTAAATTATTTTAATTGTGGTGAAATACAAATAACATAAAGTTTACCATCTTAACCATTACTAAGTGTACAGTTCAGTGGCATTAAGTACATTCACATTGTTTTGCAACCATCACCACCCTCCATCTCCAGAAATTCTTCATTTTCCCCAATTGAAACTCTATACCAAATAATTAATAACTCCCCACTCTCCCATCCTCTCCAATCCCAGTAAACATCATACTACTTTAGGTTGATTTTGTGTCCATTGATGTAAGTGGGGTGTTAAAGTCCCTGGCTATTGTCGTATTACTATCAATCTGTTATGTCTGTTAATATTTGCTTTATGTATTTTGATGCTTCTACTTCTGTTATGTGGATGTGGATGTTTACATATGTTATATCCTCTTGTTGAGTTGATCCTTTCATCATTATTTAATGCCCTTCTTTGTCTGTTGCTAAAATCTTTGTTTTAAATCTACTATGTCTGATATAAGTATTGCTACCCCTGCTTTTTTTTATTTCCATTTGCATGAAATACCTTTCCATCCCTTCACTTTCAGTCTTGGTCTGAAGTGAGTCTCTTGTAGGCAGCAAATAGATGAGTCTTGTTCTTTTATCCATTCTGGCACCCTATGTTTTTTGATTGGAGCATTTAGGTCATTTACATTTAAAGTAACTATGTAGTTATTGACATTTTATTTATTGTTTTTTGGTTGTTTTTGTAGTTTTTCTCTGTTCCTTTCCTCTTCTCTTGCTCTCTTGTTCATTGGTGATATTCTTTAGTGATTTATTTGGAGTCCTTTCTTTTTATTTTTTGTATATTTATTATGAGTTTTTTGTTATTATTACCATGAGATTTGTGTATGACAAGCTTTGTTTATAGTAGTCTATTTTAATTGGATGATCACTTAAGTTTGAATGCATTCTAAAAGAACTACATTTTTTATTATTACACCCCCCACGTTTATGATTTTCACATTATATTTTACACCTTGGATGTGGGTGTATCCCTAAATTTATTATTCTAGTTACACATGATCTTGCTACTTTTGTCCTTTAACTTTCATACTAACTTATAATTGGTTGATCCCTACCATTACTAAATGTGTGACCCTACCACTGAGTTTTTTCTTTCCTATATTTTCTATTTTTAGATTTGGCCTTTTCTTTTCCACTTAATCATTTCTTGTAGTGCCAGTTTAGTGGTAATGAACTTATTTAGCCTTTGCTTACCTGGAGAACTCTGAATAATAATCTTGCTGAGCAGAGTATTCTTGGTTGTAGAGTTGTTTTTTCTTTTATTTTATTACTTCAAATATATCATTCCATTCTCTCTGGCCTGCAAAGTTTCTGTTGAGAAGTAAGCTTAAAGTCTTATGGTGGAATCCCTTGGATGTTTTAAGATTCTCTCTTTATCTTCAACTTTTAGCATTTTAATTAGAATGTGTCTTGGTGTGGGCTTCCTTGGGTTTACCTTGTTTTGGACTCTATGTGTTTGCTTCCTGGACTTGGATATCAGTTTCCTTCATCAGATTAGGGAATTTTTCAGCCATTATTTCTTCAAATATGTTTTCTGTCCCTTTCTCTCTTTCAGCTCCTTCTGAAAACCTTATGATGTGAATATTGGTTTGCTTGATAATGTCCCAGAGGTCCCTTAAAGTACCCTCATTTTTTTTTAAATTCTTTTTTTTTCTTTCTGCTGTTCCAATTTGGTGATTTCCACTACCTTGTCTTTCAGATTACCGATTCATTCTTCTGCCTCATTTAACTTGCTATTGATTTTCTGTAGTGTATTTTTCATTTCAGTTATTGTATTCTTCAGTTATGATTGGTCTTTTTTTATACTTTTCTGACTTTTCATTAAAGTTGTCACTGAGTTTATCTATTCTTCTTCCAAGTATATTGAGCATTCTTATAACCATTGTTTTTATCTGATAGATTGCTTGTCTCATTTCATGTTGTTCCTTTTATCTGGGGTTTTGATCTGTTCCTTCACTTGGAACATATTCTATCTCCTCATTTTGGCTATCTCTCTGTGTTTGTTTGTATGTATTAGGTAAATATGGTATGTCTCCTGGTCTTAAAAGAGTGGCCTTATGTAGAAGATGTCTTCTGGGGCTCAGTGGTGTCATCCCCCCTGGTCACCAAAGCCAGGTGTACCAGGGGTGTTCCCTGTGTGGGTTGTGTGTGCCCTCCTGTTGTAGTTGGGCTATGACCACTGCAGGCACATAGGTGGGTGGGGTTGACCTTCCGGCTAACTGGTTGTGGAGACCAGCTATAACTACTGCAGGACAATCTGGTATGCAGGGGCTGGTCCCATGGAGTGGGTGGGAGTCATGGGACTCTGGTCCGAGCTGTGGGTGGCTGTACCACTTGTGCTGGTCTTGGGGATACGTGGTGGAGGTATAATTGAGCTAAGGCTGGCAGCTGCTTGTACAGGCTTGGGGACATTTGGTGGGAACTGTGATGCTAGCCAAGGTTGACCAATGCTTGTGCTGTGCTTGGGGCTATTTGTGAAAGGCTCTGATGTGAGTCTAAGCCAGTGCCATGAGTGGCAGGTCTGGAGCCATTTGGGATAGGCTCCAGTCATTGTAAGCAGGTTGGTGGGGCAGAATCTTAGGAAGCCAGGGTGGGACAAATGGTGTTATCCAGATTAAGGGAGAGTGACAGATTTTATGACCAGCCTGGATGAAGAAGAGTACAATGAAAGAAACAATGGCACCAGCCAGTGTTTTCACCCGCCGAGAGCATTCCCACTAATCTCTTCCTTCCAGCAATCACTCTAAAGTTAGCCAATTTCATTTTACCTCAAATGACCCAGTTGCTTCTAGAGCTGTTGCCTCAGTGTTCCAGCTTGGAGTGAGTGAGTTTGTGTGTGAGCCCTTTAAAAACATCCTCTCAGTATTCCATAGCCCTTTGTCGCTTTCTCTCCAGGTATAAACCCTGTGCGTTTTCAAAGCCCAGTGTAGGGGGACTCCTCTTCCTTGCACAGGTCCCCCAGGCTGAGAAGCCCAGTGTGGGGCTGGGATTCCTCACGCCTCAAGGGTCACCACTGCAGCTGAGATCCCTCCCTTTGGTGAATCCCCACATCGTGGATTGGGACCTGATCAGACTACATCGCTTCCCCTCCTACCCGTCTCAATGTGGCTTTTTATTTTTATCCTTAGTTACAAGAATTCTGTTCAGCGCGTCTTCAGGTTGTTCTCAGCAATGGTTGTTCTATCTTTAGTTGCAATTTTGGTGTGTTCTTGGGAGGGGGGTGAGTTCAGGATCTACCTACTCTTCATCCTGACCCTGTCTTTAGATTCTACTTTCTGTCTTTATGAATTTGACTACTCTATGAATCTTCTAGAAGTGGAACCATATAGTGTTTGTTCTTTTGTAACTGACTATTTCATTGTATGTAGAGACCACTTTTTAAAATCCATTATCTATCTGGGGACATTTGAGTTGCTTCCAACTTTGGCTATTATAAATAACGCTGCTATGAACTTGGATATCTCTTTGAGTTCTTGCTTCCAATTCTTTTGTTTCCCATGTGTTTTTAAGGACAAAAGCTGAATACAAGTGTTTGTTTCATATGTGTGGAAAAACATTTCAGAAATATTCAGAACAAATTTTCAATCTTCTGCAGAAGAAAAGCAGAAGACAGAAAGTCATCTCGGTGACTTCCCAGCTTTGTGGCTTCATGAGAGTCATCTGTGCTCTATTTTCCTCATATGTGCAATAAAAACCTCTAATTATGGGACTGTTAGGTTTCCATTCCAACCCTGAAACTCCATGGCTTAATGGCTGTAATCTACTCAAGATTTTATGCACCAAGCTTATATGAGATGTAGTGATACTCCAGCGCCTGGTCCACAGCCTGAGAAATTTTTATGTTGAAATTTACTTTTTAAGTTCTGAAATTCTCTCTCACACTTGTAGTGAAGGGAAAACTGACAAGACACTCATCTGAAAAGCAACTTGGATTTTTCAAAAGAAATGGTTAATGGAAAAATGAGTGCACCAAGGATAATGCCCTCAGGTTACATTCTTTCTGAAATGAGAACCGTATTCACTTATAATATCGCTGTGCTATGAGAATTGGCAGTGTGTCATCGTGTTTTTTTCAAAATTTTCCACTGCTGTGCCCTTCCTAAAAGAATCTCAACAAGTGTGTGATCCAAATGAGGTTTTTTTCCAATTACATTTTACTCAGTGTTGTGTGTGTGTGCGTGCATGTGTGTGCATGTACACACACAAGAGAGAAAAAATGGTTTCCTCTAAACTGCTGTGAACATCTTCAACTCTTGGACAGTTTGGTCCATGTCTGGAGAGCCCAACTACCCAGTTTGGATGACTCCTTGTTTCAAATAAGCTACATAATTGCAAACTTTCCACTTCATTTTCTGTTGAGTAAACACCGAGTTTCTGTGAAGGCTGTGGTTTTGTAATACTACCAAGCCTACTCTGTCATCCTGCCACAGAGGCCACCGGTCCCCAGCCCCTGGGTCTGGCAGAGATCAGGGCAGCAGAATAGGTTGACAGTGGTAAAACATTCGCACACTGCTTTTCTCAGGAATTCTGGGAGGTGACAAATTGCTCTGTTGTAAGCCTTTCCCTTCTGTGATTGGTTAGCACTCTCACTAAGGAGTCATATAGGAAGCATCCAATTGGAGCAGAAAGTTAATTTGTACAGTGGATACTTTATTTCTGATTTTCATGCATAATGCTACCTCACCTTCCTCTTCCATTCCTAGAAACTACATGTAATTTGCCTGCATTTGCAGCCTTTGAGCCGTGGACTCATCATGTCATCTTAACCTCTGGCTGCTTCAGTTTCTTCATCTGTAAAATGGGCCTTATAAGAACACTACCTCTTAAGGGGTTTGTGAGAATTAAATAAATTAGAAGCTAAGATCGGTAGCTGGCTCGTGGTGAGTTCTGGGCACAGGTCAATGAGCATTATTACCCTGACCCTTGGCCCCTATTTCCACAGTTTGTTCCACTGCCTCGATTTTACATGGAACCTACATGTGTGTTCTGATTCTCTTCTGTGGCTTCAGGCCCTTGCGGCTTGCCTAATACTTTGGGGCACTTATGCCAGAATCTGATCCATTTCCAAACCTTACTTATCACGCTCTCCCAGGCCTCTACCCTGCTTCCGGGACCAGCTGTCCCGTGAAGTTCCAGCGTTAACAATAGTCGAGGTTGGTCTTGATGAAAAGCTCTTTTTATAGCCTGACCTGAGGGGAGACGGGCAGTGGCACATTAGCCTTAGACACTGTCTGCTGCATAACCTTCTGATCTGGTGAAAAAACGAGAGTGCTGAAGCTCTTGACAAACCCTTGCACCTCTCTCCCCCCAGGTCCTGCTCCATAATGAGTGTGGGGTTGAAGCCATGTCTCTTCTCCTGAATCATACAGGATGTCAGTAGCAGAGCCAGAAATCGGGGCCAGCTCCTGGCTTTCCCATGGTTATAGTCTACCCACTCAACTAGAATGCCAAAAAAAAAAAAAAGACACCACATACATTTCAACAACCTGTCTCTTCTGTCAAATTGCGTTATTCTCCAATTGTGTAAGCCTTATGTAAACAATATCGCTTCACACAAGGGGTTCCATAAGTACATTTTCTGCGTGTTTCCCACACAGCAGGTTTTCAATACATGGGTGCATAAGAAGTGCCAAGATTTCAGACTTAAGGAAACACTTAAAGGGCAGCTGTCCAGCCGATTACAGTCACTTTTGCCCCGAGGCCCAGGAGCGCAAGCTCTGCAGCGGGCTGTCTAGGTGGTACTCATTACGCGCGGAGAGCCGCAGGTTTCCTATTCTGCTGATTCACCGAGACCGGCCGCTGACAGATTTGTCTGACATTTGCGGCACATTATTCTATACTTTCTTGCTGCATTTTTCTTCTTTCTTTCTCTCCTCTTTTTGTCACTTTTCTGTTCCCTCACTCTTTCACCTCTCAGAATAACCATCATCTCTCCTCTTTCCATCCTTCCCTTCACTCGCTTAACCTGTAATATTCCGAGTATGCCCAGGTTTGTTTGATGTTATTATGTCCAGGGAAGAGTCTCTTTTGAAGCTCCCTTAAAAACCCAATTTCGTTACGTAAAAATGGTGCAAAAGATGGACGTTCCTCCCTCTAGTTACTAGCTACAAGTCATTAAATAAGCCTTTGCTATAATAAAATGAAAGCGTATAATTGATTGTTAAATAATTTAGAACAGGATCACCAAGGTATATTGCCACAATTTAACACGACTACCATAAGACAAAGATGCTAAACCCCTGACAAAGAGCAGCTTTGGAAGTCAGAAGCAGGAATGATAATTTATATACATTATGCTGATGAAGACAAAAAATGTTAAAAAAATTGACTTGCCTGACTCCAATCCCTTCTCTACCCAACCTATCTAAGCCACAGTTGCCAGCGTAATCTTCCAGAGACATCATTTTATAAGCATCACCTTCCCTTCGGAAATCTGTGGCTTTCCATGATAGAGCACCGGTTCTCAGTGAGCATCACAGCCACCTGGAGGGCGTGTTAAATACAAGGTCCAGATCTGGAAGGATGGGGGTGGGGCCCGGCAATGGGTATTTAACAAGCCATGGGGGGAGGGGGCTTGAGAATTTGATGAGAATGAGAATTTACATGTCTAACCAGTTCTGAGGTGAGGCCGAAGCTGCTGATCTAGAGACCAAGCTTTGAGAACCATTGGCATTAAGTCTCAGGTGTCAGAATGACTGCCAACACCTTTTCTTATAATAATGTGGCCTTTATTTACCTCTTCAGATGGAAGTCCATGTGTCCCCATCACAGGAGCCTGCTATTTTAGTAAACTCTTCCAGTCATCATTCCCAACATTGAGGTTCCATCTGCACGGAAATGGTTTCTTTTAAAGTCTATGCCTATCTTTGCTATAAGAAACATCCCACCACTTCTATGACATCTCTGTGTCCCACAGGATTGAAGGATTTCTTTCATTTCTGATTATAGTGGCATTTGTTTTTTGTTTTGTTTTTCTGCTGCGTATTTGCCCACGGTAGAGACTACCTTGTATTATTAATTATCTGTCTATAAATGTGACCAAATAAATTGGTTTGATGTGTGATACAGCCAGTAAGTTTGAATATCTCAGGCTAGGTTTATATAACAAAACCAAAATTAACTGCTTTTTAATTTTTACTCTTTTTTTTTAAATAACCACAATAATGGTCAATCACTAATCACTCTACAGTTTGCTTCAGCAGTCCTCCTGGTAGAAGCAAACAGGGCATGTGTTGATCCCACAAAGCTCTCTGCTGTGTGCTAAGCAAGGACCTTTTACTGATTCATCAGTATAGAGCTATAATTGTTTTCTAGTGCTTTTTCTGGGTAACATGACTAAATAATAAAGCTGATTCCATAAGCCATACACCAATCTGTCACCTTATGCTTTGGATGGGTAAGTTAGTTCAGCTTCTCATAACAGTTTTGCTGCGTCTGTAAGTCCACAGGCGGACTTGCTATGAAGAGAATATAGCTTGATCTGAAGGCTCATCTCTTGCATGATGAAATGGGCCCCTTCCATGTTTTGGTGAGGAGCTCTAAGTTCATGTGGTCATCTACTTCTGTAAATGTTCCAAATTTAAAATATTTTAAAAACTTTTTTTAAAGAGGGCCCCAAATTGTGTAAGCATCAAATCCGATATAACTTGAGACTGGCCCTGGAGACAGTCCATGTTGATAGGTCTAAAATAAGTAAGGCAACCAAATCAGAAGCAAAATTAAGGCTCCCCAAAATATATGCTCACTCCTTCCCTGAGTGCTCTACTTTGCTCTGAATCCATAAATATAATTCTAGAACTATTTAATCAAATGAAGACACATGTTTTGCTATTTGAAAATTGGCAGCATCTTATTATCGGTGAGAATGAACAATTTTAATTTGTATTCTCATTGATTTTATGTGATCGTATTACAAATGACATTACTTGAAATATAGGCAATTATAGTTTTAGCAGTAGTTGTCTTTGTATATCAATGTGGGTCCTATGGAAGTAAAAATCATATTTTTTTATGACCAGTTTGAAGAACAAAAAAGCTTAAGCCAATCAACAGAGCATTGCACGTTTGCATAATAAGGACATGTAAAGAAGTGCTGTTTTACTACCACGGATAACGCATTCCTCAACTCTTTGCTGCCACAAAGCACATAGGTAGAAGGTTTAGAAAGATCTGAATGGCACAAATTTAGAAAAGTTTAAAATGATACTTTAAGTTTATGGTCAGAGAAGATTTACAGATACTGGAATATGTCTGGTACTTACACAAATTTGTTTCAAAAACAAAAAATACTGTTTTCTTTCAAAGCAATTCATTGTGAGCAATTTGTCATCACAAACAGCTTCTGGCACTTGACCAATTCTTTTCAGAGACTTGCTTTAAAACAAATGGCCATTAAAATCTGACAATGTCACAAAAGAAAATTTTTGCTATGATTCATTCTTAATGTAAAATTTACTTAAATTACTGTATTCATTGAGATTACTAAACTTCATTTTATAAACAAAATCATTTTCTTAAGCAGTAAATGATAATCTAGATTTCTCTTCACTTTCATCAGATACATTTTTAGTTTTCCATGTATAAGATCTTAATTGTTTTTCTTCAAACAGTGAATACTTTCTAAGAACAAAGATTTAAATTTTTAACCTTCACTTCTTGAAGAAATTATGGAAATGAAGTGACATTTACATTACTGGTTACATTGTAAACTGGCTTACATTTTTTAAAGCCAAGAAACACAAAATATTAAAGTCTGGAATCATAAAAAGTGTTCCGTAAACTTTACTGTAATTTACATTAAATGGACACTATTAAATAGTCACTAAATGCAGGATCAGTGGCACAGAGGAATTGCCCCATAAACGCTGTTTGCATGAATGACAGATGTATAAGTTACTAAGGATGAAATTAAGAAATTTTGAGGTGTTTACCACATATCCTCCTATATAATAAAAGCCTAATATGCTGTGTCCAACCATTTGATTGACCATTTGACCAGCCGCTATGATGCGTACTGACCACCAGGGGCAGTCGCTCTGACCAGTAGGTTAGCTTGCTGCTGGGGTCATATATATATACAACTGAAAAGTTTCTAAGATCTTAATAATTGGAAGATGCCCATTCACAATGCACTTAAATGAAAAATTTCTGAGTCATCACTGGAGACTGAATCTGTATAACAAAACTTACTAAATAACCCTTATCTACCATACATTTCCTAGTCACCTTCCCACAACTTTCTGCCCCTAAGAACACCTGCCCGCACACACACCTCTTCTCCTTTGTCTAGTCGCTTCTGTAAAATTTGTTGCATTTTGTTAAAATGGTATATAGGCCCCAGGTCTAACCCCTTCTTTGAGTTTTTACTTCTTTTCTATGAAGCCCCCATACACATAAAATGTTAATAAAAATGTTTATGCCTTTTCTCCTGTTAATTTATCTGTCAGTTAAATTCACAGGCCCCCTTCAAAGAATCTAAGGGGGTAGAAGAAAAGTTTTTCCTCCCCTACACTGCCTTGGGAATGAGCTTGTGTTTGGAAATGCCTGGGAACACGTTTAGGGATTGTTTGTTTAATGCTTTAAGCCTGTGCCAATTAGGAGAACAAAAAAAATGCTTCTGAGCCACTGTACCATGATTTACTATTTACTATGAAATGTCCTCCCACATTGGATTAAAGTGGGGAGGGACTCCAGCTGAATGGAGGAACTTAGCTTTCAAGCACACTGAGAACCAAGAACCAGCAAAAATGGTAGTTGTTGAACAGAACTCACCTCTGAATTTAGAACAAGGCTGCTGTCTTTCTACTATTTTAGACTTCCTGCTAGCTAAGAGCATGTCTTTGTCTTGAAGTATTGATTATAGCCAGAAATAAGTCAGAGACTTCTGAGCCTGCCTGGGTTACAAGAAATTAAATGTTACACTCTCAACAGCTCTGCCTGTGCTGAGGTCTGTGCCCAGTTAATACAAATTTACAAACGGAAGTGAGAAAGCACTTTCCCAGCATGGCCACAGTCACGGAAAACATTAAGCCAAAGCAGCGGCTGGGTCCCAAAACTAGCAGCAATAGCATCATCTGGCCACACCCAGATCTACTGAATCAGAAATTCAGGGGCATGGGTTCCAGCAATAAAAAATTTAACAAGCCCAGCCGGTGTGGCTTCATGGTTGAGCATCGACCTGTGAACCAGGAGGTCACAGCTCCATTCTCAGTCAGGGCACATGCCCAGGTTTTGGGCTCGATCCCCAGTAGGGGGCATGTGGGAGGCAGCCAATCAATGATTCTCTCTCATCATTGGTGTTTCCATCTCTTTCTCCCTCTCCCTCCCTTTCTGAAATCAATAAAAATATATTTTTTTAAAAATTTAATAAGCCCTCCAGGTGATTCTAATGCAAACTAATCATTGCTATAAAGAAGCACTCTTTCCTTGTATACTGAGCACTTCCTGTGGACCAGGCACATTTCTAAACCTATTAACTCATTTAATCTTCACATCAACCCTGTATAGTAGATATCATTTTTACCCCATCTTACAGATGTTAAACGTGAGGCTACACCATTTAACAAAACTGAAACCAGTCAAGTGCATGGCACTGTGCTGTATTGGGTACTTGGGCACACTAGGGACCTCAAAAACACGTATGACTCTATCCTAATGGCATCCCAGTCTAGAGTAGCCACTAAGAACAAGCGAGATGTACGAAGCAGGTTACAGAAGGAGATATTTGAACCATAAAAATGGCTCTCTCCCAGGAGCAGCAAGTTGGCGTGGCTGCCGGTTGGAGGCTTCAGCTCCTCCTCACGTGGGCCTACTCAGGCTGCTTGCGTGTCCTCACACCCTGATGAACCGTCCAAGGCAAGAAAGTGGAAGCTGAAATGCCCTTCATAGGATTGCTAGATTTAGCAAGGGAAAATGCAGGAGACCCAGTTAAATTTGAGTTTCAGATAAGCAGTACATAATTTCTTAGTGTTGGTATGGCACCTGCGACATTTGGGATGTAGTCATACTAAAAAGTTTTTGTTGGTTGCCTGGAATTCAGCACTAACCGGGCATGCTGTGTTTTACCTGTCAACCCAACTTTTACAACTGAGGTTCAGGAGTCACACACCATGTCTAGTTCTGTGGTTTTTGGCGACCCAGAGCAGCTCTAATTCAATGTGAGAGGAGCCTGCTCAAGGATGCGAATACCAGGAAGTGCGGGTCCTGGGGGCTATTTGGAGGCTGGCTAAGACACCAGAGCTGTGACCTTTCACCAACGGTTTTCTCCAAGGATCCATTCCATTTTCTTACATTTTCCCCAAAAGGAAATGTGATCTTTCAGCACCTATTACAATGTTATAGTATCAAAGCACAAAACCAGAATAATGAGGGTAATTTCCCCTGAAGGAAGGGGAAGGTGAACAATGTAAGTCTTTTTGAAGCCACTTCCTTAACAAGTGAGATCGATGTTTGCATATGTGTCTGACTTTCATATCTATTCAAAATTACAGCTGTACCAACATATGCAAAAGGCTTTCAAACAACAGTGCTGCTTTTCTTATATTCCATTTATGGTTTTTAATGACAACTGTGGGTATTTTAATCACCCTCTATGCAGATCTTTTCATTCCCCCACAACAAAACATTATGTTGCTTTCCTTTTCAATATCTTTAAATCATTATGAACCTTCATTTTCTAGTCTAATAATATTGTTAAATGAAGGCTTACACATTTTCATAATATCAGTAACCTACTCAATGCGCAGTTGTTTTATCAGGTATTTGAACTTCAGAAAGTGCTTGAGCAGAAGTGGAAATATGAACTAGCATTTCTTGATGTTTGGGAACTTTTCATACCTTTAAGCCATGTAGGTATTATATCTTGGTTTCCTTTTTCCCACTGAATTTTATCCCACTAATATACACACTGAACACATCATTTCACTGAAGGTTTTCAGAGACCACGATTTAAATACCAACCTCATTCTGCCTTGCCTCAGGCATTAAAGAAGAGCAGGCCCTGAGTTGGTCTGCAGAGGTAGAAAGTAGTAACCCAGTTTTCACAGCAGGGTTGGCCAGGATCTGAAAACCAGGATGTTGAGTCCTGGGAAACAATACAGCAGCATCAAAAGGCACGATTTAGTTTGACAATGGGGTTAGGGCAACTTGTATTTTAATGGATTAAAAATCAAAGGCTGCCTCTTTCATCAAATCATTCTAAAACCTTACATTAGAATTTCCATTTACACCTCAATTCCAACAAAAGAGTTCTCTGCCTATTTTATTCTGCATTTTATCATGGATTTTATTATGAACTAGAGGCCCGGTGCATGAATTCATGCACGGGTGGGGTCTGACTGGCCCGGCCCCAATTGGGGCTGATCTGGGCCAGGCCAGCTGGGGGGAGGGGACATGGGAGGTTGGCCAGCCCCGCCACCACCTGGTCGAACTCCCTGTCGAACTCCCAGTTGAGGGGACAATTTGCATATTAGGCTTTTATTATATAGGATAGTAATAAAAGCTCTCATTCATTGAGCATATTACATATGTGAAGTATTGTCCTAAATGCCTACATGATATGGGCACTGGCCTACATAGGGTACCCATATAACACTAATCTTCACATCAGCCCCCAAAGCTTGCCTTTCTGTTCCCCATTTCACATATGGTGAAACTGAGGTTCAAAGATACAAAGAAACTAGCCCAAGGTTTCAAAACCATTAAGTGCCATAGTTATAGCATGGCCAAATTTTTTAATTCCTTTTGATGAGAAGGGCTTCCCAGCACATGGGATTTTCCCTTTTTTTAAAAAAAATGTATTGGGGTGACACTGGTTAATAAAATTATATAGGTTTCAGGTACACAATGCTACGATGCATCATCTGAATATTGTATTGTGAGTTAACCACCCCAAGTCAAGTCGCTAAAACCAGTACAGTCCTGGGAAAACCAGGAGGTTCGTCCCCCGACACAGTTGGGTTCAGACTCCAGATCCTTTTGAATTCAAAGCATGTGTTCTTCCCATTACTCAACATTTCTTTGTTGAGTTGTGTACTGTCTATTTACACCCATTACAGCAGCGCTTAGCTTAGCCTAGCCAGTGCTTAGCACATTACAGCACTAAGTAAATACTGATTGATTGAGCAAAAGGATGGGTAGATAATTTCTGTAAGTATGGTTGTATAATGATGATGCCTGTGGTATGGTTAGGAAAGGTTAAAGTCATGGAATATATAATTAACTTTAAGTAGAAAGCTATTAAATGTGCTGGTAGATGCTTAACAACTCCTGTGAACAGGATAGGATGGGTGTTTGGGGGAAGGAGTGGGTAGGCAGCCATGAGCTGTAGTGTTTGCTGATTTCCCAAAATGGCTGATCGCAAGCTACCAGTGCAATGTCACTGAACATGGAATTAGAAAGAAATGTAGTACATTGTTATATTTCCATCACGCAGAAACGATCAATGTAAATAACCTCAAAAGGATAATAGGAAATAATTAGGAAGTGGTAAGTTTTGATGTCTTACATTTGTTTGAATATAATTTATTTAATAGTAAATTCACATAATGTGGTTTATAAGAATAACTGCGTTTAACAACCAGCTCACCAAAATCCTGGAAACTGAACAATCAGTTCTTAGCAACAATTAGCTACACTGGTTGGAATGCTCCTAGCTGTGGAGCAGCCCTGCAGCTTTCTCCCCCTGGCCAACCCCGTCACCAGGCCTGGCCTAAAACTAGAGAGAACACTCCGAGCAAGTATCTCCCTGATACAGAAAAAGAGCAGGGCATACTGTCCAGAGACAAAGTACCCAACGTATCGAGGTGAGACTCTGGAGGAATTTAGAAACGTGGTGGACGATTAACATTTATGAAGGTATTTCTAAGGTTGGCTGAATGTCACAGAAGAAAGCAGTATTCCCACATAATTGTGTGCCTTTATTTTAATTGATTGATGAAAACAGATTTCAGCCAATTTCCTGGAGAATTGTAGGGATACAGCTTAACCTATGTGTACTGATGTATATAGTGCAAGGATCTAGTTATAATATTGTTACATTTACATACTGAAATATAACTAGCTGGAGAAATGTTAGTTTGTGATATTCTGTTAGTTCTATACAACTGTTTCTTCAAATGAATTTCACAAAATAAAATAAATTCATAATTAGGAGTAATTAAGAAAGAGACACTATTAATACTTCTCTAGTTTCAAGGAGATTTACATATATACCACTGTCTCAAACAATGATTTCAGGTATAGTAAGATTTTTTTTTTATTGTTGATGAGCTCTGAACTTTATTTTGAAGAATAATTAACTCTAAAATTATGTCTGTGCAAGTAAAACAATATGGATCCCAATAGCAATAATCTAGCACTATCTCAGTGGAAGGAACAATGACTGAACAAATACGCTTTTCCGGGCAGATCAACTCGACTCCTCATTTTTTCCAGGATAGACTCAAGGCACAAGTGTTCCTGTGTTTGGTGTAAGTTATGTCCCAATTCTCTGCCGCCAAGATTAGCTTCTAGGCATCTCTGTGACTCCTCTCAGGATAAAACAGGATCTAAAATGTCTGTCCAGAAGGTTCCATTGAGATCATGTCCTGGAATTGACCATGTATTCATGTCCAGTGCCACCAATATCTACAAAGACCTTTAGGACCCTACAGAGCAGCTAGGCTTAGAGGGTGCCTTTGGCTCAAGAACCACATAGAGCTAACAAACAGGGCCACCTCATGTATTCCATCAGTAGGTACAAATGAGCCCCAGCCATGTGCCTGATACTCTGCTAGACATTTGGTCTCTGCCCTGAGTAAGCCAGATGAACCCCTTCCACATTGCATCCCAGGGAGCCAATCAGACCCTGCCTGGACTTAACATTGTTCACAGGACTCAGACGTAAGCAAGCTTTGAGCAATCTCTCCTTATAAGGTTACATAGTCACAGGAATTCACCAACAAGACTCACCCACAAGATGGCAACTTTTTTATGTCAAGTTAATTGAGGTAAATCTTATATATTTAAAAAGTCACCTTTTTAAAGAGTACATTTGATGAATTTTGGCAAACGCATACAGTTACATGATTACCACTATCACACTATTTCCAGCTGACGCCATGCTACTGAAACATACCACCTTGAATGAAAATAGTGTTAATCCTGGAACTATCTTATGAATAGCATAAATATGATCAGCATTTAATATTTTACAGGTAGAAGCATTAAATTTGTTCACTGTAAATCTCTAAATATACTTTAATGTTTTTAAGCCTGTTTTGGGCATTCTTCATTTTTAAAATTTTACCAGGCTATAAAAATGTGCTATGCTCCTGGTCTCTCTCCTATGCTGAGAGGAGTTGGCCTACTTATGTGGTAGGTTTAGTGGACAGCTTAAAAAACTGTGAAAAATAAAATATATGCATACAATGATTCTTTTAAAGAAAGTTGAATTGGATTTCTCTTGCACGATCCTCATTGTACCCTGCTTCTCTCATCATCCCCCCCCCCCCCCGCCCCACCAACTCTAACAGTAGCAAGAAGTTTCATCTCATAAGTAATATTTGAAAGCTAGTGGCTCTGTGCATTGTAAATGTACGAGTGACTGGGAATGGCCTGTCTATTTCTCCTCACCTCTGCCTGATTCATCCCATCCCAACTTCCCCCTCCTTGAGAATAAGTGAGGCCATATTATTGCATATTATTGAGGTTTTTCAGGCCTGTTCCATGTCTCCATGATAGCAATGCTCCACCTCAAAAAAAAAAAAAAATTGGTCACAGCATAGGGGGAAAGAATCAATCACTTCAGCAAATAATCAGGCAAAAATTAAGCAAAAATATTTGATAAAGAATTGCAGGCATGGATAGTAGTGGAAAGATAGAACCTTTTGATGAATCTTCCCCCAATTCTGTTCTTGGTGATGTTCTGTGTGCTGCATACTTTGTCTTGCCAAGTGTAGATCTTCTCTTCTGTGAAATGTGAAGAATGCCTCTCTCTCTCGTGGGGTTGTTGGGAGAATGATCTGCTTACCAAGCAGAGCCCCTAGTCCCTTCTTCCCTTCCTCCTTCAAAATTAGTAACTAAACCCTCCTGAAATATTCAAGGCTATTTATAGGCTCAAATTCCACATTTAAATGAAATACATTCAGTAAGAAGGCAGTCAATAATGCTGACCCTTAGCAAAAGTAGGAGACCATTTTGAAAGTACAGATTCCCTCTGGGTGGATTTTGTGTTTCATAGCTTCTTACTTCAAGGAAACAAGAGCCTTGTGAGGAAATCTGTCCCCCGTGAGCACTGGGAACAGATTGTCTTCAATCTAAAGCAAACAAGAAATTGCTTAAGTAAAGGTAGTGACTGTATGAGTCATAAACCACTTTCTCAGATAACAGCCATTAAGTAAGTCTGTGTACAGATTTGACAATTTTTATTTCACTGCCTTTTGACATCCCTTCTGAAAGGTTTAAGAGAACAAGACCTGACTATAGCTTTCAAAAATTCATCACTGAATATTTGTTAACCTTGCTCCCTGTGATAGCTGAAGAACTAAGATAATGCCCTTCAAATGGAGATAAATTACAATCTTTCAAAAGATTATCACGGTCTTAATCGAGTTTGCTCCAGCAGCTGAACAGCCTGTGACCTTGTTAGTTATACAACAAACATATCTGTTTCTTTATGTTTCTATAGGTAGTAGGGTAGGACTGTTCATCTAAATGTCTTTAAAGAATGATGGATTTACTTCAGTTAATGTTTTGTAGATAAAACAAAAGATCCAGCTTATTTAAAAAAAGCCCCTGGGCTCCGGCAGAGGGAAGGTGGAGCCGACCAGAGTCATGTGAGGAGCGACTGGGGTTGGTGACTCTGGGGAGAGAGCTGAAGAGGCGCTGCCAGGGCCCTGGGCTGAGTCATTCCCCCACATGCAGATGCCATCTTTCCTGGGTGCAGCACTACACTCCATAAGACATCAGCCTGAGGAATGCACTAGCCCCACCTTTTGCACTCCCTCTCAACCTTCCCTGTTGAGCTCCAGCCCTGCTGATGAGTTAGCTGCCTGGGCCAGGGTACAAAGGTCTGGGCAGACTCAGGGGATGTCAGTGACTGAGTTGTGTGGCTTTGGGACAGGGGCCATTCCCCCCACTTTCCTGTGAACCTGACTGGAGATCCACTAGCCCCACCCTCCAGTCTCCCAGAGGCCCATCCTCAGATTCCTGGAGGCTCAGACAGACTGAGTTGTGTGACTCTGGGGTAGGGGCCACTCCCCCTACTTCCCCCAAGCCTGACCAGTACCTCCCTGTCATGGGAGATCCACTAGCCCAACTTCCCAACTCTCAGTGACCCTGCCCTGCTGAGATTGGGCTCCTGGCAGAATGTGGGACACACTGAGTTGTGTGGCTCTAGGATGGGAGCCATTTCTCCCTCGGACACACAATGGGTGCAGAGCCTTCCCTTTACACAGCCAACTCTTGGTCTGTTTGGACCTGATAAACTCAGCTGGCCTGGCCCTGATGACTCCCTGAGAGCCCTATCCCACCAGAAAGGTGTGCGAGCATGCAGTGGGTGGCAGCTAGGCCCGGGGTACTCTAGGACATTTGCTGAGTGGCTTCAGGCTCAGCACTGGCACTGAGTTTGAACCTGTGTCAGTCTGGTGAACATCACTCACCCCTACCTGGTGACTCAATGAGAACCTACCTCAGGCAACTCAAGTACCAACAGGTGGCTGAGCCTGACAGGCAGCCAGCAGGCAGAGGGGGGTCTCCGGATGCCTTGGGCCTTTTGCTGACCTGCCCCTGGGCCCAGTGCTGGTAACAGCTGGCCTTGGTATGCAGCTTGGTCCTTCCTGTGCACACCCAGGCTAGCAAAGACAGCCACAAACTGTGGATCGCTTTATAGCTCCAAACAGGTTGCCCAGGGCCAGTCACAGGCAGCGTCTGACATTGGCCTGCACCAGAGTCCCTCCCAAGAGGCTCCAGAACCAACACAGCCAGTGGCCAGCTCCAGACACCAGAGCAGGATCCAATTAGCTTCACAAGAGGCACATTCAAAGGGAGATCTGGGCAGGCACCAGGCCCCACTGAGGCAAATTCCACTTCGTGCGGTCAGCACCTGCCCAGAAGCTCCTTTCAGAGAAAGACAAGTACCATATGATTTCCCTCATATGTGGAACCTAATGAACAAAATAAACTAAGAAACAAAATAGAAAAAAGACTCATAGACCCAGAGAATAGAATAGCTATGAGAGGGGATGGGGGTTGGAGAACTAGGTGAAAAAGGTGAAGGGATTAAGAAAGAAAAAAAAAGTCATAGACACAGACAGCACTCTGGTTATTACCAGAGGGAAAAGAGGGTGGGGGGACATAGGAGAAGGAAAAGGGGGGATTAATGTAAGGTGACTTGATTTGGGGTGGTGAATACACAATATAGATGATATATTATAGAATTGAACACCTGAAACCTTTAATAATTTTATTAATCAATGTCGCCCCAACAAATGCAATTTTAAAAAATGAGTTTCAAGCTAGTTCAGCTATGGTTCAGATTTTTAAAAAATGACTCATGGTAACAACTTTCAGAATTACGGAAAGTTGAGAGACGATTACAAAGACTCTGATACCTGTCACTCAGGTTCCCCAAATTTACCATTTTACAGACGTATAGTGTGATTTCAAGGAAGAGGAAGGTGATTCCAGGCTCAGACACAGGCATCGTCTTATGTAATTCTGTGACAGCGTGCTATAATGCATCTGTAAAAGAAGAGGGATTTCACAATTAACATATTCAGGAGAATGTTAGAGAGTCCATGTTCACAATTTTCTTGAAAGAAATCATTTGCCACTTTTTATCTATAAACGTAGCTACTGCAGGTACATGAACGATTCCAGCATATGGCCCAGTGCATGATAACTACAATTACCACATCTTGGGAAATGGAAGTGCTGTTATCCCGCATGTAATGCTGCCATAGCATGGAAATCAGCACGCCGGGTGTTCAGGACGTCAGCACATCAGCACTTATGCTTCAGCGCCAACTTTCCATGGGAGGGAGGGGGAGCTCGAATGGTATTAATTATTAAATGGTAACATTTAATCCTGGATCCTTATTATCTGTGCCAAGAGAAAACATCTGTGGGCGCTTTGAACAGGCAGAATGGGAGCTTCCATACAGATTCTGTTAGGTTGTGATGAAGCCTCCCAGGGCGCAAGGTAATTTGGGAAGTGAAGCATTTCTTCTCCCACTTACACCCTTCCTCTCTGCAAATGGACGACTCTATGGTCCCAAGGAGGACTTTATGACTTGCCCCACATGACAGAGAAGAAAAGGAGCGGCGCTTCCTTTGAACTTCTGCCTCGTCAGGGCTATTGAAGCGAGTTCAATGCCAATCATCACACAAGAGATCGCTCAGCATTGCTGCCTGCGCCGCTCCAACGGTGGCCGCCATCCCTGTGACAATATCCACTCACCGTGTTCCCGGACACCCCTGGCCTCTCTGGTGTAGTGTTCTTTCGTAAGTGTTCCTGACATTTTGTTTATCTTCCTTCTAAACATTCTGCCAAGATTATGACTGAAAACAAGAGGCAAAAAAAAACCCTCCACATTTCACTTGTTAACGCTGTTGCAAGGGGAACCCTTCAGCTCCGTTCTCCAAACACCAAGACCCTTTCAGGACACGCAAAATCTCTAGCGAATCGTGTGGGCAAAATCAGGGCTGGAGTACCAGTGTGAAAGGGACAAGATACGTTCTCATACATGATGCAACTCAGATGAAGTCAGACTTTTAATCGATGTTCTATTCTCGCCATTGTTTAAATGGCAGTCTTTAGGAAAACACATCGTTCTCTCAGCCTCACAAGTGCACACAGACACAAAGCCCTCATACTCCTCGTGGGGAATACACATGGATGAAAGACAACCCTTCTTGATGTGTGTGGAGGTATTTCTGAGAAAGTGCTTTTAGGATGTCATCAATACAATCTGAGATTTCCTCAGGTAAAACCTAAGGAAGGTAGTTAACCTAATTTGATCCGTTCCAAACATTTGACAAGAAAGCCTTTCCTTTTCCTGATTGCCGCAGCCTAGCCACATGCTCACTTTGTTTGATTTCTGGGACTTGCCTAGCGATGGACGGCCAACATGGAGTGCGTCACCATTCTGTGCTGAAAACAATGCAGCTCATCAACAAAAGGAAGTTTATAAGGAAGTCAAAGAAAAACAGTTCACAAAAGAGCCTGAAGACTGCTTTGGAATTTAAGACTTAACTCGGCATTGTAAATCTAATTTCCACGTTATCAGATTTCTTGTCCTTGCTTTTCATTAATTAGATTGGTTGGGTGCCCTGCCTCGCCCCTTCCCCATTTCTGACATTTCCTTGATCCCTTCACCACCTAATTTGAACCATGCTTTTTCTTCCCCAGACTTGGGTGATACTTAGAAAAAAAGATAGAAAACTTCCAGCAGAATGGCCAAAAGTTTCTGTAGAATCTGTGTATAATATGTATAAATCATTGACCAACACTTAGGCCAGTTTTGCAGACGTATCTTAACTAAAGAATAGCCACAAAAAGTCATTCCACATCTTTATAGATATCCTTCTTAAACACTTAAGAACATCCAAGAATGTAGAGTTCATTGGTTCACTTAAAATCTCCTAGTCTCGTATTTATTTTCTAAGTCTGTAAACGCCTGGGAGCCTCTCCCTTCATTGTTCCAGCATTAAGCTCTCTATCATCACAGTATCTTGTCATCGTCATCTTTGTCATTCCATCTTCTTACCCTCCAGGCCATTAATGTTGTCCCATGTGACACGCTCTCAATACATGAACCCATTTCCTAAACGAACTCCTTAAGACAAAGTTCTTCTGCTCTAGTTGCTCCATCAAAAATGTTCACGTGGCTTTTCTCATTTCTACACTACCACACCTATCAAGAGAGGAACCTCAAATGAAGCCACATTAATTGTAATAGTTTCCCTGACTTCACTTTCTCCCTGCTATTATGAATCCTAGATCCCATGCCAAGCCTACCACTCAACTCTGCAACATTCTTAGATTGTCTCTGAAGTTCTTATAAACAAGAGTTGGTATCAAATAAATATAGTTGGTAATTAGATTTTTAGCCCACATAGCTGTGTGATCTTAGGTATACTATTTCCTGAGCTGCTAGAGTGGGTGTGTCTCAAAAATGTATGTCTACCCAGAACCTTAGAATGTGATCTTATTTGGAAATAGGGCCTTTGCAGATACAGTTCAAGTAAGGATCAAAAGGAGATTCCACATCCAATGTGTGTGCTTATAGGGACAGGAAAGGACACACAGGAGTGAAGACAGAGGCAGAGATTGAAGTTATGCTGCCACAAACCAAGGAATCATAGAAACCACCATGAGCTGAAAGAGGCAAAAAAAGATTCTCCCCTAGAGCTTTTGAGAAAGCAGGGCCCTTGCTGACACCTTGATTTCAGAACTCTGGTACAAGACCAAGTTCAAAAGTCACTACTTATCACCCATTAGTGATGTTAGGGAATAATTACTCAGATTCTCTGAACTTTAGTTATCTTAATTATTTTTAAAAAGTAAAAAAAAAGAAGGGAGATAATAATTTCCACCTATAAACACAAAAATTTCTGGAATCTAAGAAACTCATGAAAAGTCAGAATCTGTGGCTTCATTCCTCCTTTTCCCTTAGACTACTGGAGGTGGTAGAATGGAGGGAGAAACAAGATAATCAGGATATGGTTACTGCAATAAGAAGGCTGACCACTTGCACATGGCAACAGCAGAAGAAGAAGGAAGAGGAGGAGGAGGAAGAGGAGGAGGGGGGGAGGAGGAGGGGGGAGGAGGGGGGGGGAGGGGGGGGAGGAGGAGGAGGAGAAGAAGGAGGAGGAGGAGAAGAAGAAGGAGGAGGAGGGGGAGGAGGAGGAGGAGGAGAAGGAGAAGGAGGAGGAGGAGGGGGAGGAGGAGGAGGGGGGAAGAGGAGGAGGAGGAGGAGGAGGAGATTTTATTATTGTTGTTGTTGTTATGCTGGTATTATCTTTGAGTTGATGTACAATTCTCTAAGTACAGTTTTCAGAAGTGTTGATATTGACAGCACTAAGCCATACCAATCTCTCTGTCAATAGAATTGGTCAAAAATCACATCATCGGTTCTCTTAATTCAGCCACTCCAGATCTACCTCCCACCCTACCTCCATTCTTTCTTTCCTTCTTGCCAACCGTTCTTCCCATCTCCTCTCTCTACATGGTATAGCGCTGCGCTGATGTCATGATTGCGGGTGAGTCTGAAAAGGGAGCAGCCCCAGTCTGCTCAGAGTGACCCATTGTCCTCTAGGCTTGACTGTCAGGAGTATGATAAATCTCATCCCTGGTCTCTGTGGCAGGTTCACTAAGAGCTGGGACAGCTTGCTTGAGAGAAAATATGCAGCGTAGAAATAGGGTAGTGGGTATTTGTGAACAATTCAATGACTCGCAGTGATCCACAGGACCAGGCTGGTGGCTGTAGCCCAGGGTATCATTTCATATGTGGTGACCATAAGACCACCAAAGTATGGCAGAGGAGTCAAGCCAGGGAAATATGCGTCAGGAGCGCAGCCTTGTTCTCAGCCATTTATTGGGTGACCTTGAGTTTGCTGGCATCTCCGGCTTCCGGTGGCCTGAGGAGAAGCATAGGAAATACCCAGAGATGGAAGCCCAAACATCCTGACACCAGGGACTGTCCCGGGGATGCTGATCACTTGCTCAGCAAAGAGTCTGAGGGGATTGCAATGTCCTAAAACCACCCCCGGGGGCTAGAGAAAAGGTTAAAAAGCTTTACAGTGTAGGAAACATATGGCTTTGGAGTCATCCAGTCCTTGGTGTGAGTCTGGTTCTGACATGCACTTGAGTGGCCTTGAGAAAATTACTTCTTTAAGCTTCAGTTGCCTCAAATGTAAAGCAGAGATAAAAATAACCTACCTTGCAGGCTTGCTGTGTGATTTGACTGAAGTTATATAGGAAAGCACCCTGGGACATAAGGTTAGAAACATTTTGATTTTGTCCTTCTTGATTCCCCTTTTATTCCTGAGTTCCTATAAAATCCCTTTCCTAAGATAAAGATGAAAGAACTTTTACATCCCATATGAAACAATCTATTTCTTGTTCATTTAGCATTAAGATCCAAATGGTCCTTTTTATCTTAGTAAAAACTAGAAGGGGACATTAGTAGTATCTTATTCAGATATCCCTGCGTTTTTTAAAACTGGTTGCCATCAGAGTGTAAGCTCCCTCTCCATTTGTCGCTGGGTAAAGTATCCCCTTACCATAAATAAGAACTAAGCTACAGCCTGGCCACCGTGGCTCGGTGGTTGAGCATCAACCTATGAACCACGAGGTCATGGTTCAATTCCAGGTCAGGGCATATGCCCGGGTTGCAGGCTCAATCCCCAGTGTGGGGCATGCAGGAAGCAGCCAGTCAATGATTCTCTCTCATCATTGATGTTTCTATCTCTCTCTCCCTCTCCCATCCTCTCTGAAATCAATAAAAAATATATTTAAAAGAAAGAAAAAAGAACTAAGCTACACATAGAATACATACACTTTGATGATTCTAAATCCTTATTTGTGATGGGCCAAGAGTAAATAGAGAATAAATGATAAATATAGCAAATTAACAGTCACTACGTTATCTGGCGGTGATAATGCTGAAAAGGAGATAAAGAAAAACAAGGTAAAAGGCCAAGAAGTTAATGAAAGATACACAAAAGCAGGGAATGAATCATGGCCTGGAGTGAGAGATTGAAGCTTAAAGAAAATGAATCACTTGGAAGATTTCAGCTTCCAGTCACAGAAAACTCAGCTCAGAATTACTCAGACAGCAGATGTATTGGTTCATCTATCAGGGCGTCTGGATACAGTGAGGGCTTCAGCACTGTTGGACCCTGTGGTTCAACATACCAACATGGGTCGAGGTTCTTGTAGTCTTTGACTCTGCCGCCTGACGTCAGCTCAGCCCGAGGGCTCATTCGGGTTATTCACAGGCTGGCCCCGTAGCCAGCAGAGCTGGGGGGGGTGTTCTTGTTCACAAGCAGGGGGAGAAAGGAACAGCTTCTCGTAGTTCAGAAGCCGCCCACAATCTGTCTTCTTCACTTTATATTGACTGGACTTGAGGCACACACCCACTCCTGGAGAGAGAAGGACGTATCCCTCCGCCAATCAGGGCCTCCCCTGGATTGCGTGGGGGGTGGGTCAGCTTCCTTAGGGGAATTTGGACTGTGTCAATACCTGAGCAAAACTGGAATTTATCAGGAAGAAGAAAGTCTGAATGGGTCCAGGTGAAGTCACCAACCTTGTAATTCTGGAAGATTAGAGAGGTAAACTTTATAAATTTCCAAGGACCAATGTTTTTTCCTATGTGGAGGGAATCACTGGCAAGATCAGATTTAGACTTTTTTTTTAAGTCCCAGGCAGTAAGTTTGCTTTGTTGTGTTTTGTGTTGACTGTGCTGCGTCTTAAACAGGTAG
Source organism: Cnephaeus nilssonii (assembly GCF_951640355.1). Lineage (NCBI taxonomy): Eukaryota > Metazoa > Chordata > Mammalia > Chiroptera > Vespertilionidae > Cnephaeus > Cnephaeus nilssonii. Next base: position 40,589,970 of record NC_137073.1, read on the forward strand.
TACGAAACCTTCTCTCCCTAACAAGTGCATGCAATGACGATTTCCAATTCAGAAGTCCTACTCAGTCAGTTCCCAAGCCCGGGTGTCATAGAGTGCACCCATCACAGTTGTCACCTCATCAAGATCAGTAGATCTTAACCTGACCCAACTGTTGGATCACCTGGGAGCTTATTTAAAATACACCTGCCATGACTCCCTCGAGTGTTTCCCATGCACCAAAGGTTCAATTCCAGGTCAGGGCACATGCCCAGGTTGGAGATTCAATCCCCAATTGGAGTGTATGCAGGAGGAAACCAATCGATGTTTCTCTCTCAATCATTGTTTCCCTCTCTCTCTCTCCCTCCCTCTTTTTCCCTCTCTCTCTAAAATAAATAAAAACATATTTTAAAAATAATAATAAAAGTACACTTGCCAGAGACCCTGATTCAGTAGGTAAGAGATGAGAATTGGACATCTCTATATTTTTAATCCTGGATGAGTGGGAGTTGGAGACTGGAAAAACTGAAGGTGGGGTGGGAGAGTGCATTATATCACTGTGTACTTTTTGTATGGCTTGATTTTTTAAGGTGTATATTATTCTCTTCCTTTCCCTTTTCTTCTTTTTTTCTTAAACCCCCAATGTTTCTGGGGTGCAGCCAGGGCTGAGAACTATTCCTCTATATGCTCAAAGAGCAAGCTTTGGATTAATATACCCTAGAGGTCAAAAGTGTTCAGAGTCATAGAGGGAGCATGCTGCCTCATTAATGAAAATTCCGCGGCCAACGAGGGCATCAGTGCTAATGCCTGACTCAGATCCTGGGCTCATTTCTTCTCAGTTTTCTGCATAGATCACACAGTCTCAAATACACCCTATTTCATGAAATGAAGAAATGTGGGTGACCTGCAAGCTTTGTTTACCGACAGAAAAGTTGAATCCCAAAGCTGCTGGGTTGCCTTTGAGAGAGTGAGCGGAGGGGAGGGATGGTTTGTGAGCAGAATCAGCCCGTGCTGTGCTGCTCTCAGTCCACAGATGGACACACATCTCAATGGCAGAGACCAGAGTAAGACGATGCTGTTCCTTTCAAGGTCTCATTGTGGGTGTTCTTACCAAAGTCTCTTCTAAACCACTGCAGACACTGCTCGATGCTCCTCTTTGAAGTACAGCCCTGAGAAGCAGGAATCACTAATAGGATGTGTTAAAAGCCCTTCTCGCTGGCAATTTAAATGGAGCAGAAGGTGGCTGGAGAGATGTGTTTAGAAACCATTAGAATGGTAGATACTGTTTTCCGAAAGGGACACCCTTTGTTCACTCTTTCATAGCTAGTTATGTTCTGATGGAAATCAACCACAAAGAAAATTCACTGTAGCCTAACTTTCATAAGAATAGACCAGACCGCTTGTGGACACAGCAATTACTGTCTCCTTGTGCTTCACACAGGATATTTTTGAACCTGCATGTAAATCTCTAGATATACCATATGTGGGGAATCGCTCCTCCTATAAGGCCAAAGTCTTAGCTTGACCTAAAGAACTGACTAGAACCCTTTTAGGTAAGAAGTGCCCCTTTGTCTATACGTCTATACTGCACTTTCTTCCACCAGGGCTCCCTCCCCATAGAACCCCTGTGTAGAAATTCCTCAGCAGCCTAACTGGAGAGGAAAGAGCTGTCTGTTTGCAAGATGTGAATGCCAAGTAGTTCTGGGGTCGAAGAGCTCAGGAGATGTTACACCTATGAAATCTGTGTGATGTAATGAGGGACTCGGGCTGAGGAAACATTGATCCTTCACCACATTGCCTACAGCTCCCTTGATGTGGCCTAGCCTTAGCCTGGGCCTAGGCCTGGTGGTTCATCCTAGATGGAGAAAAGATCAGACTAATTCCAGAAACTGATAAAAGAAGGTAGAAGAAGGGAGACTAACATTTCCCTAAGGCCACTTTCCCCATGAATCATTGATAGGATAAAACCAATCCCCTTTCCCCCCTTCCCCAATTTTTTCTGTTCCCATCATCTAGCTGGGCCTTCAGTTTCTAAATATACCAAACTATGATTATTCTTAAGAGCAAACCAACTTCTACAGAATAGATATCTTTACTAACTGAAATTTGATATTTAGTATTCTACACTACCTTAAAAATTAAGGAATGTTTGTTGTTCAAAGAAGGGGACGGAGAACCAACAAGTTGAGCTCCTATTGTGATTCAGACACTTGTTGGGTTTTTATGTTATCTCATTTAATCCTTATAACCATCCTGCAAACTAATTACATCAGATTATTTACTATTGATCCCCAGATGGTGACTACTGTGTGTCATCTCTGCTCTAGGGACCCTTGCAGGCTCTGGGGGCATTGTGATCCCACCAGGAGAGCTCGGTCTGGTGGGAAAGAAACATATGAATGACTAATTATAACACCAAAAGAGGAGGGGGTGCCATAATAGATATACACACAGAAGGCTAGGGGGACGTGCATTTTAAAATTTAAATCTCATTAATGTGGGTACCAATCAAAATGATAGTCTTGCCCGAAGACAAATTCTGTGATAGTTACAAAGGATTCCAATATTTTGATACAATCTTACTAAAAACAGGTGGATAATTAACTAGGAATAAAAGCTGTTCTTTATCGTTTTTTGTTTTTTTGGTTTTTTTTTAGGGTACATTAGGAAGGTGTCTGAATCTCTATTTTTTCTAACAAAGTAACTTAAAATATTCTGAAGAGAATTCATTGATTCATTCATACCCCCACATTGTTGACATGGCTTACAAAAATACATACAATACAAAGGGTAAATGAAAATACTCAGCAGCAAAATGACTCTATCTATGTCGGTTTCCTCTTACTATCTATTTCCTGTTCCCCACAAATAGCTGTTTCCTGTTTCCTGGTGTCAATTCTGTTTGAAGTCACTTGGCCGTCCTGGCAGGCTGGTGTTTCCTCTGGAACTGACTCAGAGCCCTGCGCAGGCCCAGTGCCTGCCTGGTCTCCACACGGGGTCTATGTTGCCTCTTCCTCAAGCACAATTAAGTCTCCTAACTACTCAGGCAGGAACTTTTGTCCCAAACAAATCTGTTTATCAGAGAGCAATTGGATTGCATGTATAGAAGCCTCAACAAACAGGATGTTCCCTTTCAAGTGTTATGGCCTCTTGGCACACATGAGAATAACTCAAGGAAGCACATGATTCTTTCGGACTCCATGGCTTGTCATCAACCACATGATGATGGGAACAAGCGAGGCATCTGCTCATTGACACTTCCTGGTTGAAGTACAATTAGTGCCTTTTATGAATTTGTGCAGCTTTTGGAGTATTAATTTCAGGATGGAAAATCATTAATATTCTTAATTTAAAGAGGAAACCTTTGGACAAGAGTCTGCAGCTATAAATCAATAATAAAGATTTTCTCTGAATTATGATGTTTTCACCTGCCACTGAAATTGGATTTTTTTTTTCTCTTTTCATTTCTGAGCTTTTGAATTTGACTTAACATACTGACTCTGTCAGGTTCCTGTGGTGAATTGATAATGAAATTAGGAGAGGCAGAGTCCATTGACTTAGAGGACCTATGCCATCAGTTAAGTCTCCTCTCTGTTTCTGCAGCTGGTCTGACACCCACTCAATCACCTTGGTTTTGGCACTGGCCTCTGACACTGACACTGGAAGCTGAGCTCAGCATGGAGATGAGGCGGTAAATAGATGTTGTCAAAACACACACACACACACACACACACACACACACACACACACACGTACACACACACACACAAGAAAAGACAGGTGAAAATCAATACTTCCATTAACATTTAGAAGCAGACTTTTCAAAGAACATTTATATGTTTGGCTGGCAGTAATGTACTAAGGATCACAAGTATGTGATTATCACCATGGTGTTATTTTAACTTTCTCTGCATTTGGCCAAGAAATTTCAACAATAAATTTTAAAACTAAAAACAAGCAAAAAACAAACAAACAAATAAACAAAAAAAAAAACACCAACAACTCCCCAACCATGAAAAAAACAACAACCTCTGCCTAGCAAAAAAAATACTGAAATGAAGGTTACATTTTTCAAGAAAGTAGATATGATAAACTTCTAGTACTATACACCAAAATATTAGTCATGTGCAATGAAATATCTGTTCTCTTAAGTCTGTTGTAATAGGCATTGATTTGTATGTATGTCTTCTTTATAATGGCATTACTTTTGCAATGTTTATGACAGAGATGACTGTATTGCAATGAATTGTAATTTTCTGGTTTTGTTTTGTTACCCTCTCATTCTCAGATCTAGGTGTAATTCCTGGCTCCTGTGTTCCCTGGCTCTGTGACTTAGAGAAGCCACTAACCCTCTATAATGCTCAGTTTCCACATGCGTTAAAATGTTTGTGGAAACATTGGGGAGGGGGCATATGATACCTGTGTGTAAATGCCTAGCACAGTGCCTGGCACACAGTAGCGTCTCAATAAATATTATTCCCCCACCTCCTCCCCATTCTGTGCTTCTTCATTTTCTGTTTCTCCCATGTTAGTTTCCTTACTGCCTCTGCTTTACCATCTGCTCTGTACATTCAGAGGAACCCCTCTGGGAAAGGGCGACAGTATTCAATGACTTTGGATAAGGGATCGACCCGGTGGCCTCTCTCCAGTGAAGGGGCTAGACACCTCTCCCACTCCCCTGGCATTCTTTGCCAGCTCCTGTGCACCAGAGCCAAAGCTCGGTAGGACCTCCTGTCATCATTAGGCAGGTGGGGTTGGGGGCCCCTCTCACCTCTGGGTACCACCCAGCAGATAAAGCTTGGACTTGGAAGATGCAGTTACTCTACACTTGAAAGGGCAGGTTTAGAACAAAGGAGTGCCGAGAACCTTGGGGGAAAATGAGAGCTTCTTAGAATCTAAATGCGCAAAAGATAGGAATGTTAATCAGTGTCGGACATGCATCCCAAACTATGGAAGAGTAAACTTCAAAAGTTCAAAGAAAATGTATTTTTTGGTCTCATGGCCAGAAGGTTTTTTAAGGGTGTAGAAAGGTCCAGAAGGAGTAGAAAAAGGAAATTCTGGCTGTACAATAAAAATCAGTCAAATATGAAAGAAAAACTAAAGAAATCAATGTGGTTGCTCAGAGAACTTTCTGAGCTCAGAGTTTAAAAAGAAAGCATGTTGGAAAGATCAAAGAGTTTGTAGTCAAGAACAAAAGCAATGCAATGTCACCAACCTAGAAGAACAGTGTCATAAAAAATCAGGTAAAAAATATGCTTGATTTTGCTGGGGCCAGGGGGGGGGGGGCGGGGGGGGGAAGGGGGCGGAGGGGGAGAATAACAAAAAAAATGACTTTTTACCAATGCCTAAGGAGCAAGAAGAACAAGGAACTATTAGATGTGTTGCTAAGAGATTATGATGTAACGTTCACAAGACAAAGAGAAACTAGAATTACTCAGCTCCTCGATTGCTTTGTCTTCTCCCCCAGAAGAATGACCTTCAGATGAAAATGTAAAGATGGCTGGCAGGTGGGCCTGAGGACTAAAAACGCAATGTCCATTTTCAACAGTGCTACTATTAAGCAGTCAATCCCTCACAAAGCACAAAGAAATTCACAAAACTCTTGATTCCCTCTCTAGAGATGTATATTTCAATTGCGAGGTGTCCACAGGAGGAGGTACATCAATGGCTCCACTACTTTTTTTTGTTAAGTGAGTCTTTTTATTCTTGTATTTTTCATTTTTATAATTGAAGGTCCCTACTGGTCCTGCTTCCATGAGTGGCCACGACCAGGTGGGAAAGGTAGTGGTGGGAAGGGTCCTCTCCACCACACTCCCTGTACACACAGCACTGAACAGACAAGCACAGAGCCACTTTTGTGGTTAGAAGTTGGCAGCATGGAAAAGGGGAGAAACAGGTGGCAAGTTGGGGATGAAAATAAAAAAATACAGCTCCCCCCAAAAAACTGGGGTGCTTGGTAGGGGGAACTTGGTCTGCTTCAACCCAAGAGAAATGAGAAGATCAAAAGCAGTTTGGAAATGCAGCAGTGTGAGGGGTCCCAGCAGGGATCGGCCAGAGTGGGGCCACCCCACAGTGGTCCACACAGGGATAGTGAAGGCCTGAGGTGGGACAGTACAGAGGGGACAGAGAAAGGAGGTAAAGTGGAGAAAGGCTGAGAGGAGAGAATTAACCGAACAACCCATTGCCAAGGCCCTAGAAGATTCAGATGTGCTGTTTGAGGTGAGCATAGAGGAGAAGAGGGTCTCTCAGGTCTCTCAGTACGAAGCAGACAGGATGGGGGAGTGGAGAATGTGAGTGGAGACCTGGCCCTGGAGACAGAAAGTTGAGGATGTTTAAGACACAGTGGGAATCCAAGTTTGCCGGAATCACAGGTTACGTTCAGGAAAGGAGCTGGATAGAGTGACCATGGATGAAGGGATCAGGTCTAGTTCCCAAGGGTTTATTACCTATCAGAAGGTCTGGAATGAGGGCTCCACACATGATGAGGAGCTGGAAGAAACAAGGAGGAGCTGACACCTGCCTGAGTGGGCAGATGAATTGGATGGATGGCATCTAGACTTTCAAATTGCACAATTTTGTGTATAAGAATTCGGTATTCCAAGAGGACTTCTTTTCAACTAATAGATGTGTTCCTGGTGGCAAATTATTTATTTCTTGTCCTGTGGAGTTTTCCTTGCCAGAAGAAAATATCTATTTTTTTCTACTTATAAGACCATAGTTCTCAAGCTAGTACATAGATGAGCTTTTCAATTTGTGTTAAATCAAATCACAGGGAAAACTTTGTATTCAGTCTATAAGGTGGAAACAAAGAACATAAAAATTTTACTGGGTCTTCATTCCAAAATGTGGCATGAGGGACTTTTAATTTACTATTAAACTGCCACAACCAGTTTTTAAACACTTTTTGGTCATTGGTAAACTGATTGTTCTTTAACTGAATCAGCCATGAACAATAAGGACCAGTTAGGAAATACAGATTTCTTTTTCCTTTCAAGGGTTTTCCTCAAAATTCTCAGTGACAGCACTGATAACCTGAATTATCTAGGCTCTCACAATGCAGAAAAGAACCAAAGGAGATTGAGGAGAAAACATTGGCTCATTTTCCCGAGAATTCAGCCAGGCTGATTTGTTCAGTGGTTGAAGAGTAACAGCAACTAGATTAACCACCAGAATGGTCAGTGCAATTAATGCAATTAAAGTAATTAGTCCTGGCAGCTGTAAGGTCAAATAGAGGTAGCTTTGTAACAGCAATCTGCCACTGCAAAATTACTGACATTTCCAACTAAATTATATTCTCTAAATTGTTGCCTTAATGCTAAATAAATAAAGTTATGCTAATGTAGGGACTGATTACAGATTGAAATTAGCACAATTGCTTGTTATACAGTCTGCTAGGGTTAACATTTTTTAAAAACATAATTAATGGCCTTTGCTTACTGTCTCTGGTTATAGATCCTGCAGCTCATTTGCATTCTTTTGCAATATGCTGACGGAGCTAAATGTCTAAGGCAGAAGGACCTCATCTGCAGGCGGAAAAATGCACTTTTCACGTCACCGGGCTAAAGCTTGTTATGGTTTCAGGCCAGTGTTAATAACATAGATGACCAGAAAGAGAACGGATAAGAATGAGGCTCGAATCCATTTTTCTTTTCAGTCTCGTCATCCAAGCCTTTTCTGGAGTCAATGTGAAATGTAATTGCTCTTTTGACCTCTATCTTCTCTCTCCCCAGGTCTGAGGAAGAGCTACACTGGTTGATTATTGCAGGACTGAAAGGCACTCTGACCTTGTCAACCACACGCCTTGCAGCTTTCAATGTTGCCCATTATACTGAAGGCAGGCAACTCCTGGAGAGAGGCGGAATCTACAGGAGAGCTGCTCCCCGGGCAACCTGCCAGAAAAGGCTTCATCAGCAGCAGTTCAGACGTGGCCAAACAGCTCAGGCAGCAAAGGAAACAGCTTAAGGGGGGAAGCAGAGTATATAAAAATATTGTTAGCACACAGCCTAAAGAGCTCTCAGGCATCTGCGCGATAGAGCGCCTTTGCTAATACCACCCCTTGTCATCTGCCTGAACTGAAGATCCACCTGCGAGGGTTTGCCGAGGAAGGAAGCAGCAACCAAAGTAAGTGCAGCTCCTAATTTCCTAAAATGGGCTGTCGCTCGCTCAGAAGGGTTTATGATATCACTCTTAGGTAAATAGGAATCTAAAGTGGTTTTCTAGCAAAAAGTAGGTCGGGATATTTAGTTACAACAATTGTTCTATATTATAAATTATTCACTGCAAACCTGGTTGGATCATTTTTAGAATTTATGGTTAACGGAAGGATTAGGGTACAGCTCACAATGAAATCCACCTTTCTCTTTTAAGCTCTCCAGTTAAAAGGAGGCTTTCTTTAAAATCGGGTGTGGGTTCTTTCATATCTGTTAGTTCTACGCCAAGTTTATTCAGCCAAATTTTATTGAGCATTTATTATGTGCCTAAGCATTGTGGGAAAATAAGTGACGTGTGGAGTGTGCCTGTGAATCAATGAGCCTGGTTGACCACACAGATACAGACATGGTGCCGTTTGCTTTGTCATTCCATGTCATTCACTGAGGGCCTGCGAGGCATGGTGTTTGGTCCTTTAGATTCCAGTTTTCACTTACGTTTTACAGTAATTTTCAGGTTTTTATTGTCATCCCCACTTTAGGAAGAATAGATTTACTCTAGTAGTAAAGGCTTTGGAATCGAATTAGCCAGACTTGGGTTCAAATTCAATTCTGTCATTACAATCATCCTCACTTATTTATGGAGGGTACATTCCAAGACCAGTGAATGCCTGAAACCAGGGATAGTACCGCACCTCGTAGGTACAGTCATGTGTCTCTGAATAACGGGACATGTTCTGATAAATGTGTTGTTCGGTGATTTTGTTGGCGAGTGCACTTACACAAACCTAGATGGCATAGCCTACTACACACCTAGCCCATCTGATATAGCTTTTCGCTCCCAGGCTACAAGCATGTTACGTTACTGAATGCTGTGGTCATCTGTAACACAATGGTAAGTACTTGTGTATCTAAACACATGTAAACATAGAAACATACAGTAAAAATACAGTACAAAAGGTAAAAAATGGCACACCTGTTTAAGGGCACTTACCATGAATGAAACTTGCAAGACTGGGAGTTGCTTTGAGTGAGTCAGTGAGTAAGTGGTGAGCGAATGAAGGCCCAGGACATTACTGTGTGATACTGTAGACGTTATCAATGCTGTCCCACAAGTCCTCCCCCTGCTTCCTTATGACAGGGTCAGAAATAGAACAGCGAAGCTGTCAGGGTTGCTCCATGAACGGGGATGTGGGCTGTTGAAAATATCGAGAGAAACTGACAGGGTAAGGTGTAGGTCACAATAATAGTGACTGTCAGGAGGGAGTGAAAGGTGGCCTGAGGATCAGTCAGAATAAGAAACAAGATGGAGAGATAAAGGAACCTAGGGGATTGTCCCGGTAATGTGGTTTTGGCTGTTGCAGGTTGGAGCAGTGGTCAGATTAACATGGAGAGGTTGTAGATCTAAGGATTCCATATTTTGACTTTGGAAATTTGTTTTTGTCCATTGATCCTGTTTGGCACCAAGGGCTCTCTCTGGCATTGAATTGATGGAAGAAATAAAACTTATCAATGTTTAACATCATTACAACCTGAAATTTTCCCAAAGTGCAGAAACAGGCAGGCTCCACACCACCACAGAAAGCTTTTACTGAAGTGGCAGAGGCACTTCATAGTAAGGTAGCTCCTGTGGCCCAGTGTCCTTGTACAGGATCTTAGGTTCTCAACCAAGAATGTATAGCCATGTACTCAGAAGACCCTCAGGCCAGATCTGGGAGGGCTGTAGCACCCTCTGATTATGTAGCCCTGGGGACCCGGGCTCCTCTGTGTGAAACAGGTTGGGGGCTGACTGGGATGTCATTTGTGCGCTCACAGGCCGCTCAGGAATAGTGAAATGGGTATGCGAATAGAACAAAACTTCTTTTCTCCAGAGGGAAGTCAGTGGAGCCCCAACCAGACAGTGAACATTTGCATGTCTATCAGTTACCTATAACACACAAAGTTGTAAAATACCTCAACAACAATGAAAGGCTAGACACTGATAACAGGAAGGGTGTGCTGTATGCAGACAAAGCCTAGTTTCCCACTGAAGCACAATGTTTTTTCTACAGTGAAATAGCTTCAGATGGAGGATGGCATTTCCTTGTGATTTCTGATCCTGAGCAGGATAACTGCGGAGGATCTCAGTGAGGTCTTGATGGGAACAGGTATCATCTGGGAAACTTTAAAAACAGAATTACCACCTCCAGCCTGCACGGAGGATTCTAGTAAATGCTCTGAACAAGCAGAGGGCCTCTTCAGTTACTTTTCTTTCTTTCTTTCTTTCTTTCTTTCTTTCTTTCTTTCTTTCTTTCTTTCACACATATTTTTATTGATTTCAGAGAGGAAGGGAGAGGGAGAGAGAGATAGAAACATCAATGATGAGAGAGAATCATTGATCGGCTGCCTCCTGCATACCCCACAGTGGGGATCAAGCCCGAAACCTGGGTATGTGCCCTTGGCCGGAATCGAACCTGGGACCTCTCAGTCCACAGGCTGATGCTTTATCCACTGAACCAAACCGGTCAGGGTGTGACTTTCTTAATGTGGTTTTAAGGGTCATGAAACTATTAAAGAGTTTAATTCACCAAGGACACAGGACCGATGTGCACATTGAAGGCACTCGAAAGTCAAAAGGAAAAAAGTGGGAATTAAATAAATAAAAGTAGGAAAGAAATAAAATGGGAATTAAAGAAATATAAGAGAGATAAGAATCAGATAAGGAAGAATGGAAATACAGACTAAGAGAGGAATCAGCTGGGACAGAGGAGTGCCAAAAATTCCTCCTTGTTAAAAATACCATCTCTATCTCGTGCCTTTATAAAGAATATGAATAAAAAGAAACGTTATTTCGAAAGCTCTGCTGCTTTGTAGATTTCCCACCTGCACTGGAAATCTAATATGGTCAGATGTTTTATTAACGTAGGGAGCTCATATTCTAATTCCATTATAATATATGAAATGCTCTCAAACACACTGTTTCTACAATTTACATGTTAAGGTTTTGTCCTCTCTTCTACACTTATAACTAGTGGCCCGGTGCACGAAATTTGTGCACATTAAAAGGGGATTAATTAGAGGAAATAATTTAATATTACTATTTGCCCTTTCTCTATAATAGAAGTGTCAGAGATGAAAGAAAATTAGTAAAATGTATATGAAAACCTTCCTCCTGTCAGAGTCTGGGGCACACCATGGGACCCAGAGTCAAGTCCCCACCCACCCACATGCACCTCAAAATTGTGTGAGACCTAGACCCAGCCGCCCCCCATCATTGGGCTAGATCCAGACCCAGCCAGTCCCACCCTTGTCAAGCCCCACGGGGCAGGGGATGTAGACTCAGGTCCCTTGGCCCAGTGCCAGGATGGGGGCATGCCTTGAGGTTCCCGTCAAACCCTGCCAGGTGGGGGACACGGCCTGAGATCCCCTGTCAAGCCCTGCTGGGTGGTGGGCATGGCCTGAGGTCCTCCGTCAAGCCCCGCCAGGCGGGGGGTGCAGCCTCAGGTCCCCCGTCAAGCCCCGCTGGGTGGGGGGCGTGGCTTGAGTTCGCCCAACCCAGCACTGGGGGTGCACCTTGAGGTCCCCTGTCAAGCCCCGCCAGGCAGGGGGGTGCAGCCTCAGGTCCCCTGGCCCGGTGCTGGGGTGGGGGGTGCAGTCTGAGGTCCCCCGGCCTGGTGCCGGGGTGGGGGGCGAGGCCTGAAATCCCCTGACAAGCCCCACCTGATGGGGGGGGGCGTGGCCTGAGGTCCCCCAGCCTGGCGCTGGGGCGGGGGGGGAGCAGCCTGAGGTCCCCTAGCCCAGCACCAGGACGGGAAGTGCACCTTGAGGTCCCCCATCAAGCCCCGCCAGGTAGGGGGCATGGCCTCAGGTCCCCTGGCCTGGCGCTGGGGCACAGGGCGTGGCCTGAGGTTCCCTGGCCCGGTGCCAAAGCTGAAGGTTCGGCCTGAGGTCCCCTGTCAAGCCCCACCCAGGCAGGGGGTGCGGTCTGAGGTCCCCTGGCCTGGCACTGGGGCGGGGGGAGCCGCCTGAGGTCCCCTAGCCCAGCACCAGGAGAGGAAACGCACCTTGAGGTCCCCTGTCAAGCCCTGATGGGTAGGGGGCGCAGCCTGAGGTCCCCTGTCAAGCCCTGCTGGGTGGGGGACACGGCCTGAGGTCCCTTGTCAAGCCCCACGGGGGCAGGGGAGGGCGTAGCCTCAGGTCCCTGCTGATTGCTCGTTAAGGCTCCTTATGGGAACTTGGCTTCAGCTGTGGGTGCAGCCATCTTTGTGATGGAGTGATGGTCAATTAGCATATTCCCTCTTTATTAGATAGGATGATCAGTTGAGAGTTTAAATCGAAGTCCTTTCTATTGTAATTATTTTAAAAAACACAATATTGTAAATGTGCTAGACTGAAAGAAATAATAGATTTTTATAGTTCTTAGAGGGAAATGTGTGAAAATGCCTATCCAGGCTTAGCTTAGCAAATAAAATGAAATGTGCAAAAGAAATAAAAACTGAGATGTGAGAACATTGCCGTGGTTCTAGGACAATTGTCTCAGTAGGGTGATACCTGTGATGGAGGAAAGATGGCATAGAGCCAGGGCGAGCTAGACCTTCTATTTAGTAAAGCTTTATAACTTCCCGAAATACTAATCTGGAATCACTCTTGAAATAAAATGTGAAGAAACTAGGTAACTCTCACAGGCCAACTCAAAACGGGAGGCACTCTGGTCTTGACTGACTCCTTCAGGACCGATGGGCACCAGGAAAGGAAGGAAGGCCCCTTGGTTTTCCCAAGTGACATAGCGCAGCTGGTCACCAAACCCCCGGTTGGCAGTGCAGTCACTGTGTTTGGACAAGTCAGAAAGGGTTAAACCAGCTAACACCATGAAACAAGTGAAAGAATGTTATCTGAGCCTCTCTGCAGTCAAAATCACAAATAAATTGTTTGAACCAACAGAATAGTTCTTTTCATTGTTTTAACCTAAAGGATGAAGGAAAAATAAATCAATGTCAGATTTAAAAAAAAAAAAAAAGCTTTAGTAGCTCAGATCAACACAATATATAAAAATGAAAATAATAATTTGCTTGTGGGGAGAAGAGAAAGCCAATAAACTCATAGTAGCTTCTTTCTAATAGTGCACATTTTATTTAAAAAACAAACAAACAAACAACTTTAGAGTTATTATTCCTCTTCTGATCTTTCCGAAAGCTAAGAGGTGGACCAAAATCTACCCAAATTGCACTGCTTTCTATGTGACAGGTTTTAAATAGTATCATGCACATACCTTCTAACTTTTGAAAAGCCCATTCAATGTTTTATATAAAGGCTAGTTATCAGAAATGGGCAGAGAGCACACTGCTATATATAGCAACCTAATTACTGTCGTGCAAATTATCTCCTCTGTGTAGTGTTAGAACAATGAGACAAAAGGTTTATCTTGACAATGTTTGAATTGATTCAGAATAGCCATAATTTCTCCATCCACAGGCAGGGGGAGGAGGGAAGAGCTCCTTTAATTTCAGTATCAGCAAGTCCTTCCTGTTCATTTGCATTTGGGGAGTTTTTCCACAGCGTATTCACTGGCTCGTGAGATAATGTGTCCCTGCGCGATCAGATAAGAGCGGGATAGAATTGCTAATGATGAAAGGAGGCAGCACCAGGGCAAGAAAGCAAAGCAGCCCTTCCTCTTCTCACCTGATCTGGGTGGATCTGAATTTCAAACATCTCAGTTGTTTGTTTGTTTTTCTCATGGTGATGCGGGTGGGGGGGGGGGGGGCGGGGAAGGGGGGTGCGTATTTTTCAAAGCTAGGTTAGGTTATTGCAAATTGAGTTCTACAGATTGTTTAAGTGCCATTCAAAAAGGAAAGTGATGTCATCATGCTGACTGGCTGTTCTGTTCTGGCTATTTGTACTTGTCCCTTAATACATTGAGGACAATTTAATTCAGCCATCACTCAATACTCATCAGCTGTTTTCCAGGTACTATGGAAATAATCAACACAAAGGTCATGTCCTTTAAAAAAAAAAGTGAAATAGAAAGTTAGAAAATTGTTATTCAAAGGAATGTTGAAATTAATGATTAGAGTAACGGGTATTTCTGGTACCAGAGCTATCAGAAGAACACAGATAAAAATATAGGCCATATTTAAGAAGTAAAGATGAGCCTTGGCTGGCTTGTTCAATGTTTAGAGCATTAGCTGGATCACTGAAGGGTCACTGGTTCGATTCCCAGTCAAGGGCAAATGCCTGGGTTGTAGGTTTGATCCCCAGTGCCAGTCAGGGTGTGTGTGGGAGGCAGCCAATGTATGTCTCTCACATGGGTGTTTCTCTCTCTCTCTCTCCCTTCCTCCCTCCCTTCCTTCCTCTCTTCCACTGTCTCTAAAAAATAAATAAATAAATAAATAAATGGAAAATATATCCTCGGGTGAGGATTAACAAACAAACAAAGTAGAGGCAACATTTTATCCTGTGCTGTCTTCAGGTTGTTAAAAAATAAAATTCAACTGAGTAAATTTTAAAGATTAGATTCTTTTATTCAGTGATTCATGAATTGGGCAGTATTCCATCTAGCGAATATAAAGAAGCTCTGCTGAGCTGTGGAAAGAGGAAAGGTTTTTAAAGGTAAAAAGGAGGCAGAAAAAAAGGAAATTATTAGAAAAGAATGCATTGTCTATGGGGCAGATTACCCAAGTGCTGACCAGGTGACTCCTGAGTGACTGACTAAAGGTTACATTCCTCGGAAGCTGAAACTGCGTTTCAGTTAAGTAGTAAAACTTAGTTTGCTGACTTGGGGCCTAGCACAAGTGACTCCATTTTGGGCCTGTTGTCTCTTTTTGAACAAGGTAAACGTAGAGATTCACCCAGAGTGCTCAGTGGACAGCAATTCAAGGCTCCCTAGGACAAGGCAGGAAGCCAACACTGGGCACCAGAGCTGAGAAGCAGAGCTGAGCGTTGTCATGAGTTCAGGGGCTGCTGGCCTACAAACTAGACCATGAACCTGGCCCTCGTTTTTCTTTACTGTTACTTTACCAAAGTCTCCAGACAGGAAAACTGTGTCCTTGTAGGAAAAAATATGGGAAAGCAACAGCATCATGATCAGCATTTCATTGACATAGGTAATATGGACACAAAGACAAACATTCTTATATAATAAAAGGGTATTACAATAATGCACAAGGAAAGATTGTTTTGCTTTGACTTACCTGGGAAAGTTTTTAAAGGTAGCTTGGAAACATGAAGCACTGGATTGGCTAACCTGACATAGGAAGATTCGGCAACTTTTCATCTATTGCCTGCTGACCTTTGGGTCAAGTACTTCCCTGGGATGGAGAGCGCTAGTGTGAGCAGCATGCCAAATTTGAAGCCACTAGGCACCAGTACTCAAGTTGGCTACTAAGACAACACCTTTATACCAGCTCATGGTGATGGAGTCTTGTTTGGTATTGAAATCCACCAGGATGAATAATGACATCCTGTGCCTTGTCACCCCTGGAGAGCAAAAGGAACTAAGAAATAGAGTCTTACATAAAAAAAAAAAAAAAAAAAGTGGAACATTGAGGTTCACTAAACAACTGTTACAAATGAAATGTAGCTCCAATCAGGGAATTTTTCAAGGGCTATTTGTCCAAGGTGAGAATATAATAACAATAATCCTAAAATGTAAAACTACAATGATGAAGGAATCTCCTGCAACCCTCCACCTCCCCATTCTAAATGTATTCACTTCCTCAAAACATCAGACCTTAAGACTAACCCACCAAGAAAAAGCAGTATTGTACCACTATTTTTCAGGCACTGCACTACCCATTTTTCAACCACAATCCGCTGTCCCACTGAGCCCAAGCCTGAACTAGGGCAATGGCTGAGGAGGTAGAGAGAAGTGAGTGGAGGAAAGACTGACAAAGATGGATTGTGTATATGGCCAGGAGGTCGGGGTGATGTAAAATAATGTTTCCAAGGTAATTCCTAAACTTCTGAATGGAATGATGATGCTTTTATTGAGATAGGAACGCTGGAGGAAGACTAGGTTTGGAAGAGAAAGACCATGATAGGGAAGAATCAGAAAAGAGAAGCATCCTGAAAACAGAGGAATGGAAAGAACTGATGGAGGCCGGACCCAGAGAAGAGTGTAAGGCTGAGGGTTAACCTTAGAAAGAGAAGGATGGACACTCTTCCTCTAAAGTAGAAAACATATTGTTCCAGGCTAGGAAACTCCTTCCTTAGTAACAGGGAACCAACGTTTACCGATGGTTTTGCATGTACCTAGCATGATGCTTCAGTGCTTTCTCATGTTAGGATGCTGTAAAAGAGAACAGGCTATCATATGATGGCCTTTATTTTCTTTGTGTCTACAGGACGAGGATGCTGGCTAAGATTATAAAAATAGAGATCAGATTAAAAGAAGAATACATTTGGGGGTATGCAGTGAGGAAGGTGAAATGAAAATGACTAGGGATTTTAAAAAATGAGGGATGCCAAACAGTATTGAGTATTGAGAGCTGGATATGCATAGGTGAATGTCTTCAATTTTTTTTTAGACAAACTAAATGCCATGTCAACATAATCCAGGCTCTATAGCAATCAGAATGGAAAATTGTCTTAATTCTTAAAATGCTTGCTTATATTCTTTAAAAGCTAGGCTGAAAAAGAACTGAGAAAATGGAAGATACATATTTCTGAGCCACTGCTGGAAAGTATGGAGGATTCTTCAAGCCATGCCCTTCCCAGGTCAATAGGCTGAACACCAGTCTGTGTTATATTGGTTCAGACACCCTGCAGCATTCCCAGGGGGTTAATCGCACGAATTAGTAGCAGGATCCCTGCATAACTCCACGCGCTCTCTTCACAGGTGTTATGCGAATCTCTGAGCGGTACCGTACAAAGGAATACTAGTAAAAGCCAATCTGCTCCGATGGACCGAAAATGTTACATACTTCGGCAAAAGCAGTTTAATAATCCCTCTTTTAATGCCCAGTGGGACAAGTAAGCTTATTCAATTTAACAAGCATTTACCATCCCCCCCCCCCCTCGGAGTGAAGCACGGTGCTGGGCACGGGGGGGGGGGGGGGGGAGGGGGGTACTGTGACGATGACGATGATGACGATAGAGGCTCAGCTTCCTGGAGGGCTTCCTGTGCACCAAGCGGTGTTCTAAACTCCCTACATGCATCCACCTCAGGAAGTCCTTCTAACCACCGACTGAGGCAGGTCTAATCCCATAGTACAGAAGCAGAGACTGAGGCATGCTGGTCACTCTCTCTACTCCCCTGAGGCTCAAGGCAGTGAGGGTCAAGCCTGCAGGGAAAGAAAGCTTCTTGCCTCTCCCACTCTCACCGTAAAGGTGTGAGCCAGGAAGTAGAGTAGAGCTCAGAAGTTACCAGGGAAATAAAGTAGTCTTTTATAGAAAGCCTGGATGTTGAGAAAATAAACCAATCCTTTATTTTCATATCGGACCCTATTAAAACATATAATACTGGATTATCTTGATGGTTGTAAAAATGTATTTAGAAGGGTTACAAACAGCCTTGTAAAAAAAAGTTGCCTTTTGATTGTTGATTGTTTTGGTTAATGGGTAACTGCTGGGGCAGCCATATACACAAGACAATCTATTTTTTTAAAAAACCTCAAGATGTCTTACAGAAGTGTGAGTGCTTCTAATGAGAACATGGAGTGAATGTGTAAAAAAGTGTTACGAAAACATTCTATTGTGATAATTCGTATTTTATTCGAGTCTCTTCTAATTAAAAACAATGAAATTATGTCTACTGAGAAATATCCAGAAACATTGTATATTTATATCCCAAGACAGTTTTAGGAGCTTCTCTAATACCAAACTTTTTAAGAATCATTTCTGTATTGGAGCCATTCTTTCACTAAAACATCTACCTATCATTCCATTTAATTGCTAATATTGGATTTCTTTTAAGCCCACCAAAAAAAAAAAAAAAAAAAATGTCAGCTACCACTTGCAGCCTCAAGAGTATATACAAATCTGTTATACCATCCTTGGAGGAAAGCTTGTAAATGTTTTAAGTGTTTATGCTGAGTTTATTAACATTATTTAAATAGTGATATAACCAGTGCTGATTTGCCACTACTACCTTGGAAATATTTAAACACTTTTATAACTTGGCTCCGCATTCCAGTTTTATCTCTAAAATTCATGCTTTTAGGCTCAATTTATGCCTGTCAACAAGTAATGATCATAGATGTGAGCTGGCTCATAATCCAGAGGTACTAGGTTACAATGTGTTACCATGGAAACTGTGTTTTATTGCATTTTCTCTTCTTGATTTAAGGCATTTGACAATCATAGCAACTGTTTGCCAGTCTTCCCACATCATAAAAAATTCAAAAACACAAACAAGCAATGGCGGGGGTGGGGGTAGAAAAGAACAGTGTGTGTGTGTATGTGGGGGGACCCTCTACTGTTCTCGGACCTCAGTAGAAACATAAAAAAGAAAAGACAGCCTTATAGTTAACATGGACCTTCTGTGAATAGTTTATCTCTCAGAAAGTCCAGGCGTGTTGGAAAATTCAATCAGTGGTTAGTCATGGAATGGACCTGTCTGCCTGTGTTCATTTTGTTTATTGCATCATATATCTTTTATGATCCCTGGGACTTTAGCCTGAAACAGCATTTTCTTTAACAAGAGCCATGTTTCCTTTAACGCTGTTTATTGCATCGGAAACATTACTCTTTGAAATCAGGGTACGTTTTCTATCGAGCAAAGGTCTGCAACCAAATCTTGCATGAATGTGTTTATTCAGGACCTAGAGCTAAAAAAAAAAAAAAAAAAGGCAGTGCGTCTAGTTCGTGTAGCATTAAGCACTTTGCCAGTGTTCAGCTGAGGTCATTGCCGCATTCCTCGCAGTCTTAAGGCGAGTCCAGATTAATCACGTGCACTAAACCTTGGAAGGGAGCACGTGAAAGGGATCTCACGCTCGACATTTCTTACAGGACAGAGAAGGGAGTGTAGCAAAGGGGCTCACTGGGCGGCAGCTTGTCTTTTTACTGCCTGCGGTCCATACAACCACTGTGAATTTGTAGGCTTCCTTTTTCCTATTTCTGGGAGTTTATAGGTCAAATTTAAGGTCTTTCTGAGCATTCACCAGGAAGACTCATTCAGGAAACTTTTTTAGTATGTGCTAACCACCAGGCACTGGCTGGGATCTGTCCATACAAAGATGAATGAGGCCCAGTCCTTCCCCTCCCGCCTCCCCCAAGAAGCGCATGGTCCACCCAGGAAGGCCGGGTCCAGATGTGCACAGTGTGCATAGAGGCGGGGATGATGAATTGTGAAGGGAAGTCAGAAAAGACTGTACTGAAGTAACTTTACAGGGGAGAGAGGGGAAACAGTCAGCCAGAGGGAACAAGCAAGGTCTAGTGAGTGTCCTCAGACTAATCAGTGATTTGAGGGGGCCCCTCGGGGAGAGCTGAAGGGAGCAGCAGAAGATGAGGTTGTACAGTAAGTTGGGGCCAGATTGCAAGTTTCTGAACATATTCTTTTTGTTTGTTTGTTTTTTGTTCATCTTTACCTGAGGATAATTTTTTTCCATTGGTTTTTTAGAGAGTGGAAGGGAGTGAAAGGGGGAGAAAGAGAGGGTGAGAGAGACACATTAATTGGTTGCCTCTGGCACATGCTCTGTCCAGGCCAGGATGGAACCTGCAACCCAGGTACATGCCCTTGACCGGGAATTGAACCTATGACCTTCTGTGCTCAGGCTGAGACTCTAACCACTGAGCAACACCTGCCAGGGCTGTACTTTATTCTAAATGCAATGAGAAGTCTGTGAAAAATTCCAAGTAGGAAAATTTGAGTGCTGAGATTGCATTAGAAACCGACTGAAATTTGGGTTGAGGGCAGGTAAGAACTAAAATCACTGTCTTCAAAGAGGAGGAGAAAGTCATCCAAAAAAGTGATAACAGATGAAACTTTACCATAGAATAGAGCGAGAGAATATTTCATGGAACCGGATGTAACAGGAATAGTCAACTGAGTTCCTGAAAAAAGCCAAAGGGTAGATCGTGGAGAAAAGGACCCTAAAATGATTCTGAGGGATCTAGCTGGGTTGAATATGCAGGTAATAATGCCATTCATCAGAGCATCCGAGGTCATGGGAACATTAAAATGTGATTTCTATTAGGACGTTGGACAAATATATGGCACAATAGGACTGGATAAAGTGATTTGAAGGTGATTAACTTATACTTGGTTGTTAAGTCATAGTGGAAGATGAGAATGTCTAAGAGCAGAAGGTAGAACAAGAAGGAAAGATGGTCTATGGAAGAGTTTCTGAGAAAGAAATTACTTCTCATTTGTATGATAGTTTTTACAATTGAGAAACAATAGTAGAGGCTTGAGGAATTTTATGCTTTTCTCCACCTAAATGAAAAGTAAACGTGACACATAAAATAATACTTTCTAAAAGAGAGAGTTTTAAGAAAAATTATTAGATTAAAAATATTTTACCACTGGTTGCTTATATGTACATAATTTCATCTGTATTTAAGATGCTAGTGAGTTTAGATTTAGAGAGTAATGTTTCATATAAGAGGCTAACATTATTTTGAACCATTGCAGCTTTAAATGTTCATAATATGCATATTTAAATATGTTCTTATATTGTATGTGACAGATTTACATACATCCCATGTCACCATCATATACTTCCACTAGATTTATTTATTTTAAAAATACATTTTATATTCCCATAAAAAAGAGAAATTAAATCATAAAAACAAAGTTGGTGTTTATAATCTAACTTGTACTCCTACAAAACAAACAAACACACACAAAAATCAGAGTTCATGGCTGTTTTTCAGTGTTGAGTACAGAGAAAAGGCTCAGTTAAGAGCTTAGTCTTTGCTCATGAAACCTTGCATTTCACAGACTAAATTTTCCTAATAACCTACTTATAACAAATGCAAGATACAAAACTGTTACTTTCTAGTAAAGCAGAAGGTTGAAATTGTATCATCTCTGTTTGACCTCACCTGCATTAATATTGAAAATGTAAGAACTGGTTATCATCCAGGAGCAAACCCACTCTCTATGAGTGGATCTGAAATGATGACACAGTCCTTGCATTCAGGGAATTAATTCTCTTGGTGATAAATCTCAGGGTGCTTTTGTGACTGGTGCTCTGTACTACTCCAGAGGGAACATTCACACCCAGGCTACAATGTAGCCCTGGAGCAAACCCAACCAGCCAGTTGGGATCCCCATCTCCCTGCTCAGTGATTAGCTCAGAGATTGGCATGCGACCCAAGCAAAGCGGATTAGAGGTGAGGACAGTGTTCCTTGCAACTTCTAGGATGTTTGCTGGAACTTCTCTCTTCCTGAGAGTAACCAAAAGGAGCCCATCTTCCTTCTGGATTATGGGGTGTGAGGCTGAGGTCAGAAGTTGCCTCAGGGGGTTGACACTGGGAGCTTTATGCCTGGCATTGTTTAGTTCCAACATGTGGAGCATGTGAGGAGGTGGACAGAGCAGGGGCAGGGGGGCCCGGGTCCTTAGGGACACCATAGGAGCAGTGGTGCGAGCCTCTCACAAGGTCAGGACTTAACTCACTGGCATAAGCCCATCAATTCCCTTTTTTGTTGTTGTTAGTTTGTTTACGTCAGATTGAATGGGATTTGTGAGGAACATTTATTTATGTATGTTTTTATTAGAGTATAGTTGACATACAATATTACATTAGTTTCAAGTGTACAACTTAGTTACTCAACACTTACACAGTTTATGATGTGATCACTACCACAAGTCTGGTAGCAACCAGCTATCACCATACACATGTTTTACTGTTATGATATTGTTGATTATTGAGTGGGATTTCTTGTCACAATTGCAAGAATCCTGATACCGTAACCAACACTAACATGTCCCCTAGATGTATCTTTGATGCCCAGTCAGGAATCTACTGGTCATGCTCTTTAGATGTGTGTTCCAGCTGAGGGTCAGGGAGAGAACAGAAAAGCGCAGCCTCTCTGAGCACTTGACCTCTAAGTGCAGAGGGGAGCCAGCTGCTTCCCAATCCATCAGTTCTCATTCAACCTGAGTGGAGATGGTGACAAAGAGAATGGATATTAAAAGGAAGTGTTTGGCATTCAAATCGAACCTCCCAAGGGACTCAACACTATCCTCTTAGATTTGGAGGTCTTTTTGTTTTTTATATCCTCAGTGACACATAGAAAGGTGCTTAGCATTTATGCAATGCTTGATAAAGTTTTGCTTTAAATGTGTTTTTATTGTGGTCAAACACACATAGCCTAAATTTACCACTTTAGCCATTCTAAGTGTCCTGTTTAGTGGCATTAAGTATATTCACAATATTGTGACCATCACCACTGTCCATGTCCAGAGCTTTTTCACCATCCCAAACAGAAGCTCTGTACCTATTTAATAATAACCCTCCTCTTCTCCCTGCAGCCCCGGTAACCTCTATTCTACTTCCTGGCTCTACAATTTGCCTCTTCTAGGTACTTCATATAAGTGGCATCACACAATATTTGTCCTTTTGTGTCTTATTTCATTTAGCATAATATTTTCAAGGTTTACACATGTGATAGCATAAAGGTTTGTTTTTAAATGTATTCTTCTCCTTTATACCCCTAAGAGTGTATACTTTCTGCTATTCAAAAAATAACATAAATATTGGGTCAATTTTTTAAAAAATTTAGAACATACTCAGGAACTGACACTTATTTAGGACCCATGAGGTAGTACTCACACGTCTAACTGTTATGTTGCTTTCAAAGCACCAGGGTTGCAACATCCCATGGCATTGTACGTAGGATATGATGCCAATTTTCTCTGACACAAAGCCCATGCTTTTCCCATTTTTTTGCTTTTTTTTTCCACATTGAAATGTTCCAGATACTCCAAATCAAAGGTTAACCATAAGCCTATTCCTACTTTTCGAATAGCTTTAAATTTTCCAGAACAATAGATGTATCCTTCTAATTATGGTTTATCTGTGCTGATGTAAAAACTAACTCACTGTAGTTGGGGTTCACTTACATCTTTGGCTTGGGGCTCCCCTCCAGAAACCTGCTGAGTGACAGATAGTCTTACCTGGGGACTCAGCTTTCTGTGTCCATGCCAGAGGTCACCACACACCCAACACACACATACACAGATTGCTATTTGTCTGAGTGCCTCCGTGCTTTGAACACACTTCATGCTCAATAGATTTGCCCTGTACACGTGGCATCCTTGGTTTCTCAGACATGAGTGCTGATGGACGGCCATGACCATACTTCAGCAGCCTACAGAACCAGTGCCCATTTCAGGGAGAGGTGGAGTTTGCCCCTGCCTCTTCTGCCCTCTATAATCCCTTCACATTCCCTTTTCTTATCCCTTTACAAACAATTAAATGCCAAATGACTTGTGATTTTTCCGGCTGCTTATCATTATGGCAGAGCTCACCGTTCCTTCTGCCCCTCTGTGCTACCATCCGGCCACCCCGGAGGAATCTTGCCCAGCAGCCGGAGAGCAGAAGGACCAGGGCCACGTCCCAGCTCAAATCCTATGTGATTGTCTGGAGGCTTCTAAAGAGCGAAGGAAAAACTCATCTGGCAAAGATATTTTGTTTTCTAGAGGCAGAAAAAAGTGGGTCAGAGGTTTACTGTATAAGACATTGCTCAATTTAACAAGCAAACCACATTGCCACATATCCAGTTATGAGAACCATTTCCCTAAGTCTGGATCATCACTAAATGTGCAATCATGCATTGCATTCTTCACGCACATATAATTTAACCTTGTCGGGGGCTCCTGTGGGACACTTCAGGGAAGCAGTGTCTGTACTGGCCAGCAATCAGGCAGTGCTGCTAGCAGCCCTGGCTTGGAATCCCACGCCAACACTTGACTTCTTGAGAGACTGTGAGCAACTCTCTGAACCTCCCTCCAGCATGTATGTATTTATCACCGTGTAACAAAGCAGCCCCGAATTTAGTGGAATTGAAACAATAACAGTCTTTTGGGTATGGTTCAAAAGTTTGCACTGGGCTCTGCTGGGCAGTTTTCTGGTCTTTCCCGAGTTAACCATGCAAAGAAGGTCGTGCAGTGGCTCGAATGGGGCGGCCTGGCCTAAGGTAGTATCACTCACATGTCTGTCTGGGGCACCTTTGTTCTCCTCCCTGTTACCATCCCAGCAGGCTGGCTTGAGCTTGTTCACACAATGGTCTGGAGTTGCAACCACTGCCAAGGAAAGCAAACCCGTGTGCAAGGACTTTTGAAACCTCTGTGCACATTGTGATGTCCCATTGGTCAAAGCAAGTCTTATGGCCAAGCCCGGGTTCAAAGGCTGGAGAAATACATTCTCCCTCTGGCTGGAAGGAAAGGCAAAGTCACTGGGCAAAAAAAAGCACTGGTATGGGAATAGGAGGCATTATTGCAGCCATCTGGAAAAGAAACTCCCTTCTTCCTCAATGAAGGGGAGACAGTAAGATGTGGACATATCATTATTGTGAAAACTAAACTTATTCCCTCCTCTTTGCTAGCTGGGGCAGTAGGGCATAGAAATGGGAAGAGTGTGGGATAAGATGGATTCAGATCTTATTTGGAGGGTTGGAATGCTTGATTGAGACATTGGTTGGTGTTTATCTTAGTCAGCAATAGGAACTTACTGACACATCGTGTACCAGTTGAACGACATGATTGGAATTTGTTTAGGCCATGATCACTATCTAGAGTTATCTGCTACATTTTTTTATTTTCTTGTTCATGAGTTTGTCATGTTACAGAAATCAGTCCAATATAGAAACCAAAATGAGTTAGGGTAAATGTAAATTGTAAAGTCAGGGAGATAAGCAGGAGCCAGGTCATGGAAGACCTTGTAGGCCACGTGCAGAAATTTGGGTTTTTATTCTAATTGTGATAGGAAGGCATTGAAGAGTTTTAAGCAGAGAAGTGATGAGAGTTTTAAGCAGAGAAGTGATGTGCATTTTTTCAAAAGATCATTGACAAGTGAAGAATCTGTTAGAGGGGGGCCAGTACAGAAACAAACCGATGATGTAGCAGGGGACTGCAGAAGTCTAGATACAAGATGATGATGGCCTGGGTGAGAGTATTGGCAGAGGAGATGGAGATTCAAGATCTATTTGGATGTGGAACTGTCAGGACCTGTTGTTGGGTTGGGTAGGCATCAAGGATGACACCTAAGGATTTGGCCTTGACAATGTTGGTGCCATTTCCAGAGATGAGGATTAGCTATTACTGTTGTAACAAATTACCACAAATTTAGCAGCTTAAAACTACACAAAGTTACTATCTTATAGTTCTATAGGTCAGAAGTGCAATATGAATCACACCGGGCTAGATAAAATCCCATGTCAGCAGCACTGGGTCCAGTTGTAGAAGCTCTAGGGGAAAGTCTGTCTTCTTGCTATTTACAGCTTCTAAAGACTATCCACATTTTTTGGCTTATCTCATAGCATTTCTTTTGCATCTTATCTCTCTGAGCTTCCTCCTATCATCACATCTCCCACTGTCCATAGTCGGGAAAGTTTCTCTGCTTTTAAGAAATGAATTGGGCCCACCCAGAGAATCTAGGATAATCTTCCCATTTCAAGGTCCTTAATCTTAATCACATCTGCAAAGTCCCTTTTGCCACAAAAGGTAACACTCACAGGTTCCAGGAATTAGTAAGTGGACATCTTTGGGAGGGTCATAATTCTATCTACTACAGGGATAATTGGGAGAGGAGTAGGTTTAAAATGATAGAGATTTAACTTTGAGATGACTGAGAGACATTTGATGTGTGTGTTGGATCTTCACTTGCATATATATCTAAAACCATGGCACTAGG
Organism: Cnephaeus nilssonii; assembly: GCF_951640355.1. NCBI lineage: Eukaryota > Metazoa > Chordata > Mammalia > Chiroptera > Vespertilionidae > Cnephaeus > Cnephaeus nilssonii. The sequence continues at coordinate 40,615,868 of NC_137073.1, forward strand.
TAAGATCATCTAGAGAGAGAATGAGATAAAGAAGAAAGTCTACAGCTAAGCCCTTAAGCACTCCAGCATTTAGACTTGAGTAAAGTAGGGGGAGCCAGCAAAAGAGAATAAGAGGCAATCAGTGAATTAGGAGGCCAAGCATAAAAGAACATGGTTCCTAAGAAACTATTAGAAGAAGAAAATAATTTTTAAAAACCATTCTTTTTTTCCCCCCCCAGTTTTCATTTTTTTATTTTTTAAAATCTGTAAGTCAGGAGTCATGAAAGATGTCAGGGAAATAGGCAAAAGAGCCATGTGGTCAGCGCTGTAAGTTTAGAGACCAAGGGGCCTAAACTTTCACATGTGAAACTGTGTTGAGGCCATAAAAAACCATTCTTAATGTAGCATAGAGACAGAATAGAGTAGGTCAGACAAATGACTTTAGGGTTTGGCAACAATAAAATCATTGGTGAATCTGCTAAAAAATGTTCCTGTGGTGTCAGGTAAACACAAGGTGAGAAAATGGAGATTGTGAGATTAGATAATGTTCTGAGGAAGTTTGTCTATGAAGAGGAATAGGGAACTGGAGCACCAATTTTGGAGGTGTTTATGAAATCAGGGGAGTGTTGTTGTTTTAAATGAAATGGGATATATTAGGTTGGTAGTTCTCAAAATGTGGTCTTCAGACCAGCAGGCTCAGCATCAGATGGGAACTTGTTAGAAATGCAAAGTATATTGTCCTAACTGGTTTGGCTCAGTGGATAGAGCGTCGCCTTCGGACTCAAGGGTCCCAAGTTTGATTCCGGTCAGGGCATGTACCTTGGTTGCGGGCACATCCCCAGGAGGGGGTGTGCAGGAGGCAGCTGATTGATGTTTCTCTCTCATTGATGTTTCTGACTCTCTTTCCCTCTCCCTTCCTCTCTGTAATAAATCAATAAAATATATATTTTTTTAAAAAGAAAAAGAAATGCAAAGTATTGACTCCTACCTCAGACCTGTTGAATAAGTAATTCTGGGGGTGAGATGCAGCAATCTGTGTTTTAATGACCCCTTTTGGTGATTTTGACACAAAATCAGGTTTAGAACCAATAGTGCAGTGGTAATGGCTACAATCTAAAGGAGAAGGAAGACATATTACAGAAGAGAGGAAATGCAAGAAAATTTGAGATGATAGGAGTCCTAATAGAGGGGTGGAACATAGACTGAATTAGGGCTATTTTCTCCTGAAAACACCCTCTTTTTAGACGTAAGCCTCTTTTTAGAGGTAAGATAAAAAAGGTGGATCCAGGTGTAGGTACAGCTGCAGATCAGTCAACAAGAAGATGAAAATAAGCCATGACCAACTATTTTCAAAATGGGATTGGTTAAATAGGTAGGTATAAAATCGAATGCTATAAACATTGGACATCTTAACTTCAGCAAGACATATGATAAATTGCCAATTATATGCTGAGAAAGGGTAGAAATATGAAAACTGGAGAATAGGGGAGTTGAGTGTGTCTGTGGCTGGTTAAACCTAGAGGGAAATTTCTAGTGATACAGTAGTGGCAAGTCTCCATATTAGTGCTGCCCAACATTCTACTATCTGCTTTGCTGAAGACAGAGGAAGTGTAATTGCCAAATATGAGTTTGGTACGAAACTGAGAAGGCCAGCAAATGTTATTGATGGCATAATGTGAATTCAGAAAAATCTTGGCAAATTAGAATGATGAGCCAGAAATGAAGGTCAAACTGAACAAGGACAACACTTATTTATGGTATTTAAAAATTATTTTTGGTGACAATTTTGTGATAAGATCTGGATTAATAGTAGTTGGTAGGAGAAAAACCCTGGGAATTTTTGTTACCTACAAGTTCCATATGAACCAAGAAATTCAATCTTGCATTAATAAAAGTGCAGTAACCAAATCAAGAGATACCTTTATCCTCTAATTGTGATTGACTGTACCAAGGGGATGGTGTAGTGCTGGAGGACACCGAGGGTGAGAGGACATGGTGCATCTAGATATGGGTGCGTGAACTGAAAATTCTGTAAGTCATATTACAAGAGGAAGTTGGAAGTGACTGAATTCCATTTCATCACGCAGCAAGAATTTCTTGAGCCAGACAAAGCTGTATGTGCTGAGGACAGATTAGAAAACTGGACAGAGTCCTTATTCTGCCTCATAGTCCTTATTGTCTAGCAGGTAGATGAAAACAGATCATGAACAAGAAAATAAAAAAACATAGCAGATAACTCTAGATAGTGATCATGGCCTAAACAAATTCCAATCATGTCGTTCAACTGGTACACGATGTGTCAGTAAGTTCCTATTGCTGACTAAGATAAACACCAACCAATGTCTCAATCAAGCATTCCAACCCTCCAAATAAGATCTGAATCCATCTTATCCCACACTCTTCCCATTTCTATGCCCTACTGCCCCAGCTAACAAAGAGGAGGGAATAAGTTTAGTTTTCACAATAATGATATGTCCACATCTTACTGTCTCCCCTTCATTGAGGAAGAAGGGAGTTTCTTTTCCAGATGGCTGCAATAATGCCTCCTATTCCCATACCAGTGCTTTTTTTTGCCCAGTGACTTTGCCTTTCCTTCCAGCCAGAGGGAGAATGTATTTCTCCAGCCTTTGAACCCGGGCTTGGCCATAAGACTTGCTTTGACCAATGGGACATCACGATGTGCACAGAGGTTTCAAAAGTCCTTGCACACGGGTTTGCTTTCCTTGGCAGTGGTTGCAACTCCAGACCATTGTGTGAACAAGCTCAAGCCAGCCTGCTGGGATGGTAACAGGGAGGAGAACAAAGGTGCCCCAGACAGACATGTGAGCGATACTACCTTAGGCCAGGCCGCCCCATTCGAGCCACTGCACGACCTTCTTTGCATGGTTAACTCGGGAAAGACCAGAAAACTGCCCAGCAGAGCCCAGTGCAAACTTTTGAACCATACCCAAAAGATTGTTATTGTTTCAATTCCACTAAATTCGGGGCTGCTTTGTTACACGGTGATAAATACATAAATGCTGGAGGGAGGTTCAGAGAGTTGCTCACAGTCTCACAAGAAGTCAAGTGTTGGCGTGGGATTCCAAGCCAGGGCTGCTAGCAGCACTGCCTGTTTGCTGGCCAGTACAGACTCTGCTTCCCTGAAGTGTCCCACAGGAGCCCCGACAAGGTTAATCTTCTTCCCATGTATGACTTTTTATTTTTCAAGTCTGAGCTTAAATATCATTTTGTAAGGAAGGCCTTCATTAATCCCTTCTGCTGAAGTACCCCCACCACTGACTTAGTCATCCTTTGTCAGATAACCCTGTCTGTAATTATTGACTGTGTTTGCTCTGTTTGTTTTCTTCATCCTCTCCCACCCCCCCAACTAGAAGGCAAGCCCCATGACCCTTGCCTAGCTGATTCAGCATTATATCCCTGGCACTACCTCACTGCCTGACACACTGTCAATAGTAAACAGATACTCCTCAAAGTCATAAATGAATGAGCTGAGTGAACTGAGTGAATGATGCGATCACAGTTTTCTTCATTGAGGTGAAATGCACAAAACATAAAATTAACAATTGTAAAGTGAATAATTCAATAGCTTTTAGTATATTCACAATGTTGTTTACCACCATCTAATTCCACAATAGTTTCATCACTGCAAAATAAAACTCTTTACCCATTAAACAGTTACATTCCATTCTCTACTCCCCCCAGCCATCCCCCTCCCCCACCACAGCCCGTGACAACCACCAGCCACCAACAACCAATTTGCTTTCTATGTCTATGGATTTACTTATTTCCTATATTTCATGTAAATGAAGTCATATAATACTAGGCAACCTTTTGTATCTGGCTTCTTTGCTTAGTATCATATTTTTGAGGTTCATCCACATCATCAGGCCTTAATATGTATCATTATTTTGTTCCTTATTATAGCTGAGTAATATTCCACTGAGTGTGAGTGTGGGGGGGTAGCAATTTGTTTATCCATTCATCTGTTGATAGACATTTAGGTTGTTATCACCTTTTGGCTATTGTGAATAGTGCTATTATCAATAATTGAACACATTTGTTTTTAACATGTCACAATCCCATTTTTGCATTTGGGGTTTAAGCAGTGATTTCTAGAGCATAAGCCTTATTTCATTCTTACTTGTTTCTGATTTTCTACATATCTCTCTTACCCCAGGATTTCTTAGAGTCATTGAGAGTAGCTTTATGATCAAAGCTGCTTAATTATCATAGAATTCATAATCAAATTGTTTACTCTATAGATTCATACAGCAGGCTCCAAACTTAATAGGGCTGGTAGGTGGGAAGAGATTAAGGAGAAGAGTGGTAGGTGTAATTAAAATTATGATTTTTTAAAAAAACATGCACATTACAAGATAATCAATGTACTCATCCAGTGATAAACTCGGTTTCCCTCCGAAGTGTTAGTAGCTGCCAGTGCTTTCTGAATTAAGCACTTGGAACCCCTTGGTGGGTATGTTCAATGCCATCTCCAGTGTTAGGAAATTTTAATCTGCAATTAGATATATATTAAGCCATTAAAATATCATTGCATTTTAATGATTTGAATCTATGAAAATATGTAAATTAGTAATGGCTTATTAAACTTTACAGTTTCGGGTTATTGTACAAAAAAGATCTGTACATATAAAATGTTAGGGGGGGAAGCCTTTTGTGTATTTTATGACATGATTCTTCAGTGAGGGTGACAACAATGAAAATGTTCATGCAATTAATTTTTAAAAATAAATGTTAGCTATTATGAATAGAAACGATTTCCCTGAAAGCTGAGTGCAAATAGTTGTTTAGGTCTCAGCACTTTATCTCGATCCCTGGCACTCTATTTTGTGCTTTGGAAAGCTCTACTCATTCAAAACATAAATTTGGAAGAGGCTTCCTCCCTGGAACCCTCTGAAAGCTGTAGTTATGGTGGTTACTTAAATATTATTTCCATAGCTACGCTGGCTTCTAGCCACGGCTGAAATGCATATCAACAAGCCTGGTGTGAAAATGGGAAGGGCGGGGAGAGAAGAGGAGGCAGAGAACACTAATTTTCCTTCTTCCGAGTAGGAGGTATAATGTCTTTATAAAGTAATAATTAAAAGAAAAACAATTACAGGAACCTTATCTGGACCATGCAGCTGTACTTCCTCCCTTTGCATTAGCAGTGTTTCGAAGGTTATGACAAACCATGAAAATGGCATCTTTAGAGGAATTTTATTCCTTTTCCTATGATTTGATTGAAACAGACAGCTACATTTTGTGTATGTATAATTAGGCAGGAAAATAGGCTTTGAAGGCAGGTTTCCATTTAGTATGTGAGTCACACGCACAACAGCCTTTCATTCAACAGCCAAAGACTGATCTTTTTAATGCCTCAACTCGCTCAACATGTTTTCTGAATGCTACATCTTGCACTGAGGGGGGAAAAGGGAAAGGGAAAAAAAAAAATCAGCTTTTGCCCGTATTTCTTTCTTTTTTTCATCTTCTTTCCAAAGGAAAAACAATCTGAAAAGCCAATCTAGGAAGTCTTTGGTGATTTAACCTTACGACAAACTGATTTTTATCGTCCTTTTTCCAGATAGTGCTGGGGCACCAGCGACCGCTGCACCAGCCCTTGGCGTATCTAATCCCTCTCATAAAAGGCCATTGTGGCAGTAAAACTGAGACCAATGGCTTTTTCATTCTCCACCTCTCAGCTCTCCAAAGTAATGGCACTGGGTCTCCTCCTCATGTTTTTTTCTTTTCAGATGCATAGTTTCCCCCTTTAACAAGGTTTCTTAAAAAGGGAGGGGGGACCAGGGGGGAGAAGAAACACAATCCCATTTTCTCAGTGCTTGCTGTGCCCATATGTGGCACTAAGTGCTTTTCTTTTTTCTGAACTTAAATTAGGAAGAGCAGTTGAGATGCAGCCTGTTTTATGAAAGAGATTTTCCTCTGAGATTTTGAGCACAATGAGAACAACCCTGGGTGTACTTTTTATTCTCGTAATAGAAATCAGGCCCATCAACGGTGCATCATCAGGCCTTATCTGATGAAAAAGCAGTCGCCTATTAATCTCTATCCTTTCATCTCACTGTATACCATTTGCTATCTCCCGCCCCATTCTGGCAAACCCAGAGATGGAGAGAAATAATATGCAGCTACTTGGCTGATGTATGCAAGTGATAGTTTGTGTTTGTAGAATGCCTTTCATCTGAAGACCTCAAAGGGCTTCGCGAACATTATCAAGTCGCCAGGGCCCAGCTCCCAACATAAAGGGCACAGGACGGCCATAGTCATGTAAATCTCAGTCTCTAGAGTGACTAGTACCCTGTAGCCACCAGAGATGAACCAGGATCTCATTTTTTATGTGAAATTCGATGCCCGTGCAGGAATTCCCATTTCCAGTTCAGGCCCCATCACAAGATAAACCACTCGGTATTCAATTTACCTCCTGAGATGTCCCCCTGGGGAGCCTGCTCCCCGACACGAAGGGCTTTACATGACAGGCAGGTGTATATATGTCTCCAATTGGCCTAATCTAATCAAGCGGGACATGATTTATATGTGCAAAATGTTGCCATGCTAAATAATTCAAAATGAAACGCCTTTCCGAGTTGTGCTACAAATAGATGTCAACCTGCATTTGATGTTGCCCGTATCCCATAGAGAGTTCAGACAGACTGAAGGAAAATACATTCCTTCTTCTGGATCTGAGGAGAAGCGCTGGGGACAGCTCTCCTAACCCAAACTGAATTGGGCCCTAACGGAATGAAATCTTTCAAGGTGGACTGTCCTTGCTGTTTCTGTTGTTGGGAGTAGGAGGAGTAGCTTCCATTGAGGACTGTGGCAATGATCAGGATTTCTATATAAATCTAAATAAAGAGACTTCACTTGTTGTAAGAGATGTGTGTCCATGGGCAAGGCCCCCCCCCCCCCAAAAAAAAATCTGCTTCACCTCCTAACAATCCCTTCATTTTGCTGACTTTAATAGTCCTCTTCACATTTCTCCCTCATTTCTACCTTACACTCTCCCTCATTCCAATCTCTTTCCCCCAACCTGTGGAGTTTCAAAGATTTTTTTCCCCTCACGAAAACAATATCTTGAGCAAGTTTTTCATTGCAGTGCATCTCAAATAAGAGCATGACAGCTTGGATGCATCATGTCCATGCTAACCTTATAGACACAACAGGGCATCGGTTTGTAAAAATAAGACGTCCACATCTCCATAGCACTATGCTTCTGAACGTCAGTGATGGTTTGCATTGACAATGTCCTCCCTTATCTATGGGTTTGCTTTCCACAGTTTCAGTGACACTTGGTCTGAAAATACTGCATGGAAAATTCCAGAAATAAACAATTCATGTTTTACATATTGCATGCTGTTCTGAGTAGCATGATGAAATCTCACATGTCCCATGCTGTCCCCGCCCGTGATGTGAATCATCCCTTTCTCCAGGTACCATGCTGTGCTCACTCCCCGCCCACTAGGCACTCGGTAGGCATCTTGTTCAGACTGACCGTGGCGGGATCACAGTGCTGTGTTCAAGCTGCGGCACAGTGCCCGTGCATTCGCCTTGCTTCATCTCATCACCTAGGCGCCGTATCATCTCACATTAGCACAAGAAGAAGAGTGAATACAGCACAAAATGAGATTTTGAAAGAGAGACACTACACCACATAACTTTTATTAAGGTATATTGTTATAATTGTCCTATTTTATCATGAGTTATTTGTTTATCTCTTACTGTCCCTAATTTATAAATTAAACTTTATCATATGTATATATGTATAGGGGGGGGAAACATGGTATATATGGGGTTCAGAACTATTTGCAATTTCAGGATTCCACTGGGGGTCTCAGAACATATCCCTCATGAATAAGTGGGGACTACTGTATGTGATAAAGCATAACAGGCATTATTTCCCAATTGGAACCTCTTGGCTTATGAAAATGAAATGGCAACATTATGAAAATGATTTCAGCCAATATTGGGAGTTTCTTGATAACTTCAGAATGCCAATTTACTAGTATGTCATCAACTTAGCCTAATTTTATCAATGGATATGATAAAACAAAGGAAATTTATGTCCTATGCCTTTATTTATAAGCTAACCAGAACACAGCCATCAGTTATTCCATGGATCTTTAACAGCTGACTAGGATCCCAGCGTGTGCTACCATGAAAGAGGCTGTGGCCAGTGGCCAAGGGAGTGAAATATGCCTCCTCCCATGCATCCCTTGGTCACACAGAACCAAGACAGGATTTCTCTGGGCTGGCTCTCTTTCAAAGGGCAGTGCTATTATTATTCCCTTTAGTGTAAGCCTATTTTGGGTGCTTATTTTAAACAAAATTCAGAGGAATATTCTACATTTAGGAAAGGAGATTTTTATTGATTTTTAATGAAGGAGTGGGGGCAGTCAGTGTTAAATTCCTCCTGTTCCCATCATGTTCCCTCACATCATCCTCTCCTATTTTCTTCAAAGCATTTCTTATTATCTGAGATTATCACATTTACTTACCTGTTTACTTACTTATTTTTCAACTTCACTAGAATATAAACTCCATGACAGCAGGGACTTCGGTGCATATAACAGATATACCTTGGGTTCCTATAACAGCTTGGTATAGAATGATAAAGTGTCCTCCCTTATCCATGGGTTTGCTTTCCATAGTTTCCAATGGTATGCAATGGATGTTTGTTGAAGGAATTAATGAATGAATATTGGTAATATGGTGAATGTCCAGAAATAGCTTCTTCTAAACATATATATCGACATTTGATAGATTTTTTATTCTATCTATAATAATAAAAGCGTAAAATGCAAATTGACCAAACGGCTGAACAGCGGAATGACTGTTGGGATGACCTTCCGGACGAAGCCGGGACTGCGAGGGCCGAGCCCCTTGCACAAATTTCATGCATTGGACCTCTAGTAATTCTATATTTAAGTAATATAGAAATGACCTGATTATTTTGATTATTGTTTCTTGTAAGTATCAATCCATTAGAATCATACCTGGAGAAAGGGATGATTCACATCACAGGCAGGGACATTGTAAGCTAATGTCCATTGATTCTCTGCATCCACTTTATCATTCTATACTAAAGATGAAAAAGATCACATGCATGTAAATGACACTGAATCAGTGCAAGATGCTAATGTGAAGTTAGAATTCTGAAACAAAGTTTAGTGTAGGTTCCAGGTAGTTTACAGTGGTAAAATTTATTGATTTGTGTGTATGAGTGTGTGTGTGTGTGTGTGTGTGTGTGTGTGTGTAAGTCACACACTGCACCCCTACCAACTAGTCTGTGAATCAAGGATTGGAGTTGTATTTATTCTTACTGTCCCTCTCTTCTTTGGAGGTCATGGATCACAATGGTTGAGCATGTGGTCTTTGGACTTATGCAGGCCAAGCTCCAACTCTCCCATGATGCTTCCATTACCTCCTCCCCAAAATGGGATAATAGTTCCAATTTTAATTGTGTGTGTATATATATGTGTGAGAGAAAAAATTTGAAGGGTTATGTAAACCACCTAGCATCATCCCTGGCACATAGTACTCAATAGAAGTTAGCTGTAACATAGTGGTAGCAGTAGTAGTGGCAGTGGTAGAATTATCTTATTGCTTATTCCCAAGCATAATTTGGTTAGTCAGTCTTTTAAAAAAATATATTTTTTATTGATTTCAGAGAGGAAGGGAGAGGGAGAGAGAGAGAGAAACATCAATGATGAGAGAGAATCATTGATTGGCTGCCTCCTGCACACCCACAACCCAGGCATGTGCCCTGACTGGGAAACAAACCATGACCTCCTGGTTCATAGGTCGATGCTCAATGACTGACCTATGCCTGCCCAGCTGGTTAGCCAATCTTAACAGCGATTTTCAACCTTTTTCATCTCATGGCACACATAAACTAATTACTAAAATTCTGCAGCACACCAAAAATATATATATTTTGCCGATCTGACAAAAAAAAAAAGTAGGTATAATCTGACTCATTCACACTGGACAGTTATTGTTGTGTTGGCTGTTGTTAATTTTTTATTTGACAATCTAAGGAAAAAGAGGTCAGCGCCCCTGACTAGTTAGATATTGCATGTTTTAAACATTCTTGTGGCACACCGGTTGAAAGTTGCTGTTCTAGAATCTACCTTTATGTCTTCATTATCTGTGTCTCAAGGTCTTGCTTCAGATAGCCTGTTCTTTCCTTTAGAATTTGTCTGGCTCACTTTTGCTCTTTTAATAGAATCAATTATTCAATAAATGTACCTTTACTCACGGATGTCCATGAGGTTCATTTAGTCTTATAGCATTGTCATTATCACCAGTATTGTCCATTTTACCCATCTCTGGAGTGCCAGGTTCTTTTTTTTTATTTTAAATCTTTATTATTGAAAATATTACATATGATCCCCTTTTTCCCCCCATTAACCCCTTCTAGTCCACCCTGTCCCCTGCCCCAGGCCTTCACCACCCTATTCTCTGTGTCCATGGGTTATGCATACATGTATACAAGTTCTTTGGTTGATCACTTCCCACCCATCTACCCTTCCCCGCTTTCCCTCTGAGATTCCACAGTCTGTTTTATGCTTCTGTCTCTGGATCTATTTTTTTCATCAGTTTATTTTGTTCATTAGATGGAATCCCAGGCTCTTAATCCAGCCACCACCTTAAGCCAATCTCTCACTTTAGGCTTAGAGTGGTTTTAAGAACAGCTTTGAGTAATCTTGCCGCTGTCTCAGATGTGTGGTCTTGGACAAAACACATGCAAGCTGAGTTCCCATGTTTTCAGCTGCAAAATTAAGGGAGTTGGATTATAATAGTATCTGAGTTCCTTTTCATCTAAAAATATTTGATTCTAATTATATCATACTAGAGGCCCATTGCAAGAAGATTCCTGCAAGAATAGGGCTTCCTCGGGCCTATTCTGCAAGAATAGGGCTTTCTGCAGCTGGAGCAAAGCAGAGAAGGGAGCGAAGCCCGCCAAGGCGGGCTTCCCTCCCGTCTCCGCCACTGCCTCGCCTCCCTCCCTTCTCCACTGCCTTGCTCCCTTCTCCGCAGCTTCGCTCCCTTCTGCAGCGCTTGGCTTCCTTCTATGCTGTCTTCAGTCTCTGCTCTGCGCCTGTGTATGCAAATTAACTGCCATCTTTGTTGGGTTAATTTGCATACTCGCTCTGATTGGCTGGTGGGCGTAGCGGAGGGATGGTCAATTTGCATGTTTCTCTTTTATTAGTGTAGATTTTCTTTACTCCCATACCTGTGCAGGTTAAATTTTCAAAGAATTTTTACTGTAACAAAATGTTCAACCTCACTTTATTTTATCAAATGTTAAAATAACTGGTCTAGATTCCATATTTGCTATTATGTCTTTATCTCAACATCTCTCTATAGCTATCAGTTTTCAATATATCAGTTTCTTAGGCACATATGTATAGAACTCTTTTGACTCTATCAATTCATACTGGAAATACAATTTTAGTGTATAATACTAGCAATTTTATTATACCTACTTGTTAAATCCATGACAGTTAAGATGGGATATCATCCAACTACAGGTGTGTTTGATAGTTTCACTAGTCAAGTTACAAAATGAAAATGCATTGCATTTACAGATGGTTTTATGTTTTAAAAGTACACATTCACTCCGATGACCCTCACAAGAAACTAATGAGGTAAGTAGAGCAAGCCTTATTGTCCCAGTTTATAACAAAGAAAAATTAGGGCACAGCAGAACACTTAAGTGGCTTGCCCTAGGCGCCACAGTTGATTAGTGACATCTAGGACAAGAACTCAGGATTCTAACTCAGGTTCTTTCCATGGTGTCTGCCCCCGTTCTCAGCCAGCTTGCTCATTCCACTAGGTGCAAGTGCAGACCTCCAAATCCTACACAGGTGTAAGAGACCTCTTTTACCCAGCAGCCACATTGCTTTCCTTGGGCAAAATTAGATAAGGAATTATTATATAAAAATAGAAAAGCATATATATATATATATATATATATATATATATATATATATATACACACACACACACATACTGTGTGTATATACATATATATATATATAGTCCCTCCAAAATGTATATATACACTTTGAATAATTATAAAGGCAGTGTTTATTAAAATACATTTCATTTTCAAAATTGAGCTACCAGCTATTAACGTGTATATATATTTTGGGGAGCACCCTGTAGTCACAGCTTAAACGCTATAAAAGAAACATGAGAGTACAAAATACCATTTTCCCACTTGAAGTCTTGAAAGACAGGCACATTTAAGAAGGCACCAGAGGAAAAATACACGAAAACCTATGGAACACTAGGTCATGTAGTACACAGTGCAAAGAAATAATGAAATCAGAGATGTAAAAATTATTTCAGCTAGAAACTATGGTGCATTTAGGTTTACTTTTTAACCTTGGAAGAAATATCTGATTTGGATTGTGGAAACCAGTGAAAGGAATAGTGAATTACAGGTAGTCATATGATGTTGCTTTTAGTAAGACACCATTAAAAAAGGGGGGATGGGAGGAGGGGCTTTAGACACATATAGACCTGCGTTCAAATTCAAGTTTGGTATCATTGTAGCCTCAATAATAGAAATTATTAGTCAAATGCCTATTTTGTGCCAGGTTCTGTGTTACATGGATTATTTCAATTAATCCTCTAAGCAACCTTGTTGCTCTCAGTGCCTGAGAGACTGCCTGGCACATAGTAAGAGATCAATGAGTATTTGTTAAATTATTTAATACTGGAGCATGGTCTTCATTTTATTTATAAGGAAACAAAGGCTCAAAAAAGTTATTTTACTTGCACAAGGCCACACAGCTAACAAAAAATGAAACTGGAACTTGAACAAAATCTGTCGAACTTAAAAAATGGGGATAATACTTTTCCAGGTTGGCCATGAGTGAAATGAAATACTCTGGCAAAGGTTGAGTACAATGCCTGGCACACAGGGGGTGCTTAAATAAATAGTAGGATAAATATCTCACAGAAGTAAACTGATAGGGGCTGAATAAGGAACGATAAGGACAGCAGTAGCACAACTGTTTTTGGATTTTCAACAGTTTAAGGCAATGTGTTCAAAGTCGATAGAACTTCAAATGACCCATGTAAAGCAAATATTTGATGAGATGTTTGTTTTCATGCTCAGCCATGGCCATTACTTAGTTTTTTTCGGTCTACTAAATTTAATCCTAAGCATAAGAGAGACAACTAAACGACTTTTCTTGGAATAGTCCCCACTTTCCATATTTAATAGTGGTTTAAGAATATTTCCTACAGTGAAATAAAATGAAATTTGATGCTTCCAATTCATACAATACCTGAATAACTCTCTGAGATGTTGAAATCAAACATAAGCTTTTTGTAAACAACCTAAATATTCAGTGTCAGTCTGTTCAGGCTGCTATAACAAAATACTATACACTGGGTAGCTTATAAACAAGAGATATTTATTTCCCACAGTTATGGGGGCTAGAAGTCCAAGCCACCAGGTTCACTTCCTCATGGATGGCTGTCTTCTCACTGTAACCTCACATAATGAACGGGGCAAGCTGGGTCTCTGGCGTCTCTTTTCTATGGACACTAATTTCATTCATGAGGGCTCCACTCTCATGCCCTAAGCACCTCCCAAAGATCCCATCTCCAAATACCATCACATTGAGCATTAGAACATCTTCTTTTCAAAAAAATTAATTTAACTTTTTCTATCACCTTTGATCCCTTCTATGCTCTCTACCACCTCCACTCACTCCCCTTCACGCCCACAATCAACACACTGTTATCCATGTTCATGAGTGTTCTCTCTATATATTTTATTTTATTTTATTTTATTTTATTTTATTTTATTTTATTTTTTGAGCATTAGAATTTCAACACATAAATTTGGGTGGAGGGACACAAATATTCAGTCCATCAATGGGAGAATTGATATAATAATAATGGTATTTCCATCCTAAATATATTATGCAACCATAAAAAGAATGAGATTATTTATATGTACTGACCTGGGAAGATATTTATCATTTATTCTTAAGTGAAAAAGCAATTGAAGAAAAGTTGTAATAGTGCAATTCCAGTTTTAGCAAGAAAAAAACTCTACATCTCTACATGTCTTGTATAAGCTTGTAAATTCATGGGGTGAAATGTGTGGAAAGGTTCATAATAAATTATCGGGAGAAGTTTCTACTGGAGAAGGGAATGTGGTTAAGGAAGAGGTTGACAGAAAGTTTATCCTTTTTTGCTTTACGTACATATGTATTTTTTCCTTGAAAAAAACTTTTTGAAATGATCATGATTCTTTTTTTTTTTTTTTAATTTCTTTATTGATGAAGGTATCACATATTTGTCCTCGTCCCCCCATTCCCATCCCACACCCCTCCCCACACATGCCCCCACCCCCCTGTTGTCCTTAACCGCTGGTTAGGCTCATATGCCTGCACGCAAGTCCTTTGGTTGGTCTCCCCCTTTACCCCCACCCTTCCCTACCCTCCCCCTGAGGCCCGACAGTCTGATCCATGCCTCCTTGTTTCTGGGTCTGTTCTTGTTCATCAGTCTATGTTGTTCATTATTTCCCCTAGATGAGTGAGATCATGTGCTATTAGAAATACACTTATAAGAACCGAAAATGAGACAAGCAATAATGGTTATGGTGACAGGCAAATGAATCAGTGTGTAGTGAGTTTTTTTCTGGGCCAACAGTTCTTTTGAGACCCAATTTCAATGTCCAACAGTTCCTTATGTGTACATGTCAGCACTGACATTTCAGTTCTGGATGGTGGACAAATGGTGGTAATGCAGGTCCGACTCTGTCCGGTTTGGTCCTGGGCAATCTGCAGTGATGCACAGCTGCTAACTGCTAGTATGGGAAGGCCACATCAGCGTCTTCCGTCTCTGGACTGCTTCTCTTCTGTCTTCATGGTTGGAGTAGTCCTGTCGATTCCTCTCTTGCTGAAATCCACATGGTCTCGGAGTTGTTTTCTGAAAATATACAAACATATTCTCGACCAAAGGTTAATAAAGGAATATTTTCTATAAATTTGACTGGGGATCCTTTTTCAATTTTTGCCCAAATGATTTTCCTCTGGCTTGTTTTGTCACCTTGTGTGTTTTTCATGGGTGTCTTGCTTTTAGCCTTACAATTAATTTTCTAACGTATTAATTTTCTAGATGTAATTTACTTACAGGATATTTTTCCTTACATGATATTCCTCTACTATCCCCTCCTTTTTTGATTTAAATGTTAGGAGGCTTTTGAAAATTTTATAATGTATTCTTGGTGGCTTTTAAATTTTAATTTTTTGCACTATAATATAGCTGTTTTAGGTTCATTATATGGTGCACACTTTTATCATGAGATGAAGTACCAATAAAAATTTTAGTTGACTCTTTAGGAACACCTTTTTGTCTGGTAAAATTAATTTTTCTAGAATATTCACTTGTTTCAACTAGCCAATTTAAATTTGTCTGAAAACTTGACTACTATTTTACTGTCAAATTTATTACTCTAACAATAATCTTGTTTTACCCTGTAAATATTGGTGGAAGGGATTATTTGCCTTCTTGAGTAGGTCCTGAGCATTCCTGGTGGTAGGCTGGATTTAGATATCGTAAACCCCCTTCCCCACACCATGGGTACAGGGCAACTCAAACAATTCTTGTTGGAGTGAGAGGGCAGCTGCTGTCGGCCAAGTCTCTGTCGGTCACCTGGGTCCTGATCTGAGCTGGGCATGGGAAGCACAAAGCAGCCATGGGGGCAGGAGACCTCCCTCAGAAGGGGCTAGGATTCAGGCCCCTGCAATGTTGGGGGGGTGAGGGTCTGTGCCCCACCTCTGTTGATCCCCAAATTCTCTCCTGATGGCCCCTCTGCGACTGTGCCTGTCTTAGGTTGTGAGCATGATTCTTTTTATTTATTTCTTTTGAAACTCAATAGGAATTATATCAAAGTAATGTCCTAAGCATCTATACTAATAAAAGGGTAATATGCAAATTGGTCACGACGATCTCACAGTAACAATCGAACAGCAGGCTGCATAGGGCAACCAGGCCAGCAGGGGGGTTAGTGAGGGATGACCAAAAAACTGACTAGCAGGCTGCATGGGGCGACCAGGCCAGCGGGGGGGGGGGGGGGGGGGCAGTGAGGGGCGACCAGGCTGGCGGGGAGGGGCAGTTAGGGGCAAACAAGCCAGCAGAGGTGGGCAGTGAAGGGAAACCAGGCTGGCGGGGGGCAGTTGGGGGCGACCAGGCCGGCAGAGGGGGCAGTTGGGGTTGACCAAGCCAGCAGGGGGATCAGTTGGGGGCAACCAGGCTGGCAGGGGGGGCACTAAGCGGTGACCAGGCCGGCAGGGGGGGCAGTTAGGGGCGACCAGGCCAGTAGAGGGGGACAGTTGGGGGTGACCAGTCTGGCAGGGGGGCAGTTAGGGGCAATCAGGCTGGCAGGCAGAGGCGGTTAGGGGAGATTAGGCTGGCAGGCAGGTGAGCAGTTAGGATCCAGCGGTCCCGGATTGTGAGAGAGATGTCCGACTGCTGGTTTCGGCCCAATCCCTGGGGCAAGTCAGACATCCCCCGAGGGGTCCTGGATTGGAGAGGGTCCAGGCTGGGCTGAGGCCCCCCTCCCCCGTGCACGAATTTCATGCACTGGGCCTCTAGTACCTATATAACTCCCTTCTACCCAAAACTCCATTGGAATGACAGAAAATCACCTTTAAGAGTGTTACGAAACCACATGGGTTGCCATATATTTTGAGAAATTCCTGGAAGATAGAAACCCATGAAGATGGAAACCAGGATAGATGAAAGCTACTACAAAGGTGATATCAGTCATCTCAACAATGGCCTAAAGTGTATCAAGTTCAACAAGGGCCCAGGGTAATCCTCAGGGCACCTGAAGAATCACATTTGAAAAAGCTTCATAGTAGGGTTCAACTTCTTGCTCCTTAGCCATATCATCAGAACAGCTGGAAACAAAGGTTTCCTACTTTCAGATTATTGCCCTAACTGCTTTTGAAACAAAATAAGAAATGGCTAGTGAAGGCCCCCGGGGTGTGAGTTCAAGTTGGAGAGAAACCCTATGTAACACAAGGTCTACTGAGGGGAAAATATATGCTGGATTTAGTTGCCCTCCTTTCCTTTTATATAGCATTTGCTCCTAGGATAAAACCTTGAATAAGGGCCTGTGAAGTAGTATTTCTTATAGATGTGCACTGGAGGCAAGCTCCCCCCGCCCCCCACCAGGTAACTTACAAATTCTACGAGGACCTCCAAACACAGAAGACAAGCCAAGAGTCTACTCTTTCTTCCCAGATGGCGAGAGAAACATGGATTGCTTCCTCCTGCACTCCCCCTTCTGGGGATCGAGCCCACAACCCAGGCATGTGCCCTGACTGGGAGTCTAACCAGTGACCTCTTGGTTCATGGGTGGAGGCTCAACCACTGAGCCACACCAGCTGGGCCCAACAATAATTCTTGATGCCTTTTCTGTCTCCCGTTGATAGAATAAAAGTTTGGATCTGGATCAGAGTTTAGAAGCTGCCTTCTAAACATCTCTTATTTCTTTGAAATAAGGAATTTGAGTCTCAGAGAGATTAACTGGCAGGGTGTTTTTTAAAACATAGTTTCTAGTGCTCCCTTCTGCAGCACATATACTAACACATAGTTTCAAATTCTTTGACACTCTCGCATAGACCTTCACAGGAGCGGGATCTATACGCCCTCCCCTTGAATCTGGGTGGGCCTGTGACCACTTCAGTGAGGTTTACCAACTGTTCTGGGTTTGCCAGGACTGCTCTGGATTTAGCACTGCACCTCCCCCAGGAAACCACTCAGAACCAGACAAACCAGGATGGTTAGCCACCAGAGGGGTGACTTATGTGTCTTCCAAGGTTGGATCAGGAAAGGCAGGCAGCTGTCACTCTGTTAGCGAGAACACTCCCTCTTAGAGTCCTGAGTGCCACATGAGGAGTCTATCCTGAGGCTGCCAGGCTGGAACCTCCATGTGCAGGCATTTCAGTAGGCAGTCCCTGTTGAGCTCAGCCCCAGGCATTTGCTCAAGGTGCCAGAAATGTGCGTGAAGGCATCTTCCACCCTCAGACCAGCCCATGTTCCAGCTGAGTACTACCATGTGGCCTCTGTTGACACCACATGGAAGAGGATTCATCAGCAGGGCCTGCTCTTAATACTGACCCTCAAAATAAGGAAGTATAGATAATTGGTTGTTATTTTAGGCCACTAAATTGGGCGGGGGGGGGGGAGGGGTAGTGCTGTAGGTAATTAGAACAGTGGCTGCAATGCTCAAGGTTCTCAGGTGCCTTCAGTTCTGGCCCAATGTTTGGTCTACCATAATTCAGCACTGTGGTTGTTTTTTCTTTCAAAATTAGTATACATTCTCTTCCCAAATTGAGCCATAGCTTTCAAAATATTAAATACAATTATTGGTCTATAGTAGTGAATATTAAAGTAAACTGTCTTTAAGTTAGGGAATGATTATAAACATTTTTTTAAAACGCCGGTACTTTTGGCTCACAGTATATCTTTATATCACTCGGCATCTAATCAGAGAAAGAAACCAAATATTAAATTAAACAGGGAAAGTTTAATATAAATAATTGTTAAGTATAACGGGATTGTAGTAATCAAACACTGGCTGGTAAGCAGTTAAAAGAACTTGAAAGAATGTAAGAATAACAGATATATAATGTAATGCCAGAAATAACAATACAGTGGAGCCACTATCCCTAGTGTGGAGGTAAAGATCCAAGGAAGAGTTCTCTCCCCTACACCCCCAGAGCTCAGATCCTGACCTCTTTGGAGACAACACGGTCTCTGCTCATTGGATGACAAAGGAGTCATTGGGGGCCATGCCAGCGGGAAGCGCTCCCTACACCCCCAGAGAGCTGCAGGAATCCGCCCCCGGTGTGTTGGAGAAAGCTGTACTCAGGGAGGTGTCTCCTAAGAGGCATGTAGCTGTGATATGGCCTGTGGGTGCCACAGGAAGCCGCTGGCCACTCTGCACTGCAGGAACAGTGTTATGCTACAGGAACCAGGAGGCAAGACCCTTGCCTTCTGCACTGACTCTCTAGTGCTCTCTACTAATAAGGCTCAGCATTGGGCCTGCTTTTACAAAGCAGGCAAAAAGGGTCAATTCAGAGTTGAATGGCAAAATAAACCAACAAACAAAAACTATGATAATTATTAACTATGCATCAGGATTTTACTTTAATCATCTTAGTCTTCGCATATCAAGTTCTGTAAAAGGTTATCCAGATGTTTCCAAAAGGTGAATATTTTAGATGGTAATGGTCATATGTTTAAATATCATTTTATGGTCATAACTTTTATGATCATAATTTTTATGTGACTACCACTTTATAGTATACCAAATCACTAAATGTTGCTTCTAAAGTTATTAAAAACCCCATTAGCAACTGTAAATAGGCACAAGACTACTTTTTACTTTTTAGGGTGATAGAAATATTCTAAAATTAGATGTGGTAATGGTTGCAAAATTCTGTAAATACTCTAAAATTCATTATATTGTACACTTAAAATGGGTAATCTTATAGTATAGAAATTAAGTTTTTCTTAAAATCAGACAGTAATTATATGACAACCTTTTCAAATGGGAACATGGATATACATTTAAAGATCTGTAAAAATGCTAGGTAACCTTTTTTTCCACTGCTAATTCATATAATAGTTTTAATACTGTTACCACATATTATATGCATATCCAATCCCTATATTTTTCCTTTGAATAATATTTTTTCAGAGCTATAATATTTCATGGCTTCCATAAATCTATTCTGATTCCTCTTGGGAATACTATACCACTCCCAATTATTTTTTCCATTAGAATAGCTGAATGTTTTGAAAAAGAATTTTAGAATATTTATATAATCATCTTTAATATATAGTTTGATTCTATTGGCAGCAAATGCTATTTATCATCCTAAGAACTTCACTCTTCCTTACTTACCATTTATTCTATTGAATTGAAACAAAATTTCTGAGATAACTGTTGAGGTTGCACATTATATTTGCTTTGTTTTCTTCTTGAAACAGTCTTATCTTGGAAGTTTTGTTTGTGACCTGGGGTCACCTGAGGTTTTGACAACCTGGGTCCTGGAACCATCTGGGCTCTAATACTGGGTTTTGATACTGACTCATGCCTCAGCTAAGGGAGACAGGAAATCCATTAATTAGTTTCTGGTTTCTGGAATGAAAGATTAATGACTTTGTAGAATTACGTGCATCATCCAACTTTTAAAAATATATATTTGAAAATAAAATATAAAAAGTGGGTCTTTATCAAGATTTAACCCAACAAAGTTGGTGTGTTGTTTGTTTGTATTTTGTATTATTAAGTCTAGCACATTGTTTAGAATATAGTTGGTGTTTAATAAATGATATTTAAGTGAATAAATAAAATGACAATATAAACTGGTGAGATTTTATTGTTAGCAGCTTCACTTTGCATTCAGGCAAGTGCCGCGAATGTGGATCAATGACATTTACTTTTGGTTTACATATAGCGATTTGGTTAAAACAAAAACCTTTACCTTAGACCAGTGGTTCTCAACCTTTCTAATGCTGCGACCCTTTAATACAGTTCCTCATGTTGTGGTGACCCCCAACCATAAAATTATTTTCGTTGCTACTTCATAACTGTAATTTTGCTACTGTTAATGAATCGTAATGTAAATATCTGTGTTTTCTGATGGCCTTAGGCTCTACAGCAGCGGTTCTCAACCTGTGGGTCACGACCCACAGGCTGAGAACCACTAGCAGGGTCGCCTAGAACCATCGGAAAACACAGATATTTACATTACAATTCACAACAGTAGCAAAATTACAGTTATGAAGTAGCAATGAAAATAATTTTATGGTTGGGGGTCACCACAACATGAGGAACTGTACTAAAGGGTCACAGCATTAGAAAGGTTGAAAATCACTGCCTTAGACAAATATGACCCAAATGGGATGTAAAGTTGGAATGTAAAAAAAAGTCCTAAAGTTCCTCCTTATTTTTGTCATCTAAACCTGTTTTAAAAAAGGAGACTAATTTACAACAATACACTCATTACATTTTCAGACTTGGACAAAATGAATCTGTTCTAATATACCAAGTTAACTTTCTTACCCCTTAACTCATCAGCTTCCCAGAAAGTTATGGAATATACTGCATTATCAAGAGCTGTAGATGTTTGAATAAAAAATGCTAGTGATCTCAGACTCTTTCTTGTTACCTATCTCATTTCTACCGCCTGCAGACTGGCCTGGGTCTCGCTGATGTCCTTGGGCTGCTGCTGCATAAGGGGCAGTCACCTTGCTGAAGTGGCTTCCTAAGTCTCCACTTCCTCCCTCCAGTTTGAATTTCCTAAGCTAGTGATGACTGAATGGTGTCATCTAAGCTAGTGATGACTGAATGGTGTCACTGTAGTCCAGTGATGGCGAACCTATGACACGCGTGTCAGCACTGACACCCATAGCCATTTCTGATGACACGCGGCTGCTGAGGGGGCCGCATGCCGAGGATGAAACATTTGCTACTCCTGAGGATGAAACATTTGCGAAATAATGTTTTTTCCTCAAAGTGACACACTACCCGAGTTATGCTCAGTTTTTTTGGCGAAGTTTGACACACCAAGCTCCAAAGGTTGCCCATCACTGCTGTAGTCACAACCCAAAGGTCTTCCCTTCCCCACTAAATATCCTCAGCTAGGATCTTTGCTCATCAATTGATCTCTAAAATTTCAATTACTCTCTCTACTGATTCCTTTCTCTCAAAATATATGTTGAAAGCAGTTTCATATTAGAAAAATACAAAACAATGACAAAATTCTCCCAGACTCTTTCTTCAAAATACCTCTCTCTATCCCCTTTCAACAACAAGCTTCTAAAAAGAATAAGCCTCGTTTAAACGATTTGCTCCCCTATATTTCAGTTCTGAACCCATTGGTTTTTGCTACCATTTTGTGATCATTAAGTCCTCCCCTAAATAAAAACTAATGGAAGCTTTGAGTCCTAAACTTACTTGATTTCCTTGATGTAATTGGAATTGTTGATCGCTCTCTCCTTCTCAGAGGTACCCCTTACCTAATTGTTTTTTGTGTTTGTTCTTTAATCTTTCTGCTCACTCATTCATCATTCAAGCAGTTACCAGGGATATTTTCTGCTCCAAACTTAGATGTTGGTGTTCCCCAGGGATCTAATTTTTGACCCTATGTTCTATTTGTTGACATTAACTGTTGCTTCAATCAACAAGTTTTTGTTCATAAAAACCTATCTTTCAACAGGTTTTCATTCATAAAGACCTCTTCCTGCTCTGGTTAGTTTAATTTGGCTGTAGACTATTCTTGTAGAATTTTTACTTTCTAAGTTGAAGGTTTCTAAGTTCAGAGTTGGTTTATTCCATGCTCATTGTTATTGTTTTTCCACTTGATATACTTGTTGGCTTGAATATTAACTCAGTACACTTTGAGCTGTTCATTAACCGTTATTGTCCCCTACATTTTTGGGAAATCCTTTCAACTATTCTCTCATATAGAGGTTCAATATAAGTTCATTAATTTTACAAATATGTTTGAGCATTACAATTTCCAAGAACTCAGACAGGCATGGATGATATAATTCATTTACTACTTCCTGAACCTTTCCTGACATATACATGACTGTAAATTAACTTACAAGAGATTCAAGAGTTTCCCATAGTCCTAGTAGAGACAGTCCATTCATTGCCTTGTGATAAACTCAAACTCCTCATTATAGAGATAAAGGCATTCCTTCAATCCAGTCTGGCTGAGTGTACCCTTTTGTACAGGATAAAAGCCTACCCTTTCTTAGGCTGATCCGGCACAGAGCCAGGGCACATAGCGTGGTGAGCAGAGCATGAGCTGGAAGTCAGCTTCCATTGTTCCCTCACCAAACACCTTTGGGAGGGTTTCTAATGGCCCTATCTACAATAAAACTTCTACCTCAGTCTGACCACCATCCCTCCCCTCCAGGCTCCCTGTGATCTAGCTAACCTGGACCACACTGCTATCCTATTCTTCTTTGCTTCTACGCCTGTGTTCGTTGTGCTTTCTCTGCTTGGCATGCCCTTCCTCCCATCTTCATCCTAATGTGGCACAACAATCAGTATAGAGCCTATACTGATTCCTTAGATAAAGTTAGCTGTTCTTCTTCCCCAAAGTAATGCTTTTTGTATTTATTACCATAAATCAAACGCTTCTGGAGTTTGGCAAGTGTCTTATGTCAACCTGAGAAATTGAAGCATCTCAAGAACAGAGAGGAAGTCTTACTCCTTTTTGTATCTTCTGTGAACATGTAAACACAAAAGAAGTTTGTTGAATGAACACCTCAAACTTAAACACAGGAAATGAGTTAATATTTGTCAAATGCTTAGCATAGTAACTTTCACAGAGTAAGTGCTATATTGGTGTTTGTTAAATAAAATGAAAGGTTGATAGGTCAGGAGTTTGGGTTTAGAGGGCTATTGTTATTATAATTAACTAGAGGCCTGGTGCACAAAATTCGTGCACTGGGGGGGTGTCCCACAGCCTGGCCTGAGCCCTCTTGCAGTCCAGGAGCCCTGCGATCGATTGCCCCATAGAGGGAGGCCCCGCCCACCCACCACAGAGCCACTGCTGGGTAGTCTGGGCCTCCCTCTTTGGGGCAGGCAATCGCGGTGCCCCCATTTGATCACCCCGCCAGCTGGTGGCCTGGGCCTCCCTCTGCGGGGCGACCAATCGCATTGCACCCATTTGCTGGCCTGGCACCAGTGGGTGTCATAGCGTGGTCATCTGGATGGTTGTTCTGCTGTTCGGCCGTTCGATTGATTTGCATATTATGCTTTTATTATTATAGATGATAATTGTGTCCATAATTTATTAATAGATTTAGAAAAACTTTCCTTTTTTATCACTAGACTTTTAGTAATGTGGAACCATGGATAGAAACATTGCTTTCTTTTTATATTCTATTCATTTTTCTAATTACATATCATTTCTCTCACTGTGATAATTAAATCTCATTATATTTAATGATTTATCCATTTTCTGCTATAACAGTTTTATCAGTGACTCCTTGTGTTATAATCTCATTATTTCACAAAATTATATCCTATTTGTTAAGAATAGTAATTATTACCATGATTTCATCATCTTCAATGCTCTTTTTAATCTCAATGACATAGCCTTCTTTGTGAAAAGATTAAACACTTTTTCCCTTCAGTTAGTTTAATTCTGTTCAATGTTGCTTATATTATATAATGTTGCTATCCTATATAATAAAGAGCTAATATGCTAATTAGAACGAATAGTGGAATGACCGTCCGGACAACATTCCAGATGAAGCCAGGGTTGTGAGGGCCAGCTGGGGCTGGAAGGGCCGAGCCCCTTGCATGAATTTCGTGCATCGGGCCTCTAGTTGTATATAAAAATTTAATTCTGTGTTGAACTGTTGGTTTCATTTCTATAACTCTTTAAATAAGACAGAAAACATGCACTGAAGAAATCTAATTTACCAAATTTTCTTTTCTTCCAGTGTGTAACATATCTGTAACATAATATTGAATCTTCTTTCCTTAATTTCTAATGAATATATTTCTACATGAGATTTTTTCCTTTTTGATTGAAATATAGTTTATATAAAGAAGTTATTAAGTGTCCAATTGAGTCTCCTAAGTGCATGTTGAAAATATATATAGAACATTACAGATTTTCACCATGTATGGCCTAGCAAGTGAATTTGAACTAAAACAAATAAACAAATAAAAACCAGAGTAAGCAAATGGTAGGAAGCAAGTATAATCTGCTGCTGTTTGTATGTATAACAATGTCAGTTGAGACTATTTTACCCTATTGAACTAATGCCAAAAATGTTTCAAAGCCAAGGGATAAACCAAAAATGTTTCCGAACAGCTCTTTCCTTATCTGAGCCTAATAGATTTTTTCTTTCAATGTTTAATATATAAATTTCCAAATATATGTGTGTGTTACATAAAGAATAATATGATCCTGCCGAAACCGGTTTGGCTCAGTGGATAGAGCGTCGGTCTGCGGACTGAAAGGTCCCAGGTTCGATTCTGGTCAAGGGCATGTACATTGGTTGCGGGCACATCCCCAGTAGGGGGTGTGCAGGAGGCAGCTGGTCGATGTTTCTCTCTCATCGATGTTTCTAGCTCTCTATCCCTCTCCCTTCCTCACTGTAAAAAATCAATAAAATATATTTTTTTAAAAAGAATAATATGATCCCAGTGTGCACACCACCAGTGTCAACAATGACCAGTCTTATGTCATTTTTAACTTCACTCTGCAACCTATTATGTTAACTTTTTTAATGATTAAAAATTTCCAGTTGAGTAATAACAAAAACTGATTTTTTTAAAAATCCTGCCCTAGCCGGTTTGGCTCTGTGATTAGAGCATCAGCCCTCAGACTGAAGGATTCCAGGTTCGATTCCAGTCAAGGGCACACACCTCAGTTGCAGGCTCCATTCCCAGCCCTGGTGGGGGGCATGTGTGGGAGGTAATCAATCGATGTGTCTCTCTCACATTGATGTTTCTCACTCTCAGTCTCTTCCACTCCCTTCTACTCTCTCTAAAAATCAGTGGAGCCTGGCCTGCATGGCTTAATGGTTGAGCATCCACCTATGAACCATGGTCATGGTTCAATTCCTCGTCTGGGCACATGCCCAGGTGGCAGGCTCCATCCCCAGTGGAGATCGTGCAAGAGGCAGCCAGTCAATGATTCTCTATCATCATTGATGTTTCTCTCTCTCTTTCTCTCTCTCTCCCTCTCTCTCCCTCCCTCTCTGAAATCAATAAAAATATATTTTAGAAAATAAAAATTAAAATTAAAAAACAATGGAGAAAATGTCCTTGGGTGAGGATTAACTAGAGAGAGAGAGAGAGAGAGAGAGAGAGAGAGAGAGAGAGAACCCTGAGTCTTAGGTGCCACTTCTTCTGGTTGGCATAATATTGATCTCTGGTGAAAAATGGCCACATGGCTTTTCTTTGACTGAAAAGCATTTAAACTCATTATTCTTTTAGGAAGAGAAGTTGTCCGTCACTGGCATGTTTCTATTTTCCCATTTAAAAAAAAAAAAAGGGTGGAATTGTTGTCTGGAGCCATGCTTTAGTGGCAGTCTAGTGCAGTGGTTCAGCATCCAGGCACAGGCCAGATTTCCTACATTAAATCTTGGCTCCACCAGGACTTAGCTTTGATACTTAAAAAACGAATTGTCTTTTCTGCGTCTCAGTTTCCTTCTCTGATGATATAGTACTCATCTCATGGGGCTCCTATGAAGATTAAATGAATTAATACGCATGAAGAATTTTAAAAAGTTTCTGGAACATGGTAATAATATTTCCCATTATTATTCATTTTCTAAGTTTAAAAGAATTGTGCATCCTTAAAGTAGGAGGTGTTAGTATTTGAGGATAATGATGTAAAATTTTAAAATACCTTTTAAAATTATAAAGAGGATGTAACATCTTAATTATAAAGAAAAATACATTGTCTTCTTTGCTTCTAAAAATGGTCTGACATGACTACTTTTTAGTATTAAATTAAAAATGTTCTAATTTAATGTTTTAATTTTTTAAATCTCAGAGAAAAATTCTAGTCAGGACAGATAATGTTTAGAATATAAAATTTAAAGCATATGTTAGAGCAATTGATTCATTTAACTTTTGTTAATGGGATTTTTCTAAAATCCAAGGCAACACCATAAGAACCCAAATAAACAAAAAGCATTAAAATATTCTTAGAAGAAATGTCCACATATATCAAATTCTATTCTTAGCAGATCTCCAATGTGATCATTACGCGTAAAGGTGTTTAAAAAAATAAAACACAAGGTGCTTTCTTGGCTGATTTAAAAAGTCTTAAAAAGAGAAGACAGAAGGAAAGAAAAGAAGAGTGGGGGGAGGGGGGAGGAAAAAGAGAAGAAAAGGCAGGAAAAGAGAAAAGAAAAGCGATGAAAAAATAAATTTGAAAGAAGAGGGTCACAGAACAGGCTGGCATGGATTGTACAGTGAGCTGTAGAAACCTTAACATACTGGCCCAGGAGTCAGCCAATCAGGATGCAGAGAACCACATTTCCATAATGATGATTGGCTCCTGGACTGGAGGCTCAGCTGAGCTGAGAGGAAATGGGGAGGAAATGCTGGGCTGAGAAAATAGCAAAACAACTTTCTGGCTTTCTGTTGTTTATTGCATATTCTCCAAATGATTATAGTGATTCATCCTTTAGGAAAGCTTGTTTTGAAAACAAAAGAGGCACAGTTGTTCACAACACAAGTGATATTCAGCAGCCAAAGGAGCTGAGTATAATGCTACTCCTTTATTTTTCTTTAAAATAAACTTTAGTTGCCTGATTTTTCCAACCAACTATGTTAAGGTTTTCTAGGAGATTTATAAGGGTTTGATTTAAGTTACAAATTAGACAGGGATAAGCCACTTTGCTTTATTAATCTGTTGGCTTTGTGAAATATACACAAATAGAATGTAGTTTGTAAAGTGTGGGGAAGTCCTTAAATTCTAGCGCCAAAATATATGAGATACTTTCACAATTAAGGGTGTTCTGTTACTCTTCTATTCTCCCAAAAGAAGCTATATTAGGAATTTTTTTCTTATAGTCATGTGTGTGTTTGTGTGTGTATGTGTGTGTGTATGTATATATATATTATGTATATGTATGTATGTATGTGTATATATATATATATGAAAAACCACAGATACATTTACCAGTGCATTTGTATTACTCTCATAAGTTTTTGCACATATATAAAACCCCACTGTCATTAAGTCACAGAGATTTCAAAAATGACAAAAGGGGGAGCAGAGAAAGGGAGGCAAGGAAGAAAGAGTGGAGCATAATGTCTGTGTGCTGCTGCCTGTTGGCTCACTCCTGCTTGGTGGTTGTATTTTGTTGTACTTGTTTTAAAGCCAAACAGAGCAGTGACAATATTTTGCCTACAAGTTTTAAAATTTATTTTACAATCATTCTTTCCACAGACCATCTTTCTGGAAATGAGAATAATTCTATAATGCAGATTAAGCAGAAGTATTTCTCAGTCTCTGCCAGTGACCATTCCTTGGCTGGCTAACAGACCAGCCATTCAGAAGCAATTTTCTTCAGGCTGAAATTATGTGCTGACCGTAGCAGATCACTTCCCATAATAACCCTTCCCCCACCCAACGCTAAATACAATCTGTCTCCTACTCACTGTAATAACGTGCAAATGACTGTAATTTCGCAGACAAGAAACAGCCCAAAGTGAAACATGTCTAAACAGAGGTCGATTTGAAAAATCAGGGCTATTACCTAAATCTGTAAAATACATATTGTAATAAAACCAGCAATAGCAATCTCCAATAAGTAGTTTAAAAAAAAAATGTAGCTTGTGTTTTGATCTTCTTTATGCACCCGGTCTCCACTGGCATGAAAGAAAAAATCCTTGTCCAGAAATGGTTTCATTACAGGCGATGCAAATTGCCTTACTTTGCCAACCAATTCGCAGACCTTACTCGGGCACCGGTTCAGATATAGTAGCCCACAGCATACCACAAGGGCCTGGGCCAAGTGGAGGTAAGATTTCAGACACTTAACACTGACCTACATTGCAGTTCTCTCAATTGAGAGGTATACAGATGCTTTCCTTTAGAAGAATGTGCTGGTTTGCAATATTTTGCTAGGTTCTCTAGAACTGCAGGGCATAAAACGGACAAGATGTGCTGCTTCTCCTTGATTATTTTAAGATTGAGGACTGGGAGAAGAGATGGGGAACTAGCTACATGCAGAAGGAGACGCACCTCCTTTCCCTTTATGGGTCTTTACAGTTAAAACTCACTGTAGTCTTAAATGGAACATGGAAAAGTTGCTTTATGTCATTTCAATTTGTTTAGGTAAAGCCATGTCAGAAAGATTTGTGAAGGCGGTCATTATTTTCCTTCCCTTGGCTGTATGGTCCCTTTGTTATACTTTTTGGAATTTAAATGGAAGGTGAGCCAATAGGACATAGTAAGGACATGAAAAGTTAACATGGCTCTGTTATACAGTACATGTAAGTGTACATAGTCACAAAATGTATATCAGAATGTCTGGGAGTCCTCCAGGGCAGGGTGAACCTCATGGGTGTCTCTCTTCTCTAACATGATCCGTCACCACTCCGGAAGGAACTGAAATGTTTTCATGTGCAGGGTCCTCTCTCTTCACTGGACACCGTCTTGGCATTTTATTTTCGTCCAGTGATGCTTCAGGATATTGCAAAAATGTCAAATGTTTGACCAAGAACACTGCTCACCTCTTTTTGGTGACACTTGTCTAAAGATGGATATTATTAAAAATATTCCACAGAAACCTTAATTGGAGTCAGTAAGCATGAGTGAGAAGGTAGAGAGAAAGCTTTCTCTGACAGGAAGTTAGGATGGTACCTGTAGGTAAAAGGAATGAAGACCTTCTAGTGTTTGTGTGGGTGTTTAATAAATCACCAATTCTGTATCCCCTAGAAACCAGGGCAGGTCACCTGCCCACTGCCTGGAGGCAGATCTGTTCATAAGCAACCCTAGACAGGTAAGAATTTTTTTTCTTCACAATCTAATTGAGCAGCCAGAAAGTTTCTCATCATGTCTAAATTAAGTTCCTCTCCCCATAAATTAAGCCCTTTTCCAGGTATGTTTCATTTTTTTTATAACTTTGATTCCCACTTTTTCGCCTTGACCTTGAGTAAATCTCATGTTAATGTTGGCATAGATTTAGAAAAGCTAGGCCCAGGTATAGACTCCCTTCCAAAAAACAAAAGTCTAAGAAATTATTTCTGATCTTTAATGATATACTGGAAATCAGAGGAAATAGGCACCAAAAAAAAAAAGACCACAGCGTTTTCCTGTATTATTGCTTGAAGCCCGGACCTCCTCAGCTTTGTGTAATTCTGCCCTAAAAAGGGAGGAAAAATCTTGTTCCAGGACCTTCTGAGTACCTGGTAATCGATGCAGCAAATGCAGGGGCGGGGCTGGTGGCGGTAGTTATTGGAGATGGGATAACACCCGTTACCTGCTCCTTCTCCACTATCCTCATGCTCCCAAGCCCTCCATTCCTCCTAGATTCATTTCCAGACAGGTTCTCCCCTCTACCACACTAAAAGGTAAAATCACAAAGGGCACATATTATACAAAACTGCTCTAGTATTATCAGACACATGCATGTGGATATTAGTAGGGAGACGGGTGTGCTGTAT
Source organism: Cnephaeus nilssonii (assembly GCF_951640355.1). Classification (NCBI taxonomy): domain Eukaryota; kingdom Metazoa; phylum Chordata; class Mammalia; order Chiroptera; family Vespertilionidae; genus Cnephaeus; species Cnephaeus nilssonii. Next base: position 40,646,079 of record NC_137073.1, read on the forward strand.
CTTGATAAGAGAGAAACATAAAATTGTCTGTTCAAAATATAGTTGAACTTCCCAATTTTGTGAAGGGAGTGGCTCCAGTTTTCTAAGCTGGTAATTATCTTAGTGTCAGTCATCAATTAGCTGACAGCCCTCTGATGTCTCTTGATTGGCTCTTGTCAGACAACACAAAACAAACACATGCAAAGCTAGCATAACAACTGTGGTTTATTCAAGTCTCTGGGAAGAAAGAACTTGGAGGGCAGGAGGTAGAGGAGGGTGCAAATGGAGTGTGGAGATGTTGGAATGGAAGGAAAATGCTTTAATTTATGGAAATGGTTTGGGTTACATATGTGGTTGAGCTTGGTGTAAACCTCAATCTTTAACCAGTTTATCCAAAAGGTTTAAGATTTAGGGCTAGGTGTTAGAGTTAGGGTTAGAGCAGGTTATTTGAGTATTAGAAAGCCTACACTGGTTTTAGTTATACTAAATCTGTGCTGCAGGCCCTGTGATTTGCTTTTATCACGGGAGTGTGATAGAGGAGTGCTTTTACCCTTTTCCAACTTCACCGGATCTTATTGTCTATGCCTTTTGAAGTCCAGTTGTTTTAAGAGCTAACCATTGATTTTTCAGAACTGACATAACATATGGGGTAGTCACAGACTTGGAAAGGCTGAAATACAGATGATGCTCCAGGACAGAAAGTGCCCAAGAGTGATCTGGTCCATTGAGGAAGCCCTCTTCTAAAAGAAGAAAAGTTAGACATCACCATATGGTACTGTATTATTGTCAATGGGACATGCACACATTGTAAAAGCGGCACATTAAAATATATAAAACAAATATCAAAACTAAAACAGAGGGTAAGTGGATATCACATATCTAATTTGCCCTATTTTATTTGTTTTGACTTGAATACAGACCTAGTTAGGGAGATCTCAGGACTATTATGGATGGCATTTCTCTAGTGAATATACCCTAGAAAAGGGGGGAAACGCCTCTTTATTACTGTTTGCAGCATCAAGTCTAGTTCATCTTGGATTGTGAAACAAGTAATTGGCATTTGTGTGTGAACTAAATATACTGAAAACTAAAAAATTAGTAAACAGACATTGCTTAAAACACGTGACAAATATTTTTATTGATCCACAAAGTTATCCCTGAATATTTATGTCATAAGGATCTTCTGCTAGCAGTAATTCACTTTATATGTCCATTCAACTCAGTTGAGACAATCTTAAATTGCAATTGTTAATGTGGAAATTACAATCCCAGTAGCACTAGATATTTAATACTTGGGATCATGATGCTTTCGATTAAATTCAGATCACCTCTGGACTTTAGACTTTCCATATTATAGCTCCTTAAAGTACTGGAAAATAGCAATAAAATGTAAAAATAAAAATGCTCTAAAGGCTTAATATATACAAATACATTAGCTTAAGTATATCACCTGTTACAGCATAATACTGAACTTATTTCATATTAACCTCTCTTATCCGGTGACCTCCGAGTCCTATTAACTTAGTTGCTGGCATCTGTCCCACAATACATTCTAAAATATTTCTGTATTCTTGATGGGTTGTCCTCTGTAGCTGTCAGAGGACTTTGACACCCTCCCCCTCCCAGGGAAGGGGAACTCTGACAATCCGTGGGTTTAAAAATGCTGACCGGCACTGTTTAATGGGTTAATCTTCCCAGTATATTTTATCTCCCACAGATAGATTTAAAAAAAAGTGAGGCTGGCCCGAGGTGTGAATGTGGTTGGCTGGGACCTTATTTTATTTTGCATGTTTTTGGAGCCACTAGGGCCAGGTGGGAAAGATTTGTTACTAATTCCAGGGAAGAACCCTTCACTTAGTGTTGGTTAAATGGTTGCCAGCGCTCGCCCTTCAGTGCTGCTGGACCAGAAGACTGGAAACAAAAGGGTTACTTTGTTTCCCCACCACCGCCTTTCCCCCCAGATCGATTTTTCTTATTTAAATCAGCGAGTAAAAAGAGAGACAGAGCGGGGGGGAAATGGAAGAAGGGCAAAGTGGTTGGGGAGGGTTGAAAGCCAGAAGCTGCTGTACAGAAAATCAGTCTCGGGAGTTCGCGCTGCCGAGCCCTTGCTGCAAGGAAGGGAAGCCAACAGGACGCCTGCAGCCCCTTCCACACAGCCAGCCTCCCTCTTCTCCCCGCTCCGCGCTGGTGGCTCATTTGGCTTTCTCCGCCACCGAGAGATCACATACATTATTTCCCACAAGATAACGCAATCAAACTCGTATTTACCGACAGCCTCCCCTCGCAGCCTGTGTGAGAATTGTTTTAATAAGTAAGTGTTTTAGGTGAATGATGTAGTAATTGAAATGGGCGCACCATTTCCCCCCATTCTTACTGCAGGAGGCTCCTCTACCCCAATCTGGTTGGAAAATAAAACGCTTTGTCTCCACAACCACCCCCCACCGCACCCCCACCCGCTCTCAGTGTGTGTTTTATACGTGTGTATTTCTCAACCCCCTACAGTAGCCAAGAGAAAGCAGCTAGCCAATGAGAGAGCCCAGTTTCATAAAAGCTGCTCTCTGATTGGTCCGTTGCGAAAGGGCAATGGGAACAAAGAAAAGTCCCTTTCAGGTATAGAGGCTGAGAGCTCCTTTTGCTCCACTCCCCCTGTGTGTGTTGTGTTTCAGTCCTGATTTCAGTGTTGCAGAACAAGCTTGTGCGTGTGCACCAGGGGGATTTTTGTTTTCTTTTTTTTTCTTTTAATTTTTGCTTTTATAAAAAATACACAGGACAGTCTGTGACATTTGATGGTCCATCTTCTTTAATAATAAATTTGTTGAAGAGATTATAATTTCCAAAATAAAGCGGCTGCAACCAAACACATTCAATGCAGTTAGAAGGAAAAGGTCAACTCGATCCAATACAGACCGTAAGTACGGTTGCGTGGTGTGTCTCTATATAGCACTTAGCGGGGACTTCATGCAGGGGAATGTTCGAGTTTTATGCATTGAAATGAGGAACTAGTTACAGGGTTTGGTTTTTGCATTGAGAACAACAACCCAAGAAGGGTGAATTTTAGCCAGTGGAGGGTGAAGCATTTGTAACTTCTTCACACAAATTAAGCTTGACTGGGCACTCGGGGTAACTTAGAGTAAATTACCTTTTGGGCTCTAACCCAAGGAGAATAAAAGTGACACAGTTACATATCCTGATCTGCAATGTTCATTCCGGGGCTCACCTCAACCCCTCCCTCTCGTAGCCTAGCTGGGCAAGACCTTCCAAACCGAGCCAGGAAAATGGGGGCAAGGACAAAACAAGGCTATTTCAGTCTCCTGTCACATCCTAGTGCCCAATAATTTAATATTAAACAAGGGCATAGTCACCCATTACATGTAATGGTTATAATGACCATTTTCCACCGCCTTAAAAAAAGCAAGCAGCAAAACACCATTAAGGGGGGGAAAAAAGCCCCACCCAACCCAAACAAACCCACAAATAGTAACAATGGTGTGTTTATTACAGGACCTGGCTTGGAGCTAGCAAAATATTTTTCTTTGTTTAAGACAGGAGGGGGTTCCCTAAAACCAAAGTGGCTTAGAGGTGCCTCCCTCCCTCGCCCAGGCGTCCCTATCCCTGGCCCCTTGGGAAAGCCTACAAATTGGAGATAAGTTGAGGAAAGGTTTATAAGGTGTTTCTTTAAAACATCTGCTTTGCTCTCGTGCTCATTACATTTCACTCCTTCCGAACTTCCGAGAGCCTAGATCTGCGAGAAATGTTTCACATTCATAACTTGTAGCTGCGCCCACTGCAGGGGGTGGGTGGGTAGGCGGCGGTGGGGAGAGTGTGTGCAGGGGGAGGGAGGGGAGAGACCTTCAGCTTTTTTTTTAAAGACCAGATCAGTATTTTCTTGATACGCTTGTCACCATTTTTGTTCTCACGACAACCAATTGAGCCCTTGATCCTCACGTGATGTGAAAGGCTTGCACTGTAACAAAATCGCTCCTTTTAGATGGTTGGTTGTTGCTAACTCGCCCATCCCCCTCTCCCAGCCCCGACATTTCCAGCAAAGCGACTCTCCACTTCCAATCCATCAACAATTCATTACTGCTTTTAGCTTCCAAACGCCAGCTAATTAAAAATACTAAGCCAAGCTCCCGGGCCATCTGACTAAACACAGGAGGGGGTGGGCGAAAGAGGAGAAGAGAAAAATAAATAAAAGGGAGACGCACCGTTTGCTGTGACTATAAATGGGGAACACTGTCCTGGAGAAGGTCGCTTTAAAAAAAAAAAATCTTTTTTTTTTTTACTCTAATTATCGAATTACCGCCTGACTGATTGGCTTGAGCGACAGCGGATTTTTCCCCCGCGGGGACTGTACTAGGAACTCGGTTCCTTTTTCTTAAAACAACATAAAACAGGAAAACATCACATCCTTTAGGTTTCGAAGGCTGAACCAATTTTAAACGCCGTTATTTTCCCTTCCCCACCCCAACGCCCCCCGCCCGGAGCGAGAGCTGTTATAACTGGTTCATCAGCTCACTGAGCCCTCTGCTCCCCTCCCCCTCCACACCTTTCTCTCTCTCCTCTGGCTCCGCTTCTCGTCCCATCCTTTCTTCCTCCTCCTCCTGCTCCCCCTCTCCTTCCCCCTCCTTTCCTCTTAAGTTAGTTCAAGAAATCAAATCTGTCAGGACGGGCGGAAAAATGCCACTTCCCGACTAACAGGCTGAATCCAGCCCAGATTTTCAGTCCTTTCTTCTTCTTCTTTCTTCCCTTTCACTAATTTATCCCGATGTTAGCACATTCTGTCTTGTTACTAGCGGACGCCTGTAGGTTTGCTACATCGGATCATTACTTACTGATCACGGTGACTCTGAAGTCTGGAACTGAAGGCGGAATGAGAAGTTGGGAAAACTTTTTTCTCTAAACTTTCTCTTTTTTTAAAAAAAAAACCAATTATTCTCGATGCTTGTTAAGAGGAAAAAAAAAACCTTTGGTGCTTCTGTTATGAATGTGAAACATTATCTTCCAGCTGTACAGTGACACTTTTTTTTTTTTTTTTTTTTAAGGAGAAAAGGACTCCTGATCCGCTTGCCAAAAGGGGGGTGGGGAGGTGGAATAATGTTATCGAGTGATTATTCTGGCTGAGATGTGTTGTTTGGTTTCTTCCTTCTTGATCATTTGGTGTTTAAGTAAAATGAGGCACAAGCTTGTTTGCCGAGTGGAGTGGGAAAGGCATTTTGATTTGCTGGCCTAATTAAAAAATGATAAAGGATTAAAGGTAAGCAATGTCTGTGTGTGTATGTATATTTATTTATTTTTCTTGACAATCAACTGTTAAAAAGGGGCTGATCCCTTTAAAAACCGTTTTAACTGATCTTTGTCAAACACACACTCATTTGCGGTCATTGAGGCCACCTTGGCGCAGATCACTTAAAGTGTATGTCTTAATCAGTTTCCTTGTACAGTCAGTGGCACCATATTTAACAGACTGAGCAAGTCTGTGACTTGGGACACTGGTAGAATTGTTTAGATGTATTTTTTTTAATTGAAAGGCAGATACTTCACTTTTTATTTAACACTGTCTTTTCTATAGAGAAATGCTCTTAAAGACATGTTGTGTGTATTTTAAAAATAAAATTGTATAAACTATTGGGGAAGAAAGGATAGGAGGGGAGGGGCTGTGTATGAGGGTAAGGGGGGTTATTGGTGGTTGTTTTTTTTTTCTGTTCCTTACTGGGAACAAAAACCAGAATGCCCAGACAGTTTGTAAAAAGAAGTAATAAAATTAGAAATAAGGAAAATATAGCAACATCATTCTGAAACTAACCTCAGAGAACTTCCAGGGTCTGGTCTTTTAAATTGCAAGATCTAGGACATGTTTAGGGATGTTTAAAACCGTGTTCCTCCCTCTTGTCTGAGTGTTTAAGCTGTGTGTCTGGGGTTGAGATCACTTGTATGTGCTAGAAAAAAATCTTAAGCTCTTTTCTTTCCTTTTTTTTTTTTTTTAAACCTGGAATTGACTCAGATTCTTAAGATATTTTAATGCCTTTAAAAAAGTGATTATGTTTGTGTTGTTGCTAAAGGGACTTTCTTTTTTAGCTACTGTGAGATGCTTACTGTCGTGGGTATGTTTTTGGGGTTTGGTTATTTTCCTTTATACCTGATATTGGACTGTGGAGACAATACATGAGCCACTTTACTCTCTATCCTTCCCTGTACCCCTTACCGACTCCCCCAGTATTAATCCTTTTTTATTCTGGTAACACCCAGACAAGAAATATTCGACTTTTCCCCCCTTCACAGGAAAAGGTGGACCTGGACTGAAGGGTGTAAAATCCCTGGACACATTCCTGGGGCAGGAAAAAGAAGAGGAAGATTACAAGATTTTTTTTTTTTCCCCTAAGAGAAAGCCCAGCGGAGCTAAACGAATGTCCCCTCATCTCCAAAGGAAAGTTCATCGGATTTTTATTCTAGAGAGCTCATCTTCAGGATGTCAGTGAACATTTCTACTGCAGGAAAAGGTGTGGATCCAAATACAGTTGATACTTATGACAGTGGTGATGATTGGGAAATCGGGGTTGGAAATTTAATAATTGATTTGGACGCTGATTTGGAGAAGGACCGACAGAAATTTGAGATGAATAATTCCACCAATACCACCAGCAGTAGCAACTCGAAGGATTGTGGAGGTCTGGCCTCCAGTGGGGCCGGTGCTACTGCAGCCTTAGCTGATGGCCTAAAATTTGCTTCTGTGCAGCCCTCTGCTCCCCAGGGGAATTCACACAAAGAGACCAGCAAATCAAAAGTGAAAAGGAGTAAAACTTCTAAGGATGCTAATAAATCTCTGCCTTCTGCTGCCTTGTATGGGATTCCCGAGATCAGCAGCACTGGCAAGAGGCAGGAAGTCCAAGGGCGCCCTGGAGAGGCAACTGGCATGAATTCAGCGCTGGGTCAAAGTGTGAGCGGCGGCGGCGGCGGCGGCAACCCAAACAGCAATAGTACCGGCACCGGCACCTCCGCTGTCACCGCGGGGGCGGCCTCCTGCGGGAAAAGCAAAGAGGAGAAACCAGGTAAAAGCCAGAGCAGCCGAGGCGCCAAGCGGGATAAGGATGCGGGGAAATCCAGGAAGGACAAGCACGACCTGCTTCAGGGCCACCAGAATGGCAGTGGCGGCCAGGCCCCTTCTGGGGGGCACCTCTATGGCTTTGGGGCCAAGAGCAATGGAGGTGGCGCGAGCCCCTTCCACTGCGGGGGCGCTGGGAGTGGCAGCGGCGTGGCTGCAGGGGAAGTTAGCAAAAGTGCCCCGGATTCAGGGCTCATGGGAAACTGTATGTTGGTAAAGAAGGAAGAGGAGGAGGAGGAGAACCACAGGCGAATCAAGAAACTGAAAACGGAGAAGGTAGGATAAAGTCGCCTTCCTAGATCCACTGTCCTCTTTGTGTGCCTCTGTGTGGGTGTGTGTGAGGGGTGTGCCTCTGTGTGCCTTGCACTTCTTATTTGTGCTTTTGGTTCCTTGTGAGATTCCTATTACGTGCATCCTCTCCCTTACAATTTGGTATGGGGGAGCTTACTTGGGCGCAGTGTTTAGCTCTTGCTTCTATTGCTGCTGCTGCTGCTTGTGGTGCTAGTGTTTGGGTCCCCAGGTGGGAGGGCTGGGTGTTCTAAGTACCTTTTGCCCTGCAGAAGCCTCCTGGCCAGTCAGCCAGTCGTGGTGTGCTTTTAATAGAAAACCTGTGCATGTACCCACTTGACTCTTGTCCTGGTTTCTCCCCTAAGGAGAACTGTGTTCTGTTTTAATTTACATGTCCTGGTATTTCTGGTAACGTGTCCTTAGGTGCAGGGTTCACGGTCCCTCCCTGGAGAGGTATGTCAAGGATGCTAATTTACACTCCACCCACAATCCATTTATTTTATTTTATTTTTTTTCGTTCGTTACTTTCACCAGAAAGTCAAAGGATCTCATCCTTGGATGGGTTGCTTTTATTGGTCCTGAATTAAACCCCAACCTTGATGTCCTTGGGTCATTGGTTTCATAAGTGTGTAGAAAGACTGGGATGGTTTTGGTTGCCACTAGGTAGGACTCTACCCTTCTTCTCTCGCCCAGTTTTTAGCTGGAGATTTAAGATTTGTAGTTTGACTAGGGAGCTGAAAGGTTGGTTAAAAGAAAAGTGAAATAGATTTGGTAAGATTGGTGTTCCTGAAATGTGCTAACATAGCCAAAGGATACTAGAATTATGTGTTGCATTTGAGCAGTCGGGATCCTGGACTTAGGCAGTATGGAGCCTTCCGCCCATCTTTGTCATTGTCTTTAAGTCTGGTTAGACACCGCCTTTGAGAAACTGCCCCCGTGTTCTGCTGCTTGGTGCTGGAGGCCTGTGACTTACTGGTCTGGTGATGGTTGTGCGTTGAGTAACGTCTCAGGACTGAGGTGCTCTGTCCACTGGGCAGGTTGGGAGTGAGCTGGGGGTGTGAGTGATGTTTCTATGCAACTAATCTTGAGATTAATTCTACAGGTTGTGCCTTGCAGAAGCAAAATTCTTATCATGTGGTTTGTGGCCTGGTTGTTTGGAAATATGCTTATTAAATAATGTGATTTTTGCTATTTCTAATTTGCTCAGCATTATAAGATGTCTTTGGATAATTATTTTTGTGTACAGTTATCCGCTGCTCTCTACTTAAACCTTTGTACGTCTGTGTTCGTGTGTTCAAGATTTAAGTTGGAGTACAGGAATAAAGTTTTGATTTGATGATTTTAGAAGTTGATGAAGGTGTAGATAATGCCAAAATCACAAAAATCCTCTGAACACTTTTTTTTAATTCATGTCCCCTTGGTCAGACAGCATTTTATGTTGATGAATTTCAATGGGATTTTTTTAAAAACTCAGGTTTTAATTCTTATGTTTAAATGTGTAGTTTTGCATAATTTCTGCTAAAAGGCGTTCTGAAATCTTATTACTTAGTACAGTAGGGCATTTACTTTTGTTGCCAATAGTCTTCAAATTGCAGTTCTAATCTGCTCTAACTATCTAGATGAATTGCCCTAATCCAGTGCTCACAATGGCTGTGGTTAAGGAGTCAGAGCCATTTGATTGGATTCACTGCTGCGTGGAATGTGGGAGGTACTGCCCTTTTGCATTCCCCTTAGCCTTTTAATCTTCCAGCCAAATGTTCACATTCAACAATTTTGTTTAGCTGGCAATCGGAACATTTCAGTATCTCAAAGGCTGCTGTCATGGCAACTGAGATTAGAGCGTGGGGTCGCTTCTCCAGTTTTTGTGTTCTTTTCACTTTCCAGTCACACAGGAAACTGGACGAAGAATGGAAGAATTAAATTATTCATATCCATGTAACTCATCTTCAGTCAGAATAGTGTAAATGTGATCATGTGAATTACATAAATGAAGAGCAAACAAGTCATGATGGGCCTGGGGTGGAGGAGGGGAGAGGGCTCAGTGCATTTAGATTCACTCCACTGCCAACTAAGTGACTGGTGTTGGCGCACAGGGGCACTTCAGGGATGGCTCGAGGGGCAAGAGTCCCGAAGTGTTGGCCACTCTCTGTCAAGCTGGGGTGTTGGCTCAGGGACACGGTTCCATCAGGCTTCTCTCCCCACCCCGGTCCCACCCCACCCTAGAAAGGCTTCTCTGAAGCATGCTCTCATCCTTGGCACACAGATGTGTCACTCCCTTGCACAGATGCCACCCAGGGAACTAACTGCTAATTCCACTGACTTGTGGTTGTGTAAATTAGACTTCAATTTAGAAAATACTTTCTAATGTTAGGAGGATACCTATTTAGGAAGTAAAGATTTAGTAGGACAAGTGTCACCTGACAAAAATATTTCAATACTGAGGCATCTTTGAGGGTTGTTTTTTTTTTTTTTTTTTTTTTTTGACGTTTGGTACATTTTAATTTCAATCTTGCTTGATTATCTGGGTTTGTGAAGAGTAAGTGCCTCAAAAGTGGAGATGGTTAATTTTCAGCAATCAGATATGGCTCAGGATGGGCCAAATGTGAAAACCAAAGGGGTGTAGGATGTGTGTGTGTGTGTGTGTGTGTGTGTGTGTGTGTGTGTGTGTTTTCCTGGTTCACAGGAGATTCATAAGACTGGCTGTCACCGGTTAATTTCACAGCATGCTTAAATGTCTATTTTTGGTGTGTTTATTCTGTTTCTTCACTACACAAAGTCATGTAAAACATGATAAATTGGACTTTATGAAATCTAATTAAATCAATGAGTGTTCTACTCCTTTATGTGGAAACCACAAGTATGTTGTAAAAGTCGCCACTCCCTTAATACGTGAACAAAATCAAAACATGCCATAATTCTAAGATGTTTGAGCTCTATTTCTATAGCCCATTTTGTGGTTAAGCCACCAGTGACATGTCTGAATAAGTAGATTTGACGTGTTGGCTTTTGGTTGTTAAAACCTGCTTCTCCACCTTCCCCCGCCTTTCTTTTGAAGCATAATAGCCTGTGTTGAGACTCTTCTGCATATATCCTCCTTAGCTGTTTTAGCAGTTTTGACTTATCAGACACAGGCCTTCAGCTGGGCTAAATGGTTAGTGTTACATGGTTTTATTTCATCGCTGGGAAATTCAAAAATACATAGCCGATTTCTTAAAAACAACTGATAACTTAAATAGACATGAAATGCAAAGGAGATCTTATGGTTGTGCCTGAGGGTTCTGACTACTCAGTATACATTCAGAAAGGAGATTCATTCTCCCATATCATACTGCTTTCACTAAGCTGGTCCTTAACAGCCTGAAGGTGGTGTCTACAAATGGCCCTGTCTATAAAGGATATCATTCATTGTATTTTATTCTCTTGCAGAGGCCTTTTAACACTTCACTGGGGATTTCTGGCACATTTTCTAAGTGAGTGTGAGCAGTTTAAGAACATGTTTTGATTAATGAGTTTTGTGGATGATATGTTTCTTCCCCCATATATAGTGCCCCCTACAAATTCTGCTTAGAGAGTGCAGTTTATCTACTGTGAAATAAAAGGGCAGAAAGGTCACTTGCTATAATTAAAGAACAAAGTCCATTGTTGTAAGACAGCAAACTGTTTTGAAAGCTACACAAGGGAGTTAGCTGTTAAAAACGTTGGTAACTAAGGGTGGCTCCCAATCAGCATTGATCCAGCTCCTTACTTTTCTATGGGCTTCCCCGGAGGGTGACAGGGCTTTGGAGGTGGGTGCAGAGAGGCATAGGAAGTGTTCTGTGAGAACCATGCAGCTGGGAGAATTTGTATGATGTGGGCACATCGCTGAGTTTTGAGCATAGTATTTGAAATCTGCTGGGTTTGCTGGAGAGATTTAAAAAAATCCTCCAACTGATCAAGTTTGTGCCAAAAGGAGATAAATAATGCTTAGCAACTTTTAATAACTTTGCAAATAGTCTGTAAAAAAGGTGTGTGTTTGGGGCGGGGAGGTGGGGTAGGGAGGGGGGAGGGAAAGGAATTGATTGTCCAGATGTCACAAGGTTAAGAATGCTCTTCAAGTGAAATTGCTTGGCTGCAAGATGGTTTTAATTAGAGTGTTATAAAGACTTATTTTTCCTAAGCAGCATTTTATAGTTAGTAAATGAAATGTATGCCGAAAGTGCTAAGCAGAAATCTCCCTAACCACAGAGGTGTTCAATAACCAGATTCAAACAACATGGAAAGTACCATCTGTTCTTCGTTTTCAGCATGAAAAACAAGGAATGAATGGTTGAGATTTGCTCCAATTTTGACTGTGTCTGTTTTTTTTTTAATTTAAAAAAGTTCACCTGGTACTTCATAGAAACTTGAAATTGCAGTAATATGAGCAACACTGTGAAAACACATGTTTCTACATTTATTCTAACCAGTTCCACTTTTATTTAAAAGATTTCCAGAAGCCCAGCCATTGAATGAACACTTTCTAATGGTTATTCAGTTCCTGCAGGCAATCACAAGGAGAGGTCAGTTCTTCAAAGATCTGACTGTTTAGTCGGTACCTGCATTATTCTGTCAATTTGCTCCCTGGAGGCCAGGGGAGCAAAGGCTCTCACAGGCCAACTCTGGTTGGCATTTATCGGTTAATCTAATTGTAGGTGATAGGGCAGGGGACTGGTGTTTACTGTATGGAGACCTTACGCTCCTTGAGAGCTGTAGTCTAGGATTGCTGGTAACGAGGGATCTATTCTTTGAAGGATGCTAACTTCTGAGTCCTTGATTTTTAGACGGGAGGCTTTTTGGTTCTGGATTTTAGTAAGAGCCCTGGGTAAAACATTATCCGGCCTTTGTTTGAGGTCTTTTATAGGAGCTAATAACTGGGCTTGTGCCTCCCTGAGATAAATGACATTATCTCTGAGTGGGCTGACAGGAAACAGACATGTTAATGGTGAAGCTGCGGGGAGGATCTGCTCCAGTTCTGACAAAAGAGTGGAGAAGGGACCCCTGGTTGTGGTCATTAACACATAATGCATTCTTGCTCTTCCTAAGAGGCCCTTGATAATTGGAAAGCTATTTTAGCCACAAGCACTTAAATCATAAATCTACTACTCCTAGTCCCCCTGCATTCTTAAAAGTAGCAAAGTAATGTGTTTTTTGTTAACAAGTGTGCAATCTGGTTTTTTAAATGGTGGCACCTCTAGGCTGGGCGATAGTGACATTTGGGAGAGCTGTGCTTCTGTCTTTATCAGATGGGATCTGTCTTTGTCTTACATCATTCACAGTCATCCCTCTACTGTAATAAAGCAGAAAAGTGGGCCCAAACGCTAAAAAGAAATAATTTTTAAGCTTGAAGATGTCTCCTGGGAGAGAGATAAAATCCATTTTTTATAAGTGGGGGAAAAGATTTTGCTCAGTGATGTGAATGTGATGAAACCTGCCTTTTGAAGTGTATGCTTAAAAAGTCATGGGTATAATTGAGTTTCAGTGCAGTTTAAACTCTGCTTCTTGAGCGGAGATAATTGCCGTGTTGAACACACTCTAGAGGTGTAGAAGAGGTGGAAGGATCATGCTATTCTGTTCTTTAATATTGAGCACTGGAAGTTTTTCATAGTAATTACTGTAGCACAACATAGTTTTGATTGCGGCACTCTGAACTTGTCAGGGAACATCAAGGGTTTTTGCTTGAATACTAAACAGTTTATTCCTAAATTACTTATTCTTTGTCTAACATTCTTGTAGAACATGGAAGCCAGAACTAAGGAATGCTGGGCTATCCTTCTTAGCAACATCATAGTGGAAATAACCTTTCTTCACTAGGATTGTTGTCAATAAATAATTCCCTCTTAATATGTACATTTAAGGTTATAGATAGGGAAAGAGAACAAGAATGACTTAAGTCATCATTATAGACTAACATAGGGATCACACTGGTGCCCTGTAACCCTGGTATTGCATAGGTGTGTGTGTATAAATGTTGTAGAATTGCATGTATAGATGTGGGATTGGGAGTGGATTGAGAGTATTGAGCTAGTATGGGATTTATTCTTTTTTTTTTTTTTTTTAAGAAGTGTCCCTGTTGATTTTACTCTGCTGTAGGGTAAGTGGGTCCACTGGTGTCCAGGTCTCTCTCCCAGCTGAAGTTTCACTAGCAACTGCTTGCTCTCTCTTGCAAGATCTTTTTAATTTAAGATAAAGGTTTTGGCAACTGGAACAGAGTTTTTGCAACTGAATGAAAGGTTTGTTAAGCTATTCAATTGGCCAGCAGTTGGGTGGTTTGCAATGTTATTTTGAGAGGTCTAAAGAAATTCCAGAGGGTAAGATGGGCACATTGCTCCTAAAGCTGAGATGTGTATTATCTTCTACATCTTGGTTAGAACTACCTTTCAGTTTTGCCGGAAGAACTGAAGTGATTACAAAGCAAATACTTCTTATATTTTGATAGGTCAGTAGGCCTTGAACTACATAATACTCATCTGGTATTCAGAAGGCTTCCTTCCCCATTCCCCCTTCCTCCCCAGTGAAGCTAAGAGAGAACTCAAAGGGAAGGGTGTTTCAGTTAGAACAAATGGGTTTGGAGGGATGAATAAATACTATTGCTGATTTTTCAAAGCTACTCTCTTCTTTCTCATCCCCACCCCCTCCCTAGTTTGATTATTATTCACTGTGACATTCTAGCTCAACCACTGAGCTTTGTTGCCTCCTGGGAATCCTCATTGTCAGCTAGCACCTTAAGAAAAATGTGCCTACAGGGACATTTAGGCATATTCCAATAATGCCTGATGAATGTAGCTTTTACAGTTTAAAAATATATTGATTATATTTTGTGTTGTACATAATGATTTTAGAAAGCAGATATTTAGGTTGTGGAATTGGCTTATTATGTTAACCGGAGAGCAGATGGCATGGTGCCACAGACGTATAATTTTACTTAAAGGGACTTTTAAGGTTTTGATGTGTTTTCTTTTCCTCTTATTTCCCTGATGGCTTCTTTTTATTGAAGGGTAACTTAAGGAGACCTGGTAGCAATTTTACTGCCTTCCCCTGACAGTTTGAAATAATAGCTTGGTCTTTGGTTGCACTGATCTTCTACCAGTCAACTTGATTCTGGTTTTTGTCATGTGGCAGTGAATTAAAAAAAAAAAAGTGTTTGTAGTCCGTTTTAAGAAATGGACTCTTTTATATGCTTCAATTAGCAACAGACGACAAAGTTCCTATTGGTCACACTTTCATAAACTCCTAGAAGTCACTGTTCGTCCTTTTGATTAAAGAAAAATCCAGGTTGGTTTCTTGGGAAAGCACATCTGGCCCTTGGGCTGCCTTAGGTACACTTTTTTGTCTTTCACATTAGTCACCGAAGGTGCAGAGGTCACATCTAAGTTGTTGGTAGTTTAGCAAGCCTTCCCCATTCTGAAGGGCTGTAGTCTTTCTGGTTGCTACATCCGCCATGTGTCTGAATTCACTTGGTGTAAAAGTGTCATTTGTTTCTATGCCTAGCTTTTACAGTGTTACCCATTCTTCCCTGAGAACATCATTGGGATGAGTTGGAAAGCATCTCCTAACTTTTTTTTTTTTGGCAAAGTGTGCATAAGCCAGACCAGCTTGCTTTTGGATTTCCTGTCACCTCCTTGGCTGATTTTATGGATGGCTCATGTTAAAAGCAACAATAATGTTTGAATTGGAAGAGTTGAATGAAGCCTCGGGTTTTCATTCTTCATGGAGAACTGTTTATTTGTGTGTGGTTCACCACAGTACATGGATAATGCTATCAAATCTGTGCTTTATTATAGGCTTATGACTAGCACAGCAGCACTTCAGTTATGTGTTTCTGCGTTTTAGTTCTTTGCCAATTCTTTTGTGATGGAAATGAAATTAGAAATGAATCTTTGCAGCCAAGGGGAAAATAAGCACAACAAATAGAAATTGTCCCTTGAGCCAGTTCAGAAGTAAGCGGTGGTGATTTAAAGAAACATTTTTTTTTCAAAGTAAGTGAAACATACAGAAAAGTACTTCATGTGACTTTTCCATGGAGATCGCTGGAAGATGAGCTGATCGCTTTGACAAATGGAGGCCGCTCCAACCACAAGGCTTTATCCCTTTATATTGTTTCACATCTTAAGTAACTGATTGAAAAGCGATTCACAGCCCCAAACCCTGCAATTGCTTTGAAGGTGGAATCTGAGTCAGTGATATTGTTCGCTTCTGCTCCCCAAAGGGAGCAACATGATTTGAAAGCAGAGCAATGGAGCTTTTCCGCATCAAACTCCATTTGGCCAATTGTCTGCATTTACATTCCTTGCCCAAATCCTTCACCAGCCTTTCCCGTGATGCCGCAGCAGATGCCAGACACTGAAGTAGAAAGCGAGCAGCTGTTTCCATTACTCCATTGCTGTATTATCCTCCACAATCTGCTTTCTTTTGCTCTCCCCTCCCCCACTGCGAAAATAAAGAAACCTCTCCCTCTGACTCTGGCGTGCTCCAGTTTATCAGTCTGCAGGTTTATCTTATCAGGACCTCTGGTCCCTTCGGAAGGCCCAGTTTATTGTTTCCGGCTGGAGCAGATGGGACCCCGGGCCCCGGGGGCGTGGTCCGCTCGTGCCCGCCCCCGGCTGCGCGCTCCCTGTGGGGGCAGCGGGTGCGCGCAGCGCGGCCGGGGACGCGCCCCCTTCCCTCCCCGGACCCGTTAATAGCCCCAAGCGCTGTAAATCTGTCAGCTCCTCGCGACGCCCTTACCTCTTTCTTCATTTGCTCCAGCTTCTAGTTTGACAACGTTCCCTTGAGGCGGAATTCTAATCTGCTTCCAATTAGTTGCAAAATGTGACTGAAATTTCCACATTATGACTGCTGTTTTACTTGCACGCACACATCTAGAAACAAATTAATGCTCTTGAATATTTATTTTTTGAGCCGTTGGATTTACTTTAAGAGGAAGAGTTTCCAATTGTGTGGTATGACTTCCAGGGCTTGTATTTTTTCCTCAAAGCCCTGAAAACTGGGAATATATGTACACACACACACACACACACACACACACACACACAGCAACTAGGGTGAGGTCCCTCCCCAACTCTTAATAAGCCTTTTCCATCTTTTCAAGATTTGTCAAAATGTATTACATATGTTTAAGTTAAACATAAATTTTGTAGTATTTCTAAAATAAACAAAACAGGGATGTTTGCCCAGGTTGAATGGAAGGGTCCTAGTGCAGTGTTTTAATGGAACACAAATACACACAATTTACTTCTAAATATAGCATAAGTATTTTTGGCCAAAGCATAAAAGACTTGTTACACACTTTTAAATTCTTTCATTGGATATTCAAAAGCTATAAAGCCAAATAAACAAATTGGTGTTTAAAATTGGCTTAACAAATACAAGGGCAGCACCACATTAAAGATATCACAATGGCCCTAACCAGCTTAGCTCAGTGGATAGAGCGTTGGCCTGCGAACCGAAAGGTCCCAGGTTCAATTCTGGTCAAGGGCATGTACCTTGGTTGTGGGCACATCCCCAGTAGGGGGTGTGCAGGAGGCTGCTGATCGATGTTTCTCCCTCATTGATGTTTCTAACTCTCTATCCTTCTCCCTTCCTCTCTGTAAAAAATCAATAAAACATACTTAAAAAAAAAAAAAAAAGATATCACAATGGGCTTTAAATGTACCTAGCCCTAGCTGGTTTGCTCAGTGGATAGAGTGAAGGGTCCTGGGTTTGATTCCATTCAAGGGCACCTGCCTGGGTTGTGGGCTTGATCCCCAGGAGGGGGTGTGCAGGATAGTCAATGTGCCTAGATCTGCCCACAGCCAGTAGAGGAAGCCCTCTGGAAGCTGTTGGAATGTTAGGGCTGCAGCAGGCATAGGCCATGGCTTCCCGTGACTTTACATAATCCACTATGAGGAGAATGCGCTGGGCCTATGGGTGTTGGAAGTCATTACCCCAACTCTGTTTCCTCCTTTACAATATATTTTTTTAAACAAAGATATTGATTATATGTAAATATTAGAGTTCTTTAAATCTTGATTGCTAAGGTTACGTTTAGCTTAATTTTATTACTTGCTTTAAAAACTACTTTCTCATGTACGGGTGAATTTTAGTACCAAGGCGTGGTCTGTGGTGCAGTATTTGCAGAAAGGTGGTACTTTTAAGGTAAAGAATGTAAACAGCCAAATTTACTGGTGCATTTTATAGTAACATTCATTCCTCAGCATCTTGGCAGATTGATATCAACAGTAAGAATGGGCTTTAAAGAGGTGTGAAGGTAAAGTGGTTATGTTGATCACATTACTTTGTATTAGTTTCTAAATAACACCTTCACATGTAAACAGATCAGTTGGTGTGTTTTTTTTCAACATCATTGTCATATATAATCATAAAAGCTCTATGGTTGATTTATTGTCTTTTTTTAATGTGTTGTTTTCAATCTCTTTAACCCAGAGGTGGAGCATTTACCATATTTTCCGGCGTATAAGACGACTTTTTAACCCAGGAAAATCTTCTATACGCCCAGTCGTCTTATACGCCGGAAAATACGGTATTTCACTTTATTTAAAACAAATTTATTTTAAATTATTTATTATATATAGGGTATAAAATTTAAATTACTTTATTTGAGGACTTTTAGCTATTGTTTCACAAAAGATATAGGAGTGCTCTTTGTACTGCTTCCTTTCTTCTTATTCTGTGACTGGTAGACAAAATAGCCAGATTGAAATCCTTAAAAATTTTAAGTGTGGGCCTTTAAGATTGTAGAGACCTCCTAGGTTAAAAAAAAAAAAAGAAAGAAAGAAAGAAAAAGGAAATAGTTGCCCCATAGTGAAATGCTCACAATAGGCACAATTGTGCTAGCCCCTTAAGTCCCCGGGTTCACTAATTACCCTTTAATGAGGTCAGTCTGCCCAGGCTTTTTTCCTACCTTGCGAGGAAAATCACACAAGACAGTTGGAGTTCAAGTGGATCTTGCTGTATTTGCAACTTAGCATAACTGCTTTGAAGGCCCCCAGGGCGCTTAATTGGGGCTGGGCATTTTTGTTTTGGGGGAGACTACACACAGCTCCCCATTGTGTGAGTAGAGGCCACTGTGCATCTTGGAAGCATTACATGCTTTTGTTGATGGTGCATAGTTTTATAAACTCCAAATGAGCTGATTGCCTTTTAACCATTGGGAGCACTAAATAATGGAAGAACCTAGAAGTCTTTGGGTTGGGTAGCTGCCAAGCAGTTTAAAAAAAAAAAAAGAATGAATAGTTTAATTGTAAAGCAAACCATTTGTTTATAGATTAAGATTTATTCGGTCACCAAATCCTATGGACCAGGAGATGAAAGAATGAGGTCGTAGGTATAGGAATTGAATGCCCAGTGTTATGTTTTGTGATCATGCTCAGCTGTTTTACCCATTTTTTTCACAAAAGGAGAAGGAATGAATGGTTTAATGGTGAGAACTGCCAGGCCAAGTGTACTTCTTAAGCTATAAAGAGAAGGGAGGAAGGCGGAGGCAAGTTGTCATTTCTTTGCTGCTTGGTCAGGAGGCTAAAATTCAAGGTTCTTCCAACTGAGAGAAGGACAATGGCTACTGTTGAATTTTCCTGTTTGTTCAAATGACTGGGAATGGTGGTGGTGGAGGTGGTGGTGATGGTGGTGGAGGTAGGGAGTAAAAAGTAGAAAGAAGGTGTGTGGGAAAGGGGGTAGACAATGCACTTCTCTTGAATAATTGGGGCCCTTTATGGAAATTCCCCACTATTTCATTAGTTAGGGGCCATGGTACTGAATAGAGAGGAACTCTCTAGCAACAGCAGTGAAGTGGTATGGCAATGGGGGGCAGGGGGGAGGGGAAAGGGAGAGGGCAGGGGAGCACAGTTGCCTGGCAGCCAGAATTTCAGGACGCCTTTTTAAGGACTGCATTGTATCTAATAGTAGAAGACCAGAGTCATGGCATTTGTTCCCATTGTAGCTGTAGCCTGTCCTTCTAATCCTTTTGTGAATAATAGGTTTAAGGAAATCACTAGTAAAGTGTTGTTTTCCAGAAGTATCATTTTGAACACTCCCCAATTTAGTTTTTATTTTTACATTAATCTCGGGAGTGAAACCCTTTATCTCAAAGTGCTCTTTTGTGTATAAACTGTCACTCTAATGATGACTCAGGATACTTAAAACTATTGTTTCTCCAAGATGCCTTTGTATTCTGTTTGGCCATGAAAAAGCAAAGCCCTTTCCTTAAAATTACTTGTTTGTTGCTTCATACTTATTAGATAAATAAAATATGTTAAATTGTCTTAACATGATCTCATTTTTCTCCTTACTGAATTCTGGTACTGCTACTTTGGTATGGTCCGTTCCAAATGGCTTGATTTTTGAGACCAAATTATGGCTGATAGTTTCATTTTCATTTTACTAATCTGTCTCTTTTTTTGGGGGTGGGGGTGGGGGTAGTGATAATGAGGAACAGGAGGGTAAAAAGAATGGGGAAGCAAAAAGGGTGTAAAGATTTAGGTCTAAATGGATTCAGCATTGTCAAATTAGCGACTTTTTAATGTGCTATTGTTC
The DNA here is from genome assembly GCF_951640355.1 of Cnephaeus nilssonii. Taxonomy (NCBI): domain Eukaryota; kingdom Metazoa; phylum Chordata; class Mammalia; order Chiroptera; family Vespertilionidae; genus Cnephaeus; species Cnephaeus nilssonii. The sequence goes on from NC_137073.1 coordinate 40,665,994, forward strand.
ATTCCAAATGCTTTTTAATTAATATTTTATATATTAGTGAAGAGACTGGATTTTACTTCTGTGAGCATCCAACATAATTTTTAAAATGTCAAACTTTAAAATCTCATAAAATTTATGACTTTCATAGCCATTAAGTAGGCTAAATTTGTGTAAATACATTTTTAAAAGATCATGAAAAAAAAAATCGTGTTTTACCAAAGATGTAAATCCCTGCCACTGCTGACCTAAATTTGATTTATTTGGGTGTTTGCCTGTTAATATGTGCTCAACCTAGGTTTACTTAGCAAACTGAAACAGAAGTGCCAAGATAAAAAACATAGCTCATGTTAATATTTGTGACAGCAAATCTCTTTACAGTTTTAATCCCCCTGGGAAGGAAAGTTTTTTGTTTGTTTTTTTTTAAATCAAATTGTGTTTCCACAATGTGAATGCTTCGGAGGGTTTAAAACACCTTTTAAACATACCATGTATTTCAGTGAGGTTAGTCCTGTTCACATGTATATAAAGCATGGGGGAATTGGGGTGAGCTTCCTGCTTATTAACAAGGGTTCCCCTTGTGTCTGGTTCTTCCCCTCTAACCTCTCTACCGGTACCATTTAAGTAGATGCTTTCTGTTGCCCACATAAAGTGTGAAAGGAAAAATGTCAACCTTTTTAAGATGCTTTGAAAATGATTTTTGGGAACCTGCTTACACCCAAGTCTAGTACTTCCTATCTTACCTCATCTTAAAGGCTTAGTTCAAGTCTCCCTTGGAAGACTAGCATATGAACCCATACGCCTGCTATACATTCATGTGCATTATTACCTTGTAAGAACTAGTGTTTTCCACTTACCTGGAGTTGGTACAGCTGCGGGATTAATTTCCAGCAGATAATCCCGTCCAGTTTTGGACAGATGGCTGTTCTGTAATATCTACTACTATTTATTGGTGATTAGATGACAACACAAAATCACTGTCCATGTAGGATTGCAGCTCTCTAAGCATATTGAATCTTAAACATGTTGAATTTTCCTTTTCTGACACTTATGGTGAAATGTGAAGAGGTTCGAAGATTTTTGTACTTAAAAAAAATCTAGAAAATGCCCAGTGTATTCCAATGACATTTTTACTGGTGCTCAATACATAGATAGAGATATCTTCAAATGGCCTCTGGATTTGGTGAGCACACATTGGAAGTTAAATGGTGGTGGGAAAATAGATACTGTTTTATCTTTTGTCTGTAAAATAAATTCTGAAAGGTTTTTGAAGAATTTCATTTTGGATCTGTTACAACTCACTTCGGGATCTAAAGAGTGACACTAACTGTACAGATGCTCTGTGCAATGAGGTGTACTTGCCTCCATGTTATTTGAGCTGAATGTGCATGCATAATTGGAGAGATTATTGGAGAGAGAGTGTTTTGCTGTGGTAGATGTGGTTTAAATCCTAGCACTGAGCATAGCATTTACTTTCTCAGCTTACCCACAAAATCTGTGACTAATTTGGTGAATGTGAAGATTTCAGTCCAGATGGTTAGGTTTAATTGTAAAAACTGGAAAGATTTCAAAGTACCCTTTGAGGGAGTGCAGGAAACAACAACTAAACAAAAAAGAATGAAAAGTAACTACAAGTCACTAAATATAGAATATTTGTATGTTACATATTTATATAGACATATATACTTAAATATATATATATGTGTGTGTGTGTGTGTGTGTGTGTGTCAGCAATTTTCAACCTTTTTTATCTTGTGGCACACATAAACTAATTACTAAAATTCTGTGGCACACACACAAAAAAATGTTTTGCCAATCTGACAAAAATAAAAATATAACTTTGATTCATTCACACCGGATGGTTATTGTCGTTTTGGCTGTTGTCACTTTTTTTATTTGACAATCTAAGGGAAAAGAGGTCAGTGCCCTGACTAAATAGTTAGGTATTGTGCGTTTTAAAAATTCTTGCGGCACATGGGTTGAACGTCACTGATAATATATAGCAGTCAAGGACAAGCTTGCAGAATCTATTCCACCGGTCCACATGAACAGATAGGATTAAGAAGAGAAGTGATGTTTACTGTTTAATGATTTAGTATGTCTGTTTAAAGTGACTTGGCCTTTTCTGGGCTCAAAATAGGTTTCCTCTCCAACGTGTTAAGAAGTTGCCACTTCCCTGTCAGCCGCTGTTGTTGGTTAGAGCGTTGGCAGTTGCCTCATCAGACCCTGGGGAATACCACTCTGCCCAGGCCTTGGCTCCCATCCCCTAGCTGTGGTCCTCTCTGAGGCCTGCTGTTTTGAAGCTGCAGCTGTGAAGCTCAAAGAGGGAGTCAGCTTGCAGAAAGGGGAGGTTAGATGGTGATTAGTGCTGTCGAAGGACCAGCCTACTTTTCAGCATCAATCTATTCTTCACAGTTCTTTCATTTGATGGCCACGCTGGAATGAATACAGTGATCTGAGCTGATGCTTTTAAAGCTACCCAGACCTTCTGCTGGTTGCCTCCTGTGCAAATCAGAGCTTAACAGGATAGAAATGGACCCCTCTTCTGTTTTATTTATTTATTTATTTATTTATTATTATTTTTTTTTTTTACCCCTCTTCTGTTTTAGCTGGGGACACGACTGCCCTAGATCTTGGGCCAATAAATTAGCTTTGCAGTTGGTAGGCTAAGAGGGTTTTATGGTGAAATTTATTTGTATTACCTAGACCAGTGGTCGGCAAACCGCGGCTCGCGAGTTCTTTGACCCCTTGAGTGTGGCTCTTCCACAAAATACCACGTGCGGGCGCGCACGTACAGTGCGATTGAAACTTCGTGGCCCATGCGCAGAAGTCGGTTTTCGGCTCTCAAAAGAAATTTCAATCGTTGTACTGTTGATATTTGGCTCTGTTGACTAATGAGTTTGCCGACCACTGACCTAGACTTATAAGGAGAGAATGAGGGAAGAAGAGTAAGGCATCCTGGATAGGAGAAGGCGAAACCATGGGGCTGTTGATAAGATCTGCTTTAGTCTAGTAGAATGCTTGGGGTTTATGGCATCATGATTTACAAGGCAAGCAAATGGCCACATTTCTTTCACAGGAATGAGAAATACCTAATATATGTAAATACATTTCATAATACGTATTCAGACACTGTAGAGAAATGGGTTCAACTTATCATACCCAATAAAAGAGTAAATATGCAAATTGACCCTAACTCTGATACACCCACAAGCCACGTCCACCAGCCATGCCCACCAGCCAATCAGAGTGAGTATTCAAATTAACCCAACCAAGATGGCTACAGCCACAGAGAAAGTAGGAGGGAGGCTTGGGTTTTCAAGGTGATAGAAGAAGCCAAGCTTTCCCCTGCCCTGGCCAGCCTAAGCCTCCACTCAAGGCTACAAAGTTTCAATTATAGAAGGTAAACAAATCCAAACAGAAATGGCTGCCGGCCACGGAGCGAGCAGGAGGCTTGGCTCCACTCCAGGATACAAAGTTTTAATTGTAGAAGGTAAATAAATTCCAGATACCAGGGCCTCCACTTGGGTCGCCAAGGGGGCGTGGCCAGCCTGCAAACCACCACAGGCCTCTCACTCAGGCCGCCCCACGCCCTAAGGGAACCCCCACCCTGATCCGGGACACCCTTCAGGGCAAACCAGCTGGCCCCTACCCATGCACCAGGCCTCTATCCTATCTAATAAAAGAGTAATAGCAGATTGACCATCACTCCAACACACAATATAGCTGCCCCCATGTGGTCAAAGATCCTGCCCCCATGTGGACACAAGATGGCCACCACAAGATGGCCAGCAGGAGAGGGCAGTTGAGAGGGACCAGGCCTGCAAGGGAGGGCAATTGGAGGCGATCAACCCTGCAGGGGAGGGCAGTTAGGGGTGACCAGGCCGGCAGAGGAGGGAAGTTGGGGGCAAACAGGCTGGCAGGGGAGCAGTTAGACATCAATCAGGCTGGCATGGGAGTGGTTAGGGGGTGATCAGGCTGGCAGGCAGAAGCAGTTAGGGGGGCAATCAGGAAGGCAGGCAGGCGAGCAGTTGGGAGCCAGCAGTCCTGGATTGTGAGAGGGATGTCCGACTGCCCGTTTAGGCCCGCCTAAACGGGCAGTCGGACATCCCTCGAGGGGTCCCAGATTGGAGAGGGTACAGGCTGGGCTGAGGGACACCCCTCCGCCCCCGTGCACGAATTTGTGTTATATTTGCCATATATCCATTGCTTTAATATTTGATTCTTGAGTCCTCAGAATTTTAAAATGGCACAAGGAATGAGCTTAAAGCAGCAGGCCAGCTGTACCGGGCTAATGATTTTCAGATTGTGGAAAACCTGTGAAATCTAGGCCAAGGGAAGGTGCTCCCTGAGGAGGAGTAAGTGTAGATCTTCGAGATGATCAAGGGGAGCAGAGGTGATCTTTGCTCTGATCCCCTTGGGTGAGTTCCTTTTTAAAAACATTTTTCTTTTACCTTCTGATATGTCCCTATCTGCTTAGAGCCTAATTTTTCTCCATTTATCAAGATCTTTGCCCTCGATTAGCAATCCTTTGAATGATCCTCATGGTGACTTGAAGAAAGACTTTTAAAGGTCTAAGAATGGAGCTCAAATGTGGGGACAATCTGGTGGGGGAGAGGCAAGAGAGCTTTTATGGTGTCTTAAATCACACCTTTTCTACCCCAAAAGCTGGTTCTTTGTAAAGCTGGTTTTGGAGAGAATCTTTTCTGTAGCTGTTTCTTAAGATATTTGAAGCTGGCAACAAGGTGTAAGTGATGAGGTTGAAACAGGGTCTGACATGGCTTTTTTTTTCTTTCTTTCTTCTGATTTTACAGTGGATATTTTAAGGTACTTTTATAACTAATGCAAGGAGTGAGGTTCAATAGGCAAATGAGACCTTGAGGATTGACACTGCCATTAAGTTATGGGTGAGTTAGACTTGGGAGTAGTAGTATTGTCGTACATTTCTATTTTTATTATTTGTTAATACGTATATGTTATATAATATATAGTATATACATGCACATTTATATACGTGGTCTTGTCTTCCACTGCACATTTCTAATATACCTGAGTAATTAGATTTGAGGAATAGAAATAATAGCAACGTGTAACTGCCAAAAAAAAATTCTGTGAGTGCACATACAAGGTCAAGGTGGAATTTCAAGGACACAGGTCAGAAAGATAATGGGTGTGATACACTTACAGTGTACCTCTCACCTCCTCTCAGTTCACAGCAGGCCAGAATTCCCCACAGTTTATTCGCGCATCACTGAGTGCACTTGGACAAACCTAGACGCTATTCCTCACTACTGTAATCGCACATGCTGTACTTTTATACGCCAGTGCTAATTTTTTTTTTATTTTCTCCGATACCTTGATTTGAGCAAAGGAGAGGGCTGACAGAGCACACGTTTGTGTATTGTTTCTGTTGAAAATCTTGGCACATCTTAGGGCATAGTGGAGAAGAGGTTCACTGGAAAACAGTAGAAGATTTGCCTACTTGTTGAGAACTTCTGTTGACTTTTCTTTAAGACCTTTGGCACGAGGGACTGGGTGTAAGAGATAGGGTTGAGGCAGGTCTGATGTAGTTATGGTTTTGAGGCCCAATTAAAGAGTAGAGAGCTGTGTCAAGTATAAACTTGAGATGGGAGAGAAAAAAAAAACACAAAACAGATTGAGCAACTGACTTGAGGGGAACCAAAGCCTGGATTCTCGATTGATTAGATGTTTGCACTTTTTTCTGGACATGCTTCTTAGTCTTCCTCTCGGCTGACTGCATATGCTGTTAAATCCATCCAGATAACACACATGGAATGTGTTCTGGACAAACCATGTACAGATTGGATTGGGAGTTGGGTGCAGGCCAGATCATGCAGGGCCTTGTAGGCTGTGGTAAAGATTTTAGTTTGAGTATGATGAAAAACCTTTACAGAATTTTGAGCAAGGGAGTGACATGATTTGATTTGTTTCTGAAAACTTTCTCTTGACTGCTGTGTGGAGAACTGATTATAGAGAGGCAAGAAGAGAAATAGGGAAATCAGTTAGTTATAAGACGTTTTTCAGTAGTCACAGTGAGAGGATGAATTTTTGTTGTCGTCATGAAATTGGTGAGAAGTGCTTAGATTGTCTAAGGTAATGAGGACAGGACTTGGATATGGAGTTGTGAGAGAATGAGAATTAAGGATCAAATCTAGAAATTTGGAGGTGGGTGGAATCAAGAGTTGGAAAACATTTTTAATGTACCCCAGGGCTGCCAGGTGGTGATGCCCAATGGGATGGCCAGTGCTGGAAGCATAGATTGAGGAAAGTGGGCTTCAGAGTTTTGGGGCTGGAGAGTATTGTTAGAACAGAAGGGGAGCCTTGGTGGGAGCCAGCATCGAGTCTACGGTGGAGGAAATAACCCCAGCCAGTCTGGTGTTTCTGGAAAGCAAGTGAAGAAATTTTAGCAAGGAGGGTGTAATCAGATGTGTCAAATGCCTCCAAAAGGCAGGATTAGATGAGACTCAGAAGACTGTTTACTTTGGGAGGATGGCTATTGTTGTTGATCTTAACACAAGTGGTCCTGGGGTGAGAGGTGGGGATGGGGGCAATCAAAGTCTGATGGGAGTGCTTGGATTTTACTGGGAGGTGAGGAGAATGGAAAATGATGGCTAACACACTTTTTCTATAAGGGACAACATGAGGTCAAGGCAGTATCTATATCATTTTTAAAAGTAGGATCCTCTAATAATAGCCTGTTTATATGCTGATGGGAATGATACAGGAAAGGGAAGAAAGGTGCACATACCAGAGAGAGGGGCCGGGGTGGGGGAAGCTCCGTGGGCCTCTGGAGCTGGGGCAGGCTCTCCATTGGGAAGTGAGAAAATAATGTACAGATGCAGGGCGGTTAGTAGGCTTTGTGGTGGAGAAATTAAGAAGTCTTCATTTTTATCATTTATGTTTAGGATATTGATGCTATGTGAAGGGATTCTTTGTAATACAGATAATTGTGGACAACCATTAAGTATCCATTTCTTCATTTATTCCCTGCCTCCTCCTACAGTGTAGAGAGCTTTGACTATTTTGTGTGTTCTCACAATAGACATATTAGAAAGGGGGGGCGGTGTTAGTGCAGGTCTCAGTTTATCCTTTCATTCATCCCTTTATTCATTTGTTCACTCAACATATTTTTGGAATGCTGATTATATGCCAGGAGTCTGGGTTCTGGAAATACAATAGTAAGCAGAGTCTCTGCTCTCCTGACTCTTATATTCTAGTTTATTCTGGACAAATAAATACGTTTTGGTTGCTGTTAAATCCTGTAAGGGAGAATTAAGCAGGAGGAGGAGGTAGAAGGGGATGGCGGGAAAGGAGAGTTTATCTTTGTTTATGTTTGAGTAGGGACCTGATCATCAGTCATGTGCTGCTTAACAGTCATGTTCTGAGAAATGCCTCATCAGGCAATTTGATTGTTGTGCGAGCATCACTGAGTGCACTTGGACAAACCTAGATGCTATCCCTCACTACTGTAATCACACGTGCTGTGCTTTCATTCGCCTGGCAGGGCAGTAGGTTTGTTTACACCCGGATCATCACAAACACGTAACTAACGCATTGTGCTATGATGTTAGGATGGCTACAGTGATGTCACTAGGCGACAGGAGGTTTTCAGCTTCATTATCATCTTACTAGAGGCCCGGTGCACGAAATTCGTGCACGGAGGGGGGGTTGTCCCTCAGCCCAGCCTGTACCCTCTCCAATCTGGGACCCCTCAAGAGATGTCCGACTGCCCGTTTAGGCCCGATCCCTGGGATCGGGCCTAAACGGGCAGTCGGACATCCCTCTCACAATCCAGGACTACTGGCTCCCAACTGCTTGCCTGCCTGCCTTCCTGATTGCCCCTAACCGCTTCTGCCTGCCAGCCTGATCACCCCCTAACCACTCTGCTGCCAGCCTGTTTACCCCCAACTTCCCTCCTTTGCTGGCCTGGTTACCCTAACTGCCCTCTCCTGCAGGGTTGATCACCTCAAACTGCCCTCCCTTGCAGGCCTGGTCCTTCTCAACTGCCCTCCCTTGCAGGCCGGGTGCCTCCCAACTGCCCTCTCCTGCTGGCCATCTTGTGGTGGCCATCTTGTGTCCACATGGGGGCAGGATCTTTGACCACATGGGGGCAGCTATATTGTGTGTTGCAGTGATGATCAATCTGCAGATTACTCTTTTATTAGATAGAATAGAGGCCTGGTACAGGGGTGGGGGTCAGCTGGTTTGCCCTGAAGGGTGTCCCTGATCAGGGTGGGGTTCCCTTGGGGCATGGAGCGGCCTGAGCGAAGGGCCTGTGGTGGTTTGCAGGCGGGCCACGCCCCCTGGCAATGCAAGCGGAGGCCCTGGTATCTGGAATTTATTTTTCTTTTACAATTGAAACTTTGTAGCCTGGAGCAGAGCCAAGCCTGGGGCTCCCTCCGAGGCCCGCAGCCATTTGTGTTGGGGTTATAATTGAAACTTTGTTGCCTTAAGCGGGTGGGCCCAGCCAGGGTGTGTGGAAAGCTTTGCTTCCCCTGTTGCTGGCGGCAACCCTGGCCTGCTCTCTCAAGCTCCATTCTGCTGCCATTTGTTTGAATTTGTTTACCTTCTATAATTGAAACTTTGTAGCTTGAGTGGAGGCTTAGGCCTGCAACAGCTGGCAGAAAGCTTGGCTTCCTCTGTTACCTGGGAAACCTTGCTCTCTGTGGCTGTAGCCATCTTGGTTTGGGTTAATTTGCATACTCGCTCTGATTGGGTGGTGGGCATGGCTTGTGGGTGTGTCGGAGGTATGGTCAATTTGCATATTTGTCTATTATTAGATAGGATGGGTCCACTGTTGTATATGTGGTTCGCTGTTGACTGAAATGCCATCCTGCGTGCATGACTGTGCAGTGAGGAGGAGCCAGTTCTGTGTCCAAGCCTGGAGGAGGGAATGTGTTTGGTGTGTTTGAGAAGACATCAGGGTGGCCAAAACTGAACGAGGGTGAGAGGAGAGGTCTAGGAGATGAAGTCCAAGAAGGAGCATGAGGCCTGAAGAACCAAGTAAGACTCAGAGATGGGAGGGTTGGGGAGTTTTGAGCCGCACATCGCCAGGCTGTGACTGTGTCCCAGCGGGATCTCAGTGTGTGGGACCTACCCTGAGCTTCACTTCTGGCTCTGTCCCTCAGGTCTTTTGATTATTCTGGTCTCTATAAGTGGGTAAGGGAGATGAAGGTGTTATCTTGTGTGAATTATATCAGCTGATTTCAGGTGCGAGATCATAAATACTAAGTTTTTTTCAAAGACAAAACAGTACCTTGCTCAGAAGACATCAAAAAGAGGCTATTACTTTCCTAGAATGAACGTTTTCCAGGGGTCACTAATTGTGTGTGCACACACCCTCAATTGTATTGATATAGTTGATTACTAAAAGTATGAACAACAGAAATTAAAATGATGAAATAGTAGTATAAATAGAAACCCCCCCTTCTAATGCCCCTCATTGGAGCTTTTGTATATCCCCTGGGAATTTAACATGCCTCCTACTTTGGAGACTGCTTTAGAGTCCTGAGAAACTAGTTGCATTGATTAGAATAGTTTTTATTTGACTTAAAAGAAATTTTAAAAGCAGTACATAAATCGATAAAAGTTTAAATTGTACTACAATATTATATAATGGAAAGTAGATTTTACTTCCCTCTTAGATCTGCTCCCCAGAGCCTACTACTTTTAACAGTTTGTATGTATTTCTTGAAATAGTCTCCATATGTTCAAGCATATATACTTATATTTCTTGTATTGCTACACAGATCACAGCATAGTAAAGAAACATCTGCACCCTGTTCTTTCTCCATAACTGTATGTTTTGGGTATCATATGTTACCTTTCTACCTTTGATTCCATAATTTATTTAACTGATCCTCTGCTAATAACATTTAGGTGTTTACCAGTCTTTTTCAGCTACAAAATATTTTGGTGGGTTTCATTCTGAATGCATTTCAAAATTTAATTGTCCCCAACTTGATTTCATCAGTTGAGTTCTCACCAGACAATGGAACATGAATTGCCTGTATGCCTACAATCTAATACTGTGAATTATAATTTTTTGACTTTAATCTGTGATAATCTGATAGTTGTCCATCATTTTAACTTGCCCATTTCATGTTAACAAGCCACTGTATTTTCCTACATATTGACAGTTTCTAACCTCTAATTTTCTAGTGAGTTGTTGGCCATTTCTTACTGATTTTAAAATACTTAAGTGTATATAATTAAATATACTTTTTTCATGTTTTGCAAATATTTTTGATGTGCTCACAGATATGTTCCTCTCTTTATTTTTGATTCTGTTTATACTAGTTTCTCCCTTCCTCCCCTGGGCAGGTATCTTAAATTGTGTAGTTAGGTTTATAATTCATTTATTTTTATGGCTCCTACATTTTGTATTAGTGTAGAAAGACTTTTCTCCAAGATTATTTAACTTTTTTTTCTTGTATGACATTTATGGTAGTTGACTGTATAGTTTTCCAACTTGAAGGTGAGTATAATTTTCATCTTACTGCAGGGGTGGGGAAGCTTTTTCTAAGGGCCATTTGGAGATTTATAACATCATTTGAGGGCCATTCATTATCAGCTTAAAAATTAGCCTGCTCTATTTGGTTAAACATTTAATTAACTCACCCCCTAATGCCTTGGCAGGGCCAGACCAAATGATTTTGCAGACCTTACAGGGCCCATGGGTCGGACGTTCCCCACCCCTGTCTTACTGGCTTTTGGGGTTATATTTCAGTATAAATAATTTTTGACCTAATATCCCAAATCCTTGAACTCTTAATCTAAAGCATTGCCTCTCTTTTTTTAAAAAAAATGTTTTTATTGATTTTTAGACAGAGAGGAAGGGAGAGAGAGAAACATTGATGAAAGAGAAATATCAACATCGATCCTCTGCCTCCTGCACACCCCCTACTGTGGATCCAGTCCACAACCTGGGCATGTGCCCTGACTGGGAATAGAGCCGTGACCTCCTGATTCATAGGCCAATGCTCAACCACTGAGCACACTGGCCAGACTAATGCATTGTTTCTTTTTTTAATATATTTTATTGATTTTTTACAGAGAGGAAGAGAGAAGGATAGAGTTAGAAACATCGATGAGAGAGAAACATCGATCAGCTGCCTCTTGCACACCCCCTACTGGGGATGTGCCCGCAACCAAGGTACATGCCCTTGACCGGAATCGAACCCGGGACCTTTGAGTCCGCAGGCTGACGCTCTATCCACTGAGCCAAACCGGTTTCGGCAATGCATTGTTTCTTAATCAGAGCTGTGCATCCTGAATCACCTGAAGAGTTCTTAATTTTTCCTTTCCTCAAACACCCAGTCCCAGGTTCCCTACCACATTATAATTCTCTACTTCTCGGCTTCTTTGTGTGCATTTAGACAAAGCTTCACATGGCTCATTTGAAGATGTCTATTTTTGCTTTCTCTCCCTCAAAGGCAGATGTTAGGAATGGTTATTAGAATTTCCCGGTGTGTGTTTTTTCTTTCTTTTTTTTTTTCCATTTTTTTTTATTGAGGTATTATATGTGTACATATCTTACCATTACCCCCCCCCCCCACCCCACACCCATACATGCCCTCACCCCCCAGAGTTTTGCGTCCATTGTTTATGCTTATATGCATGCATACAAGTCCTTCGTTTGATTTCTTATCTTCCCCACCTCTCCCTAACTTTCCCCCTGTAATTTGAAAGTCTGTTTGTTGCTTTACTGTCTCTGTATCTATCTTTTTGTTCATCAGTTTATAATGTTCTTTATTATCCATAAATGAGTGAGATCATGTGGTATTTTTCTTTCATTGACTGGCTTATTTCACTTAGTATAATATTCTCCAATTCCATCCAGGTGTTTTTTCTTAAGGTTCTTTATAGAAAAATCACCACAGTATTGCTTTAACCACGACTTCATTAAGTGTTTTGCAGGTGGTTAATTCGTGTACTTGGTCAAATGGGAGGTGGAACAGGAAGGACTAATGATTTACAACTCCAGCCCTAGGAATATTTACAGCCAGGCACATACCCGTACTGGTGTTTCCTAGGCTCCTAGAGCACAGCCCTCCTGCACAGTGAACTGCATAAGTAGTAAAAATGAGCCATGACTTTGCTTCGTTAGCCCTCTGGTTTAGCAGCACGCAGATAATTGTCGTGGAGGCAGGAGGAAGTGTTTGGGAGTGCAGGAAGCTTGCAGTTGTGAGTATTAGCGCTCTGGGGCTGATCTGTGGAGGTCATCTCTCTGGTCAGCTGGGCTTCAGAAAGTCGCCAGCCTGCAATCACGCCCTCGCAGTCAGCAGAGCACAGCCAGCACGTCCTGCTGAGGTTGGTCTCAGGCGGCCTTCAGGTGGATGGTTCCTGTAGCAGAGCCTTGACTTGGACTCCTGCCTGGGTTGTGGGCCAGGGGAAGAAGCTCTGGGAATTGGGTGGATTTTTTTTGGCTTTAACTTCTTTTATGACCCTGGGCAAAAGCCACTGTCTCTGGGCCTTTTCTTCTTGGACTACAATTTCTGAGTGCCCTTCCAGTTTCAAAAAGAGTTGGAATTTTCTCCACTCCTACTTATTGCACTGGAGACAAGTGTGTTGTGTCTACATCTCCCCTGTTTTGCTATTGTCTGTGAATTATTGTCTGTGAATGCACGTTTCCCCTGCCAGCTTGAGACCTTTCAAGGCATGGAGGCTGTCTTACTTATTTAAAATATATATAATTGTTAATAGTATTTCAGATGTCTCCCCATTTCCCCCTCCCCATTCCTTAGCACCACCCCCCCAGGTCTTTACCACACTATTGCTTGTGCCCATGGGCTATGCATAGCCTATCTAATAAAGAGGGAATATGCTAATTGACCATCACACCCTCACAAAGATGGCTGCACCCACAGCCAATAAGGAGGGAATATGCTAATTGACTGCCATGCCCTCAAATATGGCGGCGCCCATAGCCACAAGATGGTGGTGCCCAGTCCCCTCAGCCCACTGGCCTTGGCTGGTGCCCAGTCCCCTCAGCCCCACTAATAGCATGGCTGGGCCCACCCCCAGGGAGGTCTGGCCGCTCCACCTACCTGCCTCCAGAGTCCCCTCAGCCCCCCAGCCGTCCAGGGCCAACCCAAGGCACAAACAAACCTCAGATGTCGGCTGCCCAGCTGCCCAGGGCCAGCCCAAGGTGCAGGGCCACCCGAGGCTCAGGTAACCAGGGCCAGCCAAGGCTTGTGCTGCCGGCAGAAGTGTCGCCTTCTCCTGATCGCCAGGTTGCCTCCCGCCCCTGAGGGCTCCCAGACTGAGAGGGTGCAGGCCGGGCTGAGGGACCCCCTTCCAGTGCATGAATGTTCATGCACCGGGCCTCTAGTAAGTATATAAGTTCTTTGGTTTATCTCTTCTTGTCCTCCCTATCCCCATCGAGGTATGTCAGTCTGTCCCATGCCTCCCTGCTTCAGGTCTTACTTTGTTGGTCATGTGATACTTGTCTTTTTCAGATTGGCTTATTTCACTTAGCATAATATTCTCCAGGTCCACCCATGCTGTCCCAAAGGGTAAAAGATCCCTCTTTTTTTTTTTTTTAATAGCTGCATAGTATTTCATTGTGTAAATGTCCCACAGCATTTTTATCCACTCATCTACTGATGGGCATTTGGTCTGTTTCCAGATCATAGCTATTGTAAATTGCGCTGCTATGAACACAGGGTGCATACATTATTTTTGATTGGTGTTTTGGGGTTTTTAGGGTATATTCGCGGAAGTGGGATCACTGGGTCAAATGGAAGTTCCATTTTTATATCTTACTGATTTTTATCTCGCTAGCACCCAGCACTGTGCCTGATTCTAGGAACTGCTCAGTAAACATGTGCTATGTTGCAGAGAAAGGAGGACTTCAAGGATGACTGCTCGGGGTCCACACCTTTTTGTCTTTCTACCCCATCGAGATCATAGGCAAAAATGTTGCTGGGAATTATCTGGTTTTTCACCTAGCTTACCTTTATGTGCCATTTTAAAATTATTTAAAGTGTCTGTACAATCGGTTATACTGCACCTGCTTTCCTGGGTCTGGTAGAGCATGTCTGTTGGATTTTAACCAGTTAACTGCCACGATATTTTGAATTTAATTAAAAAAGGTCCACCGCTTGTGTCTCTAGATGCTTATGGTGTACATGGTTAAAGAATAAAGATGCTTTACCCAGAAGGGTTCTCCTGTGTCAGAATAACAGATGGCAATGGCATCCTGTTTGCTGGCCCATTTTTGTCTGATGATTTCTTTGTCACCCACAAAATCCTCCGGGCTATAAAGTGGAAGGCTACTCTTTAAAGAAGTCATTATCCAAGTAGGAGAGATGTGCCTATTATAGCTTAGAGCTTAGGTGTGACCTTGGGAAAGTTGTTTAAATTGAGTTAACAATCTAATTTGTATTTATATATATAAAAAAGCCATCCCAGGCGTTCAGAGTGTAATAAGACCTTAGGAACTCAGGGATGGAATTTGGCCCCTTCATCTTTGGCGAACTTTGTGTAAGGATTTGAAGCACAGCCCATTCTGACAGCTTTGGTCTATAATCATTGATTACAATCACATGTCATTAATAGTCATAACTGTTGTTAAATAGAACAGTGGTTTGATTTTTCTTTTTTACCTTGAAGTAGCTCATTAAACTCAACATGTTATTAAAATACATTTTTTGCAAAAAAAAAAAATACACTTACCAATATACATTGAATAGATTGAAATGCATGTGTTTATTGTGAAGGTCTTTTTCACCTGAATGACTGGTTGCTGTGTTTGACAGCTGGGGCAAGGTTGTGGTTCTTCTCTAGTCTACTAAGTCATGTGCTTTTCTGACATTAAGGGAGCTTTTGCTGGAAAAGTGGTGGGGAAAATCTAAAAATCAGATTATTATACAAGATGATGTTGATGGCGCCCACCAATGAGAACTCTAACATCTTTTGGAGGGGGCTGCTAGCATATCATCAACAGGGCCTGGGAATCATTTCCTTTTGAGGGTCCCTCCCACCCCCAAAGTAAGTTTCCCAGATTAGTTATTTACTCTGAAGGCTATTTCCTTTCTAGTATCAAAAATGTAATCAATAATAACAAATCTTTTTACAACATGTAGCATCTAGTTGCCCAAGGAGTGTTTGCTTAATTCAACAACACTGTAAATTATGTGTAAGTATTTCTAAAGCCATAACCTGTTGATTTTCACTTCGGCCTTTGGTCAGAGAATATGATATTGCTCTGTATTTACCTGTGAAGAAACTGAGGTGTAGAACTAATGCAGAGCCTTTACTTAGCAAACGTGCACAGAGCATGCAGCACAATGAAAGAGAAGGACTGCTCTTGTCTTGACTTTACCACCAGGTCCATGCTTCCTAACTTTAGGTTAGGATTTTATTGAGCATCTTTGCACTCTTTCTCTCAGGGGTGGGGGGGGGAGGGAGGAAGTATATCCATTACAAACGCATAAACCTTTGCTTCTATAATTACACTAGAGGCCTGATGCATGAAATTCATGCAAGAGTAGGCCTTCCTTCCCCCGGCTGCCAGCACTGGCTTCCCTATGTCACCCAGGACCAGGGTTTCCCTTGAAGCCCCGGCTTCGTCCGGAAGGTCGTCCGGGAGGATGTCTGGTCTAATTAGCATATTATGCTTTTATTATTATAGATGATTTCTCAGACTCCACAGAGACTTTGAACTCCAGGTAAAGAATCTTTGATTTAACAATTGCTTGTCAGCAAGCCCTTGAATTAAGTGACTTACTTAGGGGCCACACAGCTTGACCCCTGAGAAGCAACAGGAACCCCATGCTTCTTTTTCCTCCCCTAATGTTTTCCCACTACCCCATGCTGGGTTTGAAATGATGGACAACAAATGAAATATTAGGAAAACACTCAGTAAATATAATGTTGCTACAAATAAAAATTCAAAGAGATTTCTAAGTGTTAGCAGAGGAAACCTAGGCTATGCATTTTGTAGTATGACTTAAGTTCATATATTAGGGAACGTGCTGGAACCCCACTAAACCATTAGTACCAGCCTTTTGGTTTAATTTGATCATTTACAAAAATACAGCAGGTCCTCACTGGTACATATCCTATACTGATATAGCTGAAGTAAATACTGAAGCCTGGGGCATCAATTTTTGCAGATGCTTTCTATATATGGGTTGTGAGAGCTGGTTTAATTCTAATTGCAGAAATATCAGTGGGATTTATATCTGTCTCCCTGAGATGGTTGGAAAGAGGGAATTTCAGTACTTAGAGTTAGCACACATTTTGATTTTTGTTCTACATTGGGAAGAGCCATGTTGATTTGAGGTAACTTATTAATGTGCAGATTAGTGCTTTTAGCTAATTAAATTTTCGTGGATGGTGGAAATATAAGAAATATGTGAGGTTTTACAAAATTTCTGATTTTCAGGGTAGAGAAAAAGCCAATGTATAGTAATTTTAAAGTATTTCAATCATGACTTCATTTGTTTCATTCTAGCATTAAAAAAGGGATATGAAGGAGGCTGGCCTGTCTTTCTTCACCAAATAGCAGTTTTGCAGACCTTTACAAGTTCCCATATGTTAGGCAAAAACATTTTCCAAGAAGTTGGCAGCATTGCACTTTGTAGCTGATGCCAGCTTCTTCCTTGGGCCAACTCAACAGAGAGGAGAGGGGGAAATGCCTTGTTTTAGTGGCTGAATTACTCTGACAAGCTTTCACATCGCCCCTCCTCTTATTAATATTCTTTTTGATGTGAGCTTGTAAAACAGAGGATTGGCTGTTAATCTCCATCATCTCAAGGGCTTTTGGCAGTGGCCCATAATTGATGTGTTCACATGGCTGTTGTCTGACTACTAATGATTAGACAGCAGTGTTATCTACCAGCTACATCAGTGTTGCTTATAAATCACACTTGATAAAGTGCAGTTTCATTTCTTCAAAGAGTCCGTACATGTCTACATACTTTGATAGAACTGCCAGAGGCATTTCATGATTCTATGACAGCTTAGATTAGGCTTATTTTTCATTTCTGTTTGACAAAATATTAGACTTTCTAACGCTTGTGGGAGAGAATGTTTTTGTTCCTCTAACAAGGCACTTGGAGCATGATAGGCAGAGAAAGATTGCCTGCTCTCCGTGGGCAGGTGTACAGGTTGGGGTGGCAGGTCGGAGTTTGGCCTTTGTTAATCAAATGCCGAGGCGAATGGAGTGGGGCCAGACCACTCTGAAAAAGCAGAGAGGAGGCCACCGGGGAGGCAGTTCTCAGAGAACGGGCCTGCACTCTGACTGTGACATGGCTGGGACCGGCCACCTGGAGCTGTGAAATTGCTCTGCCAGTCACAGTGTGCAGAGCCTATGCGTCAGGGTGTGACTCCACTCTGTGGAAGGGCAAGGAAAAGCAAGAAGGTTTTACAAGAGGAGGCGGTAATAGCCCCAGAAATCGTATTTGTTGTCCTCCTTCAGTGCCCATATGGGGACGCTTCGCTGGCTGCAGACACATCCACCTGCCCAGAGCTCCGGGCACTGCAGAGATGAAACCAGGTTGCACATTGCATATACATGGTGGGCTTTGATTGGGAACTGCTGAGTCTTGGGCCTTGATTCTACTCTAAACTCCTGTGTCCTTGAGCTAACTTTATTCATCTATAAAACAACATTCCCCCCCCAAAAAAACAAAAAAAAACAAACACACACAACAGAGAAAATAATGTCTAAAATCATTCCGCTACTCTCCTTGTATACCTTTGCGTATCCTTGGGCTGTATTATTCCAGAGTCACTCAGTCCTTTTGCTAACATTTAGTTACTTAATCTTCACTTATTCTTTTCTAGGTCAAATATTAGATGTCAAAGAAGTGGTTATATCATATTATTTGACTTTAAGAAATAGATTTTTTTTTTTTACTGGGTTTAAAAAATCACAGTGCTTTTAAGAGATGTTCATATTATTTTGAGGTGTTAGAGGTTAAATATTTTCTCAAAATATACAACTTTTATGTAGAATAAAATTATGTGGCAAAGATCGGGAGTCGGGGTTTTGTTAATAAATTGTTACAGTTATGAGTTACTAGATTTCTAGGATGTAAGAATGCAGGAGAATGCTCTTACCACCAAAGCTACCTGAAACAAATTTCCCCCACTCCACCACACCCAAGCAAAACAGAAGTTACAGCACATCTCAGAGTGCTTCCCAGTTCTTTTGTTTTGCTTCCCTTTTTTTATTAAAGACTTAAAATTGTTAGATAAAACAAATGCTAGATCGATGTGCCTTTTATATAGTCTTTGGTATTTTACGTACATAAAGCTATTTTTTCCAGTTTAGCTTCTTACTTGTACCCTCACTTCTAGGTGCCAGGTTTATTGCTTCACTGCCTGATAGTGGCTTTGACATGAGCACCCTTTCTCCTCCAGTATATTTTAGGGCTATAATTGAAATAAGCACTATAATCAAGTAATAAATATTTATTGATACATATTAGCATTGAAAACCAAAGGTACTTAACTGAGCTGCTTATCTTAAAAAATGATTTGTGGTTGAAGGAAATACCTCCTCCCCTTTTTTATTAAACAAAACAATTTAAATGTAAGTTAGTTTGGTTATGGTTATGAGATTTTAATGCACCATAGAAAAATATTCATGATTAACTTAGAGAAGATAGTCTTTCAGTGATGTAAATGGATTCTTCATTTAGTTTTGATACATAAAGCAACTAGTTTCTAATGTAGCTGAAAATAGGGGGAAAAGCCTATTAAAAGATTGAGTATGATTTTGATTATATAAAATATATGCATATGTAAAGGCTGCATGGTACTATTAAAAATAAAAATTGGAATAGTTTTAAAGATTTTTTGCCATCTTTAAAAAATGTTTTCTTTAAAAAAGTAATATATGTATGTGAATTTTATGAAGTGTATTACCATCATGGCAAAAATAAGTATGCATTCTTTCATTTAAAAAATATAACAGTTCTACTTGACTGATGACTTAAATCATGATTCAAATGAACTTAATTTAAATTTAGCTTAGTCTAATGCTAACACTGTTTGCAGGTGTTTACCAAGTAACTGGAAATTACTGTAATATTAAGGGAGGCATAGTAGAAATACACATTTAATGTAAACATGGAAACTCTATCACCCACAGGGTGCTTTTAGTTTAATGTTGGTATATAGAATATGTCCTCCATCATTTTATTTTATTTTTTTGCTACATCATATAAAATTTCTTATTTACTGGCTGAGAAACCTTGTCCACTTTAAAAGTTGCGGCCACCCATTTATTTTGGAACTGATCTCTTACCGTTCTATGTGACCAAGATTTAGGCAAGTATTATTTGATAAGTGTGAGACTGGGTGAATTGGCCCTAGTATTAGTCTCAATAATTTGTGAAAGCCATCTAAAATCTATTCTGAAACACAAAATCACTGTCCCTTGTAGGATTGCAGCTCTCTAAGCATATTCTGAAACATGGCAGTAAAATGAAATTTTCTGGAAATAGGGATGCTAAGATAGTGTGGCCCTTCTCCCATCCCCCACTAAGCCCTCATCATATTCATTTTCCATATACTTTTGTGCAATCTTTTGAGACCATTTTCATAGAATTTATTTTAATTCCTCAGGCTAGCATTCTTCATGCCATTTTACAGATGCTGACACTGGAAGCTCTTGATCTCATTCTTAGGCTAGGATTCCTCCCAGGACAACAGCTTCTAGAAGAGGAAGAAATTATTGCATCTGTCAAATAAAACCTTGCTATATGCCTGATTCTAAATAACTAGAAATGTTCAATTATAGAATCAGATATCTTGACGTTTTCCATTTCATTTGGTTTTCAGAGACCACAGTAGCATGTGTGGGTTTAGCCATGTGAGAAGCTAAACAAGGCCTGTAAGCATGTGCTGTTCAGGGTGGTGGGCACAGTGCATGCTAGAGATGACAGTGGAGGCTAACTTTTGTTGAGCACCTGTTATGTGGTTAGGATAATAAGGGCTTTATATGGATTATCTTGTTTGATGTAGCTGTTACATTAAATACAAATTGGTGATCCCACTTTAGGTAAGGAAACTGAGACTTAGAAAAGTAAAAATTTAAGATTATGTAGCTAGTAAGCTAATGGTCTGAGAGTCAAACACAGAGACTGCATTCTTATTTTTTACATTTTTTATACTCTGTTACCCAGTTCAAAAGTATTGCTGGGACACTTGGCCTGAGACTCTGACCTGCCGTCATTATTCTCTGAGAAGGAGCTTCTGGGCCTGATGATCTTAGCTGTCCCATTCATGACCTGACTTGTGGGTGAAAGAACTCCAGGTGTCTGGGATTGCTTGATTCATTTATTGTCTCCAACAAAATGTGTTTGAGAACATTATTTCGTGCAGTGCACACACTTATAAGGGAATGAAAGTATCCTGGTTTTCATAATTAAAATGTTGTAAAAAAACAACAACACCTTGCAACTATACAGGATGCTTAAGTTTTGTTTAGTCTTGTAGGAGTAGAGAGGTCTAATTTGTTGAAAATTTTTTGTATTTATTTATTTATTTATTTTGCTTGCATATAAGCTCTGTGCAGGCAGGGATCTTGTCTGTCTTGATTATCATTATATTAGTGTCAAGCAGCACAAAGGCTGGCATTATAAAGAGATGCTCGATAAACATTTATTGAATGTTTTAAGTTAAAATTGAAATATACCTCCTTGGGTCTCTTTTCTGGGTTATCACTCCTGGGTTTTATTGGGAAAGCTGAAAAGTAGTGTGTACACTAATTCTTTTCTTTTTCCCTTATTCAGAAATAGATGTGTATGCTTACTTCTTCTCATTCCCCATTTCTTCTGACACTCCTCCCCCATTCCTTCTCCCTTCTCCCCCCTCTCCACCAACCTATACTAGAGTCCAGGTGTAGACCTAAGTGAGCTATTGAAAGTAGAGTTGCGGGGGTGGTGGTGGTGGTAGAAGAGGGTAAATGGTGATGAAAGGAGACTTGGGGTGGTGAACACACAATGCAGTGTACAGATGCTGTGTTGTGGAGTTGTGTACCTGAAACCTGTATAATTTTGTTGACCAGTGTCACCCCAATAAATTCAATAAAAAGAGAATAAAAGAAAGTAGAGTTGATGCTTGAACAACATGGGGTTAGGAGTGCCAACCCCCCATATGCCTCTAACTTTTTTTTTAAAATATATTTTATTGATTTTTTACAGAGAGGAAGGGAGAGAGATAAAGAGCTAGAAACATCGATGAGAGAGAAACATTGATCAGCTGCCTCCTGCACACCCCGCACTGGGGATGTGCCCGCAACCAAGGTACATGCTCCTGACCGGAATTGAACCTGGGACATTTCAGTCCGCAGGCTGACGCTCTATCCACTGAGCCAAACCGGCTTCGGCCCAGATGCCTCTAACTTTTGACTGCCCTAAAACTTAACTACTAATAGGCTCCTGTTGACCAGAAGCCTTGCTGATAACATGAACAGTCAATTAACACGTATTTTATATGTTATATGTATTATATTCCATATTCTTACAGAAGTAAGCTAGAGAAAAGAAAAAGTTGTTGAGTAAATCCTAAGAGAAAACTACATTTACAGCACTTATTGACAAAACCTAAAGTGAACCTGCGCAGTTCAAACCCACGTGGCTCAGAGGCCAACTGCCACTAATTAGACCAAAGGTCACCCAGCTCTTTCTGCAAAGAGCCCGTAGTAAATATTTTGAACTCTGGGGGGCCCAGATGCAACAGGATATTATGTAAGTACCTACATAATGAGGGAGAGAAAACAATTCCTATAGATTTTTTGGTTAAGTGGATGAAAATGCAAACCTAATGATAGTAATTGAGTCCAATTTGTTGGTAATACAGGTCTTCTATGAGAAGAATGGAATTCTCTGTATTGGGGGTGGGGGGTGGTAATACCATTTCACGTAATGTGGGTTCATAGTTAGTGATCGCTATCATCAAAGCGATTGTAAAAATTCATCTGGAAGCAAATTCTTAGCTTGTGGGCTGGACAGAAAGTTGGCGGTGGGCCGGCCCTGGCCTTGGCTGGCTGACCCGTGGACTGGACTGTGGGCTGGAAGACACCCCCAAGCAGGGAAACCGGCCCTGGATGTTCCTCTGTGAAGGCTCCTTGCTCTGAGACTGGGAGGGGGAGGAGCTCACATTCGGAGGAAATGGGATCGGAGGCTGGGAGCCGGGACACTGGGTGGAGAATAGGGAGGGACCAGGGAGCAGAGGGGGTTTCTCTGTCCCAGGGCCCAGTGCGTCCAGCGGGGCGCCGCGGGGCATCGCTCTGGGCAGAAGCACAGCCAGGATGCCCGGCGTTCTGCGACCTCGCCTCCTGAAGCCGAGGCCTCGTTTCCTTCTCGGTGGCCTGGGGCATGGAAAGGTGGAGGAGCTGGCATTTGGGGGGAGGGTCTGGGCTCCCAGAGAGCAAGTCCGCTCGTGGGAAAGGGCGGCGGCAACGCTGCCGAACCAATGGAAGCGGAAGATTCCCATTCCACACTGCGGGCCGCCAGCGGCTGTCAGGGCGAAGTAAGGGTTCCATGGGCAATCAGCCTGAAAAAACTTGCTCTTGAGGGGAGGGGGGTCCCTCGAGGGTGGAGCTCTTCCGGGCCCTGTGGTGCTGCCCCCAGCCCCTGGCACCTGAGCCTCTGCCTGGGCTTCAGGAACTCCGCCCGCCCCGGTTTGCTGTGACCTCCACGGCCGCCCTCCTCTCCTCCTGCCCCGCAGTGTGGGGCGCAGTGTGGGGCGCAGTGTGGGGCGCAGTGTGGGGCGCAGGGTTCTGCCCCCTCTCCTCACACCCTTGACAGGTCCCTGCGCCGGCGCACCCCCTCCGCTGGCCGCACCCCTTTCTCGCTGCCCGCGCCTCCTCGCTAGTAGCGCACCCTCTGGAGCTCCACACGGCCTCCCACCTGCCCGGCGCCTCTCCCCGCGGGTGGGGGTGCGCCCTCACCAACGGAAACAGAACCTGGCCCCGTCTTTGCGTTTCCCTCCCCCCTCCTGCTGAGAGTGCTGTCCCCCAACCTCCCCCGCCCCCCATGCCCCTTCTTCACTGCCATCTCTTCCCGGGACTGCGATGGCCTCCCAGCTGCCCTCCGTCCTTTCCCCACACGCAGCCCCCCTCCTCTCTCCTCCCCGCAGCCTCCTGTGCGCTTTCCACCACGGGAGCCACCGCATCTCCCGTGCCGCTGCCTTCCCACCGCAGTGCTCGCTTCTAACTTCACAACGACCCCCCCCCGCCCCACCCCCACCCCCATTTTCTTGGCCTGGCCTGGGCTCATGAGAACCCAGACACCACCCCCAAATGCCTCCTTCTCCAGCCTCAGCTCCCCCTCTGGTCCCCCCTCCCACCCCCCCACATGTCCTGATGGCTCAGCTTTGCACCTCCGGGTTCCCTCCCTCCCCGGGTTCCCTCCTGAACTTGCTGGGTACCCCCTCCCCCAATGCCCCCCCTGCTCCCACAATGCCCCGGGCCCAACTGCCAGCTCAGCCCTGACCCACGCTGCTCCGTGGCCCCGCGGGTGCCTCTGCGCTTCGGCCCCTCCACAGCTCCCGGCGATGCTTGGCACCTCCTGGCACTTGGCAAAAATCTGTTGGATGATGAGACGACTGCCCATGGTGAGGCGGCTTTCGGCGGCCGTGGGACCCATGCACGGTCCCCCGTCGCCCAGACGAGGTCCCTGTACCATGTTGGCTTGTTGGTTGCAGGGCCTCATCCACGCGCCTTCTCCTGTGTGCACTAGCGTCTGGTTACTTTTATTCTAGAGCGGAATGGCTTAGCATCTTTTAATTAAAAATTAGTTTTAAAAAACAGTATGAAAGGAATACGTGTTCGTGTCCAAACTCAGGCAGCACAGAAGGCTGTGAAATGGAAAGTGACACCCCCCCCCCACCCCCGCCTCCGCCGCCCGCTTGCTTTTATGGATAAAATGTCTGGAAGGGTGCGTGAGACACAGAGGAGAGGCTCTCCCTGGAGAAGAAGGACCTCCGCTGGCTGCCCAGTCCACTCTGCTCAGGGGGAGGCCTGCACTGGGGACTGGGAACAGCTATTTTGTGGGGGGAGGGACAGTTCACGAGAAGAAGCTTTTTTTAAAAGTTTGGGTTATGGTACAGAATTCGGTAGAGGTCATGACAGTCCCTCCTAGGATATCCTCCAAAGTCAGATGGGAACACCACCCTTGGCGCTCATGGAGCTGTAAGAACGAGACACTCCAGCGTCAGGAGTGTCTCCAAGGTGCCCTTGGACGTGGGCATGCAGATGGCTGCGGGAGCAGGACTCTGTGATTTTATCTCCCTCTGTACCCTTTGATCTCTGTGATAAGCTATGGAGCTCTTCCCTGGGTTGTTTGATTTGCTATGAAATTAAAATTTCAAAGCTTTCTTTAATTTATTGAGATTGATCAGTATTTAGAATCTGCACTTAGGAGGCCTGGAGGGAAGAGAGACAAGGCCTTCATGCTGTGACGCAGACATGCATTTCTGTGGGCAGAGAGGAGAGTGAACGGTGGTACCAAGATCATGTGTGGGCAGGGGGTCAAAACTGCCCCCTCCGTGGCTGGCCTGCCTGAGTTCCCACACAGTGTGACGCGGGCACTTCCTTGTTATTTGTAGGGCCAGCATGCATTGTGTTGATCATTCAAATGTCTAAAATACTCCTTTTAGGTGGTTGCAAATGAGATTTCATGGTGTAAGGTAAAGAAGTGCTATGAATAGAAAGGATTAGGAATAAGGTGACTCCCCTCCCCCCCAAACAAAACAAAACAGGCTTTTATTTCCTCCCCCAGCTCCAATCTCCCTTCTCATAATCATGTCTGTCCAGAAGAGTGAGGGTGAGAGGCCTACAATCTTTCCCGAATTTCAGGAGAAATTTAGAGTCCTGCAAACACCGGCAGTGTATTGATGTTCAGGATCTACTATGATACTTAGTGTTCAGAGGTTTTGAAGTTGATTTGTTAGCATCAGTGCAAAATCCATAGTTAGAAATCCAGAGTAAAGTTTCACTCCTAAGGTTTGGGGACCAGATCTAAGGGATAAATACGGGATTTGTGTGAAACTTTCCAGGAATTCCCCCTTGTGCAAAAGTAAAGGGATGTGTGAGAAGGATAAATTCAAGGAGACAGATGTTTAGTACCTTTAGGACAGTCTCCTTCATTTGTGGGTGATTTTTGTTTTTTAAGCGGCTTTGGAAGTAGGCAGAACGAGAGGAAATCAGGCAACCCTTAGGAACACGATATGAAAACACGGGTCATTTACTGCTACTATTTAAAGCACACCCAGCTCCCTGAGCCCTGGGAGATGTCAGTGGCACTTTTGAAACAGATGAAGAGTCTGTGGCTCAGCAACAGGACAGGATTTTTCAAAGCACACAAGTGAGGCTAAGCATGTGATAACTGATGTGGCCTGGTGGATATGTCCCTCCACCTCCATCGTGCCACGTTCCTGTGGAGTTCCTACACGGGGAGAGCCTCCTAGGGAGGAATCTGGTTTGGCTTCAAAACAACCAAATACATTTAAGACACTGAGTCGAGTAGTTTCATCAAACTCGGTCTTTATACATGCAGTACCTTCTCTTTTGCTTTGCAAAACTGTCACTGTTAGAGGATGACGTTAAAAGCAGTCACTGCAGTTTAAGGTATATTTTACACAGGTGGCTGGCCCGCCTGTGCCTCTGCTTCGGGCCCTGTATGCAGGGCCACCTCTGGAGTGACACACTAGCGGTCTGTGACCTCCCTAGGCACCTCTCCTCCTGTGATTTTGGGGTGGCTGGAGTCCTGGCCGGAAATGGAAGCATTCGTCTTGGCCCCACTGGCCTTGGGGCCAGAGCCCTGGCCCATCCCCAGGCCGAGCTCGCCCAGATTAGAGGCGAAAGCCTTTAAAAGCACTTGAGCAGCTAAACGTGTGGCTTTTTATTTAGGGCAGGCTCAGGTCTTCACACCTAGGAATGAGAAAAGGAAAATAGTGGTATAATTCCCAGTCCGGTGCATGGTTGTAGCTTTTGGAGTGGGGTGATTTAAAACGATGACAACAAGACAAAGCTGAGCTTCGGTTGCAGTGAGGTTTGTAAGTGCAGCTTCTGAGGGGATTGCAGTATTTGAGCGGACGATTGAGGGTCACGGTTTTGAACTCCGCGCAATAAAAGGTGACACAGGTGCGTGTGGCTTCCAACATACAGCAAAGGCCAAAAGATAGGAGGAAGGTTTCTTTCCAACGTGTGCTCTGTTTTACATTTCGGAGAGCTCGCTTTTGGTGTACATCAATGTGGGTTCAAAATCTGGCTCGGCCACTGACCCTAAATGACCTTTTAAAGTTACCTTTCCCATTTCTTATTTCTCATCTGTGTAGTACTTTCCTGACAATCTTGTGAAGATTGAATGAAAGAATGCACAGTAGAACCTAACCTCTCCTATAATACATGTGTTGCACAGTAGCTGCTGATAATGTTACTATTTTTTATAAGAAAGCCCCATGCACTTTGAACTCGGCGGGCTTTGGCCTTGAATTTCAGCTCCTTAGATAACTTGCCCGTCCTCTGAGATCTTCAGTTTCTGCCTCTATAAAATGGGGATGTTAGGAGAGTTAAAGGATGTAGGAAATGTGTGGTGCCTGGTACACAGTGGGCCCTTAGTGAGGATTTGCCTGTATTGTTTTCAAAGCGAGCTGCAAAGCACACATTGCTTTGACTGTGGTTCTAAAGGGAAGTCTGCTCCATTTAGGAAAGACAGAATTAGGGACGACCGAATCTGGTGGTTCCAGGTTTGTCTTTCAAGGATGGAGAAAAGGTCAGTGCTTCGGGAAACAGTCTTTTCAGCTTCCCTTGCTTTGCTGATGAGGCGGTGACGTCAGACAGAAAGGGTGGTTAAAATGCAAAGTGCGAGACTTGCAGCGGCGGTCACCTTTAAAGAGCGGGGATTTCCCCTCACACAAGGTGCAGTCTCTGTCTAATGCTTTTTAAATTAAAGAGGAGACTGTGGGCAATCTCATAAAACAGCCAAACACCAGGGTATAGAGAAAACGTGAGCATTAAGTAATTGTGCCCCAGCACGCTCATAGAATGTAAAAGTATTGACCGAGCAAAATAAAACGCCATTCTCACTCTGGTTGTTGGCGATCTCAGAACTCCAGGATGGAGGGCTTAAGAGCAAGACGTGGAGCTTTGTGGTCACAGATGGAAGAAACCTGGGGCAAGGCCCGGTAGGGTTCAGATCTGCCCCAACAGGCAGGTGTCCATTTCTCATTAAGGTTTCCCCTTCTCCCAGGCCTGGTGGCACTCGCTGTCCCCGAGCCACCTGACTGGCTCTTTGTTGGGTCTGAGCAGAGCAGGAGTGCCCACTGGAGCACCCCCAGCCTGGCCCTGGCGACTCTTCCTCGTTTGCTGTCAGTGTCTGGGTCCTGGAAACCATCACAGGCTTACCCAGTCGCTGCTCCAGTGATGCAAAGCTGCCGCCACCAGCTCCCCGGCTTTGGAGCCTCCCAGGCTCATCAGCACTCAGGGAGCCCTTGAAATAAGGTGAACAGAGAAAATATTGCCAGAATCTCGCTGCAGATTTCCCCCAGCCCTCTGATTACACACACTAAGTGCCGCTATCTGTGTAAATAACCTTTTCTTCCCCACCTCTCGCTCCCTCCCTGCTCCCCCACTCCCAGGCTCCGGGCTCTCTGGAGTGATAAATAGCCAGGCTACTGCTCAGCGTGCACCAACACCTGGGAATAATCATGCAAAAATAACAGTGAGAGACTGCCGCGCGTCTGTTCTTGACATTAACTTTCCTCAGTTTGACAGGCTGCCACCACCAGCTGTTAGACTTATGGGTCTTTTTTTTTTTTTTTCCACTGGAGATAGCTGCTTTCCTGCTTCCCTCTTTTGGGCTGTAATAGGCTACATCAGTGTCCCATCAAGATGACAGAAAAGGGCTTTGACAAAGGAACCATTGCTAAAACCAGCCAGTGCTCTGTTCTCATCTTTTATTCCAGTTATTCGTGTTATTTGACTACTAATTCCCCACTGATTTCTTCATGGCATGTGATTATTGCTACTTTAGGGTACCCTCCCCAGAAAGGTGTCTAGAACGGCTTCTTTTGAATTGTCTTTGAATGTAGCAGAGCCTAGCATTTGGCCTTGTAGGAGCAAAACACCTATGGATTACCTTTTAGTTCAGGTCTCAAGTATGTTTGTAATAATAATAGTAACCCTGACAACGGCAGTCCCTTTTATTTTATTACAGCTGCTCTGTACTGGGCCCTGAGCTAATGTTGTCTGGGTGATCTCATGTGGTAGTCACGTTAGCCAGGGGTTATTTCCATTTTACAAATGAAGCCACTGAGTTCCACAGAGATGAAGGGACTCGCCTGAGTTTATGTCACCAGAGGTGGAGCTAGGTTCCAGTTGAGAGACGGACCCTGCACCCCCTACATGTTGCTGTTTGCCCTCAGGCCACCTTGGACAGCCCCTTGGGTGCGTGTCTGCAGTTACAGCTGTAATTTTGCTGTGTTTGTATGATCTTATTTGATTAGTGCCACAGTTTTGCCCACTCTTGTTTTGTTAGCAGGCTGCACAATGCCTGGCACACAGCAGGTGTGTGGAAGTTATTTATTGGGTGGATATGTGACTGAGTGTAGGTGAATAAAAGGAGACTTTGGGGGGAGCAGTGTATGATAAAGGGGCGCCATGGGAGATGAGTGGGCAGGGATTTTGTAGCAGTGTAGGGCTCACCTGACCAGATGCCAGTTTATGTAAGGAGTGTTTCCCCAGGCTGAGCTTTTCAGGGTTAAGCCCTTTTTCTTACACATTTCACATACTTTAACTGCACTTACCCATGCATTTGGAGGGGATTAGAGATTTATGTTAAACATAATAGGATATAAAAAGGAGCTTTGTGAGTTTGCATGAAGAGTTAGGGAACTGTACTATTAGACCAGGGACATTCTCTCCCCCAACCCTAAACCATTGTTTCTGAGCTGAGTGCTATACTGAGCCTTCGCTTTACATGAATTATCTCATTGAGTCGTCACTCTGACCTTATGTGAGTAATGTTATTCTTACTCCCACTTCTTAGACCCAGAGTAGCCAGATAGCTTGCTCAGGGTCCCACACAGCAGGTAACGACAGGGTCAGGATTTGAACCCAGTACATCCCGAGGCCCACCACTACCAAGTCCAAGTGTAAGCTGCCTCTTGTGAGTCCTTGTGAGAACTGTTGCTACCCTCTGTCTTAACTTCGTTAGCTGAAGAAATTATGGTTCAGTGTAGGGGATCAGTGACCTGAGAAATCAGGGTGCAGTGGAGTTGATCTTCTGTGGAAGGCAAAAATAACCATTAAAAGCTCTCTAAAATCCTGCTTTACATATGGTGCATGTGGTTTTGTGTTAGCCACCGTGAGATACACAAGAGAACTGAAACCTTTTGGGGGGAACATCTCCCACTGGGGGCGTTCCCAGGCAGAAAGAGTTGGCCACACTCTGCATTATTTCCCACCCACACCTGTTTTTTTTGTGTGTGTGTGTCTTCTGAGTGCCTGCTGTTAAGTTTCTGCTTGTAGGAGGCTGCTCTTTCAAGCTCACCTGGGCTGCCTCTGGGGAGAACTTATCGCCCGGGCCAGATAGGGGCCACATTTTTCTCCAGAATCAGAAAGTTGGGCTACATGACCTTCTACCTAAAACATTCTGGGATTGTCACAGGGGGGAAATGGGGAGACAAACTCAGCGGCTGTGTCTGGCCGGGTCACGCAGGCTGAGGGAGGCTAGGCCCTGTCAGTTGATGTCACGAGGAACGTGGGCCCAGCATAGCACATTATTCAATGATGATGTTAGGACAGCGGCTCTTTGGCCCCTTGAGTTTTTAGCAAAGGCCAGCTAAGGAGTACCCTAATTAAGTTAATAACAATGTACCTACCTATATAGTTTAAGTGTAAAAAATTTGGCTCTCAAAAGAAATTTCAATCATTGTACTGTTGATATTTGGCTGTTGACTAATGAGTTTGCCGACCACTGTGTTAGGAGATAATGGAAATTCAGGTATTTTCCTAATTTTTTTTGTATTGGCAAAAATAAAAATAATTGGAAGGTTTCTAAAGTAGCAAACCTACCAAATAAAACATCTCCGGGATGGCTGTAATCCCCTACCCCCTCTCCCACGGTGACCTCTGGGGAAGCGGGACCCCCAGCGGACCTTGTGGGTGGTCTTTGTTCTTCACTCCAACTCCTGAAATCCCAATGGAGAAAAGTTCTTTCCCCTCTCACTGGTCATGGTGATCCTGTGCCTATGAGAATGGCAATTTTGAGCTACTGTGAGGAAGCCAGTGCAGTGGGAAAACTAAGAGAGAAATTCACTTGTGTAACAAAGAGTCATCTTTAAAACTATTGCGTTTTCCTATCAAGTTTAAGGGTTTTAGTCTGTTAGCACATTGCGGGACTGGTTAGGGTTAGGTTAGCTTCAGATTTATAGTCAAACTCTCCGAACCTTAGCTTTCTCATTGTGAAACATGAGGGGACAGGGCTCCAATGTCCCTTCTGTGAACGTCATGAACTAAACCTTTTCATTGCTTTTGGATTGTGCTGATGGAAATAAACGCAGTTAACTTGCTAGAAGGCCTAGGATACCTCGGTCTCTCCCCACGAACCGTCTAGATGCTTTAGAAATTTGCTCTTTGGAATTACATACATATCCCAAATAGTGATAGGTAATCACATGTGAGTGTCTGTATGCAAGTGTAGTCAGAAGCTGAGTTATATGGATGTAAGGACTTATTCTAGAAATTGTTGTGATAGGATTTGTGATCAATATTAGAAGGCCACAGAACACATTTTCCAGTTGAGGCAAATGGACTTCATTGAGGTTAACTGATTTTCCAAAATCACAAGCTTAGTGAGTGTGTCAGAGTTGGGGCCCAAATCCTAGTGTTAACATGCCCTGTCTCTGTAGCCTCTCTTGTGCACATTGTCCCGTTGTGTCCTGATCAGAGACTTGATGCTCTCCAAGACTCCTCACCTCTTCTGTTTTATTTCATTTTCTTGTTTATCCAATTGAAGCTACATTTGTTTCTCTTGAAATTAATGAAGGCTGTCGATCAAGTGATACAAAGAATAGTTTGAGAATATTGTTCCACTTAGTCTTTTCAGTTTATATGTGTAGCATTAAATTACAGCCAGTTTACAACTAACTATACAAATTTACATTTTGTTGGAAACGTTGGAAAAAAAGTGCAGTAGCTAGTTTATAAGTTTCCTTGCTCTTTTTTTTTTAAAAAATTCTAGAAAGCTCTTCCAATCACACACAATATTTTAGTCATAATAAAGACTACAAGGTAGCATTGATTCCCCTCATCCCTAAATTTCCTTTCTCAGAACATTTCTTCATTTGTCAGCTCGGTTTTAAAATAGGAACTATCAGTGTGAACTTTGATCCACATTAAGCTGCATTTACACGAAAGCATAAATCACCAGATCTGGGGCTTGGGGCTGTTAAATGCTTTTCTTTCTTGGGCTCTGTGATCAAGAATGAAGAACAATAAAAAGCATGGAGCAAAAGAAGTTTTATGACAGCTTTGAGAGCAGGAAATTAAGTTTCTTTAACATGCAGTTGGATGAAGGGCTGTTCTATTGCATCTTGGATCACTCAGGCAAGTGAACGTCATTTTATCATTTTAGTGAAATGCAAACTGTAGAAATAGCTCACACAGTTATATGAACAGGGAGGCCACACAGATGACTGCTTCAGCTGTTGAACGGGGGAGCACACTTCCTCATGTGGCTTATCTTGAAATGCACTCTTGCATTTTTTTTTTTAAACAACAAAGACTATATATTATGTCTGTAGCCAAGTGTCTATTTCTTACAAAGGCTAACTTGGAATATATGTACAACAGACTAACCTGGCATTTTACCAGAACAACCATCTATGTGTCTTGTTATATATACAGTTTTCTAGACCAGCTGATAAAACATGCAAGGTGTTGTTTCGGATATGTAGAGGGTGTCTGTGTGCAACATGAGGACATAGGGGACCTGATGTCCTGGTGTAGACATGCTTTTTGCATGTGGCTCTTTCACATTTGATAACCTATCAGCAAGGCCAGAGCTATTGTGTAGCAGTCATAATAGTGGTTAAAATGTGTCCAATGAATGGATGAGTTGGTTGGTGACCTACCTATGTAATATGTGCATAGCCTTTGGTTTCATTTTGTCCAGATGCCTAAACTTTTTGAGGGGAAGAGCTCCTTTACTGTTCTCAGGATAGGGGTACGCAGGAGTCATGGTATCACAAGATCTTGTGCTGGCTGTCAATTTCATTTTCTGGATTAAAGAGACAGGGCTGCAGAGTCTCCATTCAACTCATCAGGGATCTATCTTTACAAGTTCAACCACTAAAGGACTTGTGCTTTGAAGAAACTGAAATTCTGTTGATGTTGGGCACATTTTTTTGTCCGTTTATGTGAATTCTCCTGAACTTTGCAGTAGAACACTTAATTAGGAGTTGATGCTTATAAATACATGCTAATAATATCCAGTTTATGTGTTTCAGTGTGTATATAATCAAGTTTATGTATTTTATGGATTTGACAGAGTAAGTTAATGTATTTTAGTAGTGACTTTAATTCATTATGATTTATAAAGTACTTTGAAAACAATTTTAGTCCATTTCCTCTGCTTAGATGTCCAATGAGGCATATATGGTGGTTATTGGAGTTTCTCCTTTGGAAAATACTGTCATTTTGAAAATAAGATTTTATTACAAGTGGTAAATAGTCCTAATTTTGCAAAGCATATTTTCTTCACGTCTACGGAGGCTAAAGTCTGTCTGTTGGTGAATTTAGAAGGACACGAAAGCCCGGCTAATCTTCAGGAAACTAGAGCTCTGATAGTTGCTTTCTTTGGCACGAAAAAAGAAAATGCTCACTTTTATTCTGCTTTATGTTTTGGCACCATTAAAACGCTCAGAGCGTATTTCAATTGCAAATGGCATTTGGAAGGGTGATGTATTCTAGAAGGGATGTAAACAGATTGCATTGAAAAGAACTCACAGCAAGCAGCACCACTGCAGTAAGCCTATCTGTCTTTCAGGTTGACCCCCTGTTTACAGTGCCAGCGCCTCCACCGCCGATTTCCAGCAGTCTCACGCCTCAGATTCTGCCCTCCTACTTTTCCCCGGCTGCATCCAACATTGCAGCCCCGGCCGAACAGCTTTTGGTGCGGACTCGTTCCGTGGGGGTCAATACCTGTGAAGTTGGAGTAGTGACGGAGCCCGAGTGTCTCGGGCCCTGTGAACCTGGGACCAGTGTGAATTTGGAAGGGATCGTGTGGCACGAAACAGAAGAAGGTAAATGCAATTATTTTTATATATTTCCTTGTGCCCGCTTCCCTGTGATGTGTTTTTGTCCTCCTGTAAGGGGAATTTGCTTTGTGGTATTCAGAGAGGAAAGAAAAGTGGTTTTTATGCTCTTTGGATTTTTGTTGAAATAACTGTTTGTCTTTTTGTTCATGATTGCTTTTACTTTCAGAATGACTCAGGTGTCCCTGCAAGTGGTTTTTCACTGTAAGTGCTAACAGGAAGGCCTGTGAGAAGCAGGGCGAGGGTTACCCTTTCCCCTAAGAGGTATCATGGAAATTAGAAAGTGACGTAGATCTCAAGTTCCTTTTCTTCTTGATGTGCCAACTGCTCTGTTTGTCTTGATGTGGTGTCTTTTGTGTTGTTGAGGCTTATGTTTAGCTTCTGAATTGAGCCAGGGTTCTTGCATTTAGCGGAGGCCCTCAATGTGATGTGGCTCTGGATGGTGGGTGCTCAGGGCTGGTGAAGCCAAGGTCACAGGCTTAAGCCCCAGGTGAGCTAGTCACTTTTCTTGTATGGCCAGGTGGAGACCACGGCACCTTCCCTGCCCCTTAAGTCAGCAGGCCATCTGGTAAATGCAGTCCATGAGTCACAGTGAGGTGCAAGAGAAATGGATCAAGATTAATCTATCACTGCTACTGGAAACACAGATCAGACTTATGCCATCCTGATAGTGGATCCAGACCCTGGTGACCACGTCTGCAGCACACGAGCATCCAGTACAGCGGGTTTCAGATGGCCTGTGTCATTAATAGAGGCCAACAGATCATTGAAAACTAGAGAGAGCTGTACTGCTCCTTGGGGCGTGGCAGAATAGAAAAAAGATAAGGAAGAAGCTTGCCAGGCTGTACCAGGAACAGAGGAAAAGGAAGACACTGGGGAAACTTTTTCCCTCTAAGCTAGACTGGTCAATGATAAAGGACGTGCCTGTTGTCAATATCATTGTCTTTTGGGAGAAGGGAAAGGACAAGGGTGAGGGTAATAAGAAGGGTCTGAAACTCAAAATCATCATTTAGGTTCTTCTATAACAGGGTTAAAAATTGAGGGCTGAAACTTAAAGGGAAGAAAATAAAATATATGCAAAAAAGGCTGAGTGGATGGGAAAAGGTACTATATTGGGAGTAATTGTGGGAAAGAAGTAGTTGAGAGAATAGTTAATAGCGACAAACTGGAGAATGAAAGGAGAGAATAAAAATAAAGAATGAAAATCAGGTGACAGGTGTAAACAATTATCTGAAGGCAGAAAATAGCTTAAGTTGTTTTAAGATAGAAAAACAAATTCTTAGAAAAATCTTTGAGTTCTACATATTACATTAAATATACTCTTATAGCCCTAACCGGTTTGGCTCAGTGGATAAAGCGTTGGCCTGAGGACTGAAGGGTCCCAGGTTCGATTCCGGTCAAGGGCATGTACCTTGGTTGCGGGCACATCCCCAATAAGGGGTGTGTAGGAGGCAGCTGATCGATGTTTCTCTCTCATTGATGTTTCTAACTCTCTATCCCTCTCCCTTCCTCTCTGTAAAAAAATCAATAAAATATATTAAAAAATTTAAAAAATAAATATACTCTTATAGGATATATTTCATAATTAGATAAAACATTTGTAGATAGCGTCAGTAAGGAATAATAAAGATTTAATTATCTAAGAAGGAACCAGAGACGGGAATGAAAGCAGTAGATGTGAGGAGTTCTCTGGTTTGCTCAAATGGAAGTGATAGTTAAAATTTGCTTTTGGCTTTAAAAAAAATTGGGGGTTTGGGGGACTCCTCCTCCTTTGTACTTTTAACTGGGAAGCCATTTAAAACAGCACTGTGCAACCACATTAGGAGGGATTGATATAAGAGGAGCGGGAATTAAAATTTCCCCAGCCCTCTTGCCTGTTCAGACCCCATCCAGTGTGAGGGTTTCCAGGTGAGGCACAAGCTTCTCTCCTTGCCTCTCTTTAGGCTGTGTGAATAGTTCGCCCCCCCTCAGATTTCCCCTAGAGCAGAAGTGACATCCAAGGGCTTCAAACTGGTATGCTGGTGTGAAATGTATAGAAGAGGACTTAAGACACAATAAGGTCACAGTTCATTAGTTTAGGCGCTGATTTTTCAGGAACAGAAAAAAGATTTGGAAAGAGTAAGGGCTATACATTTCCATAAACTTGAAAGTAAGATTTTCTTGTACTTGGATAATTTACTCATTGGGGTGAAGCTTTGTCTTCCACTTCTTAGCTGTGACTTAGCGCTTGTCGTTATTTTATTTATTCCAGTGTGAGCCGGGATTGAATTCCTGCAGTGTGACCTCCCTGGGTGGTAGATGTTGTAAAATTAGCCACAGACTTTCTGGAACAGCTGTAAGGCTTGGGTTATTTTCCACTTTGCTTAGAAGTCTGCTGGGTTTTGACTTTTAACCTTAGCCTCTAATAAAAGATGGGATTGTTTAGAAAAAAAATAGGCGTTTAAAAACTTGATAAAGTTGATATGGAATTCTGATCCTCGGCGCATGAGCTTAAAGAGCTTTACAGTATTATTATCCAACATCATTATTATTGCTGTTATGTGGCCTCTCCATTTCATCCTCTTCTGAAAAATTCCATCTCCTGAGTCCGGTGGACCTGCTTTGTATGCCGTGATCCATCCCTCCCTTCAGATGTCTTTCCACTCACACGGCAGCCTGATGGCTGGGGAAGCTTTTCACACACAGTCATGGACCTGTGGGCCGCTCCAGCCTTATTTCCACTGCTTCACATTTTCCAGGATTTGGGATGTATGGATGTTCACTGTGGTGACAACAGGAGCTGGAGCTGTTAATAGAGTCATTCTTGCTGAATAAACTAAACTTCTGACCTCCATAGAAGTTAAGAACAAATCTCAATAAAGGCCTAGGTCCGAAGATGTGTGTTTAATGTGCAACCATTTCCAAGAGCATTCCATTTGCATTTTCCCCTCCGGACAGTGTGTTTAAGGCTCTTGTACCAATTTAAAAATTAAACCCACTTGACTGTTAATTTTTCCCTTTCGGGAAGGACAAAGAACAAAACAGAGCAAACACATTTGGAGAGCTGAAGGAGCTGGGTTTGGGGAGCAGGGGAGGAGAAAGTAAGCCACATAGTTTTCTAGCGTGAGCTTCATGAACAAAGAGCAAGTCGAGCAGTTATAAAACTGTCAGTAGCCTTTGACTAATGTCCTGTAGATTGAGTTGAATAAAATCTCTTTCCTGGTGTTTTCATTTGGAGGGTATTGTATAGCGTAGTGTTTTTCACAAACCTAATTTATGTGCATTCATGCGTGTGTGAAGGTTGTATATGTGTGTGTGTTTCAAGATCCTAGAAATTTGGAGAGCTCCTCTCTGCAGCCTTTGGGGGGATATTGAGTGTTCTTGTGATTTCTTTGGATAGTGCTGGGGAACTGCAAGACTGGAATGTGAAATCCCCACTAAAGACCTAACCTTTTTTTGTGCTTGCAGTTCCTCGTTTGAGGGAGGATACTTTTAGTCACAGACTTTCCCCTTCGTGGTCCTGCCAGTGCGTGGAGTCTGGCTGCTGAGAACCAAACTGTGCTCAGGAATAAAGTGTTCCCGAGCAGCTTCCTCTGGAAATAATTAGTGGGTTTCAGATCATACTTAATAGGAGAGAAAAACTATTACTGCATTTGGATGTTTAGTTATTCTACTCTGATCTTTCTACTTTAAGGTGCATGCATAGGAGCAATGATGTATTGTACGAAATTACTCACAGATGTTGGAAAGAATTTCCTTAGCATTTCATTCCTGACATTTGGGACACACATGCCTATGTATAGTTATTTGTTTGAAAATTTGCTCTTTTTTTTTTTTTGCGGGGGAGAGGGGTAAAACAAAACAGACAAAACATGGTGTATATAGCAATGTGTGTAAACACATATGTGTTGAACTTGGCTTTTAGCTCTTGTGAATGTATTTTCCTTTTGATTTTTATTGAATTACTTTTCTTATTGGGCTTATTTGTGGGTTGTTTTTTTTCCTACCAAGAACATACTTGGTGTGGTAGTGTCCGTATTCTCTCTGTCATCCCCGTCCCCTCCACTCTCCTATTGATTAAGCAAAGCCATTGAAGAAAAGGAAGCAAGAGAAAGAAAACTGGTATTTGCCAATGACAACCTTTTAAACATCTGTAAGTTACAGGATGGTGGTTCTCAGCTCTGGGCCTGTGAAGCACCTGGAGAGCTTTCATTTTTCATTTATTATTATTTTAAAAATATTTATTTTTGAAAGTATCACATATATCCCCCCTCTTCCCCTCCATTGACCTTTTCTAGCCCATCCCTGCCCCTTACCCTAGGCCTTCACCATCCCATTGTCTGTGTCCATGGGTTATGCATATATACATGCAAGTTCTTTCGTTGATCTCTTCCCACCCACCCATCCTCCCCTGTCTTCCCTCTGAAGTTCGATAGTCTGTGTTCCGTGCTTCTATGTCTCTGGGTTTTTGTTCATCAGTTTATTTTGTTCATTAGATTCCACATATGAGTGAGCTCATGTGATACTTTTTTTTCTCTGCCTGGCTTATTTTGCTTAGTCACCTGGAGAGCTTTTAGAACACACTGGTGCCCAGGCACCACCTCCAGGCATTTCCTGGGCCTGGGTTGGTTGTGTGGTCTGGTGGGAGACCTGCCATTGGTGTGTTGTTTCAAAGCTCCCCTGGGGATTCTAATGTGCAAACAAGGTTGAGAACCACTGTCTCCAAGGAGAGAAGGGATATCCTGGTCCTTTGCAAGCTATTTCACATTTTCCCTTTAAGGAATTGCATGTGTTATTGCCTCATTTTCTTGGGTATGCAATGGAGAGAGACACCTTCCTACTTAACCTCACAGGTAGATACTGCCTGTCAGATGCTGTAGTGTGGCCGGTGAGC
Source organism: Cnephaeus nilssonii (assembly GCF_951640355.1). Lineage (NCBI taxonomy): Eukaryota > Metazoa > Chordata > Mammalia > Chiroptera > Vespertilionidae > Cnephaeus > Cnephaeus nilssonii. The sequence goes on from NC_137073.1 coordinate 40,704,149, forward strand.
ATAGTTCTTTAATCACAGTGCTGATGAGAAAGAGGGTCCAGCTTTGATCCTGAACGTGAACTGCACAGAGGGTTGGGGGCTTAACGAACAACTAACTGGTACCACTCTTCCGAATGAATCACTGTGGTCAGGTGGACCTCCCTGTTTGCTTCTGCAGTGAGCCATTCCCAGTTTTTGTGTGGTTTCTGTCGAATTATTTTTTAAATAGTTCAGAAACCCAGAGTATTAAAGAAGTTAATGGGGTAGCAAATAAAGGATTGCATTTGGAGCATCACTGGGGGTTTTCAGAGGGGACAACTTGTGATAGTCTGTGGTTTTTTGAGAAGATGTAACACCTGGTGTGAGAGTAGGAATGCTTGTTTCTGTGAGTCTCTTCCCCTGATGTGCTGCATGTTTTCCAAGGAAAGAAAAGTGATCTTTGGGATTAATGTGTTAAAGGTAATTAACTGGAGAAGTACATGATGCTCTGTAAACCACCAGAGATGTTCTTAAATTCTTTTGCTTCTCCTGCATCTCAAAGTCACAAAGAGGATAAGTGTTTAAATGTGCAGTATAGGGGGTTTCAGGCTAATACATTAACTGGCAAATGATTCTGTGTAATTAATAACAGATCTAACATATGGTATTGTTATTCCTATTCTGCAGTATTTACCCACCAACCTTATTACTGACAATAGAACATTCCTTTTCAAATTTTGATTTGAGGAGAGAAGAAATATTAATCCAGGCTTACTTGGTATTTTTAGTAACTGAGCATAGAGTTGTTGCAAGACTCTACCAAGTGAAATATTACTACTTATTGAAGTGTTTCCCAGTGACTCACAAAAGGGGAGTAAGATGCCCACTTTTGCTTCTGCGTTTCATTACCTGCCAACCAGTGATGACTGTAACAGGCAGTCAGGTCAGACATTCAAAATGGCAGTGGATCGGAGTTCCCTGTCAGTACTGTGCTAAATGGAGAGGAATCAGCCCCCGTGTGTGAGCATGGCAGGTGGGCGCGTTGTTTAATCAACATGGACTCCTGGAGGTTTTGAGGGGCTGAGAGAACCAGTAGTTAGTGCCACTCTGTGTACTAGCCACAAACGTTGTCCTCAGCCCCCGGCCATCTTGCAGTGGTGGGTTGCCAATGAAAGTGTGGATGCTTTCTGGTTTATCACCTTGGTGGCAGAGCACCTCAAAGGATGCACCTTCCAAACTGCACAAGGGCTGGCCATTTTCACATGCAAAGGGCAGTCCACATAGAAAATGAAATCATGTAGTTGCTTCGTTACTTAACACCTAATGTCACTGCCAAAATATACACACATATGACACAAAAGAACAAATGTTTGGTCTAAAAACATTAAGCTGAATCCTACCTAATAGTAGCTTATTTTTCTTTTGCAATTTTTAAAAATATTTATTGTTCAGATTATTACAGTTGTTCCTCTTTTTACCCCCCAATGCTCCCCTCCACCCAGTTCCCACCCCACCCCATGCCCTTACCCCTCCCCCCACACTGTCCTCATCCATAAGTATATGATGTTTGTCCAGTCTCTTCCCGCACTCCTCACACCCCTTTCCCCTCGAGGATTGTCAGTCCACTCCCTTTCTAAGCCCCTGATTCTATTATATTTACCAGATTATTCTGCTCATCAGATTTTTTATTCACTTGATTTTTAGATTCACTTGTTGATAGGTAAGTATTTGTTGTTCATAATTTTTATCTTTACCTTTTTCTTCTTCTTCCTCTTCTTACAGAATACCTTTCAGCATTTCATATAATACTGGTTTGGAGGTGATGAACTCCTTTAGCTTTTTCTTATCTGTGAAGCTCTTTATCTGACCTTAAATTCTGAATGATAGCTTTGCTGGGTAGAGTAATCTTGGTCGTAGGTTCTTGCTATTCATCACTTTGAATATTTCTTGCTACTCCCTTCTGGCCTGCATAGTTTCTGTTGAGAAATCAGCTGACAGTCGTATGGGTGCTCCGTTTTAGGTAACTAACTGTTTTTCTCTTGCTGCTTTTAATATTCTTTGTCTTTTGCTCTTGGCATTTTAATTATGATGTGTCTTGGTGTGGTCCTCTTTGGATTCCTTTTGTTTGGGGTTCTGTGCGCTTCCTGGACTTGTAAGTCTATTTCTTTCACCAGGTGGGGGAAGTTTTCTGTCATTATTTCTTCAAAAAGGTTTTCAGTATCTTGCTCTCTCTCTTCTTCTGGCACCCCCATAATTCAGATGTTGGTACGCTTGAGTTGTCCCAGAGGTTCTTTACACTATCTTCATATTTTTGGATTCTTTTTTCTTTTTGCTTTTCCGGTTGCGTGTTTTTTGCTTCTTTGTATTTCAAATCTTTGACTTGATTCTTGCGATCCTCTAGTCTGCTGTTGGATCTCTGTGTGTTATTTTTTATTTCAGTCAATGTATGCTTAATTTCTAGTTGGTCCTTTTCATATCCTCGAGGGTCTCATTAAATTTATCAGCCTTTTCTAGAAAATTCTTGAAAAACCTTATAACCATGGTTTTGAACTCTATATCCAGTAGTTTGCTTTCCTCCATTTCTTTCATTTGTGACCTGTTTCTTTGTCTCCGAATTTTGGCTGCTTCCCTGAGTTGATAGAGTGGCTTTGTGTGCTAGGTGTCCTATAGGGCCTAGTGGTTCAGCCTCCCCAGTTACCTGAGGTGGACACTTTTGGTGCACCCCTTTGTGGGCTGTGCACAGTCTTGTTGTAGTTAAGCCTTGATTGTTGTTGGTATCACTGGGAGGAATTGACCTCCAGGCCAATTGGCTATGAGGATCAGCTGTGTCTACGATGGGAGAACTTCTGTGCTGGAGACACCCTTATGAGGCAAGACTTGCTTCAGTGGGGCTTTGGTGCTCACTGAGTCTGCCCCCTGAGTGTGTCCCTTATGGATCTGAGGAGTTGTAATCTGGATGGTCCTTCTCTGACCCCTGGGTACACTGGCTCTTGGATCTCCAAGGAGGTGCTAATTTAGCCTCTGCCTGAGGCCACCCAGCAGGAGCTACAGAGAGATCTGCAGATTCCTTTTCTCTGTTTGGGTTTTGGAGGTGCCTCTGCCTTTTGCACCTCCTCTGAGTCTCAGTGTGCTTTTCTCTTTCCTTCTAGTTGTAGAATTTCCACTCAGCCAGCCTTCCTGTGGTTCTGGATGATGTCCGTTTTGTCTTTTAGTTGTAGTTTTGAAGTTGTGCGAGGCAGCAATTTCAGGTGTTTACCTATGCTGCCATCTTGGTTTCTCCAGTAACTTAGTTTTCAAATTGACAGGAGGTGAAGTGCCTGTCCATGTGTACATTGGTGAAACATTTTTTAAAAATAAAAATAAAATTGGTTTAGGATATATGTTCTAAATACCTATGAAACATATCAGGTAAGTATTTTCTTTTTTTAAGATTACTGAAACTAATGTTACTAGCTTCACAGAAACATCAGAAAGTAAAACTGGAGGACGGGTATTCACATAGTGGACACTTAAGGATTTGCTGGATAAAGGAGAGAGTGATGAGGGGAAATGGAGGGCTTGTCTATGACATTGTCCTTTATTTTTTTAAAAGATATTTTTATTTATTTCAGAGAGGAAGGGAGAGGGAGAGAGAGATAGAAACATCAATGATGAGAGAGAATCATTGATTGGCTGCTTCCTGCATGCTCCCTACTGGGGATCAAGCCCGCAACCCGGCCATGTGCCCTTGACCAGAATCGAATCCGGGACCCGTCAGTCTGCAGGCTGACACTCTATCCACTGAGCCAAACCGGCTAGGGCTTGTCCTGGATTTTGCTTGGCTCTCAGTCCTGCCTGTTTCATGTTTTCCTGATGAGGTCATGTTGCCAACATTTGGTTATGACGAGTGATTGTGGGTTTTGCTGGAAAACAAAACCATGGACAGTCACTTCACCTCCTGTCAATTTGAAAAATAAGCTACTATTAGGTAGGATTCAGCTTAATGTTTTTAGACTAAACATTTGTTCTTTTGTGTCATTTGTGTGTATATTTTGGCAGTGACGTTAGGTGTTAAGTAACGAAGCAGTAAGTTTTAAACTCATGGTGTAAAGGCGTTTTGTTACCCCTTTTGTTGGTTGATATTATAGCTAAACTTATTCTTATATGTGAATACAGAATGTAAGACATTTGAAAACCAAACTTTTCTTCAGACTTAAGTATACGAAAAGATTTAAGAAGTTGTCACACTAGATTTGTGTGTGTGATATTGTCTTATTTCCTTTTTTTTTTTTTTTGTCTTTTCCCTGTAAAGGAGTTGATTAGAAAATCTTGAAAGAGTTGTAATATACTTTGACTTTGAACTGAAGATATATTTCCTAATTACAAAATACAGATGGTCCTATTTTTTGCAAAGAATAGCTGTTGGCTCACCTGGGAATACTGATTGAAGTATTTCATTGACTTTCTAAAAATACGATTTTTATAGCAGATTTGTTGAGATATAGTTCACATAACATATAACCACCCATTTAAGGCCTACAATTCAGTAGTTTCTTAATGTATTCAGAGTTAGGCACCCATCACCATAATTAACTTTAGAACATTTTCATTAACCCAGAAAAAACCCTATACCCATTAGCAGTCACTGCCACAAAGCCCCAACCCCCCTTTTATTGATTTTTACATATTTATCCTTACTTGATTCTTCACTGTTATTTATGTAAACATGTATATTTCAAGAGAAATGATTGATTTGCTAAGCACTTACTATGTGCCGGGCATTGTGCTGGGCTTGCTTGCCAAGTACAGATTGCCCTACTTCCCAGAACAAAATCCAGCGTACCCTATTAGCATCTATATTTTACTAAGGAAGATACACCTGTGCAAGGCAGGCAGCACACCTGATGGGTGAATTTGAGTCAACATTCTGAATTTCTATCTACCACCACTCAAAAGTTCTTGTGTATATCACAAATGGAAAATGTGAGTTTTTATTTTTAATACAGAATGATAGGAAATTCTTTACAGTTCTAGCATCTGATTTTGGCAGGAGTAATTGAGTCAGCCTCAGCTGGGTTGATGTATACAAACCCTCCCTTTCAGCCCACTCTCCTGTCTGCTTCCCAAGTGCACAAATTCCATCTGTTTTGCTCGCTTTTGGATCCCCAGCACCTGGCACAGAGTTAAGGGTGCCATACATATTTGTTGAATGTTGAATAAATTCATGGAACAAAGTGATATCGTTTTATACCTGTTTAAGTTTGAGTAGCGTAGCTTTCTAGTGAAGAATATGTTGTTTTAAAATTCAGTTTGGCCTAGACAATCTGGAAAATATAATTCTAGAAATCTACTTTGTCATTGATTTTTTTTAAAAAGCCATTATAAAATCTGATTCATTATATTTCAGCTTCCAACCTTGCTATTATTAGCTCAATTTCTATGCAAAAGGAGAAATAAAATATTTGGTATGCTTTTTTTCTTCAGTCATTTATATCTTCAATATGGTTTTTATTTGCTGATTAAAAAAAAAAGAATATGTGGTCATTTTAGGACATTTTGGGGGTGAAAAAACCCAAGTAGAAGAAAAAAAAATCGATAGTCTCTCTGAATAGGCAACCACTTTAATTTGTAAGTTTACTTCTTTCTCTGCTTTTGCAATATGTTTGTTTTTTTAATGTACTTGAGGTCATTTTGTAGATTCACTTTTGAATGTTGCTTTCTCTTTTAATCTTAACATTAAAACATAAGCATTTTTGATGTTTAAAGCATGCTCTTTAAGATAATACCATTGATAAATATTCTGTGGAATAGATACAAAATTTAATTTAAATTGCTCTAATGATGGATTTTTACATTGCCTTCAACTTCTTAGATACATACAACCACTACATAGTATATCTTTGTGCATGAAGTTTGTGTGGTGTTTTGTGAATTTTTTATTATTATGATAAGATTAGTTTTCAAGGAACAGAATTGCTGAGTCCAAGGACACATTTTTTTTTTAATTTAAATTCTTTATTGTTTAAAGTGTTACATATGTCTCCTTTTCCCCCCATTGACCTCTCCCTGGCCCCTCCCACTTCCCAGCACATGCCCTCACCCCCCTAGTGTCTGTGTCCATTGGTTATGCTCATATGCATGCATACAAGTTCTTTGGTTGATCTCTCACACCCCCCACCCCTCCCCTGCCTTCCCTCTGAGGTTTGACGATCTGCTCCATGCGTCTCTGTTTCTGGATCTATATTTGTTCATCAGTTTATACTGTCATTATATTCCACAAATGAGATCATGTGATATTTATCTTTCTCCAACTGGCTTATTTCGCTTAGCATAATGCTCTCCAGGTCCATCCATGCTGTTGCGAATGGTAAGAGTCCTTTATTTTTTACAGCAGCGTAGTATTCCATTGTGTAGATGTACCATGGTTTTTTTATCCACTCATCTGCTGATGGGCACTTAGGCTGTTTCCAAATCTTAGCTATTGTAAATTGTGCTGCTATGAACATAGGGGTGCATATGTCCTTTCTGATTGGTGTTAACACACTGGAGTACATACCGCTTAACTGCTTTCCCAAAAGGTTGTGCCACTTTCCGCTGTCCTGGGTGAGAAAGCCCTTCTCACTTAGCCTTCCTGACTGGGGAGGTTGTAAGTCAGATGCAGAGCTTGCGATGCCCGATGCCCGTAGCCAGGGTGCTATCCTAGATAGAGCGGGAATGAGACTTTCCCCTTGGAGCAGAAATCAGAACAGTTCAGCCAGAGAAATCAAGTGTGCAAGCCATGTTCTCGAGAGAGCATGTGGCTGGGATCTGCCCTGGTGGCGGGCTTTGCTCTGGATCATAGAAAGGTTTAGATTCCACTTTTTGCTTGTGTCTAGAATGACATTTTATACCCCCCCCCCCACCCCGAAGTGTAAGAAGTTAAAAGAAACTTTTAGATATGAGGAATTCAAACACCCAGTCGAGGACATTTGTAATAAGCATCCATTCTGAACTGAGAGGAGTCTAAGACACTTGTGTTTCTCTCTGCAGCCATCTTTCTTTTGGGTTCTGCTCCTTCAAAATAAGGACAGACAAAGGCTAGGATCTTTATAGACAACCATTGCGCCTCATGACTTGTTGATATGTGTAATTTGTCACTTGATGTACTTGTACTCAAGCAATTTGCAGCCTCTTCCCAGGCATACCCCAGCCCCACATTGACCCCCACCCCCATCGCCTCTTCCCAAGGCTTCTTCCATGTGTAGCTGCCGTAGGAGGAACTATCCATGTAGTTTTAAAAGGTAATATCTACCAAGCATTCCCATATGTACCCTTCCCAGCCCTTATGCTCTCAAATAAGATTGGCTATTATTTCCCTGCAAAAGGAAAATAAGCTATAAAGCGGGAGAAGGCATATCATAGGTTGCAAAAAGCCATTCTCAGCAAAGTAAGTTGGAGGAATTTGGCTCATGGGCACAATTGCAGGGTATCTAGCCACGTCTGATGTAACACAGTCAGGAGACCCAAGAGGGGTCGGATAAAGAGTGATGTGTGAGGTAGGCAAGACCCTTATTGCTCATTTGATCATTAATTGCTTATAGCTGAGTAGGAAATTGAGCAACTATATACACACCACACCCATATGTGTTTATTTCATCATTAAGCCTGTGGCTCATATATGTATTTGAGACACTTGCACAGTATTTCAGTCCGTGGGCGCTAGATATGTGGCCGTTTCCTTTACATGACGCAGTTGGTGTGTCTGAACATTTAGACACTTTGCCTGGGAAACTTTATGTTGCTCTGCCAACACCATCTAATTAGCATCGGCTCATTTAAGTGGCAGATTCCTGTGACTTGCCCCGGTACGCTGATGGAGAAACAGGTCCAGACAGTCTGAATAAAATGACTGTGTGTCCTTTCTGGACTTCTGGTTTCTGCCTAAAATGATCAGCTTTCCTATTTTTAAGTCTGTGCTTCTTTATGGATGTTGTGTGTGTATGAATATAACCAATTATTTAAAAAATATGCTAACAGGCAAATAAACATTGGCTTGTCAGTGTGAGGTTTTGGCTGAAATGTGGGAACCTAATTCGGCTTATAGAGTGAAATGTTTTTTAAATTTAATACTCACCAAATATTTTTACAAAAAATACCCCAAATGTTCTCAAGTACGTATTTCATAATAAGAAAAAATAGTGGCCCGTGCCCCTGAGGCGGTGCCCGGGTCCCTCTGGCTCAGTGGGCAGCTGGGTCCCGCCAGCTCTCCCGGGACCCCAGGTACATCTGCACAGTTTGCCTGTTGTCACGTAGGTGTCTCCTTGATACCCACGTTGACAGACAGCTTTGGAAGCCAGTCAGGTTGAAAGAGCCGACTGAGAACATTTACCGTGTCTTATTTCGCTCGAGTAGCAGCACAGGCCAGCTTGTTTAAAGAGGACCAACAAAGACCTCTTTCCGCCGCCTCCCTCAGCTTGGTGAGAAGACCTAAAAGCCAGCCAGGTCCAGACAGTACCCACAGGGAGCCGCTTCTTTCCAGCACCTTGAGCGTACACACATAAAATTATTTCTTGTCCAAACAAACATGTAGGGGGGTGGATACTGGAAAAACAGAAAAACCGTAATTGGGATTGGGGGCCTTGGCTTGCCACCCTCTGGACCTGGAACGGAGCTGGCTGTGGTAAGCAAGGGTGTGAGAGGCGCTTTGAGTTCAGTGAGCCTTTGAATCCTCAAGGGCAGACAAATTAGGAGGCCGGAGACTGGAACTGTGACAGTCTCCCTTGCAAAGCTTTCGCACCATATTGAACTTGTCTCTTCCACAACACCTCTGCCTGGTAGGGGGACTGACGGGCATTATCCTATTCACAGGGAGTTCTTAAAAAATGTGAAGTTCTAAGTTGACAGTGGGACAAATGACCTGGTGGGGTTAGGGGGACGGCGGGTCAGTTTTCAAAGGAGCAGAATGCAGTGAGCTACTTAAAGTCACATTGACTGCACATGAATCTTCGGTGATTCAGAACCACAAAATCCTCAGTCAGTTGCTAGAGAACCTCTGAAGTGTACATCCTCTAGAACATCGCACTTTAAAGCTGGCTTTTGAATTAAATAGCTTCTTAAAATAAACATCATCACTCATACCAGTCCTCCTGAGCGTGCACTTCCTTGCAGTAGCACATTTCCAAGTACGGAATTTCAACAAAGCATGACATATGTTGAGTGTGACTGTTAAGTATTGGAGACTGTGGATGGCATCACCATCCTCATTTTCTCAAAGCAAGGAAAATGAAGTGAGGGGAATTTATGACCTGGGTGGAAATCAAGGCGGGGTCTAAAGAAGAATCAAATGCCATATGATTTTTTGTAGCTTCAGCGATGGCTTGGGAGAGATCTAGTTGTCTTGTCCACATTTGCTCACCTCAGGGTTTCTGAAGAGGGTGCTCTGGACCATACTGGGCTCCTCCCCCAAGGAGTCACTCAGGCCTGGCAGCTGATCCAACTCTCCTGGGGTCTGGGTGTGGGCTCTTTGATAAGTTCCCACCCCCCCGGGTCCCCTATGACTCAGATTTGATTCCCACCCTGACACTGTGATGCACAGGGTCAGAGTTTACACTGCACTTTACCCAAGGGAGGTACAGATACTTAGTCAAGGGTATGTACTTTCAACAAGTGTGCATTTACTCAGTGGAAACAGTTTGCATATTTGGGAAATTAGAAATAGTAGTCTGGTTTTTACAAAGGTCTGTTGGGAGACCATTAAGGAGCCTACATTTGTGTTGTTCTTTTACCCCACAAATTCTGGCAGCTTCAACTTGTTGTGGTTCAGTGTTTGGTGTCATTGGCCCATTTATTTCACTCTGTTCATTAATGAAAAGTGAAAAGGGACAGAAAGAGGGCCAGGCCAGTTGGTAAGCGTAATATGATTGATTAGAACCCAAATGAAAACATTAAAATTGCTTGAAGGCAGCCAGAGGCTCTCTCCTACGGCACATGAATTTTTTGTTTTTTGGTTACTTGAATAGTAGAGAGTATCTGGAATGATAGTACCTGACTAAAAAAACGCATGAGAAGTTATGCACCTTTATAATCCCCCATGATAAGCAGAATGAGCATTTTATATTTCATACAAAATACTGTGATTATTAAGATATTCTCGAAGGGCCTGATTGCACACATCAAGAAGCGCCTGTAATATGTTTATTAAAAATTCTCCTTTATCCTTTTGGCTGCAAGGTTCTAATATCTATCCATCAAGCAGATTTTTAAAAATATATTGTTACAGAATCCTCAAGAGTCTTGGTATTCTAGTTATGACTGCTACTAGACAAACTTTTTGAGAAAAGATGTGTGGTCATGCCATGAGAAAAACCAATTAAAACAAAATTATGTGATTGCTATAACTTTGTGTTTACTTCTTGTATTGGTCTTAAGAGAAGAAAAAAGGGAGACGGGTTGAAAGAAACAGGTAAACTATGTGGCTATTTAACCTCCGTTGGGAACTCCCACTTCCCACCCTCCATCCCCATTTGTCCTAAAAAAATCTGTGTGTAATCTAATGACCTAATGAAGTTCTTTTAGTGTCTTCCGGTTGCTTCCTCTGCTTCTGCTGACATTCTCCCTTGTTCACTGTGAAAGGTAGTGCATTTTATATAAGCGGAATAACATGTTGTAGTTCAGAAATGCCTTTGGATTGTGGGGAGGTTTGATAAAGTGCAAGGGAAAGCAAGAACCCCAGGAAAAACATTAGACTCCCTGTCAAGAGAACCAGGCTGTCGTCTCACTGTTCTCACCATCAAGTTGTGTTTTCTTGGCTTTGGGCCTCATTTTCCTCCATGTGTAAAATGGAGGTATGAAGGTGGGGGCGGGGAATTTGGCATACAGAATCTCTTGAAGGTACCTGCAGTTTGGGGGAGCATAGGCGTATGAAGATCATAGAGTGTTCTTGCCAGAATCATTTCAGACTTGAGGGTTTTTGAATAAAATTCTTAGCAAACAGCCTTGATGGCCATACCCTTTATATCACCATCTGGGTTAGTGCCAAGTGCTGTTGATCAGCAGGTAGGCATGACTTGAGTCTCCAAAAATGTGGATCAATTTCTGGAACTCTTTGTTACTCAGGCCCCTTATTGGCCTCGAAGCAGTTGTGCAGTGGAGTGGAGTCTGGTCGGAGCAGCTGACATTTACTTTATGCTCTGATCACTCCAAGGAGGAGGGAGCACCTTGGAGACATTATCTGTTAAGATTCCTAAAATGTAGAATCACAACAGTTTCATTAGCCGGTTTTCAAGTCCTTGGTCCAAAATGCCTGCACAAGCGCCATTGACTTCTAGTGCTACTGTCTCTACCTTGTATTAAGACTCATTATTCATATAATATTATTAACTAATGTCACCCTTATAAATTTAATTTTAAAAGACTCATCAAGTTTCTTAAAATGCCCCAAAGATGACTGTGAAATGGAGAAATAACTGGATGCTCAAGAGTTAACATACAAGTGTAGTTTACTTTCCTTTTAACTCAATTCAAGTTACATGTGTGTATAGTTAAGGAAGCCACAGAGTTCTACAAGTTCTAACAAAAATCAGTAGTTTCTTAGTCCACCTTTCCCTTCTCCTAGTTTTTACTCCCCAGAAACAACTAACTTTAAACTTTTTTAGCTGTTTTTTTTCTCTTTATTTTGAAAACACATCTTTATATGGCTGTATTTTTTCAGTTTTCACTATTTTATATTAACTTCGTATTATGGAAGAGGATGAGTTAGTTCTCTTACTCCCCTTTCCAACACATATATTTTAATGCCTCTCATTCTCCCAGTGTAGTTAGGAGTTGTATGTTGCTGTGTAACAAATTACTCCAAACAATAAAGTTCCTTAAAACAACAAACATTATCTCAGTTTTCCTCTGGGTCAGGGTTCTGAGAGCACCTTCACTGAGTGCTTCTGGCTCAACTTGCCCAATGAGGTTGCAGTCAGTCTGTGAGCCTGGTGCCAGTCAGCTGGGAACTTGACTGGAGCAGAAGGATTCATGTTTAAGTTCACTTAACATGGTTGTTGTCAGGCTTTAATTCCTCATGAGCTGTTGGACTGAGGACCTTAATCCCTTGCTGTCCCACATGAGCCTGTCCCTAGGTTGCTCATGACCTGGCCGCTTGCTTCCCCAGCAAGATCCAGGAAGAGAGCAAGCCCAGCGTACTCCAGAGTCGTGGTATAACTTAATATGAGAAACGACAATCCATTACTTCTGCCATTTATTCTATTCATTAGAAGTAAGTCTACCCAAACTCAAGGCGGGAGGGCATCACGCAAGTGTGTGAATACCAAGATGCAGGGGTCATTATGGGCTAGCTTACAGGTTGCCTACCACAAGTAATTTTCAGTTCGATCAATATTCATTGTTTCTGTTATGACTATGTTGTTCATAAGGAAAATAATATAATAATTAATAAGTGAGAATACAAGACTAAGCTCTTTCTCAGACTCACAGCTGTAAACCTGCCTTTGCCCCACCCTGTGTTATTCACAGCACAGCCGTGTCCCTTTCCTTTCTCGTTCAGCTTTCTTCCTTTGCCTAGTGTTCCATGTACCCATCACTAATTGAGCATAAACTGTCAGGCCAGAAATACAAATCACTCTCAGTTTGTTGCAATGCATCAAGCAATTTATAGATTTTATCTTTTGAAGTAGTCTCTGCAGGGTCTTCTGACAGGCTCCAATCGGGACTGATAGCTCGGGCCCTGTGCTGAGCTGTAAAATTCTGAGCTCTCTCATACGCCATCCTGAAGATTCCATTTGCCTCCTATGTTAAATATCAATACCCCATTTCTTGGATCTGTGTACTCATCTCTCTTGTTCCTGTCCCTTCATTTTGGTGAATCACATCTTCCAATAGCTTCTGTGAAAGGGTTTATGGGAAGTAAAATTTTTGAAATCTTGGATGTTTGAACATGTTTTTCTTCTATCCTCACACTTGACTGATAAAGTGGCTGGCTAGATGCAAGAATTGGTTAAAATCATTTTCTCTCAGATTTTTGAAAATGATGCTTCATTGCTTTGAGCTCCATTGCTTTGACAGTTCAATGCCATCCTGATTTGAAATCTGCTGTTGGATGCCTATTTGTTATCCCATCTCCCAAGCCTTCATCTTTTCTTTGTCCCCAGCATTCAGACATTTCTCAATGACATCTTTGTTGATCATTTGTGCTGAACTTAGTCCTCTCACTGGAAACTCAGGCCCTGTAATGCTAGAAATTTTGCAGATGTATTTCTTTGGAGAGGATATAATTTCTGTTCCCATGTTCTCTTTTTCTGGAGCTCCTTTTATTTCGAAGTTGAATCGCCTGTATCAGTCTTCTACTTTTCTGACCTTTTTTTCTCCTTTTTCAAATCTCTGGCTTATAGGTTCTTATATCCTTTCTGATCTGGAGAGAGTTTCTCAGCTTCATCATTCTGTGTTTTTGTTTGGTTTCGTTTCCAGGGTCACCCTTTTTGTTGGTTTTTGTCACAGGTGGTGACTGGGAACAGGGGCAGGTATTTGTCTCAGTTCCCCGTGTGTCTGAAACACTGAGTCAGCATTAGGCTTTGAAGAGTAATAATCAGCCTCATCCTCAGGCTAAAGGCCTGCAGGAGACCAGATAGGCTGTGTTGCTGGACTTGGAGCCAGAGAACCCACCTGAGATCCCTGAGCGCCGAGGACTTGCAATTATCACACTCTGTGGGGCACCAGGTGAGATCTGTGGGTACCAGCCCAGTGCATGTTCCATCCTTGTTGCTGTTTTCAGTGCAGGAGAGGGTTTACCTTCTGACACAGACATTGGCACTGAGGCTTCTTGCTTCGGCTCAGACTAAGCCCAGGATGCTGAAATGGAGGAGTCTAGACACAGAGAGTGAGACTCTGTTTACCGTCCACAGCCTGTTCTCAAAATGTAAGGAAAAAAATGTAGCCACAGTCTTCCCTCCCCTCCCCCATAGTCACTTCTCTTGTTTTCCATAGTCAGTCACCGACCTGGACAGCGAGTGAGGAGGGAGACGGGGAGAGGTTTCCAGGTTCTGGTGGAGACCTCCCAGGCTTTGCTTTGGAGACCAACAAGTGACAGAGCAGCACAAAATCTCTCTCATGTTCTTCCCTCCTGGGAAGCATTGAGGAAATCTTCATGCAGATTCCCCCCCCCCCCCCCCCGCCCAACCCTTCCTTGTCTGCCTGCTCCCCACAGTTGGGCACGGAGTCCCTGCTGCTGTCGTGGCTGCTCCTGCTCTCTATGCAACGTGCTAGGATTTATGATGGCAGTTCCTGTGTGGTGAAGAGAGGGTAGGAAATGGAGGCAGGGATGACCGGCCGGAGCAGCAAGGAGAAGGGCCTGGCGTTGGAGACAGCAGTGCATCCTCAAATAGCAGCTCCACATTCATGACTGCAGTGATGAGAGTTCATGGGGGTGAATCCTTCTGGTATTTTTTTATGGAAAAATGTCTGTGCTCATATAGTTTTTATTTCTGAAAGCTCTTTTTGTTATTGGGATTGTTTCCTTAAAATCCTATTCTAGTTTCATCTATACCGTGTCTCATTTCCCTAGGGTATTAATTTCCTCCTTCCTTCTCCCTGCCTCCGTCTTGACCTCCCTTTCTTTTTCTCTCAGCTTTGTTTCTAAGTCCTCTAAGTTACTTGGTTGGTGTGTTTGGCCTCTGTATTTGGTGTTGGAGACCATCCTCAAGTGCCTGGTGACGACCCTTAGCTGAGTGTGTCAGTGATATGCCAGTTTGAAGTGCCACGTGCTGAGACGGACCTTTTGATGGTACCAGGCATCTGGGTGGATTATTTCTTCCGGGAGTTCCCCAGCTGGGCATTTCCATGCGCCTTTTCTCTTGCTGTGATCAGTTTCCCCAGAAAAGAGTTCTCTAATTTCTGGGCCACCAACTATTTTGGTGCCAATTTTCGAAAAATATGGGTAAAGGTTTCGCTTTCCATTGTATAAAAAAAGTAATCTTCTTGGTTTTTTAAAAAAAGTTAATCATAATATCCTTGATATGAGAAAACTCTTAAAGAGCCTAAGTGTCTTTGTTGAGTTTTCTTGGTAGCTACCATTTATTTTATGACCTTAATTTGAGATGATTCCAATTGATTTGGAATGTGCCATCATAATGATCACTTTACACTTACGGAGAGATCGAGTCATTCAGTTTACTATTTCATAGCTTACTTGGCCTGTGTTTTTCCAAATGTGTCTTTAGTTATGCTTGCTTCTCAGGCAGACTGTAAGTTTAAAACAGCGGCACATAAATGAAACAACACTGCCTTTTTTTTTGTTTGGCTGTTGGTTATATAAACAAAAGAAATTTAGTCGCTTTTGGGATGAGTTGTTCCACAAGCTGGTTTTTCACAAATTCCTTTCAATGTTTGTAGCAAAACCCTCAATACTTGGTTGTTGCCCCACCTTTTAACACCTGCATCTCTAAGAGGGCAGTTGAGGCAGGTCTCTTAAGCACTTCACTGAAGACACCTCATTAAAGCCACGGTTCCCTGGCCTTGTTCTGTGGTAGAATCAGGCCCCAGGGCAGGGCGTATGTGGAAGCACTCTGCTCACTTACCCAAAGCACAGGCAATTACAGCTGACCCTTGAACAAGGCCAGGGTTAGGGGCGGACCCCCACGCATAATTTATGTAGGCTAAGCACACTTGGATTAACAACTGTGGATCTAAAATTCAGTTGTTGATCTGCAGTTCATTAAATCCATGGATGCAAAGTCTGGAGATACACAGGGCTGACTGTATTTTTGCTGAAAAATCTGCAACTGGACCTTCACAATTCAAACTGGTGTTGTTCAAGGGTCAACTGTACTTGTATTTTCAAGTTTTTCTTCGCAGCCTAGGAAGGTGCTTTTTCCCTTTAGTCCATCTCCTTCAGTATAGTTAAGGGTGCTTACCGTCCTTGTTGAGTTTAAAGACTGTAAAAGATGATTATAAATAATCACGTTGATATCTTATTCTGAAGCATTCTTGTCTGAATGAATGAATGGTGAGGAGAAAGGAGTCAAGTTAGCTCATGTCTTTAAAAGCCACTGTCCTTCCTCCTGTCTGTCTCCCCCCATGTTGTTCGAGCCCATGTTGGTGCCCAGGGGGAGCTCATTGGGTGGATTTCACGCAATTCTGTCAGTCGAGTCAATAACGTGACAGGCAATAAGCTGAAGGAAACGTTTTTATATCCTTACAAGTGTTATCTGCGAGGAGCACAGTTTGTAATGCTGGCGTGAAAAGAAGGCTCCTTTTAGATGGCCAGCTTGATGCAGGCAAAGCTGCTAATTTGTTTTCAGCTTCAAGGAGATTTAGAGCCTTGGCCTCCCTGGCCGTAGCTCACAGTGGAATTGTTTTCCGGCTCCTTCATCTAAGCCTCCTGCTCGTGGATAGCAAAGGCTGGATGTTTATAGAACTGGCAGCACCAGGCCCTTCTTTTGCAGACAGGCATGGAGATTTGTTGCCAGGGACTTTTTCTGACTTAATGGTGTGTTCTTGGGAAAACACACCGATTCTTTTTCATATTTGAGGGCAACCGCAGACCCTCCCTTGGGAAGGCAGGCTAGAGTTCAGTGACTTACCTGCCGGGAAGGGAAGCGTCAGAGCGAAAGTTCTTGCCTTGCTCGCCTGGGCAGAGCTGTCAGCCCTGCCTGGAGTAGTCAGCATACAAAGGAAACACGCACGGCCGCTAACGTGCAACCTCAGAAAACGCCAGTCAGACCCAAACCTGTGGCAGGTCGTACCCCTGGCCTTCCTGCCAGTTTGAATACGGACATGAGAACTGACACGGCAGCCCAGCGTGGTGGGGGTGGCGGTTCCAAGATGTCCTTTCTGGCCTTCGGTGAAGCCCCCACCCAGCCTGTTTAGACTGCGTTTACGGGAACCTGCCAGTGGCACGTGTAAGGGGAACGCAGAGAAAGAAACGCTAGAAGGTGCACTCTTGGTTTGTGCACTCTTGGTCACAACTTTCATTATTCTGTAGATTTCCATCCTTCATTAGATTCATTTCAGTCTTTCACAGTTCACTGAGATTGGTCCCAAAGTGGGGGCGTTTGGGTTCTGAGAGTTGAAGTTTTCAAATTTCCTGTAATGCCTGGATCTACATTCTAGGAATTGCTTCACTGCCAGCTCTCCTCTTTTTGGCAATGGAAACTGCATGAATAATGCCTTCTTTGAAGCTCCAAGGCACACAATAAGCTAAAAACTCTAATTAAACTTTACAAGCTGAAGGGGCTGACTTATGGGGCAGCATTTGAACAAACTTCTAGCCACCATAATTTAGTAAGGGTTAGCTGCCAAAAGCCAGGGAAGGCTTTATTTGAGCCATTTATGAATTAAGAGCCTGCAGTAAATTAATTACCATGTATTGGGGCTAATAAAATCTAGCAGGATGACAAGGCCTGTGGGTCCCTCTGTAGAAGGGAATCAGGACAGAGCTGCTTCCTGGTGCCTGAGCGCTTCCTGGCCCCGGGCCCCCCTCAGCGCCAGAGAAGGCTGGTGTTCACGCTCCATGTCCATCGAAGAGGCATTTGAGCCAGCTTTTGGCTCAGTAACTACTGGAAGGCTTTGCTTTATTGATCATAATAAGCTGTTCGGTCTTATTAAAGTTGCATCATGGAGTCTGGTTTTTAGGAGCCCTATTGAGAATTAGTTGCAGAAGAAGTGATTTGCTTGTATTTTCCGGCAGTTAACAGGCCAAGCAGATGGGAGAGCAGGCCTGAAATAGTTCGGTTGGCTGCCTGCCACTGTTCTATGAATTTTGATTTGCACGGATATGCAATAGTTTTATTTTTCCCTTTTTGGGAAGTTCTTGCCTAGGAACCTGGGGAAAATGAATGCTTGGTTTTCTGTAAAATGCACCCTGGTAAGCGGCTGCCGCTGCAGTGAGCCTCGGGGGCCGGGTGGGTCAGTGGAGCCGGACCCTGCGGACTCCGGGTTCTGTCAGAGCAGGGGAGCCGGCTCCAGGCTCCCGGGCTCTTTCATTCACAATTTGCCCTGTGTTTCCAGGCGGCTTGCTTTCCCTTCAGGCTGTGTTCATATTGGATAAACGGAAGAAAGGGTGGGAAACGTAGGCTTTAAAAAAGCACTTTGATACCAATGTGAAGTCAGCCAGAGCAGCATTTGGGTGAAGAAGGCCTGTGTTCTACCTAAGTCTGTTTTAAAGACTTGTCCCGTTAAATATTAAGTACATGCTATTTTAAACACATGTGTAAGGTACAAAGAACAACATGAGAGTAACACACATCTCCCACCACCCACATGAAGAAATAGAAAGTCAGTGTCAGGCCCTTTGAACACCCCTGGTGACCCTTCCCTCATCCCACTCTGCTTCGCATTCTCCTCTACGAAGCAAGCCAGCATGCCCAATTTGGTGTTTTTCATTCCCGTGTTTTATTACAACTCTCTGAATTCCTAAACAACACATTGTTTGTTTTGTCTGTTTTTGAACTTCTTATAAATGGAATCATATGCAGTATGTTTTCTCAACTTGCTCTTTTCACTCAGCATTAAGCTCGTGTTCATTTTCACCGCTCTATCGGGTTGTTTGAATAGTACATCATTATTATTTATCCATTCTTGTGCCCATGGACTTTTGGATTGTGGCCAGTTCTTTGCTATTTCAAATGTTGTTCTGTGGACATTCTTGTACATGTCTCCTGGTATACAGGCCCATTTTTAAACAAACCAATCTACTTTAAACAGCATGCTGCTAATTTTTTTTTTTTTTTTAAGATTTGTTTTGCCAAGAGGGTAAGCCACAAAATATTTTAGGTATTATAGATTACAAAATGGCCACTTATTCCACACTTCAAAGAAAGGCCTGTATTTACACAACAGTATAAAGGAACAGTAGCTTAGTTTCTCTGCTCTTAATAGTGGTCCGATAAAAGTCATCGCTGCTGCAAAATGCATATCATTAATGTTTGTTAAAACAACAGCATAAAGGGTGACGTGGAATTTTAAGATAAAAAAGATAAATATTAGGAAAAGGAAACCTCCAACATGAAACGCCTGCCTCCTTTATGTGGGCTTCGTTCACCTTTCTGAGCTCACAGAGAATTTACTGTGCATTGTTTGCACTCGCCACTAGCTGTTCTGGTTCTGATTCTCCAGTGGCACTCACAAAGGCCTTCAATGGCATCTCTTCAACTTCATATAAGTTGAGAACACACTAGAGACCATAAATATGTGCCACTCTTCAAGTATGCCTTCTAAGAGAACCCGTGTTGAATAAGTAGAACTCTGCATGTCTCCTGTAGCCTTATCTTGCTACCCCTTTCCTCTCTGCCGAAAGCCCTTTTCTCCCAGATCTTCTGCGTGGCCAGCTGTGCCACATCTGTCAGGTCTTGGTTCAAATATTACCTCCCCAGAAAGACATTTTTTGACTCCCCAAACTAGCTTCTGTCCTATCACTTCCTAAGCCTTACACTGTAATTTTCTGCAAGGACTTAGTATCTAACATTATAGTTGCCTGCTTGGTCATTATCTGTCTTGTCCCATGTGGTAGGTGGTCCTGGAGTCTGTCTTGTTCATTACTGTATTCCAAGCACCTAGTAGTGCCTAGCACATGGATGGGGGTGGGCATAAAAATGGATTGAGTCAATGAATTTTTCTTAAATAACAGATAAATTAAGGACATTCTAAGTAAAAGATAGTTGTAGTCTTATGGTATGTGTCCTAGTAGAGACAAGAGATTTTTAAGCAAGACATCAAACGCCTTAGGCTTTATTTTTTCTCATCTGTAAAATGGCGGTATGGATGTAGTAAATAGAAAAACATTAATAGATATAGCCTTAGCTGGATGTCTTGGTTGGTTGGGGTGTTGTCCCATACACCAAAAAGGTGTGTGTAGGTTCATTTCCTGGTCAGGGCACATGCCTAGATTTGGGTTTGATCCCTGGTCAGGGTGCATGTGGGAGGCAACTGATCAATGTTTCTCACTCACATTGATGTTTCTCTCTCCCTCCCTCCCCATCGCCCTTCCTCTCTTTCTCTCAAATCAATAAAAACATATCCTAGAGTGAGGATTAAAAAAATAAACCACAAAAACATTGATATAAAATGGATTTATTTAAAATGGAAAAATATGTGTTGTTATTATATGTGTTGTTTACATTATATAAACTGCTCTTAAGGTTGTCAAAGGGAACTTGGGATAAAAGTGTTTTAGAATTTTCCTGTAGGAAAACAGTCTTCAAACATAAATATACCAGTCAGGTTAAAAGGCTCCAGGAGACTGTCTCTCTCAACCCATGACTCCAAGTCAGCCTCGTTAATTTTCATCAAGAATCTGCACTCATTTGAATATATGCACCTAGCTGATATGAACTGGAAACTTGCTAAGAACATTTTTATTTTCTGCTCAACACTTAAGTATTGAGAGGTCTGCAAATTTACCCTTGCTGGTACTTTGTTGTAATATTCTCTTGTTCTTTCATTTAGGAATATTGTTTATCTGATCAGTTGAGTTGTATTCCCTTCAAAGGAGAGATTATTTTGTTTTTTTATGTGTTATTCTATTGGACAAACATAGTCACGTGCTCCACAGAGAACGATTGTTTGGGTAAAACCTTACTGTTTAAATATTTTTTTTGTTAACCTTAGAATCTTGTTTTTCTCAACCCAGACTGCACATCAACATCTTTTTAGGAACTTTGGGAAAATGCCATGGCATTTCCAAATATTCCGACTCAGTTGCTTTAAGATGAAGTCTAGATATTTTGTTTATCTTCATAACTTCCTACAGGTTATTCTCATCAGCAGTCAGGGCTGAGAGACCAGTAAAGAAGAATAGTCATTAGTTCACAAACATCCACTAGAATCACCTGGGGTCACTAGAACATGCTGATGCTTGGGTGCCCCTCTCAGAGGTTCTAATTTAAACTGGCTGGGCCTCGGGGTTTTAAAAGACCATTCAGATGATCCTAATATGCAGCAGTTTTGAACAAGTAGGGGCTCATTGGAGGTATTACCAGACACAGAAAGGTCTGTGCAACGTTGCCTGGTGCTATTTTCCAGGAATGCTCACCGAAAAGCAGACCCCACTCTAGAATTGCCAGAAAAGTGGTTGGGAACCTGAGGCTCTGCAGATGCTTTTGTGATCAGGCAAGTTGGGGGGCATGGCCCGTGCCCAGTAAATACTCCACTTCTTACTATATTATGGTCATGGGTGAATTGTCTCATAATTTACCTGGTCTGCCTCTGAGCAGAGAAACCTGCTTTATAGGCACTCACTGTCTTATGAATAAAACAAAAGTCTTTCAGATTTAGCAAAATGTGTATGAGCAGCAAAAGGTCTCAATTATGTCCTTTCAGCGAACAATTGCAATTGCTCTTTTTCTGTAGTTAAATAATCATAAACTAAATGCTGCACAAATCCTTGAAATAAAAAGCCTATTCGGAGACAGACATTCGATCAAAGGAATATGCCAAATTCTCAACTGTTTATTATAACGAGTAGGGATATCTCAGGTAATTAAAAGCTAAAACCGATGAAAAAGTCTCCTTGTACTTGAAGGTCTTCTCTCCTCCTGCACCCCTTCATGGAGTCTTTCTAAAATGGGGGAGGGGGCGTACGGGGCTGTTGTCTGGTTGTGTTTCAATTTATTTCATTCATGATTTTGCTCTTGTGGATATAATCAAAATATAGTATTATATTAACCTTTTGCACTGGGATGTCGAATGTGACTCGACACGGTTAGCATTAGAATAAAGGAATCGAGAAAAAAGCAAGCGAGTGCAAAGGGTTAAAAACAAAGAAATGAACAAGCAAAGGTGAAAAGCCAAGAGCTTTTGACCTCATTCTGTTATGTGTCTAGCATTGTGTGAGCCACTAGAAATGAAAAGTATTGGACCATCTCTTGTGGTTGGAGGATAAATATGAATGTTTTGCAGTGTCTAAATGTACAACTTGTTTAATCTACCAGCTGGTTAATCAATTGGATGGTAATTAAGCGTGGGAGGTATATATATAATATATCATACCGCCTGGTGTTTCTGATCATTTGTAAGAGGTTCCCAGGCATTTGTAGGAGAAAGATCCCGCCCCCCTCCCCCTCCCCAGTTAAGAGACTGTGTTTAATAATGACAAGCACTCCCAACTTTGTGCTGAATCCATTTGAAAGGATGCACAGGTGTGTGAGGCGTCGAAGATATCAGGGGCTTCAGAAATTTATTAATTGCATGTGCCCAGTCACTCATGTTATGCTTTCTCTGCCGTTTGAGAAGCCAGCCCAATGCACTCCCTTTTCCCCTAGTTCCATGGTCGGCAAACTGTGGCTCTTGAGCCACATGTGGCTCTTTGGCCCCTTAAGTGTGGCTCTTCCACAAAAGACCACGGCCTGGGCGAGTCTCTTTTGAAGAAGTGGCGTTAGAAGAAGTTTAAGTTTAAAAAATTTGGCTCTCAAAAGAAATTTCAATCATTGTACTGTTGATATTTGGCTCTGTTGACTAATGAGTTTGCCGACCACTGCCCTAGTTTATCCATAGTCACCTTAATTTAGTAGGACCTGTCTTCAAGCCTCTGACAAATGACTTGGGCTCATACTTCTTTCCCATGAAAGAACTTTTAGGAGACATATTTGTTTTCTCTGGGTTTCCTCTGAACAAAGTCAAGATCTGATGTTTTTGCCTTTTAGTATTTGAGATGCTAACATCAAAAGGCTGCTCCTTCAAAGAAATCCATGTTGCCATTTAAATGGTAATTACTTTTCTCCTGGTTTAGCTCTAGGCTTGGTAAATTTAACTGGCTCAGTATACTTGTTATGCTTGTTGGTACTATGGGATGAGAGTCTGAATCAAAAACACTAAAAGTTGTGATTAGGAAGACAGTTGAGCACCTAGATTGAGGATTTGTTCCAGTGTTATTTAAAATCTTAAACTAGCCCTGGCCAGGTGGTCAGTTGATTGGGGTGTTGTCCTTACACCAAAAGGGTGCATGCAGGTTCCATTCCCGATCAAGGTACATACCTGGGTTTCTGGTTGGATTCCTGGTTGGAGTGCATGCAGGAGGCAACCGATCGATGTCTGTCTGTCTCTCACTGAAACCAATAAAAAACATATCCTTGGGCGAGGATTTAAAAAAAAAAATCTTAAACTATGTTTCAGTGAAAATACTGAATGATCCTTTTTTTTTTTTTTTTTTTTGTAATTATCTATTTTGCACGCAATTTTCCTTTAGTCCCTGGAGATATTTCCAGTTTTCTCAATCAATATAGCCTACTGATGTAATTGAGGGTATAGTTTGATTCGTTCTTTACAGATTGATTATTTTCATGAGTACTAGGATCATGTTTTTTAAAAAGTGCTAGGCCTGGAACCCAGATCAACTGAATCACACAGTATTTAGGGATCAGACCAAGTCATGGCTACTAAAAATAATCTCCCCCCCCCCTTGCCCCCCATAATTCTAATGTGTATTGGCAACCACTAATACAAGCCAATTCCTCATTTTATTTTGTCAAGTAAGAATGAAGTCAAGTTTATTTAACTAGGTACCTATTACTATTTTATGTTGTATTTTCTCAGTAGAATTTTCAGGGAAAGAAAGATTTCAGCTTTTTAATAATTTACTGAGTAATTTCTTCATTATTTGACCCTTTCTCTGTAGAATTGGGCTTTTATCCTGTGCACTCCAGGATAAAAGAGCCCAAGGACAATACAATGTGTCTATCTCTTAACCACTATTTCTATTTTCTTATGAAATGCTTTTGGCTAAAGGCAAAGAGACAAACTTGAGTGGAGGTACTGTGTGAGTGGAGGCCTTTGGGAGAGAAGGTTGGAAATTGGATGTGTGGTACTCACCTGTGCTGTAGTCATTATTAGAAGCTTAATGTGGAATGGGATTTGTTTTTGTGGTTTGTGGTTTCAAATGACCTTGTGGTTACCGAGGGTTATTTAAAACCCCAGGTGGCAAGGTGAGTCTTGGTGCATCACCAATCTAAGAATTCACCGGGAGACATGCAGGTTGAAAAAGGCTTTTCTGGACTTCTCTTCCTATTGTGTGTCTCTACTTCTTGACCATTTAGTTAGCGGTTCCTTTGAATATTTTATTATCTACTTGGTTTATAATCAAGACCACCCATCTGATACTAGGCTGCTGACTTTTCCTCCTGCCTTTTTATTCCCTCAAGCCCACAGTGCATGTGTATTCACGTTTTTGCTTTCCATTCACGGAGATATCCAGCTGGGAAAATATAGTGTGTACAATACTCTCTGCCTTCAACTGACATTGCTCATAAATTGCAACAGAAACACTGCTATCAGCAGCTTAATAGCAGGTAGAATGCAGCTCTGCATATCACGTCTCAGCAGGAGACAGAAACCGTGGCTACCAAATTTCCAAAGGAGAAGGGGAGGGGGTGGAAAGTTTTCTATCTAAGAATAACTGAAACAACATTGAAAATTGATGCACTGAGAGCAGCTTTTTGAAAACGACTTGCAAGGGCTGACTCCGTGGTTGCTCTGCTGTCACTTTTTTGCTGAATTGTTATTTTTGAAGACCTCACAAGAGGTTTGTGGCGGAGCTGTGTAGAAAAGGCAAGCTTGTTTGCTTCTCTCTCTTCCTTACTCCATTATTTTCTTCTTTCCTCTCTCCCTCCCTTACTCACTGCCCCCCCTTCTTTTCTTTCTTTTTCTTATCTTTTCAAAAAAGAAAATAAAAGGTCTTTAATGAACTTAATGAAAAGGGTACTTGTTAACCCTACCGCAGTGATTAGATGGAGTTGGAAGTTACCCTCGGGCACCCCCACCCTGACTTATTGCTGGGTCCCTAGTAGAGGAATCCAGCCCATAACGTTGCAGAAGCTAGCTAGCCTTGCTGTTAGTCCTGTCTCTGAACCACAGTTTATTTGGTCTTACACAGTGATCTATTCAGTTATTTGACTTCTGGTAAAAGCGCACACAATTATGTAGTATTTCAAGATGTTAATATTAGGCTGTGATGTAAAAATGGATACGTTTATTTATAGGTTCTTTCTGTTAAAAAAAAACAAACTGTAAGGAAAACAATTGCTCCAGTGTGAGAATCTCCATTTTATCTTAATAAGCGAGCTTATATTAATATTGTGAGAAGCCCCAGTTCCCCTCTACTTTTGTGAGTAGCCATAGCAGAATTCTGCCTCTTGTCAGAAGAGCTTAGTGTGGATGGTGAAATAATTCTTTCTTTAAACCAAGTTAAGCTGTTGTATTAATACTCCTGTCAAAGGGCTCAGGTAGATGAAAAGTTCTCAGCCTCATTCCAGGCTCCTTGGTGATTTTTCCTAAAGGAATCATGTAATACCACCTACCCCCACCTGCAGCCCCGTTCCCAAGAATGTTGGAAAGTAATTAATCAAAATCTTCATTCCCCATTTCTTTCCTGGAAAATCTCAACATGGTTTATGCATGTCTTATTTCGTGAGATGCATGGTTTTCTTTAAAGTCTGTTAGCCTTGTTGCTCTAAGAATCACTTTAGATGCATGGAGTAGAGCTAAGAATCAGTGTTTTTAATAAGCACCCAAGGGGATTTTTATCCTCCAGTGAATTTGGGAAAACTTTAAGAGTCTGATAGGCCTGGGTTTGAAACCCACATATACCATCTTCTAGGGATGCATGTTTGTTTGAGAGAAGAGATTCCGATTTCTCTGTAAATCACCCAGGACCTGAGGTTCAGAAACCTGCCCTATGTTTATTTCAAAATTGGAACCCTGATTCTTAACATTTAGCCAAAGCCAGAGCCTCAAATCAAAGCCTATGGATTGACTGTCAGTATCGCTCCATTTGGTTTGGGTGTTGTGCGTTTTCACCCCTTCCTGCGAGGTGCCTTGGCCGGGTACCCCCTCCATTAGGCCAGGAGGTGGGTGACTGGTTGCCTGTTCCAAAGCAAAGACAGCGAGTGCCTGGGGCGCAGCCGTGCCATTGAGCAACCAGTGGCTACGTTTGAGCCTCATGAAAAAATGAAGCAATTTGAACAAGTGGCTGGCAGTGCCAGTGAGATAAGCTGTTTTGTAACGTGATTTCTTACAGTGCAGAGAGGCGGGCAGGGTGTTTTGGGGGCAAGAGAGGGGGGAGTCACCAGGCTCGTTCTCTTCGTTCTCTGTCACTTGCAC
This sequence comes from Cnephaeus nilssonii, assembly GCF_951640355.1. NCBI lineage: Eukaryota > Metazoa > Chordata > Mammalia > Chiroptera > Vespertilionidae > Cnephaeus > Cnephaeus nilssonii. The sequence goes on from NC_137073.1 coordinate 40,730,153, forward strand.
CTCTTACCAAGGTGCTGTCCCGGAAGTCTGTGGCCGCACACACTGAAGGCAATCCGGGGTCCTGCTTCATCCGACTTCTTGTTGTTTTGCTCGTGTTTTTCTGCTCAGTGCCCTAGGAAAGGGGAGGCCCCGTGTGACCCGCCACAGGACTGTGGTTATTGTTGCTCAGTGCTCCGGCGCTTTCTTTACCCAGACCTCAAAGGGGCCTTTTCTTGATCCTCCTCTTCTCCGTGGCAACTTCTGGTCACTTGGATGCGTCCGTCTCACTGGGTAAAATGCCACAATGGCTGCTGGCTGTTGGTCAGGCCTCCCAGCTGTGTGGTGGGCTTTAAAGGAACTTCCTGCTCATTGGAGAAGCACTGAGAAACTGTTGACTGCTGTCCTGGTCGCCACGCACCCTGGATGCCGCTGGGTGGACAAAGGGTCAGTGGAAGTCCTGGAGCCTGGGACCAGTCATTTCATCTCTCTGGGCCTTCTTCTCGGTAGAGGGAGCAAGTTTAGAATAAGTGATCTCCAAGATTCTTTTGTGCTTGAAAAGTATATGAAATTTTTGGTGTGTTTTTTTTTTTATGGGGATTTTGGACACGATATGATGAAGCTTATTGTGTGTAAATGATGTACCTTGTCATCAAGATTTAGTGCCCTAACATATTAGTGCAAGAGGAAAACCCCTTAAATTGAGGGCCAGCTGTGTGTGTTCACCCTCTTTGGCCGGTATACATGGGGATCCTGAGTGATTGATTGTTACAAACCAGCACCGGCCTCCCCTGCCACCCCCGCCCCCAAGTTCCAATTCCCAGTTCTCTTCTTATTGCCCATGTGACCTTTGGCAGCAACTTACTACCTGCTTTTATGCCTCAGTCCATCGTTTGTGAAATGAAGATAACATAGTACCACTCCTCCATTGGGTTGTTAGGAGGATTAAATGAATTAATATTTTGAAGACATTTTGAATTGTGCCTGATACACAGTCAGCACTAAATGCACTTGTTAAATTAACAAGCAAACAAGGTACCACCCGCAGTGTTGTAATATTGGTTCTAGGCAAAGACAGGAGTGCTCTCATGAGCATGCCTGCTTGTGCTCTGTAGTCTGGGATTCCAGCCTAGATGATAGGAAGACACTCATACTTGTACATACTCTTACATGTACAAGAATATGTACAAGTATGAGTGGCGGTAACGTGTCCTTTCCTTTTGTTTTGTTTCTTTCTTGATTTTTAAAAAATACTTTATTGTTTAAAGTATTACATATATCTCCTTTCCCCCTCCATTGACCTCTCCCCAGCTGTTCCCACCCCCAGCACATCCGCTCACCCCTCTACTGTCTGTGTCCATGGGTTATGCTTATATGTATGTCCTTTCTGAAAGCCACATCAGGCTGTCTTCACAGCGAGTTCTTCCAACAAAGGTGACCACGAGGGCGGTCACGCTGTATCGCAGGATCTGCAGTGAGCGAGCACTGCCCCAGGGCCCAGTTTCAGTGCTTGTCAGAAGCACCTTCCCTCTGAGGTCACGTGGAGGGGCAGGGGCAGGAAGAGGTGTAGTTGGGAACAGTGCTCCATGTGTAAATGCTTCGTAAAAAATGTTTATTGCTCCCTCTCCAGCCCCCAAACCCATACTGGTAAATTTCTTTTATTTCTTTTACGTAATGACGGGTTGTGAATGCATTCTAAGAAGAAGTTATCTTGAAAGATGGAGCCTAAATTCCTCACCAACTCAGGCAACTCATTTACTTTCAGTTGACTTGCTAATTTATATTGAGTAACTGGACATTGACACCTGCAGTCGCCTGTGTCTGTAGTGACCATATTTACTCAGGTGCTGATCGCTGGCATTTGCATCGTTGTTGTTATGGCCATGCATTTTTAGAATAGCAATTTTCATAAAAAGTTGTTTTAGTATTTCTTTGTTACACTGTAGAATATTTGCCTGCACAGTGTAATTTATGCTTATTTACCAAGTTTCTGTTTTAAAATAGGCCCTGGCATAAAATCAAGCTAATTTAATTAACCAGAATTAAACATTAAATGCCACAATTTGTTAAACAGATTAAAACACTTGTGCACAGCAAGCCCAGTTTGTATTTTGGTCATTTGAGTTGTGAAGAGACTAGTCAAAATGAGTTACCACCTTCTGGGGTGGGAGGGGAAGGGGGGTGCTTTTGCTGTATGATGAAGGCAGGGATGTTGCATTAAGAGCCAGGTACATGATCCTTAACAGCTTAAGGACCTGACATTTTTAAAGAAACAACTCTGTTTGTGTAATTGGGAGAGCATGAGCTATTCTAAAGCACACCAGGAAAGAAAATCTGCATTTCAGTTGGCACCAAGAAAGTGCCTGTGAGAAGTCACGGGCCACTTGTTGAGGACAAGTGATGAATAGTCCTCACTTCCCGTAATGCTACCTTCCAGTTAGAGTACCACGAACCAGGCCCAGCTCCAGGCCCCCACACTGCCAGTGGCACGCCAATCAGAGGCAGGTGAGATCATCGGTGCCAGCAAAGATCACAAGGAAACATCGCTCTAAGCTTCTTCACGCGAGTTTTCCACTGTGAATAATCGAGAATGTGTCACCTAGGATTTGCATTGCTGAGCACTAAGTTAAATAATTTTGTACCTCCCTGAAATCAATTTCTGGTTATCACACATGCAGATTGAAACCCTGGCTTTAAAATGGACATTCAGCAAATAACACTGATGTTTCCTGAAAGGCAAGGAAGGCTGTCATTTCATGCTTCCTAGGCTTCACCGGCTATTTCCCTTTGGTACACACAGGCAGCCGGGGCCGCACACGCGGACGAGACCATTATGGAGAGAGAGCTTTCTGCTCTGTCAGCTTTGTTTTATAAAAGCTCTGCTTTCTTTATTGCCTTTATCTATTACATCTGTAACATTTATTTAAGCAATGACAAATCTCTCTTTGGGGCCCAGAGTCTGGGAGAATAACCACGGGCAGGCAATCGGAAGGAGATTTGTTGGATATGACTGTTCATTAAATTGCAAGGAGTAGTGGGAGAGGTCAGCAGTCCGCATCTGCTGTGGCTGGGCAGGTTATACTCTGTGCCTAGAGCTTCGGCATCAGGTGAACGACAAATGTACCTCATTAATTGCTTTTATAATCCTATCTAATAAAGAGGGAATATGCAAATTGACCATCACGCCATCACAAAGATGGTGGTGCCCATAGCCACAAGATGGCAGCACCCAGTCCCCTCAGCCCCGCCGGAGTCCTCCAGTCCTTTCAGTCCTGCCTGGGTTGCCACTTAGTAGGGGGTAGCAGGCGTGCAGTGCGGCCGGACCCGCCCTCAGCCCCCCAGCTGCCCAGGGCTGACATGAGGCGCAGGCAAGCCTTGGATGACGGCTGCCCAAGGCTTAGGTAACCAGGGCCAGCCGAGCTTGCACTGCTGGCAGTGGCAGCAGCAGAGGTGTGATGGGCACATCACCTTCCCCTGATCACCGGGTCGCCTCCAACCCCTGAGAGCTCCCGGACTGTGAGAGGGGGCAGGCCAGGCTGAGGTACCCTCCCCCCACTCCAGTACATGAAGTTTCATGCACCGGGCCTCTAGTAGTTCCATAAAAATAGATGGCTTCTGAAATCCCAGAGGAAGATTCCTGGTTTCTTTAACTTGTAAGAGTACTTATTTCAAAAAAATTTCTAATAAAAAATATAAGATATGAAAAACCAAATTACTTGCATCTATATCATTATCAAATTATTTTTAACCTTTTGCACTCGGATGTCGAGTGTGACTCAACACCGTTAGCATTAGAATAAAGGAATCGAGAAAAAAGCAAGCGAGTGCAAAGGGTTAAAGTGGAGAGAATCAACTGAGATGGACACCTTTACTTAGAAAGTATCAGAGGTAGGTGATAAATAATTCTCAACTCCACAGTTTTCACTGTTATATTTTGATTTGTATGCATAATTATAACATCGGAGTTCATTTATAGTCTTATTCATTTCATTATTTCATTTGCCTTTAAGAAAACATTTATTGAGCACCTGCTCTTTGCAGGCACTTTGAAAGTCATTGTGCTTAGTCTCCTATGAGAGGCTGGGGGTAAACGCAGGCATCCTGAATGTCATGGTAAGGTCTGTGGTAAAAATATCCACAGGGCCTGTCAGGCAGTCTCCGGGCCTCCTGGAGTTCAGTGCACCTGAACTCGGACATTCAAAGGGACTTGGAGGTGTGAGGCAGGTAAGAGTTAAGCCATGACATTGGAAGCATAACCAAGGCCTGACTTTGGACAGTGGTATGGATGGAGACAAGGGGACGGAGTTGGGAATTAGTAGGGAGTCAAAACAGGCATGATTTGGTGACTGGTTAGATGTGAGTGCTTCAACAGAAGAAGTCTGGACTTGTGAATTGTGTCTCCTTTGAAACCACATCTAGAGTCATAAGAAGTTGGAACTGTAGTCTAGTGAATTCTAGAGTCATCCCTAAGTTTTATACACTATAGTTACTGTCTATGCAGTTCAACATAATTATAGAGGTTTCTAGGTTCCATGCCTTCCCCAGACCACTGTTTTCTCCTAGAAGGCACAATATGGGAAAGGAGACTAGTAGTTCAACAAATTAAGGTGTATAGGCATTGGTGTGCTTAACAACCAGCTCTGGGGTGGGAGTTTCAGGGTCAAGGAAGACGAGAACTCTGATTCCTAGTGTTCCTGTTTTTTGTGGTGTATCTAGTGTTCTCACCATGGTCAGTTTCAAGCTTCCGATGGGATGTCCTTGGACTTGGATTTGGGAAAAATGTGCTCCGTGTCCAGCACATGCTTCCAAGTCCACCTGGGTTGCCACTTAGATGGCCTTACTCACCCCGTGGATCCCCATCTTTGCATATGTAGCTCCTTCAAGAAATTGTGTTATTTATGGACTTGTTCATGTAAACTTACATAATGCGTTTAGGAGCATGGTGACTGTGTTCAAATCTCTGACATTGCAACCTGGGGCAAGTCAGTTGGTTAAGCTTTCTTTCATAGAGTTAATTTGTTCATCTGTAAAATAGAAATAATAAAAGAACCTGGCATGTAGTGCTGAGAAATGAAATAATATAAGTGTAAAATCACTTATTCTTATGACTTACACATAGTAAAGCACTCAATCAATGCTCCTTGTATTTATTTTGTGTCTTTATCCCCTGGGGACAGTAACTCAAATGTTAGCTTCCTGTTGTGTAAACTAATGCTTATTTTATTAGTTGTGAATTTCGTTCTTTGAAGCTTCAAAGGAGACCAGAAATTCAACAAGTATGCTAAGATTTGGTGGGCCATTCTTGAGTTCACTTTGTCCACAGACTTAGACACGTTAGTGATACCTATTTGGTGCCCTTACAGCTTCCATCTGTATTGACTCAAGTCTTATAATTTGTAGCCTGTCTTTATATACAGCACCTACTTGAATATTTTAGTTGATTTTCTTTGAATCTTTTTCTAACTTATTTTTGCATGGTAAGAAATAGGACTACCTGCCCTAACCGGTTTGACTCAGTGGATAGAGTGTCCCTGCGGACTGAAGGGTCCTAGGTTCGATTCCAGTCAAGGGCATGTACCTTGGTTGCGGGCACATCCCCCGTAGGGGGTGTGCAGGAGGCAGCTGATCAATGTTTCTCTCTCATAGATGTTTCTAACTCTCTATCCCTCTCCCTTCCTCTCTGTAAAAAATCAATAAAATATATATTATTTAAAAAAAAAAAGAAATAGGACTACCCAAGGAAGTCCTTTTATGTAATAACAGGCTACACATTCAGTTTTGTGGGGTTTTTTTCCTAATAATTTACAAAACAATTTTGGACCCTGGTAGCCCATGATATTGATGAGTTCAATGTGGCTTTGACTGTGCATTCTCGGTTAAATTAGAAAAATTCCAATTTTTGCTAATATTAAAGTTGAGTTGGACTGAGTGACACCAGAAACTGTAATGTGCTGAACCAAGAGGCTTTTTCAGTACTGAGAGCACAGTTTGTTCTAAGAACCACCACCTTTATGGACAGCCTCTCCAGTTAGGCTTAGAGTCACATATCTGGGGGTCAGTACACTATCAAATGCACACGGAGCAGAATTTAATTGAAAAATGTCTTTCTATTCACTCACTTGGAAAAGTGTGCACTAATTCATATGTACTAATTCATATACTTGGATGTGAATGAAATGGCATAATCTCTTGGCTAAACGTTGAAGGATTTTGTGGCTCAAAATGTCCAAATTAAAAGTTAAAAGTTAAGTAAAACACACACACACACACACACACACACTAAAAAAACAAAAACCCCAAACACAACCCTTTGTTTTTTGGGCATTTTTTTTCCCTGTATGCAAAAATTCAGTTTCCAAAATGTCACCATGTGATTTCTCCTTTGAATCATTCAGATTCTAGCCTGTTGCTCAATATTTTCAGCAAGTATATTTGGGGGCTGGGGCTTGCTGTGTGCTGGGCCTGGATTGGACAAAAACACGCTGTACTCAGAAACAGACCTGGTGCTCTGGTGCTTGCTTTTGACCAGGCCACTGCCTTTCCCCTGCCTCCGAGAGGTCTGTTTGGGTAAGAAGAGTTTTCCTGGTTTTTCTTTCAAAGGAATCAGGGAGCCTTTGGACCAATAATTAATTCTGCAATGTCTTTAGAGTACAGAATTCTTCACCAGAGCCTGAGTGGAATTCTGTAATCTTCACCCTGGGACCATCCAGTCAGTTGCTCACTGCTCACAAATATAGCTACTAGTTTCCACTGAAAATATCTTTAGTCATTTTAAACAAAGGGCACAGAAGGAAATAATAGGTTTGTATCTCATTTCTCCATCAAGAATTTTCCTGCCCCATGTACTAATCCCCACAGGTATTTGCCATGAAAAAATATTTAATCCTCCATATGCCAAATCCCAAGTGTTAGTTCGCATTGTCCAGCCAAACATTCTGTGTTTGCATTGGTATTAGATTGAGCAATTCAGAGACTGGTGGGTACAAATCAGATTATTGTTTAGAGTGTGTGTGTGTGTGTGTGTGTGTGTGTGTGTGTGTGTGTGACTTTTGAGAATATTAAAGACAACGTGGGAAGATCTTGAAGTGTTGAGTCAGGTCTTCTTTCAATGAAAAGAGGTGTATAAAACACACCCTGATGATGAGCTGCAATTAACAGTGCATTACTTTCTGGAAAAGACTTCAAGCTGGCTGCCCTGCAGGTCAGAGTCAATAAAGACTGAGTTACTAACAATAGCCTTTCTCTCTCCCTGAAGCCTTGGACTTAACCCTAACTTCATCAGACAAGAGAAGAGAATAAAGCGAACAAAAGGAGTCTTGGAGGTTGACTTGGGCCTAATGCTCAGAGGCCGTAAAAGCTGTCAGAGAGCTTGATTGATTGGCTCTCACGCCTTAGTCCCCAGTGCAGAGCACTAATGTTCCAGCCTCTTCTGAGAGGGCTGATGTGCCACCTGGGGTCAGGACAGATCGGCCTGGGGGCTAATGTTTCAGAGGAGGCCAAAGTGCAGTCAATAATTTATACGGAAATTTGTGCTTAGAGTCGCAAGGAAAGCAAGTTTTGACTCCAATTCCAGTCTGTCCACAAAAGAAGTCTGGGTCAAACTTTAGATCATCCGGCTAACATCATTGTGGTGTGTGTTAATAGCACTTAAGACAAACTTTAATTGAAGAGAATTAAAATCATTCTGGAATATTTATTTAGCAGTTACGTGGAAACAAATTTCAGGAAATTCAGAATTGATAGGTGAAATGGGGAAAGGAAAACATCAGCGATTTTGAATTTATTTTAAAAAACACAAAAATAAATTGCCCCTAGAATGTAAGAACCAGATCAGGTTAAATCATAGTGACTTTGGAAACTATTAAGTGTCTGTGGGGAGAGTCGGCTTACATGCTGTGAAAGTGAGCTCACAGGACTGACAACATGGAGAGAAATGTTAGGTAATATCAAGGACTGGGAGAGATACACGTATCAGAGAGGAATTAGGTTGCACTTAGCCACCTTGAATACTTCTTCATCAGGTTGGCAGAGAAATGTAACCAAAAGGCAGCTTAGGTGGCTGTGTGTGGCTGTATGTGGGAGTGTGTGCATAGAACATCCCTGTGTCTACATAAACACATGCATTTATACACTCAGCATCCAGAAATAGAGCGAAGCAATGACACCCAGCAAGGCTGGTCAATCAATAACCAGCTAAGTTTTGTTCTGCTCCAGCAAAACGAGGCCTTGCTCCAGTAAGTGCTAACAAAGGCCCTTTTCCCTCTGCTCTGCTGAGGAGAGCACTATTAGTCAGGCTTCATTAGGCTTGTTTACAGAAAAGAGCTGGTCTCTAAGCACGTTATTGAAATACTTGTAACTCTGTTGGGCTTTTTCTTCCCTGAAAGATAAGAACTTTGGAATGTGGGGTGGGGGAGGGTGGGAAGGCAGCCTCTGACCATTGTCAAGAAAACTGGCCTGGTGAGATGGGAATTGCAAAGATGAGTTTGCATTTAACCTCATCTGCGTCCCCAGAGCCTGGCTGCAGGGTCTCATTGCTGCCGCCCAGGTGCTGGGGACCTTTCACGTCACCCTTGGTAATTCATACAAATGTCAGGCGTTCAGGTCGTTTTGCTGTTCCTGGAAACTTGACTTGAGGGTTTCCTTACCCCAGGCCCCAGGGAGGAGGCTTCAGTGGTTTGGAACTGCATTTCACAGTCAGCGTTGTTACTGAGTGGTGTCCGGAGGAAATGTTTGCTTTAAACAGTGGGTATAATTGGAAAGATAACTATATTGGTCCAAGTTGGTGTTGCGTGTAGAAATAATAAAAGTCCTTAATGTTGGAATTTACAGCCCTTAAGATTCTAATGTTGGAATTTACAGCCCTCAGATTCTAAAAGGTACATAGACAACAGACAACAGTATAATGGTTACCAGAGGAAAGGGATTGGGGGATGATTAAGGATAAAGGGGGCCAAATATATGGTGACGATCATTTGACTTTGGGTGGTGGGCACACAATGCAGTATACAGATTATGTATCATAGAAATGTACACTCGAAACCTTATAACTTATTAACAAAAGTCACCCCAGTAAATTTAATTTTAAAAAATTCTAAAAGATAGATATGCCACATGCAGTTAGCCTGGTCACCGGGAATACAGGACAATTAGTGTAGGTGCCTCTATCTGGAAGGAATGCAGGGGGCTGGCTGCTGGCTGTATTCCAGGGTGGAGAATTCTTGGTATTTTGGCACCTTCCATTCCTCAGCTTGTGACCTGGTTTATGGGGGAGTTTCAAAGGTGAGGAAGCCCAAGTCCATTTGCTGAGGGACTCTTTTGTGCCAGGGCCCATGTTAAGTGCTTTACATGTCACACCTTATTTGGTATTGATATTTTCCCTATTTTACAGATGAGGAAACAAGATGGGGGGAAGGGGGTCAGAGAGTTTTAGGAGCAGCTTTGAGGTCTTTGGGCCAGGAGAGTGAGTCTCCAGAGCTGTCTCTCAGGCACTCAGGGGGCTCCATTTGATCAGCAATCACTTTTATTCTTTCTTCCTCCCTAGTCCTCAAAGCAAAATTGACTGCAGGCTGAGCTTGATTAGAGGTAATTCCTCCAGCTTTCTTTATTACATTCGGAACCAGAGCCATAATTATGTGGCTTCACTACCTGAGTGTGTGAACTACCTCCCACGCTGCAGCGCTGCTGTGGGGCAAGGCCGCCTCCAGGTGAGAGCAGGGCGGTTTACCAGGGACAGAAACCTCCCTCACCCCATTGCCTTTTATGGTGAGGGCACCGGCTCTGGTTTCTCTGACATCCGCATTCCTTCTTAGATTTGCCAGGATGGTGATTTTCACGTGGCACACAAAATGTACCCCTTTGTGTGGCATATACGTGCAGAGCCTTCCTATTCTCTCTCACACACACACCGTTGAGAGAGGCCGCTCCATGTTTTTCAGCCGCTGTGGTAAATTGCTACTTTAAATTTCAGCAAGTGGAATAATAGCAGAGTGATCATCTCCAGTGAATGCCGTTGGCCTTTGTAAAGAATGGCTTGTTTCAGAGGTTCTGCGATTTACGGGGACACAGCTGGTGGCCAGGAGAGCTGTAGGAACGCGTGCTCTCCTGGGCCCGGTAGAGCTAGAGATGAAAAGGGCCCAGAGCTGGCACAAAAGCAAACAAGCACTCTGACTTTAAATAGAGCATCATAATTTATATGAACCAGGTTCTTCAGTTCCAGGGAGATGCAGCGGTAGCAGCTTTTTGATGTGAGTGTAATTGTCAATTGGTTCCCACTGTCCCCTGTACCTCAAGGACTGGGGATGATGAGAAATTACTTTAAAACACGGTCCTGTAATCTTGAGTGATATTACACATGTTTTGACAAGCAATTCGCTGGCACTGAAACCTGAAACTCTGCTAATCTGCCACCTAGATGGATCTCCAGCAGGTCTGTGGAGAGGACTCGGTGATGGAGGAGAAGGGAGGGCTGAAACCTCACGTTCCCTTTTCCGAGCCTGTCGCCCTTCCCCGAAGTATATGAGGTTTTTCATTCTTACGTTTTAGTTCCTCTGCATCTTCCATTTTCATTCATCTCAATAATTACTTTGCCTTCCTGCCTGCTCCTCCCTCCCTCTCTCCTGCCATAGGGAAAGCCTTGGGCCAAGACAGATTGCGCCTGCGCAGGGAGGTGGGGAGGTGGCGTGTAGCGTTTAAGTGACTTTACAAATGCACAGTATCTTACACCCTTCTTCCCCCCATCCACCCACCAGAGTACTCCCTGTTAGGAGAAGTGGCAAAGGTGAGGAGCTTTTGCCTTTAGGATCATTATTTTCCCCCTGGATTTGCTCTTTTCTTTATCCGTTTTTCAGGTTGAAAGTAGCGGCATTGTGGATCCTGGCTATAGAAGTTGTTAGATCCTGTAAATAATATGAAGTGCAGGAAATGACAGGATCGATGATGTGAAAGGCCTGCATTCTTTCAATTGCTTATCTTCATGGCCTGCGAGTCTGGAAGTGCTTCCCTCTCCTTCTGGGGGATCCTGGCTGTGAGCTTTGTGCCAGGACCTCGTGTACATGGGTGTCTCCTAAAAGAACATTCTTAAAGGAATGGCGTGTTAGGAGCAATAACCATGTAATTATCATGGCTCCATAGTAGTCCTAGTTGAGTGAATACTTATCAATTACCTCTCCCAAGGTATGTTTATTGATTTTGGAGAGAGAGGAAGGGGAAGAGAGAGAGAAACAGTAATTGATTGCTTTCCACATATGTTCTAACCGGGGACGAACCCACAACCTTTTTGGTGCAGGGGGCGACGCTCCAACCAACTAAGCCATATGGCCAGGGCCCTTTGCCAAACTTTTGAATGCTTTTATTTAAAGGAAGAAAAAATAACCTCCTGGTGAGCTAATAATTAAAGCTTGTGAGACTGGATTGGGGGAGGTGAGTCAATTCTGTTGTAGTTGGCATTGAACTCTGGTCTACCTGTGAAGAAAGGGAGGAGGAGAATGAGAAATCATTCCGATACTCTTATGTGTCTAAAAGGAGGAGAGGACATGAGGAAGCTGTTGGCCCTAGAAATCAATCATCTAAACTCATCATATTTCAGGTAAACCAATGTGTGCTTGCAAAGGAGCCAGAGAAAATGCAGGTTTAAGACTCTGCACTGGAGGTCAGAGTGGCGCTGTTGCTTGTCTTTGTGCCACCAAGCTTCAAGGAAAGTTTAATCAACAAGAAATGAAACCTCTTTATACAAATATATACCTATACTCCAAACATATACATGTTCAGTTCATGTATTTAAATTGCTCCAGATGTTTGTCTCAGAAGACTGTATTTTTTTTTCCTGCTCTTCCCCTTTCCCTTCTGCCTCCTTCCCCTCCTCCACCTTTTATCATTCACTTGAGCATAGCACCTCATCCTGCTGTATGTTGGCTGAGCGTTGATGGACCACAGCTTGGAAAGCATCCCCTGGGAGGTGCAGGAGGTGGCTTTGATGCGGCCTGGCAGAGTGTCTCTGACCTGCTGCCCTGGTTGAGGCAAGCTCAGGGGGCTTGTCTTCTTCCCACCATCCACCCTCTCAACACTATCACCTAAACCTGTCCTCCCGCCAGTCCCCAAGTGGGGACCCTGGGTACCTAAGCAGAAACTATTAGAGGAACTACCTAAGCACTGAGGGCTACAGATTGTGGTGTGAATGGTTGCAATATATATAATTTCAACACTAGCCTCAAGCCATCAAGGATAACGTTGCTTTAGGGTGTATATATATGCCTAACTTAAAAGCACATGTTTTTTGTTACCGATCATGTTTAAAATTACTTTCTAAAGATCTATGTGATTTTTTTTTCTTATTCCCTTTGTTCCCCCAAACTCCTATATTGATATCTATGACATCTTGTAACGATGGAACTTGCTAAAACATATGTACTGAGTATGTAAAAGAAGGAAAGCAGTTCTTTCTGCAGTAAGCATGGAGCTCTAATGATGTGTTTTGATTTGATTTTTTAGAAGTTATATCTTAGGCTATCAAAGTTGTTATTTATGTTCAAACTTATATAATACTTGGTCTGTGAAAATACTGTCACCATCTGCATATGTATGTGTGGGACAGCATTTTAGTGTTCCCGGTGGTGCTGTATAACAGCCTGATTTCTGCTCCCTCTTACTCACAAGACTGCTTGTGTTTTCTAGAAGTGGGAAAGGATAACGTTACTGAGGAAGCAAGAAAAGAAAGGCAGCAAGAGCTTCTTTTAGCTGACCAGTCAACTGGATATTGACCACCTGTCTTCCTGGGAAAGAAATGGATGGCAGTGAATAAGCGAGAGTCTAGTTTTCCAAGAAGCTCAATGATTTTTCCAGATCAATACAGCTCGTCAGGCCTCAGAACAAAGGCTGTAGGGGCGGTGACAGTGATGGAAGTGGCTGTGTGTTCTTTTGTGTATTAAACCATAAGACCCACGGGGAAACAAGGTTTCTTCAGCCATGTTTTTCCTTTCTTTTTTTTCTTTTAAGGCTTAGTCACTGTATTTAGGCGGGGGGGTGGGGGAGAAGCCTTTCAGATTTTTATAAAAGATTTCCATAGATGCTATCTGATGATCAGATTTACTTTAGCAAGAGAAAAGCACATCAAGTAGGAATGAATACCATCTCTTAACATGTAGATTAGAACAGCATCTTGCCACTGCTTTTTGCTTTTTTGGTATTGGTCTAGGATACTTATTTGGGTTAAGGCTTTATTTTATTTTTTCCTTGTTATTTATGGAGACTGTTTAGGTGAACCAAAAAGAAATGTCTGGGTGCCCAGATTAACCTCTGGCAAATAAAGAATCATCACTACCCTCCCATAAACGAACCTTGTTCCTAATGTCCTGAAAAATAACGCCAAACCTTAATAGGAATGCTGAACTGTCATCTGAGAGGTTATAATTAACGCAGATAGAGTGGTGCCAACATATTCCAGCCGCCGACAGAGAATGTCTATCCAAACCAGCAATTTTTAGCCCTTCAGTCCTTTAATCTTTAAGCTCACTGTGCTTTCATAAAGTAGTACATTAACACCAGAGCAGTGTGTCTCTGGGGTTAATGGCTGGGGTGGCAGCACACTAGGGCATAAAGTGTTTCATTACACTTCCCTTTGTTAGTGCTGCCCTATCTCCCAAGCTCCATTGCCGTACACTGTTTGTTCAGATAAAGCCCAATGTTCAGGGTGACTAATCGCAGCACTGTGTTCCAGATGGTTTGATTACAGGATGTGGTTAAAGTGACTCTTCAAACATTCGGCCCAGCAGTAGGGCTCTTTAAAAAAAAAATACTGCATTTTCTGGTCATGTGACAACACTTTCTCGTCCTAATGTTCCATATATACTTGGCATGGGTACTAGGAAAGTCCCTGCGCTTTTTGGCTGTCCGGAATTTCATTGGCAACCTTAGTTGTAAATTTAAAATTTCCCCAAATAATTATAAACTCAGCGTTGTCCTTTGAAGAAAGACCGACCTGAAGGGTGGAAACTCTGAAGCCAGCAAAATGAACAAGAGTACTACACAGGCCCCCGCTGTTTAAAAGGGACCTGTGTTGGATACAACAGAACCCCAAGAACAAGCCATTGGAGGGAGTTCAGTACAAAGGAGTGGTGATAAATCATACCGCGCACAATAGTCGCATTGTATAAAAATATAGGGTAATACGATATCTGAAATATATGAACTTTATCTTGTACTCATGAAACCAGCATTTTGTGGCATTTTAATTGTCACTAATGTTTCTACTGAAAAATATATAAAAGGAAAGAAATGTGTAAACTTTTAAAAAAGGGGTGTGTGTGGCATAAATGGGTTCTGTTTCATTGTTATTAGAATGGGGTTTCTGTTTTCTGCATGAGTGCACACCAAGTCCATCCAGATGTGCTAGTCTGCATCAGAGTTCAAAAAAGTTACGTCTGATTCCAGATTCGGCATTTGCAATGCTTGGCAGAGAACTTCTGTCGCAGGGATGAGGCACTTGAAAGACTCTGAAATGGTCTTTAAACTGTAATACAAACAGCTATGCTGATCCACTGGGAAATCAGCCATTTGCCCAGTTCTTGAAGAAACATCTTCACAAATACCAGAAACAGTAATTCATAAACCATATTTATAACATCTTTGGAGCCAAATCTCCCCGCAGAGAATTTCTATCATCCATAAGCCAGTGGAAGATTATGCTTATTGAAAAAATATGGGAACAGTGAAAAGAAGTGACTAAAATTTAAATCTAGATTCTCTTCCATCACCACCTGGTAGTTCCTGGTGTTCCATCACAGTTCATTGTGATGCTGAATGAACTCTCTCTCGGTGCTGGGCACTGTGCTCACAGGTGTGCGAGGTGCAGACACTGCTCTTGTTTTCAGGGAGTTGTAGTCTAGTTGGTAGAGACAGGCATACTGTGTGTAAGTGTTAAAGGGACCGTGTATTAGGTTAAGACAGATAGTCTCAATATTGTTTAAATACAGTGAGCGTTTGTTTGCTGCTCACCTCGTAGACTAAGTCGGTATTCCTGTCTGGTTATCCCCAGATGAAGGAGACCCTGCCATCTTCTTGTGGCCTTCAGGGTTGCATAGTCTCCATCCCAGGTCACCCAGAAAGGGGAAGAGATTAGAAGAACATGGATGGGAGATTCTTATGGGCCAGGCCTGGAAGTGACACATGTAGTTGACTCACTTTCCTTTTTTAGAACTGAGGCACAGCATCACATCTAACTGGCAGGGAGGCTGAGAAGTGGCTGGCTGAGAGAGAACATGGATTCTGTTGAGCGTTCATTGATGAGGGGACTGTATGGAGTGAGTGAGGACAGAGGAAGGAGTGGCCTTTGTGTGTGTGTGTATGTGTGTGTGTGTGTGTGTGTGTGTGTTACTGGAGAAGATTCAGAAGAGATAACATTTGCCTTTGTCTCCGTTTGGTCCTAATTCATTGGGAACCTTCAGTTTCCCTGGGGATTTGGACTAGGACAGCTTTAAAGTCGTTTTTGTTTTTTTTCCCCATGGGAATGAAAAGTGACATAGAGAATGGCTGAGGAAACTTGTTGAGGCTGGAGGGGGAAATATGAACTGGAGGCGAAGAGAAAGTCAACATGGTCATTGACCTTGCCTGGGTGAACTAGATGAGGGGTGGACTGTCTCTCCAGGGTATCAGAAGGCACAGCGAGGACCATGGTGTTCAGGCAGGTTTTAGGTTAGAACCAGAAACAACTTTTAAACCAGACGGCTGGAGGATAAGAGGTCAGTTGGGGCTGTGAGGGCTGGAGAAAAGGGGACACACACAAGTATTGGCTTTCTCATCTCATAGCTATTGCATCATTGGGGCTTTGGCCCACCACAGTCCTCTCAGCCTTTAGTACCTGTAACCTTTAGGTTTCTACACTTACTATTAACTTTCCCTTCCATGCTACTAATTCAGATTCCCAAAGTAAGTCCCTGTGTGGTTGCCACCACTTCAGGCACTCATCACTGGAACAGTCAAGTGAGGCCAGGGTTGGATTACTGGTCTAGGAGCCTAGTTCCCTAAGATTACCGTCTGAGCAGGGACTGTGGGCAGGACAGGCACTGTGAAAGCCACATCCAGGATCTAGTTTATTGTGATGGATTAAGGGCCCTACTCCCTAAGTATGGGTAATATGCGAACTATGCTTCCACTTCTGGATCATAGGGTATCCCTGTGTTGGTCCTGTTCTAAGTCTTTGGGTGGAGTTCTAGCCAAACTGTGATTTGATTCCACAGCACCAGGTAAGTGCCTAGTGTATGCCCTGTAGATGCACAATAAATGCGTAATGGGCCTGACCATCTCTCTGGGACCACTTAACTGCTAAGTATTGACATGAGGAAATGACAGAACAGTGTGACAATGGACTCCTTCTGAGAGCTCAGGGCTCTTTGACTTGTAGAGGGAAGGGGCTCAGGTTATCGAACACATACCACATTATTAAGTGTCCTGTAAGTAATATGCTTTATGGGGGCAGCAGCTTAGATTCTGTAGCAGTATTTAAGACAAAGCCTTAATACAAAGAAGAAAACCCTGTGTGGCGAGCACTCTCAAACCATCCATTGCTCTCTTCTTACTTCATTGGTAATAATCATCAGATAATTTTCAAATAAAACGTTACAGGGCAGGCATTATTAGAATTTTGAGAACGACCATGCCCAGCCCCTGGGTGGAAAGGGAGGGTGACGACCCTGGTGGGATACTTGAGAATATAAAGATGAAACGGACTTGCAGAGGTTGTCCCTGGAGACTAGCTCATAGGCTAGGGTTTGAAAGAATAAATATGCATTAAAAGAAATATTAAGTCGTTTTTGGAATAAATGCATATTTATTTCCAATTTGCATAAACATCAAGCCAGAAACATAACTCTGCACAGATTTATAAAATTCAGATTTGTACATTTAAAGGACCAATTTTCATTTGGAGCCTTTATTCCTTCAAAAGAAGTGGAGTCAGCTTTATGTGACCATGGGTTACAAAATGTTCAAGATGTCGAGACTTCAGCAAAACCACAAACCATGTACAGCTTTTAGAGCTGAAACACCACCTCTGTACTTGGCCTCTCACAATAGGATGTTGTCTAAACAGAGACTTCCTTACAAAGAAACAATACACTTTGTCGTTTATGAGAAGGGTTCCTTGAGCCTTCATTCCACCCTACAGCAGCAGATCTGACTGTGCAAACACACACGTTCTATAGTCGCACGGGAATTCTGGGCAGATAGAAATACTCTGGCATTGTGAAGTGGCTTGTACATATAAAGAAAAATAGACACAAGCACACATATTTAATTAGCTCTCCGTGATGGAGACTGTTCAAAATCTCCCCAGGAATAGAGCATTTTAAATAAGGAGGGTAGAGAAATAAAGCTGACCTATTGAAGCCCTTTGAAATTGAAAAAAGACTGTAAAGATTTTTTTCTCCACCGAGTGCTAATAATACTATTTGTTGTACTTAGATAAGAGGTATGCTTGTGTGGCTTCTAGAAATGGTATCCGGGGGTGTGAATAGTTGTACAGTGTGGAAGTTGCAACTGAGATTTAGTCTTTGTGACAGCTTTAAATGGTAGACCCGGATAACCAAGGATTTGCTTGTTTGGGATCCCTGCCTTCTCACTGGCCCTCCGTTTTCCTTTGTCCTTTTTGGAGACCAGGAGTTAGGATCTGCGGGTTTGGAGCGGGCTGGTGGGCTGCATGGAGCTGCGCAGGCAGCGTGGGTCGCGGTGGTAAACCAGCACCGTCACGCAGACGAGCTTTCATCACACAGAACGGCCTGCGGTGATCAGCAGAGCCGGGTCTTGAGGGCAGCGCTCTGGCCCCGGGAAACCCGGCTGGGCGCACCAGTCCCAGCCTGGCCGGCCAGCCCGCCTCCGGGGCGCAGCCCCCTCCCTCCGGGGCGCTGCTTTATCCGCGGCTGCTGCCTCCCTGCTCCCTGTGGCCGCCCTGGGCCCAGCCAATCAGACGCGAGCGTTCCCAGCAGGCACCGGCCAATCCGCGGCCAGTATTTGCTGGAACCGCGAAACCCTTAGGGGAAAAGCAATAACAAAAGCCTTTCACTGCTGACAAATGTTAAGTGTCTGTGCAGACTTTTCCTGTTTTTAATTTTATTACTGCAAGAATGGAGGGTTTGTTGTTTCTTTCATGTTTCCTTTCAAGCAATTTTAATTATACATTTGTGCTACATCAGGGACTCTGGAACGCAGTGATTCAGCCTATTGCATCTAAAGCTGAAATGCAGTAACCTTCTGGCAATACAGATATATTCCTGTACTGTAAATATAGCTGACATGCTAAAGAATTTTAAGCAGCTGTAAAGGTCTTTGACACCACACACAGTGCCCCAGAGAGCACATGATGTGAAAACCAGCTCTGTCTTCCCCTTGGCCTGCTCTCCCGCCCACTCCCTTTTCCTGAAGGGATGTGCTCATAAAGAATCCTTTCCTCCAATTGTTGTCTTGTGCAAATTTTGACCAAATGCCTAATTACCGTTGATTCCCATCCCAATGTGAATGTTATACTCAATGGTGTTTTTTTAAAACCATTCCTGAGGGGCTTAGAGTGGAATCAACTGTCATCTGAGGAAATGCTTGCTTTGCCTCATGCTAGCTTTTCCCTCCCCTGCTAGACTATTGCTACAGTGAGTAAATTCAGCTGTTACCTAAGTAATAGCAACATAGACCATATGGGAAACAATTTTTAAATCTCTTTTTGAGGTTTCTGAAAGGAATCATTCCTTTCCCCTACTTGAGTCCCAACCATTCAAATATTTTACCTGGTGTTAAAATGCTCCCAAGGAAATGAGTCTTACCTTGTGAGGTATTCCTTACCCATAAAGGAGTTCAATATAGGTTTTTTTTTGTAAAATTCAAAATGGCAGTGAACAAGTGAGCAAACCAGCTAGAAATAGACTTTGAGTAATGTCCCTTTGTTTTTCTAAGAAAGCGTGGGGGGGGGGGGGGGAGAGGGGGTAGGTACAGAAAAGAAAACAAAGGCTCACTTAAATATTTTATTTCTTTACCCTAATATTTTATGTATGCCTCAACATCTAGGTCCTTGTAATATATGCTTCAAATGAGTGATTTTTAAAAAATGGCTCTTGTCCTCTAGTGAAATAAAGAGGATGTTATATTTTGTTTCCCTGTGACATTTGGTATACTAAGTGCACTTAAGTTTCGTGATTCACAGATGCAGTGCTAAATTAAATCGTCTGTCTGCAAAGCAGTTGGGAAAAGCAAAATGGCTTGCAGGAAACAAGTGTGCTGGTTTGAGGTTTTTTTTTCTAATCTTCTGTGGCAAATGCTTACTAAAGTTGACTCTAAAGATAAGCCCAAGAGCAAACCTATTGTGCACATTTATTTTCTTAAGAGGCCTATTTTAGGAGTCTTTAATATGAAACAAGACCAAACAGTGAAACAGATACTGCACCAAGGCTGATTCTTGTCTCACAAAGCCAGAGAGGGGAGGATTAGGAACGATAAATCATCTGATTGTCTGTTATCTGGACTCCATGCCCCCTGCTTCCCTGCTGTATACCTATATTTGTGCACCCACATAATTTTTTTCAGTAAAAATCGCTATTATTTTATATTGTTGAATTAGAAACAAAACCGATTTCTTTCAGTCACCTTCTGGTTTAAGCATTGGTAACTGGCATTTAGTTTTTGTTGGCTGCTTGCCAAACGAAAGCAATTATGTGTAATAATAGAAAAATTAAGAGGTGAGTGTTGCTATTTTACAGCAGGACATGGCAAAGACCATTTCCTTCTGTCAGCAGTATCTTGATTACACTCTCACACACAGCCTTACCCTTTTGTACTGCATGCGCATGAGTACACACACACACACACACACACACAATTTCCTGTGGGTTTTCATTTGGGGTCACTGAAACCAAAAAGAGGAAGAATGCAAACCACAGCTTTTGAAAGCAAATGAGAATAGAACTTTGCTGGTAAAGCAGTAGTAATAATAATAATAATAATAAAAATAAACGAACTGTAACTAGAGTAATCTGTGCTAACCAGGGTCCTCCTTCATTCCCCACTCTGCAGGTGTCCTAGTGGTTAACGTCACGTGGAGGAACAAGACCTACGTAGGGACCCTCCTGGACTGCACCAAGCACGACTGGGCCCCTCCCAGGTATGCCCAGAGCCGTTTGTTTCAGGCTCTGTTTTCTCTCCTCTTTCCTCTCCTTCCCCCATCCTCTCTTTGCAAGGAAACTAGAGAGAGAGATGAATAATACATAAAAGTCTGCCTGTAATTGAAACCAAGCATAAGGGAAATGAGCAATTCAGGATTGAACACAGTAAAATGCAGATGCTGGATTTCTTTTCTGCCAGGAGATTGCTACTCCCTGCCCCTACTCTCTTCTTTGTTTTCTTCTTTTCTCAAAATGGGAATTTGAACTGGATTTGAAGCTGGCTACCTGAGCCGTTTTTCTTTGGTTTTCGGAGGGAGAATATAAGCCATTGGTAGCCTGCTCTTTTGCAGGTGTTGAAATTGTCAGTGAAAGAATAGGGTGTCTTTTCCTTATCTGGGCCCAGCCCTAAAGCTGCTGGGGTGTTGGCTGCTCTAGGCTGCATTGTGGACTTGGTGATCTCACCTGGCTCTTTGGGGCTGCTCATTTTGACGTCTGTTCCTTGCTTCCCTAGGTTCTGTGAGTCACCCACAAGCGACCTGGAGATGAGAGGGGGCCGGGGCCGAGGGAAGAGAGCGAGGTCTGCCGCAGCCGCCCCGGGCTCCGAAGCCAGCTTCACGGAGTCCAGAGGGCTGCAGAGCAAGAACAGAGGGGGCGCCAATGGGAAAGGGAGGCGGGGCAGCCTCAATGCCAGCGGGCGAAGGACACCCCCGAATTGTGCCGCTGAGGACATCAAAGCTAGCCCCTCCTCCAGCAACAAAAGGAAAAACAAGCCTCCGATGGAGCTGGACCTGAACTCCAGCTCCGAGGACAATAAGCCCGGGAAGCGTGTCCGCACCAATTCCAGAAGCACTCCCACCACCCCGCAAGGGAAACCAGAGACTACTTTTTTGGACCAAGGCTGCTCCTCGCCAGTGTTAATCGATTGTCCTCACCCAAACTGCAACAAAAAGTACAAGCACATCAACGGCCTGAGGTACCACCAGGCGCATGCACACTTAGACCCAGAGAACAAGCTGGAGTTTGAGCCTGACAGCGAGGACAAGATCTCGGACTGCGAGGAGGCCATGAGTAACGTGGCACTCGAGTGCGGTGAGCCAAGCACAAGCGTATCAGCTTATGACCAGGTGAAGGCGCCCGCGTCCCCTGGCTCGGGGAACCCCCCTGGGACCCCCAAGGGAAAGAGGGAGCTGATGAGCAATGGGCCAGGTTCTGTTATGGGATCTAAAGCTGGGAAGAATTCCGGCAAGAAGAAGGGCCTTAACAATGAACTGAGCAGCCTCCCGGTCATCTCCAACATGACGGCCACATTGGACAGTTGTTCGGCCGACGGCAGTCTGGCCGCCGAAATGCCCAAACTGGAAGCTGAAGGATTAATTGACAAGAAAAATTTGGGAGATAAAGAAAAGGGCAAAAAAGCCAACAATTGCAAAATGGACAAAAACCTCTCCAAACTGAAAACTGCCCGGCCCATCGCCCCGGCCCCGGCCCCCACCCCCCCGCAACTGATCGCCATCCCCACGGCAGCCTTCACCAACACCACCACGGGGACGATCCCCGGACTGCCCTCCCTCACCACCACCGTTGTGCAGGCCACACCAAAGAGTCCTCCGTTAAAGCCCATTCAGCCAAAGCCCACCATTATGGGGGAGCCCATCACCGTGAACCCAGCTCTTGTGTCGCTCAAAGACAAAAAGAAAAAGGAGAAGCGGAAGCTCAAGGACAAGGAAGGGAAAGAGACGGGCAGCCCGAAAATGGATGCGAAGCTGGGTAAACTGGAGGACGCCAAGGGGGGCGGGAAAGACTTGTCTGGGCATTTCTTAAAGGACCATCTCAGCAAGAACGAAGTGCTGGCCAATGGGCTGTCAGAATCTCAAGAGAGCCGCATGGCCAGCATCAAAGCGGAAGCTGACAAGGTGTACACATTCACAGACAACGCTCCCAGCCCTTCCATCGGGAGCGCCTCAAGGATGGACTGCAACACCTTGGTGAACGGGCAGGCGCCCATGGCCCCGCTGCACGTGCTCACGCAGAACGGGGCAGAGAATTCTGCGGCCAAGACCAGCAGCCCTGCCTACTCGGACATCTCTGATGCTGCCGATGATGGTGGTTCGGACAGCAGGTCGGAGGGCATGAGGTCAAAAGCCAGTTCCCCGTCAGATATCATTTCCAGTAAGGACGGTGTTGTAAAGGGGCATTCTTCAACGACAGCACAGTCATCTCAAATGAAAGAGTCCCATTCTCCCTATTACCACGGCTACGATCCTTACTATTCTCCAAGTTACATGCACCCTGGGCAGGTCGGCGCCCCTGCAGCTGGGAACGGTGGGAGCACGCAGGGCATGAAGATCAAGAAGGAGTCCGAAGAAGACGCGGAAAAGAAAGACAAGGCAGAGCAGCTAGATGCCAAGAGAGTGGACCATCCCTCAGCATCCCTACAGCCTCAGCACCAGTCGGTTATCACGCAGAGGCACCCTGCCCTGGCTCAGTCCCTTTATTATGGCCAGTATGCCTATGGGCTCTATATGGACCAGAAGTCTCTGATGGCCACCAGCCCTGCCTACAGACAGCAGTATGAGAAATACTATGAGGACCAGAGGCTGGCAGAGCAGAAAATGGCCCAGACTGGGAGAGGAGACTGTGAACGGAAAAATGAGCTCCCCTTGAAAGAGCTGGGCAAGGAGGACAGTAAACAGAAAAACATGCCGTCGGCCACAATCTCAAAAGCTCCCTCTACTCCGGAGCCTAGCAAAAACCATTCTAAACTAGGGCCGTCAGTGCCTAATAAAACTGAGGAGACAGGTAAATCGCAGCTTCTCTCCAATCACCAGCAGCAGCTTCAGGCCGACAGCTTCAAAGCTAAGCAGATGGAAAACCACCAGCTTATTAAGGAGGCTGTAGAAATGAAATCTGTCATGGACTCTATGAAGCAGACAGGTGTAGACCCAACCTCCAGATTTAAACAAGTAAGATTGTGGAGCGTGGCCCCCACAGGGAGAGAGCAGGCTGAGACTTGCGCACACATGTCTGGGCTTGGTGGCTAGGACTTCTTGACAGGAAATAAACCAGAGGGTTCATTAGGGTTGATTCCTCTTCTTTTGAAAAATATCTTAAAAGACTGTCTCAGGAGTTACTGTGTACCTCTGAAATGTACATCATTCACAGTTTCCTACAACAAACTGTGGACATGTGCTTTCCATGGTCCGTGATGCTGTTGACTAACTGAATCTGACGTGGTCCCTTGATTTCTTACCGCGTCCAAAGTGAGGGAATTCTGCCGCAAGGCCATTGAGTTTCCTTCTGACTTAACGTCTGATCTCTAAAATACTTGTTTTTCTACATTCCAAATTTCTGTTGGCATCTTTTAGGAATGTTAAAACTGGGTTCCTAAATTCATATTTCCCAACTCAACTTTTTAGTGAAACTTGGGACCCAGATGTCTTTCACACGGCACCTGGGATACCCGGATTTCGGTTTTGCACCTGTGTTAAGTGCCCCAATGCGGAGCTCGGTGCTGGTCGCCTGTGAAGAGAGAGAGGAGGTCTGGGTAGATGTGCCTCGGGCAGTCATCCCAGAGCCCTGCAGCCTGAGGTTACACGTGCAAACACCTGGAAGTCGGTC
Source organism: Cnephaeus nilssonii (assembly GCF_951640355.1). Taxonomy (NCBI): domain Eukaryota; kingdom Metazoa; phylum Chordata; class Mammalia; order Chiroptera; family Vespertilionidae; genus Cnephaeus; species Cnephaeus nilssonii. Next base: position 40,753,879 of record NC_137073.1, read on the forward strand.
CCGTGAAAGCACACACGTGCTAGCACTTTCTGTCATGGTTCAGACATCCTGACTGCCTTCAGTTCCCTGAGTGTCCATTCTGGAATTTCCCAGCATCCCCCACCTCCACCACTCCCACACTTAGAAGTCCTTGATGAATCAGAGCAACAAAATTCTTTCTTCACATTCATTTCTGTTCAAAAGTCGGACCTTAGGCCCAACCTTGAATGTTCACTTAGGACCTAAATTCCCAGGGGGTTTATCATGAATGGGATGGGGGTCACAAAGGCCATTTAGGGCCCGAATCTCCTCCCTCCACCCCCAGGCCTGACTCAGGCTGTGGCTTCCCAGGGCTGTTAGAAGGGCGTGATTTGTAGAATGGGGTTCTAAATGGCTTTGTTTTCTAATAGAAAAACCATAATGTGTACTATTAATTTGAAGTTTTGTTATGATTAAGATATTAGCACATAATGAGATATGAGCCAATATAGTAAGCTTCAGCTGTGGGTGAAGAAAATGTATTAGGAAACCAAGAGTGTTTTTCCCCTAAATGAAATTAATTGCTATAGTAATTATTTGGATTTACTATTATTAGCTTGAGTTGGAATTTTAAAAATTCTTTTTGCCTATGTGAGATATTAAAAGGAAAATGAGAGTTAGATTAAATACGTGTAAGGATGTTATTTAATGTAGAGAAATGACCTAAGTTTGAAGCCCATCCCCACACCTGGGCAGCGGTGTGACCCTGGTGTCACTTGGAACTTTAAAGGCTTTGCTTTTGTCTTCTGCAGAAGTGCTCAGTAACAATGCCTACCCCAGACATTATTCTGTGTAGAAGGGAAAGCTCTGTGCAGTGCTAGTACATGAATAATTGTTAACTTGTAATAGTAATAGTGTTGTCATGATGATGAATGGTTTCTTTGAAAAAAAATTGAAATTTTAAAACAAGTCTTTTTCTAAAAAATCAGGATCCGGATTCAAGGACGTGGCATCATTACGTATACCAGCCCAAATACCTGGATCAGCAAAAGTCAGAAGACCTTGATAGAGAAAAGAAATTAAGGGAGGACAGTCCCAGGAAGACTCCCAATAAAGAGAGTGGCATGTCCGGCCTCCCGGTATCATTAACCAGCATTAAAGAGGAGCCCAAAGAGGCCAAGCGCCCTGACTCTCAGTCCATGGAGGAAAGCAAGCTGAAAAGTGATGATCGAAAGACTCCCGTGAACTGGAAGGACTCTCGGGGAACAAGAGTGGCTGTGTCCTCACCCCTGAGTCAGCATCAGTCCTACATACAGTACTTGCATGCTTATCCTTACCCACAGATGTATGACCCCAGCCACCCTGCATACCGGGCTGTTTCTCCCGTCCTAATGCACAGTTACCCTGGTACGTGTTGTGGGTTCTAAAACTCTATTGGAGGGAAGAGGCTGTGTTCGAATCTTAGCTATTAAAAACTCAGGATAAATTAGATGCTTCAAGAGTGACATTTGTTTTGCTTATTTTTATGCTGCTTAAAGTCCCAAAGATGAAACTGATTTAATATAAGAGTTCTTTAAGATGTCAAGAGTCCTCGGCTATTGTTTCCATCGTCTCGGATAGGCTGCCATAGCTGTTAGACTGACAGATACTTTATTGCCTGTGAAAATATTCTAAGCACTTACTGTCATAATCATTATAGTTACTGTTCCTTTCACTTAAGCGGACACATAAATGTATGAAATGGCTGTAAGCTCAATTCTGTTTATAACCTCCGTTCATCAGGATGAATTAACTGGGAGAAGAAAATTGAAGGACCTAGATACAGTGTAACAATGATGTAGCCCATTCTTAACGTAATCCCCTATTTTAAGGTCTATGACTCTTATCCCAAATTCATGTAATCTAAATGGTTTTCTTTTTCTTTTAAGATGTAGCTCATAACTTGACGTGGCATTTGTTGTTTATCTGCAGGGGCCTATCTCTCTCCAGGATTTCATTATCCTGTTTATGGGAAGATGTCGGGGAGAGACGAGGCCGAGAAAGTCAATACCAGCCCCAGCATCAACACGAAAACGACCACTGAATCTAAAGCACTGGATTTGCTCCAGCAGCACGCCAGCCAATACCGCAGCAAGTCCCCTGCTGTAAGCTGCCTTTTGTTCTCATTTAAAAGTCCTGGGTTTTGGGGGGAGGAAAAGGGGCATACTAGAGAACAGTCTTGAAATATAAATGGTTTTGGAACCCTGCTGTGATTTCTGGATGCTGTTTTATCCAGATACATAAAGAGTGGAATGTTCAAAAGTAAGATGGTTTCACATGAGGAAAAAAAATTGTTAAAGCGTATACGGTGGTCACAAGCTTTTCTATTGCAAAACCTATACTTTGCCTTTCCAGGAGGATGCATGTTAGGTAGACATTTAAATTCATAGGATCCATCTTTTGGTGCAAAATATTTGTGATGCAAGATATTTGGATGCACTTGCATGCCAGAGTGAGTCACTTGGCTCAGGCGTGGTGGCTGCATCTGTTCTTTTTTGGCCTTGACTCATCGTCATGTCCCTACAACTCACTGAAGTAATGCAGACGTGTGTCCTTGTGAAAGATGGCTCTCCCGACACCCTGCCTCCCCGGCCCCCGCCCAAAAAGACTGTTCTGAAGGGAGACAAAAGAGAGGATGTGGTTACTCTTGGCGAGAAAGAGAGGTTTGGAATAAAGTAAAATACAGCATCTGTGATGTGAATGAGTCCACCAGAGACTCGAAAGAAACTAGAAAAGATGATTTATGAATCTTTGTCTGTGAGTACTACTTCTAGTGCAAAGATTTTTCTCAAGTGAGAAAAAGAATTTTAGTGAAAGGGTGGTTAAGCTCTGGTGGATAAAAATGTATCAAAAAATACATGAACCTTAACCAAACTGTAATCTGGGAGAATAGAGCTTCTTCTGAGTGTACTGAAATGGGAGATTCTGGAATGCTTTTGGAGACCTAGGGCAATGATTTGCTGTACCTGATAGAGGCATGTAATAGAATGCATTTTTCAATGGAACAAAACAGACAAAGATATTTAAAATTACATGATAGATTCCCCCCCACAAAATGTGAATGAAGTAAAAAGGTAATCAGAAAACTTGACCTTGAAGAAATTTCTTACAACTACTTCTTTTCCTTGACCCCATATTTAAAAGTTGTTTCTGGCCAGGCCAGTGTGGCTCAGTGGTTGAGTGTTGACCTATGGACCAGGAGGTCACCATTCAATTCCCGACCAGGGCACATGCTCAGGTTGTGGGCTCAATCCCAGTGGGGGAGGCAAAAGGCAGCCGATCTAATTCTGTCTCATCCATCATTGGTATTTCTATCTCTCCCTCTCTCCCTTCCTTTCTGAAATCAATAAAAATATATTAATAAAAATAAAAGTTGTTTCTGGGAAGAAGTTGAGTAGATTCTTAATCTAAAATATGGGTAAATAGAGAAGTCATTTGCAGAGATTATTGGTTCCCCTTTTGGGTGGACCAGTTCTTTAGTGTTGACTTAATTCCAATGGAAACTGAAGCTTTTTTGACTTGATCTTCAACTACTAAGTAATTTTAAGTATCTGTGTATTTGCTTTTTAATCATTAACATATATTGCTAAAAGGACAAAGGTGGTACTCCCACTGCTTTTTTGCAGAGGACTAATGGGATAATCTCTCTTTTCTGTTGCAGCCGGTGGAGAAGGCTACAGCTGAGCGGGAACGGGAAGCAGAGAGGGAGAGGGATCGCCACTCCCCCTTCAGCCAGCGGCACCTGCACACGCATCATCACACCCATGTAGGCATGGGTTACCCGCTAATCCCTGGTCAATACGACCCTTTTCAAGGTCAGCAGCTCTATCGTTGTGCCTTTCTTCATTCCGCTTTGGAAAGCAGTTGCCCAAACTGCCTTTCATGACTTAAAGATATTGAGCTTTGAGTTAAGGTTAGCTCTGGGGAGGGTTTTCAACATGTACTTGTTAGTATTTCCTAGTAGCAAAACTAAGGCTAACCCACACCTTTGTATTCTGCTAAGACACAGAATGGCTACCACTTAATAATTGTCACTTGTTGATGTTATCAGCGGCTTACTGTTATCTCGCAGGCTAAGGGTGGCGGCCAGTGTCTGGGGCACTGACTATAGCAATCAGAAGATCAGATAGCTACTTGAGGGAATTGTGGAAGCAGGGAGGCATGGTGGGAGGCTTCATGAAATTGTCCTGATTTCTGCAGGCCTTTTAAGTTGCTCTTTTCTCATGGAAGTAACAGAAGTAACATGGTCACTTTTTATGACTTCATTCAGGGACTCTCCACAGCCCTTCACTGCTGTGACTCTTTCACTAAAGATAGAGAAACATCTTTTTTTTTTTTTTCCCCACTATGTTTTTATTGATTTTCTAAGAGAGAGAGAGATAGAAACATTGATGTCAGAGCGGAACATCGATGGACAGCCTCCTGCACGCTCTTTACTGGGGAACGAGCCCGTAGCCCGGGCATGTGCCCTGACCAGGAGTCGAACTGGGGACCTCTCAGTGCACAGAATGACGCCCAACCAACTGAGCCACATTTTACCAGGATAGAGAAACATCTTTTAAAAAGCCATAGAATTAACAGGAGGGAGCCTTGAACTCATGGTGCTGTAGTTGAGCATGTGCCATTTGTCCTAACTCTATCACCTCCCAGCAGCTCTCCCAATAGATCACCTGCTAGGATCTTGCTGTCTTCGCTCTGGCTGTCACAAAATACCACAGTCTCTCTGGCTTTAAACAACAGGGATTTATCTCCTCATAGTTCTGGAGGCTGGAAGTCTGCGATCAGGGTGCCAGCATGGTCAGTTTCTGGTGGAAGCTCTTCCTGGCTTGTAGGCGATGGTCATCATGCAGTGTGCTCATCTGACCTGTTCACTGTGCTGGGGGATTGAGGGGGGGGGGGGGGGGTTGGGGGAAAGTGAGAGAGAGTGTTGTTCTCTGATGTCTCTTCTTATAAGGACACAAATCCTGTTGGATCAGGGCCCCACCCTTATGAACTCATTTAATTTTAATTACTTCCTTGTAGGGTCCTATCTCCAAATATAATCACATTGGGGATATGACTTCCCATCAGGAATATTGGAGAGACACAATTCAGTCCATAGCTAGTGCTTGCCAAGTTGCCTCTTACTCTGCTGTGGGAATACAAGATGATATGTTTGCAAGTGCTTCCAAAAGTGGGAAGAGCTCTATACTTGTGAAAGGGTCATTTTAAATTATTCAACTCATGTTACTTGGTGTCAACTAGGGTGTTAAAAGAGAACATAAAGGACATAGAAGGAGAGAGTGATCTTCCCTAGGTTTATTCCCTCTACTTTGTCCGAAATTGTTTTCTATAGAATTGAAAAGAATTTTCTGTTGACGTCTGCATGACATTTGGAGTTATTACGTTCTCTGACTGTTGCCTTTCTCTTGCATGGTAAAAGTTAAGGCTATTTCTGAATTTGGTTCACTGATTCCATGTACCTTTGGGATGCATTGTGTTCAATCACTGGGGAAAATGTTAACGTGATAAGTTATTAGGAAAGTATTGTATTCTAAGCAAATAGCATGTCATTTCTGTAATTCACTGTGACTTTTGCTTCCTGTTGTTACCTGGTGGCCATTATCTCTCCTGAGCTTCCTATTCAGGAATGCGTGCAAACTGTTTAGCACCATGCAGAGCCAGATAGATGGAATGCTATATTCTCTTTGGATAGCTATGAAGAAAACCTCAGAGTATTCGTTAGAGGGACACATATTGGTTAGGCCAAGCGGCTTGCAATCTGTTCTTGCTGCATGAAACATTTCATGTGTGTGTTCAGGAAAAGACATACCACTGCTGCTGGGTCTGCAGCCCTTTACCACTGGCCTGTGTCTACTTGTATCTTTCTGAATGTCTCAGAACCATGCGTTTTCCCCCACTAGGCTTGACCTCTGCCGCCCTCGTTGCCTCTCAGCAGGTGGCTGCCCAGGCATCTGCATCAGGAATGTTTCCTGCACAAAGAAGGTAACTATTCTTTACATTTTTGAATCAGTTTTTTTAGGTAGAGACATTTCAATGGGTGGGAGGAAGCAAGAACAGGCATTTTAGACCAAAAACTTAGGTCCTGAGGGTTTTCTATTGTATTGAATGTGCTTTTATGCCACTATGCTTCACATGCAACTTCTGTTCCACAATCCTCATTCTATAGCTGTGATGTAGATCCGTACTTAACTGATCCGTTGTTTAAACAGTTGGGTAGTTTCTAGGGTTATCCTCAGAGCTCTGATAAAATAATTCACTATAACTCCCTTTGTGTTACTATGTTTAAAAATAAAGTTGCAAATGGAGAAATTTATTTTCATAATGTTAAAGGTAATGTTTGTTCTTTATTTTTAATTACCCCTCAAGTGTTTTTTAAAAGGGAAAGAATACATTTTTACAATGTATATCATTACCCTGTGTTCATTCACTTTCTATGGAATTGAATTCCATGAATTAAATAGAACTAAAATAAGCCTATCAATCTCATGCTTTTCTTATTTTCAAATGTGGATAGAACCCTGTGCTAAGGTTGTCTTTTCTTTTGCAGAGAATAACAAGATTGGAAATGTACGTTGTCATGTGACTGGATCACATGGGGAAGCGCTTTATACAGACATCAGTTCCATGGTGTTAATTTGAAATGCCTTAATGGCAGGCAAAAACCAGTCATTTCATTTTTGTAAATTACAGATTTTATCACAGAGTAACAAATGTTGCTGTAATTAAACTTCTGTTTTATATATATATACGTATACATATATGTATATATACATATATATATATTCTTTACTTTTTGTATCAGTAACCAGGCTCGCACACACAGGGTCTGCTGCCAAGTTGCAAACCACTCAGTAAAGGAAATAAAAAATGTATCTGTCATGTTGAAAAGTGTTAGCCACAAAAGGCTGCTTACTTTCTTTTCCTTTCCCTTTGAATTGTAAATAACTAATGTTATGTATCAGTGTGCCTGAACCTTGCATATCCTTCAGATATTTCCCGTAAGCCCCTCAGAAAGGCTAACTGTGATGATGACACTTGGTACAATTTAGACGTCTATTTGGTGGCTCCTGTTAAAGACGCATCAGTGTAAAATGTTCCTGTAGTCACTGTTTGTACTTGTGTATTGTGGAAAAATACTTTTGGAAGGCATGGGGTTGCCAGTACCACAAAAACTGTGTTGTACATAATGTAAAGATTAAAATGGGGACATAATGAGCATCTGTGAATAATGAGGTGTCATTTTTTGATAATCTTGAATGGCAAATAACCCAATAGCCTGCATACCAGAGACATCTGTGATTGTTCTATTACTTGAATAGTCCTGCAGTCCCCCCCCTTTTTTTTTTAATGTTTACAATTATCCAGTTTTAGAAGAGAGAGACTTTAACGCCATTGCCTGGTTACTTGTTTTATGCTGTAATCTAGTTTATTTTATGTAAAATGTATATTGAATGCTTTCCTTTTTTATACCTGCCTTAAATAATTTGGCAATCAGAATTAAAAAGTTTTTTTTTTATAACGGCTTCTTGTCTGTGTCATGTTATTGCCAGCTGGCTGATGGTGATTCTAATTTTCAAAGAAAGGTTTCCTAATGTTATGAATGTCCGATGCATAAAATATGATATATAGATAGTAACTTTTCTTATATGATACACAGGTATAATAGCCAAAGAGTATATTTAATTCAGTGGATATATGCATATTTGCTGGATATTTACACTGAACATGGAGTATAATGTTACTGCAAATAGGTACATACATGTTTCTTCAGTATAGAGTGATATTATGGAGGTATAAATCTGTGACATATGGTCAGTATAAAGTGTGTAAAAAGTCAGCTAGCCATTTATTTGACTTGTCATTAAATTGTTTTACTAGCATATTTTATGCCAAATATAAGAATTAACTGCTCCCTCCCTCCCTTTGTTTAGACCTACTTCATCTCAGGCCTTGCAAGGTGCTGAGATATTGCAGTAAGCAAAGCAGATGGAAATTCCTGCCTCTTAGAGTTTTCATTTTCTAGTAGGTGGGGTAAACCTAATACAATATATGGGTAATATGCAGAGTACATCAGGTCAAATAAAATATTCCATTCAATTTCTTTTTGTTATAACATTGATTAGGTGCCGTAGGAACTTAACTCTTATTTATATCAATTAGGCAATGGTAAAATTGTCCTTATATGTCATTGGCTTAAAATCAGAGAACCTATTATTGATATTAAGTGAGGACTTGACTATATATTAGATGGTTGGTAAACGATGTGGAGAAAAATAAAGCATGGGAGTGGGAGTTTGTAACCGCAAGTAGTGATCTGGGAGGCCTCCCTGAAGGAGGTGAGGAAGAGGTCCATGCGCACATCTAGGGGCGAAGCACTGCAGGGAGATGGAATGTGAGAGCAAAGGCGTGAAAGTAGCATGTGCTCCCTGTGCTTGGACTGGTTGATTTCAAGGTTTCATTTCAGCTGTAAGTTTTTATGATTTTACTATAATTGCTAATGACAGTTTTACCACTTGGTTTTCCAAAAAGTTCTTTAAATTGACAAAATTTGTCTTGGTATAATTTGCTTAGTTCCCTACTTAGAGGCCCGTGCTTCACAAGTGAAGAGATGTTTACAATAAAAAAGGAATACTTCCGCCGCTGGTGGGAAGCCCCTGTGAACTGTTGCGTTTGCTGTGCGCCTTATGGGTCTAGTCTATGTTCTTAGTACATTTCACTAGGCAGATCCTTCTCCCAGTCTTCAGTTTGTTTTTCTTTTGAATTTCATCCATTTGTCACTTATAAAGCTATTGTTTATGGTGTTTATTGCTACACATAAGAGTTTTTCACATACTTTCATCATTTTTTTAAGTTATCAAATTTTTTCAGTTCTTGCATCACATCCAGCTGTGTCCTTGAAGACTTGATGTAATTGGCCTTATCCCCGTTAAACAAGTATGTTTCCTCTGTTCAGCATATGGTTAAAGTATGTCTGTTGGTTGCCTAAATGCTGCTCGGGTTCTGGAACCGACCAAACCATTCAATGGTTGAAACACAGGAGCAGAGCTAAGGTCAATTACATCTCCCCCAGCTGAATTACCAAGTTCCCTGGTGTCCAGGAAGTCCGGTGGACTCCTGATCACTTTTCTGCTTTGAACAAACATGTGGAAGCCAATCTTGCCTTTCAGCTGCAAAATGACTGCTTGTATGCTCATTACATCCCAGGCTTATAATCATTTCTAGTGGGTGCCTAACGAGATAGGGTATAAATAGGGGCATCAGACCATGCTTAACCCTGCTGCTGTCATAAACAAGAGTGCTGATAAATACAGAGAGAGACGTGACCAAAAGAAGAGTGCAATTTGAATACTCTCTCCTCCTAGGCTTTTACTGGAACATTATTCATAACTGGTTTACATTAATCACTGAATGAAGTTTTGTTTCTTCCCCTCACTGTTCCAGTGTTGTTTTTGCTGATGACAACATGAATTGCCAAAGGCCAGAGCTTGTTTCTATTATGTGTGCCATTTCTCTAGCTGAGTCCGTAGTACCTGAATAGTAAATTAAAGGTTCCCAAGAGACAAGCACGCTTGGCTCCATTATGTTACTATGATGAATCTGCCATTAATACTGTTCTAATTGTTTTACTTTTATAGACATAAAATCAGTCCCCTTAGCGACTAATAATAGGATTTATTGATTTTACTAAACATTGTTCATTGCAGGCCTGCTCATATCACCTTATCCTGAACACGTGCAAAGAGCCTGCAGTGCCGCTACGTGCAAATCAACTTCATGGGGACAGGAGGCTGAGGAGTTGTTTACAGCTGTGGTCCCAGCGAGTACAGAGTATTAAAAACAAGGTAATAGGCACCATATAGAACCATTTGCTCCTAAAGTAGGATCGCTGATGGCTTCTTCGTGGAAACTTACCATTAATGTTCCGCCCAGGTCACTAAGGCAGCAGCGTAACTGGCTGGCCTTCCACATTCACACAGACCCTGGCCTGATTTAGTGTGGTTTCAGCCCAAGAGTCTGAGAGTAACCAGAATGAATAGCTCTGATTGATTACAGGACAAAACAGCAGTTTAAATGATAATTGCTGGCCATTTCATTCCCTCCCCGACTCTGAAAAAGAGACAAGACAGGCAAAGCCATTTATTATTGTTTTGTCACTAACCACTGCCATCCACTCCCTGCTTCCTGCAGGAGCCCGAGTCACGCACGCTGTTTGCTTTTGATAAACTTTAGGGGAGAAAACACAGTGTAGCCACTGTGAGAGGTGCTTTGGTCATGAATTTTTTTTTAATTTCTTAATAAAATCACTCTCTAAAGCAGAGAAAGATGAATTATAGTAATGCCAACCTCTCCACTGCTGACATTTTAGACCAGAAAATTCTTTTTTGGGGGTGGAGGTGGGTGTGATCCTGTGTATTGTGGGAGGTTCTACCCACCAGATGCCAGTAGCAACTGCTAACCCACCCCCCACTCCAACTTGTGACCACCAACTGGTCCTGAAACTCAGATCTGCTGCCTGGCCTCTGGCGCACAGATAAAAGGCTAACTTCCCTTGTTCTTTGTTGCATTAGAACAAGGATGTGAACCTTTATTTCTGCCAACAGCCATGTGGATATTTATAACATCATTCGAGGGCCATAAAAAAATTATCAACTTAAAAATGAGCCTGCTATATTTGGTGAAACATTTAATTAACCCCTAATGCCTTGGCAGGGCCAGATTAAATGATTTCATGGGCATATGGCCCGAGGGCCGGACATTCCCCACCCCTGCTGTAGAAAATATAAAGCTCACCAATGGCTGCTGGTAATGCCATGAAATCATAATGGAGATGCTCATTTTCCAAAATGGATAAAGCTGGACCAGATCTAGCTTTTTAAGGAGAATTGATGGTCCAGATTTTAACATACTAATTAATAGTTTTTGTAGGTTGAAAATGAATTCAACCTAAAAATCATGTCAGAGGGCTGAATTCAGCTCACAGCGCATCCATTAGTAAGATAGGTTTTATATATGTTGTTAAAAATCTTCACCCAGGCTCTCTAAAATGCATTTTATTTTTCCCTGGAAAGAAGGCTTTCAAGTTGGAAAACCTGGGAAAAGGTCGTTTGTAAGTGAGCTGCCGGGATGGAACTCAGATTTCCTCCCTGCTGGGAGAGCCATTCAGGAATAACCTTGGGGACGTCTAGATGCTCCATCTATTTCAGTGAAGGTGTTTTCTTCCCTTAGACATTTGAACATACAGGGAAAGGAAACATGGCAGACTGGAGATTCAGAGCAGACTTGAGCACAGGCACTGGCACGGCTCATGCGTGTGCGCAGGTTCAGGATCCAGGCTTCTGGTCCCATCATCCTGCTCTGCAGGGTGGAGCAGAACTCGGTGCCTTTGTGGACGTAAGAAACGTCCAAACCTGTGGAGAATCTTTGTAAGAGTTAACTTGAGCCAATCTGACCACATATGCCTGGAGGCTAACAGTTTTGCAGCTTCTTTTATTAATTTAAAATGGAGGGAAGTAAGGCAGATTACAAGGAGGTGGGAGGAAGCAAGGCGAGGGTTGGATTATAGGCTAGCTAACGTAATTGTGTGTGCTCTCCTGGGGTTGGTTACTTCTGAAGCATTTCGAAGGTGTGTTACCCTAGACTAGATGCACAGAAACAATGGACAGGGCTGGCTTAAGGCAAAGATAAGCCTTTTGCTAAAGAAGTTATATGCGTGGGGGGTGACTACCCGCCATGACCCGACCAGATAGCAACGTATGATCAGTCACCCTGTGAAGGTACTTTCCTTAGGACCCCTTTTCTGTGCACCTGTGCACACCTGAGTATGTCTCCAGCTAAGCCTGGGCAAGGCCTCACAACCTTCTCAGCTCTGCTCTCCAGGCAGCTACTGAAAAGAGATCAAGGTTGACTTGCAAAATAAAGCCTGGTTGGTATGCAAAAAAGAAACAGTTCTTGACGAATGGAATCACAACGCTTATTTCTCTTCCAAACATCAGAATCTCCTCATTTTCAAGCCAGGAGATTTAACATGGCACTATTTTCTCACTATTGGAAAATTTAGGTTATTTTGTTTACCTTCAGCATTTTAAAACGATTTATTCCTTTAGTCAGGAAAATTGGGGAACAGGAATATTAATTGATTCATCTTTCTACTGATTTATGGAGGTGTTTTCTTCTTTTTCTTTTTTTTCTGCTTCCTTATCACAGCCCCTCCTAATCCCTGTCCCCCTCTTATGAGGATCCCTGTTTAAATTGGGCCAACCCAGATAATTCAGGGTAATCTCTTCATTTCAGGGTTAGCTGATTAACAATCTTAATTCCATCTGCAATCTTAATTTGCCTTTGCTAGGTAACCTAATATATTCACAGGGATAGGAGTGGACATCTTTGGTCATTATTCTGCCACCATACCATTCAATAAAATTTCCTGCCTGGGTAGTAGTAATCACACAATAATAATAGCAGCTAGCATTTATATAGTATTTATTATGCACTACACACTGTTCCTAAACACTTCACATAATTATCATAATCCAATTACTCTTCCTGTTTTAGAGCAGAGAAAACTGAGGCACAGAGGTGAAGTGGTTTTCTGAGTTCCCGCTGCTCTGTAAGTGACGGGGGCAGGCTTCTAACCCCTGTGCCAACCTGTCTCAGGAAGAGGCTGTAAACTCCTAGGTAATGAACAGCCCTAGCCAGCTTTCCTTTGCTAAAGTATTTGTTACCGTAAGAGGGGCACAGGAGTAAATATACTAGGTGTACTGGTTAATAATGTGGATTTTTTTCACTAGATGGAGTTACACATATGTTGATTTATATGCAATTTGATATGTATGCTATTTTGATGTTAATATCTATGATGTTAACACCTTTGCTGAAGGTGTTAACATCATAGATATATTTACACTTAAAAATGTCGAATTTTGTGCCAAAAAAAGAGCATTGCGGGAAGTTTTAATTCATTACTTTGTTTTGAAGAAAAGTGCTGCTGAAAGTTATCGTATACTTCGGGAAGCTTATGGTGAACATGCTCCATCTCAAGATACTTGTGAACGCTGGTTTAAACGCTTTAAAAGTGATGATTTTGATGTGAAAGACAAAGAACGTCCAGGTCAACTGAAAAAGTTTGAAGACCAACAATTACAAGCATTATTGGATGAAGATGCTTGTCAAACTAAAAAACAACTTGCAGAAAGATTAAATGTTGCTCAGCAAACAATTTTCCATCGTTTATAAGCAATAGGAAAGATTTTAAAGGAAGGAAAATGGGTGCCACATCAACTGAATGAAAGACAAATGGAAAACCGAAAAGTCATCAGTAAAATGTTGCTTCAATGGCACGAAAGTTTTTTTTGCATCAAATTGTGACTGGTGATGAAATGTGGATTTATTTTGAAAATCCCAAACGCACAAAATCATGGGTTGATCCAGGTCAGCCATCAACATCAACTGCAAGGCCAAATCATTTCGGAAAGAAGACAATGCTCTGCGTTTGGTGGGATCAGGAAGGTGTGGTGTATTATGAGCTTCTAAAGCCAGGTGAAACAGTTAATACTGATTGCTACTGACAACAAATAATCAATGTGAACCACGCTTTGATCGTAAAACGACCAGAATGGGCCAGAAGACGTGGTAAAGTAATTTTGCTTCATGATAACGCACCATCACACACTTCAAAACCAGTTAAAGACACGTTAAAAGATCTTGCCTGGGAAGTATTAACCCACCCGCTGTATTCACCAGACCTTGCTCCTTCAGATTAGCACTTGTTCCGATTGATGGCACACGCACTTTCTGAGCAGCACTTCAAAACATACCAAGAAGTGGAAAATTGGGTCTCTGAATGGTTTGCCTCAAAACAAGAAAAGTTCTATTGGGACGGTATCCACAAATTACCTAAAGATGGGGGAAATGTGTAGCTAGTGATGGACATTACTCTGAATAAAGCACTTTTGATGTTTCTCTTGAAATTATCATGTTTTCTTTGATTACAAAATCCACATTATTAACTGGTACACCTAGTAGTTTGTGTGTATAGTTTTTGTGAGGCAAATCCCCCGTGTAGCCTTTCCTGGAGCTGGGCATCAACCCAGACCCAGGGAACTGAGAGCAGGAGAAGTTGCTGGAAGATTTACAACCCAGGCATGTGCCCTGACCGGGAATCAAACCGACCTTCTGATTCATGGGTCGATGCTCAACCACTGAGCTACACGGGCCAGGCTACTCTGCAATACTCTTGACTTTGTCCTCATCTTTGTCCCTCATGTTATGGCCACAGAGGTTCCAGGAGCCCCATCCAGAGACCTCACTGTCCGTGGGACAGGGCTGAGTCTTTCTGTGTCTCTCTCTTAGGAGGGAAGAGACCTTTCTTGGAGACCTCTGGTGGACATCCCCTCATGTCTTCTCAGCCAGAGCAGGTGACATCTCACTCCTGAACCTCATGGACAGGAGGATGAGACAGCCGGGACTTCCCCAGGCTAAGGGAGATGAGACTGTCCTGGACCTTGCATGGGAGGGGGTCATGGCTTAGAACCAGGGTTCTGTTAGGGAGGAAGAAGGGGCAGGATGAATGTTTTATTATCTGAGAATAAACCTTGAGGCCAGTGGGACTTGGGAAGTTCTCCTGGGTGCTCCCCACTTGTCCTGAGGTGGAAGTGTGCATACAGGGTGGGGTGTGGGTGGGAGGCAGGCAGTTATTTGCACTTAGAACTCAGAGAGCAACAGTAACAGATTCTGAGAATCTGGAGATTGGGCAGGAAGAATGGGGGTGGGGAGGCACTCTCCTTGAGGAAGAGAAACCAGGCTCTAGCGGGGGTCACTGAGTTAGTCACAGAGGCTTTGAGGTGAGGAAGAGCCTAGACTGGGTCTCTGAGAGCAGCCTTGCTGTGCTGGAAGGCGGGGAGTAGGTGGTGACTCCCAGGGGCTTCGGGGGCCGGAGGGCACAATCCTCTTTGCTTTTGCCCGCCCCTCTCCTCCCAGAGAGCAGAGCAGTGGGTGGGGAAGAAGATGAGGGATGGCCCGGGTACCCCCCTCCACCCACCTTCCCGTGCTCCAGTGTGCACAGGACTAACCTGTGTGCAGGGGGATGGAAACTCAGTGGCCCGAGTAGTGGTTCCTGACTTGGACAGGGATGGTCTCCGGCCCCACCCAACAGGTCTAGGGACTGAAACACTTGGGGTGGGATTCAGTTCCTTCCAAAGGAATTTTGAAAGAGGCCAAATTCATTCAGTAAATATTCCCAAGTGCTTACTGAGGGCCTGGTGTTTCCTAGGGACAGAGTGACCAGACTGTGCTCACAGCTCCTCTGACTGAGTGGGCCAGCCCTGCCCTCTGCGGCTCAGCCAGGTCCCATAGAGCTGAGCGAAGCAGAACCCTGCAGACCCCTTGTTGATGGGGAAGATCTGAAGTACAGACAGGCACTCCCTTTGGGGACCCTGTGACTAAAGCTTGTAAACCTTCAGGCCTGATGTGCCTGGCCTCAGAAATCGCAGGTGCCTGTGTACCGGCCGCCTCTACACCCCCAGCATTTCCTTGGTGATAAGATCCTACATAGACAGACAAGAAAAGATGGATTTTATGGTAACAGTTTGGTGATCAGACTGTCTCCTGTCAGGGCTCCCTGCCCCCACGCAGGGTCTGAGGAGGGAGTGGGCCCCTCCGAAGCTCAGCCATCACGGGCCACTGTGGAGTGGCAGATGTGCCCAGAGGTAGAAAGCTCCGGAGACTCATTTCAGCCCCTTGCCTGGATTCTGTCCAGCATCTGAGTGAGCAGCAGAGTCAGAGGCAAAAGCATGTTCCAGCCCAGGGGAGGCCCGGTGCCCCTCCGTGGCCCGCCTGGAAGTGGTTGCTCTCGAGAGTCCCCGCGCTGAGCAGTGCAGCTTCTGGAAACCCCAGGTGACAGTCTCGGGCCCAGACATGCTCCTGTGACTGCCTCTGGTGGGTGAAGCATGCTGAGGTGATGGTGACCAAGAGGCCTCCAATTTCACCACCAGGGGAACTATCCCACAGGACAGAAAGCTCACAGATTTAAGATGCACAAATGACACAGTTGATGGAAGCATTTTAAACTGAAGCATAGAGTTAGAAGCCAGTGGCAAGAAATGGAGTGGATTAACAGCACACTTAGTTGGGGTACAAGCAAGTGAAAGCCACACCACTTGAACTCTGTTACACATGTTCATTTGTCTATTTCTCTCTGTGCTGCATCAGCCTTCCCTGCTGATGGTGAGGTTTCGAGGGCCAGAGATGAGGGTGAGGAAGATGGAAGGTGCCTGGTGTCAGCTCATGCTCGCTCATTGGAGAGCCTGGCCAGGAGCTGGAGCGGTAGCCTGGTGAGCAGCTCTGGGCTTTATTTGCATGGCCAGGACACACGGCAGTTGGGGCTTGGCTGAGCATCACTAATGAGTGAGTGGCTGAAGTAAGATCTCATGGATATTGAGAACTTTGTGTCCTCATGTATATTTAGTCGATAATGAATATTCAGTGCTTCATGTGTCTCATGTATACTTAGTGAGCCATGAATATTTAGTATTTACTTGATTCTCCCGTTCCTTTCTATCTAGGTCCACACATGTATGCTCTACTTGCTTTATCTGTCTACCATATCTCCCAGGTAAATAATTTAATGATCTATGCTTAACACATCTAATGATTTGCATCAATCTTGTTTGTTTTCTTGTCTTCTGTGCTAGAACTGATTACTCTCAATGTGTCAAATGCACCCTGCATGAAGTCCAAGAGATGGATGTGTGTTTTGGGGTAGAGAGGTGACATATTATTAGGGTTTTATAAGCTATTGTTAGAACTTTATTTTTACTCTGAAGAGGATCAAGAAGCTGTCCATTTAGATGAGCCTAAAATATGTATGGAAGATTTTAGGAAAGGCAGGAGGTTGGAAACACTATAAAAGCAGGTGCCAGCAGATTCTTTGTAGAGAGAAGTAGTTTAAAAGGTGCTGAGGATATGAGATATGGGTTACTGGGGGGAATGATAGTAATTTCACGTGTTTGCTTAATAGGTATTTTGACCTTGTCATGGTGGCAAAGGGAAAGAAAGGATGGGATGAGCCCGCCACAATGGTGTGAAGGGGCGCTGAGCGCAGAGTGGACAGGAGTCAGCTTAGAGAACAGACACAGCCAGCTCTGGAAGGAAGTTTAATGGGAGAAATTTGCAAGGTGGGAGGAGATAAAGTAGTATCTTTAAGATTGAAAGGCACCACTGCTTTCATAATAATTCAGTCTTTGTGATAAGCTTGACTTGCCTCCCAAAAAGATCCTATTTCAATCATTCCTTGCATATTTCCTTTTGGCCATTTGAATGGATTTTGAGAGATACAATACTATGTACTTTACCCCCATTTTTATGATTTGCATTAGCTGGGGCAGAAGACTAGCATATTTGCTACTTTGATAAAAGTATTTCTAGTGTTTGTTTATAAAGCAAAAGAGTATAGCAATTTCAATTGTATATAATCCTATAAAGTTCATTTAAGCTCTACTGAAAAAAAGTCATTTAAAAATGTTCTTGTGGAATATAATTGGTTTCACTTTTTGAGGAGCCTCTCTTGTTAAAAAGAATTTGACGATTATTTCTTTCTCATGTTCCTATAACACAGAACTCACAGATGCTTGTTTATTTTTAAACTAGAGGCCTGGTGCACAAAATTCATGTATGGGGGGTGTGTGTCCCTCAGCCCAGCCTGCACCCTCTCCAATCTGGGACTCCTACTGGGATCGGGCCTAAACGGGCAGTTGGATATCCCTCTCACAATCCAGGACTGCTGGCTCCCAACTGCTCGCCTGCCTGCCTTCCTGATTGCCCCAACCGCTTCTGCCTGCCAGCCTGATCACCCCCTATCCACTCCCCTACCAGCCTGATTGATGCCTAACTGCTCCCCTGCAGACCTGCCCCTCACAAGTGCTCTCCCCTGCAGGCCTGGGTCCCCCCCAACTGCCCTTCCCTTCAGGCCCGGTCGCCCCCAACTTCCCTCCTCTGCCGGCCTGGTCACCCCTAACTGCCCTCCCCTACAGGCTTGATCGCCCCCAACTGCCCTCCCTTGCAGGCCTGGTCCCTCCCAACTGCCCTCCCCTGCTGGCCATCTTGTGGTGGCCATCTTGTGTCCACATGGGGGCAACCATCTTTGACCACATGGGGGCAGCCATCTTGTGTGTTGGAGTGATGGTCAATTTGCATATTACTCTTTTATTAGATAGGATTGCAGAATATGTTTCTTAAAAACCGTATAAAACTTATGAAATTAGTTTACTATTAATACTTCTGAAAAGTAAAATTAATACATGAAAATGTAAAAGTAAATTCATTTTTATTTGTAATGAAACATTGCTTGACCAGCACATGTGGTATTTTATAGCCGTAGATATACCTGGGCATATTGGTTAGCCACATGGAAAAAAAAGTAACATGGAATCCAACATAGACCCTTAAAAATAAAATAATTTCTAGAAGAATTAAACATTCAGTGACAGTATCATAGTACTACAAGAAAACAATGATAATTTATTTATATTCTTGGAGTGGGAGTGATGTGTCTTGTATGTGGCGTCAAATCAGAAGTCATAAGGGAAAAGATAAATAATTTGATTACATTGTAAATTTTCAAGCTGCATTTGGGGAGTAACATCATAAAATCAAACTACAAGAAACTAGGGGAAATATTTGAAAAATATACCTCAGGCAAAGGGACAATTTTTATACTCAAATTATTTTTTAAAAGCGTTGAACCAGCAATCTCATAGAAAAGCTACACAAAGGATATAAAGAAGTAGTTAACAGAAAAGGGGAACAAGGACTGATATAAATATGGAAAGGAGGTCATATAGTGAATTAAAAGGACAAGGGATTAGTTTTAACCCCTTAGTGTGACAAAGGTTATTAAATATTGATGAGGGTCTGGGCCAAAGTACTACACTGTTAGTAAGAAATATGTTAGAGGCAAATTTGGTACTGTTTGCCCGAAGTATAAATGCAGAAAATAATATTCCTTTTTAGGAATTTAGCCTACAGCCAGGCTAAATTGCACAAAGACACCGTACAAAAATGTTCACTACATCATTTTAAACTACCAAAAGTTACACTGTCCATCAATATGGTCCAGTAATGGTAGAGCCACAATGAACTGCTTTGAAAAAGATAAAATTAGCCTTTATGTATTCACATGCTACAGTGGCCACAATATACTGTGGTTTTGTTGTTTTTTTTTAATATAATTTTATTGACTTCAGAGAGGAAGGGAGAGATAGAAACATCAATGATGAGAGAGAATCATTGATCAGTTTTCCTCTAACATGCTCCCTACTAGGGATTGAGCCCACAACCTGGGCATGTGCCCTTGACCGGAATCGAACCTGGGACCCTTCAGTTCGCAGCCAACACTCTATCCACTGAGCCAAACCAGCCAGGACCACAACATATTGTTAACAAATGAATTTGCTGGCTATTATGTATAGGAGTACAATCTTATATCTGTAAGTACATATTTATATACGAATGTCTGGGTGGGTTGTATGTTTGTGTTCATATATGTGTGTGTTTGTGCAGTATATTTGCATTTGGATAGAAAACCTGGAAAGTAAGCCTCTCGAATTGTTAACTGTGGTTACCTAGGATGAATGGGAAGTGGAGAGAAGTGGCCTATAGGAGGAAGGACTTATATTCTTAATTAGTATAATTGTGAACTGTTTGCTATGAATTTAATTTTACAATGTTTATCCTTTGCTGTTGGCAAATATTTTATTTTAGCATAACAACATCACATGCATACTTGTACAAGCTTAAAGAGGAAAGTGCTCAAATGGAGTAGCAAACAACTAAATGCCGTTATTAATAACTAGGGGCCCAGTGCACAAATTCGTGCACCTTGAAAGGAACTGTGGGCCGCGAGGTTGCAGTGGGCACAGGGGCAGTTCTCAGCCCATCCTCTGTGCCCCTGCCCAGCCCCTCCTGCTGCAGCCCCCAGTTCCCTCTCTGCCGGCAGCTTCCGCCGCCTCTCCCACGTGCTGACAGTGCGGAGTGATTAGGGCTAGCACCAGCAATGGGTGCGAGTGGGAGCAGTGGTGGCTGCTGCCCCATTCGCCCCTCAGGAGCAGGGGGAGGTGGAGAAGCCCTCAGGGGCGATCAGGTTCGGCAGCCGCCACTCACACCCACTGACAGCGCCAAGCGATGGGGACCAGTGCCAGGTGCTGGCAGCCAGCAGTTGGCAGCGGGTGCAAGCAAGGCCAGCACTGGCAGCAGGAACAAGTGCCAGGTGGAACCATGACACGCGGGAGCAAAGAATTTTCAGTAACCACCAGAGGCTTGCCCCAATGACAGCAACCAGCGCCCCACCTTGGTCTGGAGCCCCCACTCACCTGCTCTACCATCCCACTGCAGCCAACACCCACCATGTCCCACGCTCTGCCACCTGCTACCAATGCCTGCCATGTTCTGCGCACTCCCCCTGGTGGTCAGTGCACATCATGGAGACCGGTTGTTCGGTTGTTCCGCCGTTTGGTCTATTTGTATATTAGGGTTTTATATATATAGACTAGAGGCCCGGTGCATGAAATTCATGCACTCAGGGGGGTCCCCCAGCCTGGCCTGTGCCCTCTCACAGTGCGGGAGCCCCACGATTGATCGCCCCAAAGAGGTAGGCCCCGCCCACCAATCCAGGGCTACTCAATGGACTGCCCCAAAGAAGTAGGCCAGAGCCAGGGGTCCCGCTTCTGCACCACGCAGAGCCACAGGATCCAGCCGTGGGACCCCCAGCGTTGCTGTGCCGCACACACAGTGTCAAGCCCCCACCTACCCGCGCGATCCCGCTGCGCATGCAGCCTCCTGGTGATCACTCGTTACTGCATGAGGGCGTCATGGCGTGAGGGCGTCACGACCATTAGCATATTAGCTCTTTATTATATAGGATAGGTTAAGTACCCTCCTACCATACTTAATATCACAGAGTTAAAAATAGAACATATCGATTGTGAAGAAGTCTATACGAAGTTCTTTTAATAGAGGTTCCATCTCATTTTGAAATAATATAGTTGTATCATTTTAAGAAACCCAGCTGTGATGGGCAGTTAGAAGGAAGGAGAGCTCATCTACATTCTGGCTGCCATTTGGGAAAAGGTAGTGTAGCACCCTGGGAGACAGAGGACATACCATGGCTTAGATGTTTGGCAAGAAATGAATTTAGTGAGGAGGAGCTAAGGTTAGTTAATGCCTAGAGTAAGAGAAAGGCTCCCTTTTCTATTTTTTCCTGCTTAGCATCTAGGGACAGGCAGTAACTAATGGGACCAAGAACTGTAAGCCTGCTTATAACTCCAAAAGTAAAACAATTATATTTCCATCTCATATACTCATGTATTTATTTGTCAGTAGAGGCAAGCCTGCATTTTACATATTTTGCATTTGCCTGTAATGTCTTTACCCACCCTTTCATTTCAAGCTTTCTCAATTATCTATTTTAGATATATATTTTTTTGGAGAATAAAAATTAGTTTCTGTATGAAATTCAAGTTGATCATCTATTTCTTTTAATAGTTAAGTTTACCTCATTTTTACTTATTGCTATGAATATATTTGTTTTGTCATTTTATGTTACCTTTCTTTTTGCTTATTTTAACATTCTAATTCTTGTGGTATTTGGGAAGGTTTGTATTTTTGTATAAATATTTTATACAACTCTTTTGTAACTTTATACAAAGGCTACTTCATACTGAGACTTCTGTATGCAGAGCCTACCATTATATAACTATCCCAGTTACCATCACCAGTGACAAAATGAGCTTATGTTCTGTTCTTTCTCCCTGTATTCATCCTCCTTGAGCTTTAGTATTATTTTTTTTTATTGTCACCTTTTTAGTGCTAATTATGTTTTCACTCCAACACTTGTTTTGTTAATATTAAATAACTTTCTTTTATCTTCACCTGTTTTCTAGCTCCTATCTTCTTTCAATTTTTACTTTATTATTTTTATAAAACATGTTATATAAAAATATTTTCCATACATAAAACTTGTAAATGACTTGAATTTTTTGCCTAGTAACTCAGAGGATTATTTTTTTAATAATAAAATCCCCATAACTTTATTAGTATATGTATCAATGTTGGTTTAATTTTTAAATTCTGGTTTAATTTTCCTTGGTATATTGATATGCCTTTTGAATATGTAGATATAAGTCCTCATTTTTTTTCCAGAACAGTTTTATTACTGATTATTTAAAAATACTTGCTCTGTTAGATTTTCCCATCTAGAGGATTCCAATTTTATACTATGTTGGATAACCTTTGATTTTTAGATAAATTTTGTCTTTTTAAAAATTCTTTAAAAATTTTTCTTTATTTCTCTCATTTTATTAGCATATTTCATTTCTATTTTTAATATCCTTTTTGGTTTTTCTGCTGTTTCTATTTTTTCCTTCACTCCTTCCATTCTTTTTTGATTATTTATTTCCTAAATTCTGCCAGCACATATTTTACCCATCCATGGGTGTTTGATCTCCTCTGCTCTGCATTCATATATATTTTTATTTATAATCTTTCTTTTTTTTTAATCGTTATTGTTCAGATTATTACAGTTGTTCCTCTTTTTCCCCCCCATAGCTCCCCTCCACCTGGTTCCCACCCCACCCCATGCCATTACCCCCCACCCCACTGTCCTCATCCATAGGTGTACGATTTTTGTCCAGTCTCTTCCCGCACCCCCCACACCCTTTTCCCCTCAAGGATTGTCAATCCACTCCCTTTCTAAGCCCCTGATTCTATTATATTCACCAGATTATTCTGTTCATCAGATTTTTTATTCACTTGATTTTTAGATTCACTTGTTGATGATATGTATTTGTTGTTCATAAATTTTAACTTTACCTTTTTCTTCTTCCTCCTCTTCTTAAAGAATACCTTTCAGCATGTCATATAATACTGGTTTGGAGGTGATGAACTCCTTTAGCTTTTTCTTATCTGTGAAGCTCTTTATCTGACCTTAAATTCTGAATGATAGCTTTGCTGGGTAGAGTAATCTTGGTTGTAGGTTCTTGCTATTCATCACTTAGAATATTTCTTGCCACTCCCATCTGACCTGCATAGTTTCTGTTGAGAAATCAGCTGACATGGTGCTCCCTTGTAGGTAAGTAACTGTTTTTCTCTTGCTGCTTTTAAGATTCTCTCTTTGTCTTTTACTCTTGGCATTTTAATTATGATGTGTCTTGATGTGGTCCTCTTTGGATTCCTTTTGTTTGGGGTTCTCTGTGCTTCCTGGACTTGTAAGTCTATTTCTTTCACCAGGTGGGGGAAGTTTTTGGTCATTATTTATTCAAAAAGGTTTTCAGTATCTTGCTCTCTCTCTTCTTCTGGTACCCCCATAATTAGGATGTTGGTACATTTGAAGTTGTCCCAGAGGCTCCTTATACTGTCTTCATATTTTTGGATTCTTTTTTCTTTTTGCTCTTCTGGTTGGGTGTTTTTTGCTTCTTTGTATTTCAAAATTTTTACCTGATTCTTGCGATCCTCTAGTCTGCTGTTGGATCTTTGTATATTATTTTTTATTTCAGTCAGTGTATGCCTAATTTCTAGGTGGTCCTTTTCATATCCTCGAGGGTCTCACTAAATTTATCAGCCTTTTCTAGAAAATTCTTGAAAAACCTTATAACCGTGGTTTTGAACTCTATATCCAGTAGTTTGCTTTCCTCTATTTCTTTCATTTGTGACCTGTTTCTTTGTCTCCGCATTTTGGCTGCTTCCCTGAGTTGATAGAGTGGCTTTGTGTGCTAGGTGTCCTATAGGGCCCAGTGGCTCAGCCTCCCCAGTTACCTGAGGTGGACACTCTTGGTGCACCCCTTTGTGGGCTGTGTGCACAGTCTTGTTATAGTTAAGCCTTGATTGTTGTTGGAATCACTGGGAGGAATTGACCTCCAGGCCAATTGGCTGTGAGGATCAGCTGTGTCTTCGCTGGGAGAACTTCTGTGCTGGACACACCCTTATGAGGCAAGACTTGCTTTAGTGGGGCTTTGGTGCTCACTGAGTCTGCCCCCTGAGTGTGTCCCTTATGGGTCTGAGGAGTTGTAATCTGGATGGTCCTACTCTGACCCCTGGGTACACTGGCTCTTGGATCTCCAAGGCGGTGTTAGTTTAGCCTCTGCCTGAGGCCACCCAGCAGGAGCTACAGAGAGATCTGCAGATTCCTCTTCTTTGTTAGGGTTTTGGAGGTGCCCAGATGAGGCCCAGTTGTGAAGCAATGCAAGCTGCTGTGGGGCCTTGGGCCTTCTTTTGGATGTTCTGTGTCTCTCTGACTCAGCTGCAGTTTGTTAGGTAATTTTAGATTTCAAAGGACCAGGCTATTCATATGCAAACACCTCTGTGCACAGCTTCGGTGGGGCGGGGTCTCAGGGCGGAGCAAACATCAATGGCTTCCTGTCAGCCCTTCCCTAAGAGGCCCCCGGGTCTCAGTGTCCCGTGGTAATTGCTGCAAGCACCTCTGAAGGAAAGCCGCCCTCGAGTTCCGCCTGATGCCAGACAGTCCAGTTTCTTCCTGTATGAGTCTGGGTCCCCAGAGTCTTGCCTAGAACTGGAGTTTAGAGCAGTCGGGAGCTTGTGTCTCCCTCCAGCTTGAAAAAGCCAGCTGCGTACTCAGTTGCCAGACCTCTTCGCGCATGCGCCTCCGTACCTCTGCACTTTACTTCTGCAGCTCCTCTGAGTCTCAGTGTGCTTTTCTCTTCCCTTCTAGAAGTAGAATTTCCACTTAGCCAGCCTTCCTGTGTTTCTGGATGATGTTTTAATTGTAGTTTTGAAGTGGTTGTACAAGGCAGCAAGTTCAGGTATTTACCTATGCCACCATCTTGGTTTCTCTCAAAAGTGTAATCTTTCTTTATGGAGATAATTTATTATTATATTTTTAATATCACAGTAAAATTTGTAATGAAAAATTTCATCTACTGTATGGCAATATTTTTCTGAGTTTTTTTTAATCTGTTGCTAAATTTTGATGCTTTAATTTTTTAAAATAATTTTGTGCTGATATGTTTTGCTGGGTTAATTGGGTTGCATTTTCCTGGACCACTTATTTATAGAATATTTTGTTAGGGGTTGGAAGTAGGGCAAGAGGAAATTCTAGGCTTTGTAACTCAAGATTCCTTTGCCACCTTAGAGACATTTTGTTTCAATACATTATCTCTGTGTTGTCTTCTTAGTGGATCCCTTTCATTCTAGGTGTATTAGGGCTATGTATCTATATAAAATTAATATTATATATTTCAAATTCATACTTTTAATCTTGTTCTTTGTTAATACTCAATGTTTTTCTGCTTTCAGTTTCCTTATCTCATCTTACCATTATTCTATAGCTTCAGGACTTATTGATAAACTAGTGCCCCAGTGCACAGATTCGCGCACATTGAAAGGAAATTAATTAGAAGGTGGCCAGTGGGGCGGGACTGGGCTAGACAGGCCAGACATGCCCTGGAGCCAACCTTTTGCTGTCCCTCTCCGGCCAGCCGTACCTGGGGCAGCATCATGGCTCGCAGGGTGTCTGTGGAGTGAGCAGGGTTCCTCCACCAGTGGGGTCCCTTGGTCTGGCCTGGGGTCCCTTGGTCAGGCTGAAACCAGCTATCCGACATCCCCTGAGGGGTCCTAGATTGCAAGAGGGCGGTTAAAGACAAAGAACATTTTGAAGATTTTTAATTCATGAAACTATTTTTGTTCAGTTGACGCACACCGGAATTGGGCTTCCGCCTCTCTGGTTCTGGGGTGCGTTGCCTGAGAACCGCAGCTGCCAGCTCACCACTACTCATCAGTTCCTGTGTTGAGCGTCTGCCCCTGGTGGTCATTGTGCATCATAGCTACCAGTTGGATGGTCAGATGGTTGCTTAGCCTTTTATATATATACTAGAGGCCCGTTGCACGATATTCGTGCAAGAATAGGCCTTCCTTCCCCTGGCTTCACTCCCAGCCGCCTGGGAGCCGGCAAGTCCCTGCTCCCTGACCACCTGGGAGCCCACACGTCCCCGCTCCCAGGCCACCCAGGAGCCGGCACCTCCTCGCCCCCGGGCCACCCAGAGCAAGGAGCCGGCACCTCCTCGCCCCCAGGTCGCCTGGAGCTGGCAAGTCTTCGCTTCTGTCTGGAGCACCACTCCAGTAGCTCCCTCTGCTGCCCTCCTTCCCCTCATAGCAGGCTTCACTCTGCTCTGCCTGAATATGCAAACTAACCTCCATCTTTGTTGGGTTAATTTGCATGCTCACTCTGATTGGCTGTGAGTGTAGTGGAGTGATGGTTAATTTGCATGTTTCTCTTTTATTAGGTAAGGTAGGTTTTTTTAAAAAACGATTTGCCTTGAAATACAATTCCTTCTATCTTCAAGGACAAAATGTTCAACAAAAGTGGAACATTATGTCAGTGGTGATTTTTTTCATTTATTTTATCTGGACTTTCATTTAAACTCTTCCCCTTTCCAAATCTGAAAGTGAGGACTAAAGTTATGCTCCCTCCCCATCCATCTCTCTCTCTCTCTCTTTCTCTGTCTTTGATTTTTATTCCAGGCAGATTCTAAAATCCCACCTTACAAACAGGACAAGACATCTTCCTGGGAAGGTGTTCTGGAAAGTACTTTTTTGCTAAGAGTGTCTGTTTTTACCCTGAGGTACAATTAACATTTTTTTTTTTAATTGTGAGAATTATTTTAATTTAAATATTCAAATTTACATTTCAAAGGAAGACATTATGAAATATTTTTTGGGGGAAGTCACTTTAATATTTAAGCAACTTATCTTTCTGGCCATAATTATGAAAAAGGTTGCCTTATTGTGTATAATTTTTCCTCTGTAGTAGTCACATTTGGTCCTGCATGAAGTCAGAAGATCAAAGAAAGTCTCTATTTTGGGCAGGCTATATCTTCATGCTGAGTCCCTAATTTAGACCCATTACACAGCTAAAAGGGGAAATTCTTCATGAATGGAATTGCTTGGGGGGGAGGGGAGAAAAAAAAGTAATGAAAGGAAAAGAAAGCCTATAATTATTGCTCTTAGATATGCGATGCAGATTCTTCTAAAAGTGTCTTTAACTTTCAAAATGTTTCCTAGTTTCCACGTTATCAGCTGGGTTCTGGGACACACCAACCCTCCTGAAACAGCAGGCAGCATCTTGCATGACATGGTCACATCTGTACTTTTCTGGAGAAAAAAATCTTTCGTTTTAATTAAATCCCAACGATACAAATGAACGAATTTAAGGAGTATGACTAGGAATACTACTAGTTTACTGTAACTGTGTTTCTTAGTGTTGTGGGATTTGTTCTTGCCTGGCGTCCATTTCCACTTCTTTGTTGTGTGACTGGAGCTCCGTGCTCCTTTGGGGGCTCCCTCTCCTCATGCCCAGTCCAGGTGGAGCACAAGGCTCCGGAAGGTTGATCCCATATCCTGCTCTCCTTGCCCCGTGATTGGTTCCGAGTGGGCGAGTAGCCAGGTCTGAGAGTTTGCTGCAACTACTAGGATAGAGGCACCTTCCTTTCAGGGGAGCTGCTGAACAGACAGAATATAAATCTGGGTCTGACCGGGCCTCCAGGTGCCGAGGGCTTTCCTGAGTGTGAAGCTAACAGGAAATAGAGTTGAGCCAAGTGATGGAGGGAAACAGTCCTGACACCTTCTTGAGCCCCCAAATCCAGTGGTGTCCGAAGCATCTCCTTCTGTCCTTTCCAGTTCTCTGAACCAAGAAACACCCCTCCGGCACGCTGTCACTTGTTAGTTTGTTTACTTAGGTGAGTTTGAGTTAGGAGTGTGTCACTGGAGTGACACAGACTCCTGGCTGACTGACATCTCTACTCCGTGTATTCAGATGGATTTTGGAATATGTATGAGAATAGCCTCTGTGCAATTGGGTGTGCATAGCAATAGACCAAGGGTCATATTTTAAGGAACATAATTGACCATTTTGCATATTTCAGTCCGTTGACATAAAATACTTTTTAAAAACTTTAAGTATCGTTGGTATACAGTATTATATTAGTTACATTAGTGCCAGGTGGATAATATAGTGATTCAACGTTTTTGTGCCTTGCAATGTGATCACCCCACTAATTCTAGTATTCATCTGTCTTAATAAACTAAAAAGACAATGCTGTTATTCTAACATGTAATGTAGCTTATATGTAATGTAGTTTATATTTTGTTCTTGGCCTATCAGCTTTTGCTCCTCAAAAAAAAAAAAGAAGAAATGCCTTCCTGCTGAAAATGACTGTTCAGTTCATTGAGCTTTGTCTGCTATCTGTGCTGGGCAGGGTGGATGGCCCTGTTGTAACCTGGAACCCAAAGAGGAGAATAGAAGAAACAGGACAACCTGGAGGGCACCCCAACTTCGGCGTCATAATTTTTTCTTATTTAATTTGGCAATAAGTAAGAGAGAGAGAGCTTGTTCTGTTTTACTCAATGAAGTTAGGAGAGAGAACAAAGAATCATTTTGAAAAATCTGCTCCTAGTTTTAAGAAAATGGATTTCATAATTATCCAAGGTTCAGTCACAATAAAGAGGGAAACATTCTTACATATGCTCAAGTGCTTTTTCAGCTTTTGAGAAAATCAATACCATATTCCCATTAATGTTTGCTTGTATAAAATATTGACCCTAGAGACATTACTTTGGGCCCTTTGGTAAAAACGCCCATCTCCATCATCAGATGGGTTCTAATTGTTTCCCCTCCCCTCTCACAGAAAGAGTAATGAAAGGACAGCTAAAAGCAGAACTATATAGTTATTTTATAACTGGCACTAACAAATTTCGCCAATTACAGAGTCCATTCTGTAAGCAATGAATGTGTGGCTCCCAATTAATCTAGTGCACCTCCAGGCAAGGTCTAAATCAGCTGGATACAGCGAAAGCAATTTGCACACAGCTAACAGCAAATTGGAAAATAAGTGTTCCACGCTGCTGCCTATCTTCCCAAGCCAAAGACACAATCAGTATGCTGGCAGCAGCCCTCTGTCATGTTATTTGCAGCTATCAATTTTAATTATAACAATTATTGATTAGTTAGGAAAGTGAATAATCTGAAACTCAAATAAATGACTGCTTCCTGCCTCTCAGGAGGAGGCGTTGCTCTGAGTCCTGCTTAAAGATCCCACCTGGAGGTCTGGAAGGTTCCCTCCTTACTCCTCCCTCCCCTTGTCCCGCCCTGAGTTTTGCAACTTGGGTTAAAGAATGATAAAGCTTGGTTAGCATCTTGTTTCAAATCAGATAAGTTAGAGAGACAATTACAGAAAATTTTGAAGATTTTTCATTCATGAAACTATTTTTGTTCAGTTGGGTAAAGACGGGAGAAACATTCAATAGGAGAAAGGAAGATAGAAGTCTGAAAAAGAAAAGAAAAATGGTCGCTATATTGTCAGACTGAGCAAGTAAGACTATGGTTTAGTGGAGAAAAAAGTGGGATTTAGAGTTAAAAGGCATGAAAGAATCTTTGCCTTAAGATTATTGCCATACTTATTAACTTTTTGATTTTAAGGAAATCAAATAATATCACTGAACCTTTGTCTTCTAATTTGTACAATGGGATGAGAGTAACGGTGAGAACAATGGTTTCTTCATTAGGTCGTTTTGTTTTCTAGGTGGAAAGGATTGGGAGAGGGGAGGCAATTAAGTGACACACTCTATTAGCAAGTGTTCTGCAAGATTGTTATAAATGTTGAGCTCTCTCCGAGTTCTATCTTATTTGTTGAATTAACCACGTCCTCCTATGACTCAATTTTCTCCTGTCAGATTCTGCGTGAAGGAAACCCCAGAGAGGTAGGCAGATATGGAGATGATAGATATGAACATAAATAAATTCATCTCTCAAGTTTATGAAATAGATGCATGCTAGCAAATTTGGCTATAAAGTGAATTTCTGCAAAGCAAATCCCATTTCCCTATTGATGTCTATTATAAAATCAGGTATATATTCATGGAAAAGAATTTCCCAAGATACTAAGTCAAAACTTGTTATAGAATGGCAGCATTTACTTTGAAGTGTGCTCAGAATTTTGAAGTATTTGGCATGATTTTCTCAGCTCGGGGACTCATCTGGAACCTATCTCTGCAGAAAAGGTTGGATAATAATGAAAAAGTATCAACAGCTATGGGAACGAAGCTCCCTTTCTCCTCTGGTCTCAGTGTTTACAAGGCTCATGAACCCGAGTTATAATAATGCATGTTGCTCGTAGGTGGTATGACCTAGCATGCAAAGTAATGCAGTTCCTTGAATTTCAGAGAAGATAATGGAAAGTCAATGACGTCTGTGCTTCATCACTGTCTTAATCTAAAAATTCAGCATATTGAGCTTATTAAGAAAAGGCTACATAGAACTGGGCAGCCCTAGTGTGGCCCGCACTTTACGTGGTCCAGTTTGGTTGTCACATCCACAGTGCAGAACACTGGTGGTCGGTGAGGTTCCAGAGCAGGACATCATCCGACAACTAAAGCAGAGCCAGAACCTTGTTATTCTCAGCAGTTCCTACACAGGAGCAGCTACAACTCCAAAGAACTCACTGATCCATTGTCTCCCGCCCATGCCCCGACTGGAGCCAGGGATCAAACCTACAACCCAGGTATATGCCCTCGACTGGGAACCAAACCTGTGCCCTTTTGGCTGACACTCTAACCACTGAGCAACATTAGCCAGGGCTTGATATACCGATTTATTAAATGATAATGGTTATCTCCTCTCTTGGGGTTACCTTCAGCCTGATGGGGACCTGTAAAACTACAATGGCCTCATTGGCAGGAATGCAGTGGGCTGCCTGGGACTTGGGCAGCCTCACAGTGGCGGTATCTTAGGACAGGGAGTCATTGGGATGTGCCCCCTTCAAATCCTACGATGTATTTACTTTCTGCCTGTTGGTAAGATCAGTGTGGACAAGTACTCCCGCACACTAGCCACAGGGAATGCCTCTTTCAACTGACATAATTACCCAGGGCAGCTGGACTGCTTTAGCATAAGATTGAAATAACCCAGTTAAGGCTGATTCCTCCCCCATTAACTTCTCAATGCCTCAGCTGTTCAAGGTTTCTGAAAAGAAAAAGCCAGTCTAAGTGCATTGTGTTAAATCGGGTGCTCTTGTAAGTGGCTGTGAACAGGTAGGGCAGGCCTGCGGTGAGCCTCTCTGACGGGGAGCCGGGCATCGTCCTCCCTACCAACGTGCAGCTTTGCTTTTTGAGAAGCAAATACCCGAGTAGCACAATGAGGCTTCATTGAGAAATACCTAACAGCTATAGACGATGTGTGTGCAGAAGAGTTCAAGCCAATGCTGTGAGAACGAGAAGGACAAATTATTCAGAAAAGTGAATTCTCAGAGACTGAGCTATTCCATATGCCAATACCCCATCACCAGCCTTCAGGTGCCTGCTCTACCCAGCCATGACTGGATAGCATGAAGAGAGATTCAGAAAGTATTAACTCAGTCTTGTCTTGGTTTTGCCAGATACTATGATTGTCTACGTAATGTTTACCCAGGTTGGAAAAATATGACACAAAATATTTTTGTTGTATTTTCTTTATGCAGCACTGAGTGCTTACTTCACTGAAGGTATTTATTGATCTGTTGCCTCATTTGGTAAGTTTGCCTCTTTTGTAAATAAAATGTTTTTATTGATTTTTAGAAAGGGAGGAAGGGAGAAGGTTACAGAGATAGAGAAATAGAAACATAAATGAGAGAGGAACATCATTGATTGGCTGCCTACTGCATGCCCCCCACTAGAGACTAAGCCCGCAACCTGGGCATTTGCCCTGAGCAGGAATTGAACCCTGACCTCCTGGTTCCTGGATCAATCCTCAACCACTGAACCACACTGGCCAGGCAATAAGTTCGCCTCTTACATGTCATGTGTCAATTCCAATCCCCACTGTATCTCTTCATAATTGCACTTAACAGATGACTTGAGACACTCAGGCACCAACCACTGATCTGGCTGCTATGTGGAAGACTTTATTTAGTAAGAGGATGGAGGCTAGTGGAGGTGACCTCTCAGTTGTCTTCATCTTTTTACCCTCTCTCTCTCCTCACTTCTGTCTTTAAGAAGGAAGGTCCTTTTCCTTTTTGCCAAGTTTGCCCATTCTTGCTCTCTTGCTCCTCACCCCTCTGTCTCCTTGGGGTCCTTATGCTCTTTTGCTTTAATTGTCAGCTCTGTGTTCTTTACCGCCAACTTTCCTTCTCACATGAATATGGTCAGCTCAAGCCTTCATTATCCTAAAAACATCTGAATTGCTCCACCCTTTTATCATCGAGGCCTACTGCTGTCTACCGTCTCTTCACCATCAAACAACTGGAGCTTTCTGTTGCCTCTTCTTCCTCACCACACCAGAGGAAGTTTTAACATCTGGTAATTTTAACATCTCTCTTCTGAGAGTGTGTCCTTGACTGGAGCCTGAGCTTGATCGGTTAAATGGCACTTCCCTGAAGCATATGTCCTTGACCGTCTGCCACATCCCCAGCCCTCTCCTCTTTGGCTTCTGAGACCTGGTCTAATTGTAGTTCTCATACTTTGTGTTTTAACTCTTCTATCTCCTTGGTGGCTCTTCTCACCCCTTTTGCCCTCAAGTACAGATTTTTCTTTAGGCCATTTCTCTTTTTGGTTTTCCTTCAGGTTTCTTTCCACCTTAGGACTTCAACTGTTGTCTATGATGCCACTTCCAAACCTGTATTTCTAACTAATGACCCTTCTCTTATATTTCTAACAATCTCCTCATGACATCCGGGAATCTCCCCCTGGATGTCTTTGACAGTCTTAAACTTAATAAATTGGAAACCCCAAGCCCCTTTCCTCCTACAAAATCAGCTTCTTTTCCTGGGCTCCGTGTCTTTCCAAGGTGTTACCTTCCACCCACACTCAAACCTTGGAGTCTTGTTAACTCCTTCTCCTAACTGTTCAGGGCTTCGTTATGTCTACTCTGCAATTTCTCATATACACCTCTTACTTTCTTGTCATCATAGTAGTTGAGGTTCTCATTTCTAGTTTTTATCAAAATAGCTTCATGTCTTTGCTTCCTAGTTCTCTTGCTCCAGGGCATTTGCTACAGTAGAAATCTATATACTACAGTAGATATATACTATACTCTATTTCTCTATATACTCAGTAGATCCTCCTATTAGAAATCATTAGGGATTGATAGCTTATGGGCTAATAAAAATAACAAATTAAATTAGGGAATCATAAGTGATGATACACACACACCATAAACATTTTCACTTAAAGCATATAAATATACATTAATTTTAGTACCTTTTGGGCCATTGATTTATGTTTTGCATCATCTTTTTTGCATGAGCATCTCAACTGCATGATATCTTCGTGTGTTTTTAAAGTGGAACACAATTTAAAGAAAAGTTTTGAAGCAATCTAAGAAGATTCTCCTAAATTTTTATGTTATCCCCACCAATCATTTTCAATTTTCTCACCCACACCTAATTTGATGACATTAAAAAAATTCTCAGAGAAAGTAGTACAAATATTTTTCTTTCACTCTTATCAGTTTATTTTAAATAGTAAATAAATTATGTCACCAAGATAACAAAGACACTTTGTATAAACTGGTTTCAGAGCAAACAACCTACTCTTGGTAAGTATACAATACAAGTGATGGGAACAGAAAGCCTCAGGTGTTCTGTCTAGAGAGGAGCCCATTGCTGACGAGATGAGCCACCTGTGTGCAGTGGCCAAGCTTCAAGGCTGGGAAAGATCAGCTAGCCTGGGAATTCTCCTATTCGGGGGTCAGTTAACAGAGCAGCTACTGTATTGTCAAATTACCTGCAGTGAGATATCTTTGTTTCTGAAATTCTAAAGAATACCACTAACAGTCTGTAGAGATACCTGACCTCATGGGAACCTTACCTTGAGGTGGGGGGAGCGTTGTTGGAGTCATACCCTATCCCCACACCAATAACTTATGCATTGGCAGACATGGCTACTACTCTCACATTCAGCTATCTTTTCAGTTTTTTTTTCACAGAGATGTTTAAAAAACACATATGCAACTTAAACACCCCTCCCCCCAAAAATAAACCAAAATGAAGACATTTATACACATCTGATTTTAATGTAGAATTTCCATAGCAACATAATGCTCATTACTTAATGTACAGTAACTTCAAAGCCGATTTGCCAATAAAACAATTGGGCAATGTTCAGATTTAGATGATAAGAACCTTGTTCTTGTATAATATATTATGATCTCGAGCCTTTCAATCTACCATAAATTAATGCCTCCTCTGGGAATTGATGTCATATTACCTAACTAGAATCACTCCTAGAGATCAAAAAGAATACAGTGAGGAAAAGAAAATCATAAAAGAAATCAAACGTACTAATTCATGGACTAAAATATAATTTAGAAAAGTCTGACTTAGAGTTCCTCTGTGAAATGATTTTACTGAATCTCATCCTTGATGAGTACTGGCTCTGCCCAAAACCTAACATTTCAAAATTTATCAGTATGCCCAAAGCCAGCCCCACACCATCCTGAGATCCTTGAAAAAGTGCTCTCCTTCCAAATTCAAGCCCACTCACTGAGCACATGATTCCAGAGGGTCATTGACTAGTGGATGACGAGAGGTTCCGATTTCATTGACCTTAGAGAGTGGACTGTGAATTCTTGTAGGGCCCGTAGGCCAGGGCTGGACAAGCTAGCGTGGGCCTGTCCCTTGGACCTGTGTCAGTGCTGTCACTGGGACTTCGGAAACATTTCACAATGCAGCCCTGAACTCTGGTGCACGGATGACTTGTTTTTTCGAAAGGAAAGAAGGCCGGCATTACTATGTAAGCAGAGGAAGTTGACATGATCTCATTCACGGGCCTTTCTTCAGTTTGTGTCTTGGGGGAAAGCTGGGGGTGGTGGGGAGGGCAGGGGTGAGGGTGGGCGATCCACCTCTGCAGAATAGCAAGCCTTTTTCTTAGCCACACATGGTTGTCTGCTTCATTTTCCTCATTCTTAACCTTTGCCTTCTCCTTGGAATGAAGTGTGAAATATTGCCCAGGCTCTGCAATCTTTCTGTGTATCTTCCTCACAATAGTCAGGAAGAGCAGGGTTAAAAGATGTTTGTACACCCAGGTAATAACTCCAGCACACAGCACCAGGTCTGAGCAACCACTTCCAAGGAGAAGGAGTTAAACATAAAAATGGGCTCAGGAAAAAAAAATGTTGGTTTCTCTCTTATACCATAGTTAAATGTTGTCTAATTTAAATTAACAGTAGAAATATCTTGTAAATAATAAAAGTCCCCAAAGGAAAACTTTCATTGAATAGGACTAATTGCCTTTGAATCAGCCCTTTCTTGAAAACTGTTGTAATCCAAGCAGCACATTAATTATTGAATAATATTTAAATCTTTGTGAAGTAATTCAATTTATTACTACATTTTATATGGTGATGCTTTATTTTCCTTTTCTTTTGGTTGCTGTCCATATTGTAGAATGATAGAGAATTTTATAGACAAGATTATTCTGAGAAGAGTAGAGCTAGTGCTTTGACTGTTTGTAGCCAGCAATCAAATACACATTCTATTATGCTACTCACAAGACATTTAAGAAGGTACTTATCATAGTCTCAGTTGTGATCAGAAAACATTTTTATTGGTTTACTCAAAAAGAGAATGAAATAGATGTTTCTAAATGCATGGTACTAATGTCAGCTGGTGAGCTGGGGTTTTATCTACAGTATTCCTGAACTTCTTTCTTCTAATTCCCAAGGGAGGAGAAAAAAGAAGGGAACCATAGAGAATATGGAGGGTGTTGTTTGATGATCTGTGTATCAGAACTACAACTCAATGAAATGTCAGGCATACCTTCCTCGCTTTCTCTCTTTTCTCCTATTGTACTATCATACAGGAGCTAAAGAGGACAAAATCATTGTGAAACTCTTATTCTATCCTATGTGGCTTTGGCAGCTTACGGTCTTTTGGGAACTTCCATAGCATTCTGAGGCCCGTGGGATAGGTCAGGAGAGAAACTACTCACTTGCTTCTCTCTTCACATGCTGTCTTTTTTGTTTGTTTTTTAATCCTCACCTGAGGATGTTTTTCCATTGATTTTTAAAGAGAGAGTAGAAGGGAGGAGGAGAGGCAGAGAGAGAGAAGCTTCGATGTGACAGAGACACATCAATCAGTTGCCTCCAGCACATGCCTGGACCAGGGCAAGGGATCGAGCCTGCAACGGAGATATGTGCCTTTGACCAGAAATCGAACCTGGGACCTTTAATCCGTAGGCTGATGCTCCATCCACTGAGCCAAATCGGCCAGGGCCACATGCTGTCTTTAAAGGGAATGCTAGCTTAATTCTTTTTTTTTCTTCACTATTTAATAATTATAACAACACTAGAGGCCTGATGCACAGATTCTTGCACCGGTGGGGCCCCTCGGCCTGGCCTGCACCCTCTTGCAATCTGGGACCTCTCAGGGGATGCCAGAGAGCCAGTTTCAGCCCAATCCCCTCAAGCCAGGCCAAGGGACCCCATCGGCGCCAGTGGGGTCCCTTGGCCTGGCCTGCAGGGATCATGCGGAAACCAACAATCTGACATCCCCCCATGGGTCCCGCAGTGCAAGAGGGCACTCTGCAAAGTTGCTTTCGCTCGGCAGCTCCTGCATTGAGCATTTGCCCCCTTGGTGGTCAGTGCATGTCATAGCTACCAGCTGGTCAGCTGGTCAGCTGGTCGGCTGGTTGCTTAGGCTTTTATATATATAGATACGAGCACTTCGGAAAACAAAATAGAGAAAAAGCCCATCTCCTTCAATAAAATTATCCCAACACAAATGGTATTATTGTTTTTTTTATCTATTGTCATCCAGTCTCTTTTAGGTGATTTTTTTTTACATAGTTTGTAATCACAGTGCTATGTTTTGGGTCTTTTTTTTTTTTAACCATTAATCTGGAAACATTGTTGCATGTTTCTGTACAGTCTTCATATTTAAAGTAGCTGTACAATAGTTCAACAAGTAGATGGTCCATCTTTTACTTAATTAAGAATTCCTCCTAGGTTTTTAAAAATCTAAGTTTATTTTCTTTCACAGGTATAAGTAACACTATAATAATCACATTAATTCATACAGCTTTCTCTTAATATTTAAAAATGTCCTTAGACTAGGAACCCAGAGGTAGGTATACTGGGTCAATGGATTAGAACATTCCAGAGCTCTTAATACACATGCCAAACTGTTCTCCTAAAGGCCTGTGCCAATTTATACTGCAGCAATATGAATGAAAATTTCCATTTCAATGTGGTTTAGCTCACACTTGCTATGTCGACTCTATCTGCAGCCTCAGGAAAGAACCAGACAGATATACCAGACTGTTCAATGCATTAAGAAGAAAATAATATTGGTTTCAGGAATCAACTTCACGCGATTGTTAGGAGAGAAAATTGACATCTTTCTCTGATAAGGTAAATCGGAGACCACATTATGCCTAGATGTTATTTTATTTAAATTCTTAGTATTTATTGTATTTCCACTGCTTATTCATGTTTTATAGGTATACACTATTTTATACATAAAGATATTTTGATAAAGTATTTTTACAGGAAAGTTATTTAAGTGTGGAAGCATGTGTCAGATTCTGACTCAGCTGATTATATCACTCCCTGCTGAAAAACCTCTAGATTCCATTACTTACAAAATAAATTCAGAATGCTTTATCCTGACATTTCAAGGCCTTTACTCCCTGGCCCCAAACTTCCTTCATCCTTATCTCATATTATAAGTTCTCTACACGCCAGCCAATCAGTGATACTTGCTGTTCCCCAAATAGTCTTTGCTGCCCTTGCTCACGCTGTGTCCTGCTCCCACCAAGGCTTCATTTTCCTGTCGAAATTATATTCTGATTTCAAGGTCTTCCCTGATTTCTGGCATGCTTCTCCCCAAAGCCTGCAGTTTCTTCCAACTTTTAAGCAGCTTTAGTGAGGTATAATTGACAAATAAAAATGCATATATTGCCCTACCTGTTTTGGCTCAGTGGATAGAGTATCAGTCTGCGGACTAAAAGGTCCCGGGTTTGATTCTGTTCAAGGGCATATGCCCAGGTTGCGGCTCGATCCCCAATGGGGGGGTGTGTAGGAGGCAGCCAATCAATGATTCTCTCTCATCATTGATGTTTCTATCATTCTCTTCCTCTCCTTTCCTCTCTGAAATCAATAAGAATATATTTTTTAAAATGCATATATTTAAGGTGTCCAATGTGATGAGTTGATATTTGAGTACATGATGAAATGTTAACCACAACCAAGCTAATTAACACATCCGTCATCTCCTATAGTTACCTAGACCATGGTAAATGTTTTGCTTTTCTCTTAAAGCATTTATCATATTCTGTGTCATAGTGCTGTGAACTTGTCAAATCCCATTAAGTTGTAATATTTTTGAGGATAGGCAAACTATTCATTTGCTAATTGTTTACAGTATTTACCAACGTGTCTTACATAAAGTATCAGTAAATATTTGTTTAATTAAAGTATATAAGTTGAGCTTAAGAGACCCTAATTATTATCATCTACCATTAGTTTCAGCTATCAATATATGGACAAAAAAATCTCATAAGGAAGTAACTATAGATGTACGCTCATATGGTAACTGATGTGAGTAATTCTGACCTTCAAGTGTTTTGAGATCTTTAGGTGCCTCCTGGATCATCAAATATAAAATGATGTTGTCAGACACATTCAAGGTGAAAAGTAACTTCACTGACCACACGGCCAGGGCTCCCGGAGAACAGAATTTCAGCTCTGCTGGCCTAGTTTACTGTCCCCTCAGCGCAGGCACCTATCTGTGGCTTCGATCACCAGAACTTTCCCACTGTGGTCAAATAATGGTCATCAGCTTCTGCTCGTCTTTGCTGCCACTGTTCTCATGCAGACTTTGTCATTCAAGTGGAAGATTTGCCTGGTCAGCCAATCTAAACCTACTCGTGTCCTCCAGCCATCCATGGGCTGGCCCTCAGTCTATGAGATGAGTGCATGCCAGCTTACACACTGAGGTCTCACTGTGTCCAGGGAATGGGGCCCAGCCAGCTGTCTTGGGATGATTGGACAAATTTGTAAATTCTGGCCACTTTTACTTATTTTTTTATAAGGAATTGTACATGTGATTGACATTCACCGCATTATGTCTCTTAAACAGGTTTAGTATTTTGATGTTAAATTATTTTCTAATTTTATAACGTTGGCAATCCATATGTTCTATGTAAACTTTATATTGACTTGAATTTGATGGCAGAGTATTTTTTTTAACTTTATTTTTATTATTGATGCTATTAAAGATGTTCCCCATTTCTCCCCTCCCCCTTTACCCACTTCCACCCAGCCCCCGTCCCCTTCCCTCTGGCCATCACCACACTGTGGGTTATGTATGTATGCTCTTTGGCTAATCCCTTCACCTTCTTTCATCCAGTCTGTCCCCTGGCAGTCAGAGTGTTATTCAATTATGATAGGTGTCAGCAGAGATGTAGCTTAATAATTGCTAACTTTATTAAGCACTTACCATTGAAAATACCTCTTTAATTTCCATAAATACTCTGTAAGATGTTTTAATCCCCATTTCAAAGGTAAAGAAACTAAGGCTCAGAGAGGTATATTAATTTGTCTGAAGTCACCTGATTAAGCCATTGAACCAGAATGTAACCGTCAATTGTCAGATCTCAAAGCCTGAACTTGAACCCCTCTCACATATGTAGTGTTTGGGTTATTTAACCACTATTTTTCTCTAAGTAGGAAACATATATCAGGGTTTTATGTATGTTTTAACTTCACATTTCAAGGTAAGTT
This sequence comes from Cnephaeus nilssonii, assembly GCF_951640355.1. NCBI lineage: Eukaryota > Metazoa > Chordata > Mammalia > Chiroptera > Vespertilionidae > Cnephaeus > Cnephaeus nilssonii. Next base: position 40,793,630 of record NC_137073.1, read on the forward strand.
TGGATAATTTGCAAATGAAATCAAGAGTGGCCAGGCAGAAGGAGTGCAGCCCAAACTTCAGCATTGTCCATATTCCTGCTCATTCCACCATGAACATTGCCTCCACCCTTCACGTTTCTGTTCTCAAATATTAGGAAATGACCCAGAACGCCTCATCGATGAGAAAGAACGTGCACCATGCTGTGACAGAGCTTTGGACGAAGGGCCTCCAAGAGGGACCTCCCTCCGTGGTACGGCAACCTCCTGCCTTATAAATAGCTTTCCCAGGGCAGCATGCTGCTCAAGCCTTCCTGTTGCCTTTAGAAATATACACAGAACAATTGGAGCAATGAACTGAAATGTGCTAAACTTACAGATTTTTGCAGAAAAAAAATAAAACAGGATCTGATTCTTTTTTTTTCTTTTTTAGTTGCTGAACTGCTTTCATAATTGCATTTCTAATTCAATGATCATTTAAAAGCCTGCTGTTGTTTCTCCTACAATGCTGTCAGGTTTCTCTCTCCTGTTTCCCGGGATTTGCAAAGCAGCACAATCAGCCAGTTTACATTTAAGATGTTTTGATTCCTTTCTCAGACTCTTGCCAGTGTACTTAACACAGAATGATTAAAAGCTGTGTGTTCTGTTAGACCTGTTCTAGTGTTTAAACAAGGAAGTCTGTGTTTGTTTAAGAGAATGGGGAAATGGTTATCTTGACAGATTAGACTGAAAAAACAGGACAGCCACAGTCCCGCACAGATGTCCACATTTGCCACTTGGCTGGCTTTTTGAGGTATTCCAAACAAAACGTGCTTGTGTGCCGGGGCCTGCACCTGATTGAGGACCCGGATTCAGGGCGACTGCCAGGGCCCACGTGTCTCTGTGAGCAAATGTTCCCAGGTCTGAAATGTCTCAGAGCCTGTTTAACTGTGTCATAATTAAACTAATGGAACACAAGAGGAATTTCTCTAACTGGCTTAAAGACCCCGTTCCAATGCGATTTCATCTGACATCACATGCAGTTCCTACGGCCACTCTGTGAAGTTAAATGAAGCTGAGCAGAAGCTGTGGGGATGACCACATTAATCAATCCCCTACAAATGTGATCTTAAAAACTCGATGAAACACCAGGGGCAGCTGTGGTTAAGTGGAAAGAGCACGGGGTGAAAATTCAGAAAAACTGATGCAAGCCCCACCTCTGGCCCTGACTAGCAGTTGGAGCCTGATCCATTGGACCCGCCCAGGCAGCGCAGCTGCTGTGGATGACGCTGATCAGGGCCGCTCACGTGTTTTGAGCCCATCCTCTGTGTCAGGCACTGCCAGGGCCTTCACACGCAGCGCGTCATCTTCTCCTCCAAAAACCCTATAAGGTGGGTACAGTGAGCTGTGTTATTTCCCAGGGAAGCTCAGAAAGGCTAAGAACTTTGCTCAAAGTCATGTAGCTGGTCAGGGGCACACTAGCTAGGATGGTTGAACCGGGTCTGACCAGTAAACTGCAATGGGTCTCGGCTTTTCTTAGGCAACAGGGTCTCCAAGGTCACCTCCACCTGCAAAATCAATAATTGTGAAATCTGAACGTGTCAACATTGTTTGAACTGTGTCTACATATGCATTAAGAAAGATGAAGACCTCCCCTTGGTTGGTTATGATTATGGGTTTGCCTAGACGAGGTTTATATTTGCTGCCCGGTTGCATAGTTTGCCATAAATGTTAATATAAGCTTTTCTATATGAACTTTATGAAAATATAGAACAGCCTCATTGAAGTGGTATTTGCCGAGTCAGATCTCAAAAGCTTGAAACTCTGGCATTTGTAATTGTGACTTTTTATTGAGGAGAAACTTCAAAATATAGTGCATAACTTAGGACTTGGGGATACACCTGTTATGTCATATAAGCAACTGCCATTCTAACTCTGTTGTCTTTATTACTATTAATAGGTTCTTTATTTTATAAAAGGGGTGCTATTTGAGTGCAATCAATCAGAATTTAGATTTTATTATAATGTAGCTTTATTGGTAACAAATGAAAGGTTCCCATGGCCTTATTATAAATAAGATTTTGATTTGTCCCTAATTATGTTCACATGTGGTATGTGCATATGTTTTCTGAAAGTCATGAGTGCAGTTTTTATTGAAAATATAAAATGCAAAATATAAAGTAGCTGGTGCCATTCCACTTCTGCCCTGGCTGTTTTGTCAATGTCAGTGGGGTTAACCAGGTCTTTGGGAGACCAGACAGGACTACTGGCCTTCTTAGAGACCACCTCGAGTCTTCCACAAATGCAAAGTCTAAAAGGTTGGTTTAAAGAATTAAGTCTGTACCAATTTTGATTATCTGTATATACTAATTAGATAAACAAATGTATTAAATAATCCACTTCTTATGCTAGTGTTTACATGGTTTATAGTATTGTGTCTTAGCTCCTATAATCTTGACCTGAAGACAGTCAGTTTGGATGACTTGCTTCCTGGCCTTGTTGCCATAATCCCCTTCATTTGCTCCTGGACCTGACCTGCTCCCTTTGGATCTCATTCCTAACATTGGGAACAGTCTTTCTCTCTACATCTGTTATTTTTTCTCTCCTGCCAGTTCTTTTTAGAATAAATCTCTTAGAATTCTAACCTCAACCATTAATCTCTCCCCTGGATCCTTATTGAATGATAACAGGGTTTACCTGATGCACTATTTTGTTTACCACAAAAGTAAGAGTCTGCTTCTCCATCAACAGGAATCTATTATTTTATCTTATCTCTTCTAGAATGGCAGAATTGAAAAATCAGGGTCACTTGTTTATCCCCAGGCAGATAGAGTGTCCGGCAATTTATATTAGTAGATAACAAAGGAATTTCAGTATAATTATTTCCTAGGTACATTCCTGGCAATGTGTCATGTGATTTCCCTTGTCTGATTTCCCCAGGAACTCCTTTGAACAGGAATGTAGATTAGTTTCTGTGAACATTGAAGAGCACCAAATTGTGGCTGTCATCTCCACTTTATAGATAGCTCACCCATAAATAGATAATAATGAGCTTGGATATGTTGAGTCTTGTACATGTCTTTGGATAACATTGGGTCTAGGATGAGTCAGATGGCCTGCCTCTTCCGCTACTGAGTGCCTTTACTGGGGGAAAATCGGGGGAATGGTCTGAGGCAATCTGCAGAAGGGTTGCTGTGAGGCTAGGGTGTGGGAGGCTTGCCTCGGGGTGGGCGGTATTATAGAGAGGACTTGCATGCTTAAGAAGCTCAGGCTTTTTTTTTTTTTTTTTCCAAACTCTCTGTCCAGACCATCTCCTTCCTGTTCCCTATTTTCCCTCCAGAACTAGAGAGAAGTGAAACAAGACGTCACCTTTTGAGGCCTGGGGTGAAGGGGGCTCTGTGAAGTGATGATTTGGGGGGCAGGAGAGAGGGATTTTGATCCATTGATTATGTTCAAGGCTCTAGGTCAAGGGGGATCACCAGGCCTCGGAAAGAAAGTTTAGTAAGAGTATCTTTCAGAGCAGGGTCTTTCCACACTTGAGTCACGTGTGGACCCCTCTTTCCGAAATTTGCGAAATCTTCAAAAAAAGAAGTTGACTTACTTATGAAGGGGTTCTAAAAGGAAACGGGATCTCATGTGCCATAAATAGGAGACTCAAGACAAAAACTGAGAAGACAAAACAATGGTTTATAGACTTTCAAGGCTAAATAGGACTTGAACTTGAGGCCTGTTTTATTTTTATTTATTCTCTCAAAAAGGAGATGTTGGTTTTAGAGAGGTGGGAAGGATATTTGGTGCCAAACGAAAATTTTCTCCTTGATTTATTTGGAAGGACTGAGAAAGAATTGAAAATAGAATAACTTTCTCACTGTGTGAGTTGGTGTTACTTGATGCTGTGTTTGTGAACTAGTTTGTCTCACACACCTGCAGTAGCACAAGTCTTACACAATTTAACCATTGTCTGGATCAGGTAGTAGCTGGCAGTGGACTCAGAGGTTCAACATGGGTTTATTGAATGTCTCTCATCTGTATCATGTGTGGCAGGCACTATGGGGAATAGAAATAAAACTAATCTGAATTGGGTTTAGAAGGCACATATTGTGTGCATTTATATTTTGTATTCTGGGATTTGAGACTAGGACTAAATGGACGCCTGAGCAAGTGTGATGTGTGACAGTTGGTGAGCATCAAGGGTTTCAGGGGAAAGGAAACCCCATGCTGAGATGTAGTTGCCCTGGAAAAGCTTGAAGAACATATGTGTTTTGGATTGACAGGCAAGTGGAAGGAGGGTGCTCCCAGAGAGAGTGTAAGCCAAAGCTTTGTTGTGCAATTAAGCACTGGACCCATAGAGTCCGGATCAGATTCAGGGACATGGGAATTGCATAGGATCGATTGGGAGAGACCAGATGTAAAAGCTGGGTTGGGATTTGTTGTTATTGGCAGAAAGGAGACATTTCTGACACTTGAGGTGCTGTCCTTCTGCCTGGGGGTGTGAGGAGGATGGTCCCGGCAGTAAGGTGTGGGAAACAAGTAGCCCGCAAGAGCATATGGTAGTCACAGAGAGAAGAAGAGGTCTAAGTTAATATTAGGGAGTTACATGGATTGGCCCACTATATGCCAAATGTAACCATCAGGATTTGGGAGAGCACAAGGGGAGAGAGAAGTGGGAATAAGATTTCATTTTGAGGCCTTGGGCAAAAGAGGCTCTGCAAAGTGAGATGATTCGTGGGATTTTAGTATTTTTGTTTATATGTGGATTTGAAGGGTTATGTTCAGTTTTAGCTAAAGGCAGCTAAATTAGTTTTGGTGTCATATGAAAAGCCAGACCAGAAATGCAAGTCTCCATTCTGTATAAGGATGAATACTGGAGAAAGGAATCTCTTACTCCCTTGAAATACAGGAGGAAGAGGACCAGGAAAGACAGGTGGTGGCATTGATCAGACTCCCACTCTGCATCTTGTCCCTTGTGGGAGATCCACATGCATCTTGGCATTTACTTCTCGTTGCATCCCGAGAAGAAGGTGGTACAGAGATCATTTTACAGATCACGAATCCAAAAATCAGAAGTCTTAGGGATGCTTATATTTAGGATAAAGGAGGTCAGAAGACACAAGAAGAGTCCAGAAAAAGAGAGGATGAGAATTAGGAGAGGGAAGCTTAGGGTAGCTATTAAGGAGAGTATGGAGGAGATACTTTCCCACTGTCTTACCATTTATTTGTTTTTATGCATAATTTTATTTTTTTTCCTCTGCAAATCCTTTAGAGAATTAGATTTGTTGATTAAAATAATAAGGGAGTGCCAGTTCATTGGATTTGATGACTTTGACGGTAAGATGATACTGGATTTAGTGACATGACAGGTGTTTTCCTTTTTTTCGCCCCTCTTTTGGAACTTTGAAGTGCTCTGAATAAAAATCCACATGAGTGAAGGGGGCTCACAGAGTGGTCCGTGCACTGGCTTCAGCTCGCTTCAGGGAAGTTGCAGGCTTGATCACAAGGCTAGCCTTCTGAATGGAACATAGCCACCCAAGTAGGAAATCAGAATAGGTGGATTTTCTAAAGAATAGTTTTTAGATACATGTTCTTTATGTATCTTAGAAATGCCAGGACCTTAGTGGGAAGGACTCTAGTCATGGAATCTGGCAGTTTCCATCCATTTTAATGAGGGTGCACCTCCCTCAGGCTCCAGAAAGCAGGGCACACACACAGGCACTTCAGAGGGCTCTGCAGGACACTCAGGATGTAAAGCAAATGAGGAGGGTGTGGAAATCTTGCACCAACCCTGGAGTGTGGACGGCAGCAGCTCCTAGGAGCAGCTCCTCCTGCACCCTGCCCCAGTGAAGTGGAAAGGCCCCTTGAATAATCAAGCAGCTGGGCTTCCTGTTTGTGTCTACATCTGTTTTTACTCCCCACAGTTTACTACACCTAGATCTCAATATGCTACTGAGGACTTAAAACTCACCTTCACTTTGGGACAGGTGTGTGTGTGTGTGTGTGTGTGTTCCAGCAGGGTCTGCTATGGGCCCAAGGTGAGGCCTTTGAAGTGGAAAAGTGGTTCCACGTACAATAATAAGCAATTCTTTTGCTTTGTTTCCCCTTACTTGCCCCCTGATTTTTTTTCTGGTTCCCTCCCCACTGTCCTGCATCCTTCTGATGCACCATCTCTCAGCACTATTTCTCGTTCCCAAGCAAGTCTCCAACAGAATATTGTATCTTGGCAAATGTTTCTCATCCAGAATTCTTTGTGTTATTCCTCAGGGAACCCCATTTGGCAGAACTGTGTTGTTTTTTTTCAAGATGGGGAATCATAATCTTCAAAGTTCATTCATTTATTCAACAGATATTTGTTGGATGCCTGGCATGTGCCAGGCTCTGTACCAGGTAGGCACTTGAATAAAGAATACATGTTCAGTTCGGCTGGTGTGGCTCAGTGGTTGATCATGGGCCCATGCACCGAGAGGTCCCTGGTTTGATTCCCAGTGAGGGCACATGCCTGGGTTATGGGCTCGGTCCCCAGGAAGGGGTGTGCAGGACGCAGCTACAGCTCCTTTACTTGTTCTTCCATCACAGTGACCATCCTGTGTAGTTATGACCTCACTGTAAGAGCAGGACACGGGAGCGGGGCTGAAATGCAGCTGACACACTTGTACAACCGTTCCAGTTGTTCAAATATCGAAATACTCTGTTCCAGATGGTGAATGACCTCAGAGTGTCCCTTCTGCCCAGATGCCCCAGCTATTTCTGACAGATCTAGCAACTGAAGGCATAGTAGGGGCCTCAAGATAGGCTTGAGCATTATGGCCTAGAGCCATTTGGTGTAGCTGTTACATGGGCCATAAAGATTGCTAAATATTTTGAATATCCTTTCTGTGTATTGGACTTGTTGGGTACTGGACCTACACACCCTGCATGGAGGCTGCCATATAGCTAGTCTCAATAAATTAGTTTAATTGATTTAATGAATTGATTTTATTTCTAGGGATTCAGATGGGAGAGGTTAATACAGCAGATTTCTTAGAGGAAATACTAGTAAGACTTCAGCTGAGTAGTGGAATTTTTTATTTTTTTCTTATTATGGAAGGAATAAATGCATAGCATTAAATTTTATGAAAATTAAAAGAAGTATAAAGAAGAAAATAATTAGTTATAATCCTACCATCCAAGAATTTGATGTGTTTCCCTTAGGAATTTTCTATATGTGTATTTGCTCCGGTGTGTGTATGCGTGTGCCCATACATACGCGTAATCGGGCAAAGATTTTAATATTGTAACATGTCCTATTCTGTCCTTCCTCAACTGTCCAAAGAAGACACCATGATTGGCTCCAGGCCCTTAATGTACTGTTTGGGTTAGTGGGAGATGATGAGAATGGGGAGGAGCCAAGGATGGCTGTATGGATTTACTAGTACATGAGAATGTGCACTCCAAATTATATTCTAGACCAGTGGTCGGCAAACTCATTAGTCAACAGAGCCAAATATCAACAGAACAACGATTGAAATTTCTTTTGAGAGCCAAATTTTTTAAACTTAAACTTTTTCTAACGCCACTTCTTCAAAATAGACTCGCCCAGGCCGTGGTATTTTGTGGAAGAGCCACACACAAGGGGCCAAAGAGCCGCATGTGGCTTGCGAGCCGCAGTTTGCTGACCACGGCTCTAGACCATTAGAAACAGACAATGGGGGTGTCTGAGAGTGAGAAGGTGAGGTGTGTGAGCGTGAGAAGATACCCTTGAAACAACATAGCAGTGGCTAAAATTTGAGGAAGATGGGAGATAATGGGGAAATACTGGTAGCTATCATGCCAACACTGGGGAGATAGGCGGATGGAGAAAAAATGAAGGATGTTTTCTTTTATGTCATGGAATATAATCCTTTGTCTGCTTTTCAAAATACTTGCAATGAAGAAATAACATTTCAAGGCCTTTGTGGGAGTGCATTTGTAGCTTTGGAAGTCTGTGCTGAGATGGGCTTTAAATTGGGAATAAGAAGGCCAGTTTGTTCAGACCATGAGGTACATGATTGTGTGTGTGTTTGTGTGTGTGTGTGTGTGTGTGTGTGTGTATGCGCACGTGTATGCGATGCTGTAAGGGGGGTGTGGTGGTGATAATCATTTTAAATGGTTTGCTGTGTTTTCTTTTGTTTTCTGAAGCACTTGACCTTGTCCTCCTCTGCCTGAGGCACCCACCTATCCATCTGCCATGAATGCAGACAGGAAAGGTGTGTTAATGCTCAACTTTGCACATTCAAAAATAAGATTTTGCAACAAGTCAGTAGTCTTGAAAACCAGGATATTGCTTTGAGAATGAAATTTCTAAATTATAATGGCAAATATAGTTGCAAATATTACAATGTGCTCATACTTTATTTTCTGATGAGCACAGACGTTGTTTGACACACCAGGATTCTGTTTAGATAGCATTCTCAGAAAGCCAAAGCTATAGGAATGTAGAACAAATCTGTGGTTGGCAGGAGCTAGGGATAAAGACATTGTTTGCCTACAAATGGGTATCATAAGGGAATTATTTTAGCGTGGTGAGGATAGTGAAAATGTTCTGTAGCCTGATCATGTGGTAGTGACTTGGCTGTTTGCATTTGTCAAAACTTATAGAATTGTATACTAAAAAGAATGACTTTACTGTATGTAAATTAAAAAAAAAAAAACATTTAAAGAGGAAGTAGAAAAAATTCCAGTGAGAGAGAAAGTATAATTGGTAGATACTTAGGTCAGATTTCAACCTTAGGCCAATCACTGATGGTACCTCACCAATCAGCTCTGAGCCCTTCCTCTGGGTTTTGGTGGGGCAGTACAACAGAGTGGAAACTTGGACTGGTTTGCCAATGAAATAGTTTTATATCCTGACATCATTGATTAACATTATTTAATGAACATTTTCCTATCATTAAAGTTGTTTTTTATGCATTGGTTGAAAATGTTGCTAGTGGCTCAGTTTCCCTATGGCTATATATGCTGAGTTTTGAAGAAGAGTTTGAAAAATAAGTAGGTAAGGAAGGTAAGGAAATTTGGCAAAGAGGCAGGAAAGGTCTAATTGCCATCTAGTCTTAGAAGTATCAGAACCAGCATCCACACAATAAAAAACTTGCTGTGGAGAATTCATATGGGCTATAAAATTGGGCTAAAGAGTTTATGGGACAGCCCTAACTGGTTTGGCTCAGTGGATAGAGCATCGCCCTGTGGACTCAAGGGTCCCAGGTTTGATTCTGATCGAGGGCATGTACCTTGGTTGCGGGCACATCCCCAGTAGAGAGTTTGCAGGAGGCAGATGATGGATGTTTCTCTCTCATCGATGTTTCTAACTCTCTATCCCTCTCCCATCCTCTCTGTAAAAAATCAATAAAATATATATTTTAAAAAAGAGTTTATGGGACATAAAAATACATATTAAGATTCAAACTTCAAGATGCCTAAGGAGATTTTTAGTTAGGGAGTAAAACTATCACATAGGAAAAAATAAAGGTATTCCTATTTACTGCTTAATATAGGTTTCTTACAGTCTCTTTCTAAGCATGTAAAGTTATATTACATTGAGTATAAAAATAGGCCTATTGAAAGAATAAATCTTTGAAGTATCAAGATCTATAAATCTTTTCGAAATGTGCAAACTAGCCTCAGGTAATCTCTATCTTGTTGGTACAAGGCAGAGATGTTACATTCTATTATTTATAGATTTGGAATAGCTTCCTTGATACTTATAACCAAGTATCTTTGTGCAATTGCTAAGCATTTTGAAAAACCTTCAAAATCAACATAACTGTATATTTGGTACAGGTATCAGGCAGCAGCAATTAAGCACAGAGCTGCCAACTGATAGGGATATCAAATTACATTTTCCACCCTATAAAAATTCTTTTCCAACACAAAAATGGGTGAATCAGTTTATCAGGAAACAGAATTAACATACTCTGGGCTACTCGTACAGGCAAAGGGCCACCTAACAGCATAAATAATGTTGTTAGACTTACATCTCTTCCTTGGAGGAATGATGTTTCTAGGTTCAGACTGAGGACAGTGGTGTGTGTGTGTGTGTGTGTGTGTGTGTGTGTGTGTGTGTGTGTTGATGGTGGTGGTGGTGGTAGTAGTGGTGGCAGGTGGGGAGTTGGGCAGTAGCCCAATCTCTTTTTATGAGTCCCTTATAGTGGCAAATATTACAATGTGCTCATACTTTATTTTCTGATGAGCACCTACAGTAATCATCTACGAGGTCCTTTAAAAGAAAAATAAGGAGATTTTCAGTAATCTCCTCTTGTCAGAACTCGCTTAACAGAAATGTATCAGCGGAAGATGAAGGGCCTACTCATGCAAATAAAGTGGAGTGACTTGAGGTGATTCAGGGAGAGGGGAACACAGTCGTTGTTTGTAAATGAAGGTTAATGATACCTTTGCACCAGCTGCAATTTTGTAGTATGCATATTTTGATGAATTCTAGCAAAGCTCTATTATAATTTGTGACCTATATACAAAAGAGGAAAAGTGAAGTCATTATCAGCATTTTATTGTCAGCAAAGATGTTTTTTTCCTGATTAGAGCCCAGCCCCAAAACCACCCCCCAAGAAATCACTAGACTTAAAAAAATGTATATAGAATAATGGTTTCCCTGGAGACTATGATAACATAGACCAGCCACAAAATGATTAATGAGAAAGAGATAACCATATCAGTCATCTGCACATGCCAATAGGAACTGAAGGGGAGGACTTTAAAACTTTTAAATTTAGATATATTTACTTTAAAAATAATTGATAGAGGTTCTTCACCTCTCACCACAAAAGACTGTATAATATCACGACTGACAATACATGTACCCTGAGACTGACTTTGTGCAACCAACATGGTGTTCAGATTAGCAGCAAAACAAAAATGAATGAGTTTGCACAATTCAACTTTGGTTTATCATCAATTAAGTTCTTCCTGGCACTCCAAGGTTAATAGTATACAATACAGCATCATCCATTTTATTTTGCATTCTTTGTGTGCAGTCCCGTAAAACATTCTATACATTTTCTTTCTATCCTCCTTTTAGACTAAGTGATTATAACCATGATAAAGCAAAACTTGAGGAGATGTGATCAGGGTTGGTTCCTACAGGGTTTTGTTGTTGTTTGGTCTCTGGATGAAAGGTGAGTATCTCCAGAACAATTCAATTCAAGGATAAAAGCCTGAAAGGCAATGAGAAATGGAAGGGTGGGACAACATCAGAGAGGACACAGCCCAGAGAATCCAACTTCAGCTCAGTGATTCAGCTGGAATTGACCTCATCAGAAGAGTAAGCAGTGAGAAATGTGGGTGACTCCAAGAGCATTTCTGAAAACTGGAAGGTCATCCTGAAAAAATAATTTCAACATGGATGCTTGATTTGGTTTACTTCAACTCAAATGAATTACATTCAAAATAAAAGTCAGACTTGCCTGGCCAATGCTGCTCAGTGATTGAGCTTCGACTTATGAAACAGGGGGTCGTGGTTCGATTCCTGATCTGGAAACATGCCGGGGTTTTGGGTTCGATCCCCACTGTGGTACATGCAGGAGGCAGCCTATCAATGATTCTCTCTCATCATTTATGATTCTTTTTTTAAAAAAAAATATTTTTATTGATTTCAGAGAGGAAGGGAGAGGGAGATAGAAACATCAATGATGAGAGAGAATCATTGATCGGCTGCCTTCTGCACGCCCCACACTAGGGATCGAGCCCATAAGCTAGGCATGTGCCCTGACCAGGAATTGAACTGTGACCTCCTGGTTCATGGGTCGATGTTCAACCACTGAGCCATGTCAGCCAGGCTCATCATTGATGTTTCTATCTCTCTCTCCCTCTCCCTTCCTCTCTGAAATCAAGAATTAAAAAAAGTCAATCTCATTATCAAAATTGCAGAAGTAGCCATGTTTGTCATGTACAATTCCATGTGGCAGAGAAGAGCCTGGGCTTACATGCCCCACTGGGATAAAAATGTGTGCCTTGGTGGGAAGCTAGAAACCATAACAGGAAAATGGTGATTACAAACTCTGTTTTCTGGTGGCTTATGGCTCTGGAGCCATGAAGAGGGGCATCCAAACTTTAGCACACAACTTATTTAAAAGATGCAAAAGTTGGATCCCATTTAGCAGTTATTCCTGTCCTGAGAGCCACATACCTCTGGCTAAAGAGGTGGGGAGCACAGGTTATTTGCCCAGGAGTCCATGAATCCATGTCGACCTTAAGAGTTCTTAGTAAGAAGAATAATTTCATGTACATATGTCCTATTTTAAATGCATGTATATGCTATTAGAAGATTTTAGTAGAAATTTCTTTAGAAGTGCAACTGGGTTTAAAAGTTGCGTTTTAGTTTGGTCAGCGTGGCTCAGTGGTTGAGCATCGACCTATGAACCAGGAGGTCATGTTTTCGTTCCCGGCCAGGGCACATGTCTGGGTTGCAGGCTGGATCCCCAGTGTGGGGTGTGCAGGAGGCAGCAGATCAATGATTCTCTCTTATCATTGATGTTTCTACCTCTCCCCCACTCCCTTCATCTCTGAAATCAAATAAAAATACCTTTAAAAAAATAAAAGATGCTTTTTAGCATTATATACTTTTAAAATCAATAGCTACTAGAACATGGAGAGGGTTCATTGACATTTTTTGTTATTAAAATGATCTAATAGAGATAACAGCTTTATTCACAACTGCCCCAAACTGAAATATTTCAAATGTCCATCAACAAGAGAAAACAAGAGAATGTATAAATAAATTGTGGAATAGTCATGTAATGGAATGCTACTGATATAACAACATGGGTGACTCTCACAGATTTGATGTACACACACACACACACACAGGCCAGATGTAAAAGCAAACTGTATGATCCAGGTTTAATGGAGTTAAGAATAGGCAAAATTAACTGATGGCCATAGAAGTCAGAACAATGATTGCCCCTTGAGGGGACTGTAAGAAGGGATATAAGGCAAACTTTTAGGGTGTTGAGGAATGTTCTGATAGTGCTGTGTGCGTGAGTACACATGTAAAACTTTATCCGGCTGTACACTTATGATTAAGGGAATTTACATACTTTATGTGTTGATAGCTGTTTTAAAACATGTCAACAAATTCTTTGACTTTACCCCATCCAGAGTTAGGATCTAGATCCTATCCTCTTGAATCTGGACTAGACCTATGGCTTATCTATGATCAATAGAATGCATCAAAATGGAAACCTTTGATTTCTGAGACCAAGTCATGAAAGGTAGTCAGCTTCCATTTTGTTCCCTGAGATTTTTGCTGTGGAGTCATGAGCCAGCGTGTGAGAAGTTCAGCTACTCTGAGGCTTCCCTGCCATGAGGACGCCCAAGCCACATGGAAAGGCCTTAGGTAGGAAGGTGCTGATGTCACGGCCCCCCTGAATTAAACCTCTGAGTCATCCAAATTCAGTTGCCTGACACATAAGAGAATATTCCTGTAGATTCTAGCTTCCCACTCTGAAGTAGCCCTTCCATCCCCCTCAGGCATTTGATATTTATTTTTAAGCTGAGGTCCTGGACCTTTTGGAGCAGAGACAATTATTCCCTGCTGTGTCCTGACACATAAAATCTTTGGGTATATCAAAATAGCTATTTTATACCACCAAGTTTTAGAGTAGTTTATTATGCAATAATAATAACAGGAACAAGATTTAATAACATTGAAAAACACACACGACCTTTAAGCTCAAGGAACTTGAGAACCAATGTCAGCCAGGGTTCTTTGGTTGCGAGCAAAAGCAAATTTATTGGCAGAATATGGGGCTGCAAGGTTTAAGGGAATGAAGAGTAATTGTGCTCAGGAAGTCCTTCGGGGGCCTTGGTAGCAGGAGCTGATAAAGGGTTTCTCTAAGAGGCAGTTGCTGCTATGAATGTGCTCTGACTACACTCAGTCATGTCACTCTCTTCCGAAGTTTGATTTCAAGGAAACCAACCAGTCCACCCAGACTGAGCCACGTGCCCACACATTGCCTAGCAGAAGATAGGGGCACATGATTTCCAAAGACCAGCACAAATTGGGGAAGGAGTGTGCACCCCAAGGGAAATCAAAGTGCTCTTACTTTAAAAAGGAGAAATAGATCTGGGACATCCAAAACCCACTTTGTATGGAACTAGAGACTCTCTGACGTATTTTAGAGGCTGCTGCCTTCATGTTCTCAAACAAACTTCATTTCAGTATTAATATTATTCAAGGACGACTGAGGTGAATGAGGTTCCTGGTGCCTATTTAGGGTAGACTGGAGAGTAAGATCTTTCCTGCTTCATATTTGCATGCCCAACATTGTCTTGGGTACTGAGACCATGTAGGGAGTTCTCCAGCTGATCCACAGTAAAGGGAGTGAAGCCTGTCTATTTTTGAAGCTGACTTTGTAACTAGACAGTCAGTGGGTCTGTGCTGCCTGTCACCACTTGAGTCAATTAAGCAGAGACAGGGTTGAATCATATATAAGCCTTTATTCCAATACTGCCGGCAGCATGGGAGAGCAGCAGGTCATCCACAAAAATCTGCTCTGCCCCCCACCATAAGCCAGCTGCTTATATTGGGTAGAAGGACAAAGATTACATGGGAAGTAGGCAAAAGGGTATGCCAAATGGGCAGTTAACAGGTAATGCAGGTTGGAGATTTGCAAAGGCCTGTGGATACGCAAAGGGCTGGAGCCTCTGGTTTCTGCAACAAGATTGTTAATCTTTCCATGATGATAGGCAGCTTCTGGATGGGGGGGATTGGCCGCATTTCCAGGTGAGCTCCCAGGTCCCACCTGCAACTCCAGCCAGGTTAGAATGTGCCTTCTTTAATCAGAACAAAATGATCATGGTTAACAGAGCATGATTAATATTTCTTACAATTATAGCTGGTCCCCAATATTCTATTTCTGCCCCTAACAACTTTATACATTTGGAGCAGTACTAGGAGACTTCTGGTGACTCACCTAAATCTCCCACCCGCAGCTACTGTGATTGTTGTCTGCTAATGAAAATCAGCTTCCCGTCCTGCCTGGTGTGGCTCAGTTGATTGAGAGGCATCCCCTGTACCAAATGGTCACCAGCTTGATTCTGGATCAGGGCACATGCCCAGATTACTAGCTCAATCCCCAGTAGGGAGTGTGCAGGAGGCAGCCGATCACTGTTTCTCACATCTATGTTTCTCTCCTTCTCTCCCTCTCTCCTCCTTCCTTTCCTCTCTCTTTCTAAAATCAATGAAAAACACACACACACATAAAAACAAACAAACAAAAAACAGCTTCCCCTTTTCCAGAGAACTCCCCTCCTCCCCACACTCAGTGCCTAAGAAAAAGCTACAACAAAGTGACCCTTGACATTAAGAGGTGATAATGCTGCTGTGTGGTTTGTTCCAGAGCCCTCTTCCTGTGAATTGGCCAAGGCTAGCCTTTCCCTGTGCCCACAAGCTTGCCTGACTCTTCCCCCTTATTTATCTTGCTCTACTCCCTTTCTTACATGCTTCTCCTAAGAGCATGTTTTTAATGCATCACTTTCACAAGAATCCCCATTTCAGGCTCTGCTTCGAGACAATCCACCGTAGAACACCCATTGAGGACAGTGGTTCTCAAACTTTTGCATCCATCCACCTGGAGGCCTGGTTAAAACACAGATCACAGGGCCTCAACCTCAGAATTTCTATTTAGTGGGTCTGAGAATTTGCATTTCTAACAAATTGCCAGGTGAGGCTGGTCTGAGCACCACACGTGGATAATCATTGTTGGCAAAGGCTAAAGTGGTGTGACTTTAAGCCCAGACCTCTTTCATCCCCAAAAAGATTTTTGCTTTTGTCAAGCAGTCCTGCCATTAACCCTTTTTGGTTAGGAGGTTAAACACCTAAGTAAAAATGCAAACACTACCCAGAAAGCATAATCACATTTTGTGTTAGCTCTATTATAGTATAGTTTACTTAGCCAGTTATCAAGCAGATCTCTGAGGAAAATGGCAATAAGGGCAGAAAGGGTTTGATGGGATAAAAAATTAAGTCAGTCCAATCATAGTGTTTCTAACTTGTTTTAGTCCCAGAATCCTTTCTTCAAACAAAAACTTCAGAGGAAGCCCAATATATAGAACCCAATGGAAAGGGTCTGAAAAACCCATTAGGGCCGAGTTTGGAAAATGCTGGTCTCTATAGCAGCTGTGTGGGCTGGTCCGAAGAGGTCTTTAGCTATTTCTCTGTTTGATCTGGGCCTGGCTGGCTGCTTTCATATGGCACATTTATTTATTTTGAGGAAACAGACCAATGGTATCATTTCTCTGGGAAACCAGAACCTCCCCCCGCCCCGCCCCCCCCCCCCCCCCCCCATTGCATTTCAAGATCTGTATACTGCTGCTGAAAACTCAGGCATGCTGAAGGAACGCAGGATTCGGCTCCATTGTTTATGTAAATGATGCTTAGAAAAACCCATGTTAGAGGAATACCAATGTCATGGGCGATGTACAGATTTTTGGATGTTTTCCCTTCTGCGTTATTTCATGGCCTTGCTTTTCATTCCAGTAAAAAGGCTACGGCATATGAAAAGGCTTAAGTAACCACACATTGCAGCCTGCGACGGCTTCGGTTTTGATGGATGATGTGGCACTGTGCAGCTCATTGCAAAGCAATGCTTTTAACTTAAATCGGTTTTAAGTGAATATGTTTTACACATTTCTGCGCCAGAGTTTGAAAAAGCTTTTTCCTAGAAAACAGCCCTTCTTGAGGCGCTCCCCCTCATCGGGGTGGGGGGGGGGCGGCCTCCCTGGCTCAGGCAAGGAGCGTGTTTACTTGCGTGGCCTTCAAACAGCCACAGGGCTGCTGTCTTAATGAAGCAGTTAATGATGTGTGAATTATAGATCCTGACAACCCCTTTAATAAAAACAACAGGGCTGCGTGCACAGTGTCCTGTGGCTGCTAAGTAGTGGCAGGCTGTCTGCTCCCCATAACGCAGTATCTTTAAGTAAAACACCACTCTTGCTTGGTGGCAGGAAGAGAATATCCCTGGTCAGCACAGGAAGGAAGACCTGAGAGTCATGAAGGATCTGTGGACGCAAAGGATGCTTCCTTCCCATCCAACTGGGCCCGGAGTGCAGGAGCCGGAGTTTTTAAGAGATGCTGCCGAATCCAGAGCAAGCCCTTGTTCTGCTTTGGCTCTTGGCTTTCCTGGAGGTGCCCATTGTAGCAAAGGACTCTGTGATGGATGTTTTAATAGCCTAAAAGTGCACTCGACCCCCCTTCCCTCTTTGCCCCGCCGGAGGCACGGGAATGCTGGCTTTCCAGTTGATTTTCAAAGAACCAATTGTCTGTCCTGCATGCTGACGGAGGTTTGCCATGGGGTAACTCGGGGCCACCTTCAGCCCCCAAAGCCAGGCTGAAGCCCAGCTGTGGAGTGAGGCGCTTTCTGGTTGCAGACCTGGACAGTAGGGGCGCATCGAAGCAAGGCTTGCGAGGAACTGAAAAACAAACCTGAACCTAAACAAAGCCTTTTCTTCATTTAATTTGGTGGCCATTTTTCAGGAAAAGTGAGTTCACTTTCCATCTCTCAATAGGCACTGGACTTGGACTCGAAGGCCAAAGTCTAGTCTCTTTATCCTTATCCCTGGGATGAGAAAATTCAAATCTGTCTTGTTTGGGCAGGGGTAGTTTTCCTTTTAACAGTTCAGAGAACTGTTTGTCTAACCCTCGCCATTCGAGGTGACAGATAGCGAAGCAGAGCAGAGAGAATGGTGCGCATTCAGCAGGGAACACAAACCTTCCTGTCTGTTCCCAGAGCTCCCAGCCAGCAGGGAAATCACTGCCCTGAAAGGGCATTCACATGCAAACGAGGCCTGGGCACCCTGCGAGGCTTCAGAAAAGCCATTTCTGCTGCCCTGCTGGGAAAGCCTGCCGGCTGGGTGGGGTCTCACTGGGCTGGATGCACTGCCTGCCTTCTCCTGGGAAAAGTGCCTCCAGGAGGCCCAGAATGAGCCCAGGTGAAGCCGGGTTTGGGTTTGGGGGGAGGGGAGGGAAGGGGGACGTAGTGTGTATCAGGCAAGTCAGCAAAGTTATAGGGTGACCAACCTTCCTGGTGTGCCTGGGATGTGGGGGGTTTACTGGAATGCAGACCGGTCAGTGCTCAAACCAAGAGGAGTTGGGTACCCTAGTTGAGGATGATCTACCACCCTTCACTTTCTCAGCTAGAACACAAACAGGCTCTATTGTCCACTGTTGGAAACAATGAAATCCACCGGGGACCCAAGAACCTCTCTACAACCTGTTGTTTCTTTGTCCTCCTCCACAGATTCCAGATCTTTTCTGTGCTCCTCGATAAGGAGCAAAATTAAGAAGGTTTTCTATTTTTCAGTCTCCAAGTGCCACTCATGGGGAGAAGGCTAATACATGGTGAAGTGACTGGGAGGAAAAGAGCACAAGGAGTCTGTTGTTAGGGGCCTACTTTGTGCCAGGTGCTAAGTTCTATGCTTATGATTCACTGACACCCGCCTCAGTTTTCCTGAGAGGTAGATGCTATTTTGCAGATGATGAAACAAGAAGCTTGATAGATATAATGTCCATAAGTTTATATAAATAGTGGATCTGACAACACAACTCTTTTCTTTTTGCCATTTATGTTATTTCATAGGAGAGGAAAATATTAGGCCACAGTTAACACTTCTGACAACAAAACTCTTGATTTCTCTGACCCGAAGTCCTGTGATGTTCTGTCTGAACACCACACTTCCTCTTAAATGTTATAGGTGAAAACAAACAACACACAAAAACAACAACAACAACAACAAACAAAAGAAACGTTATAGGTGATTGGGTAAGGAATAGACATGAACTGAGCCAGACAATTTATGGAATAAAAAGAATGTCATTAATTGAATTCCATATGCTTTGCATAATTATTTATTAAAATAATGCATGATTGTTTTGAAATCATTCCTATATTGATGAGTGTAAAATGGAAAGTTTTCTCTTGCCCCTAGCCCCAGAGGCAACCACCATTATCAGTGTCTTGTATAACTTGTTAGAAATTTTCACTCATGGGGATATTTTTCCATTTCAGAACACGAATGTTGTTTTTCTTTTCTTTTTTTTTAACAGTTGGATGCACCATATTCAGATGTCTGGTGTGTGTTCTGACATATGAATATTCACCCAATTTAAAGTTTTCTATTAAGGGCAGCAAGGAAGTTTTCATTTCCCCCCCATTTCAAATAATACCATAGTACACATCCTTATACACTTATATTTGTACCCTTTTGGGGTATTCCTGAAGGACAAATGACTATAAGAAGAATATACACTTAAAATTTTGGTGGACATTGCCAAAAGCTGTCCATAAATTGTACTAAATTTTACACCAACTAACAAAGTATGAGAATCCTTTTTCTCCCATTCTAGAAAACAGTGTTATAAACTGTTCTCATATTGAGCTACAAAAATGTCCTTTACTAGTATATATGTTTATTGGGCATTGGTGTTATCTTGCAATAAATGTGCACCTGTGAGTGGTATTGTTGTAGGTGCCAGGAATACAAAGATGAGCAAGACAAGACACCTATCTTCCAGTACCTTACAGTCTATCAGACACACAAAAACTGCAAGGAAGTACCACAGTACCACAGAAGAAGTTCATGTAGAATTCTGTGGGAGTCCAGAGAACCGCGTGGGCAGTCCTCCCAGGATGGGTCACAGCCATAGGTCTAAGGCAGTGGTTGGCAAACTCATTAGTCAACAGAGCCAAATACCAACAGTACAACGATTGAAATTTCTTTTGAGGGACAAATTTTTTAAACTTAAACTTCTTCTAACGCCACTTCTTCAAAATAGACTCACCCAGGCCGTGGTATTTTGTGGAAGAGCCACACTCAAGGGGCCAAAGAGCCGCATGTGGATCGCGAGCCGCGGTTTGCCGGCCACTGGTCTAAGGGATGGAGGAGCTGATCTTGAATGTGGCTTGGAAGATTGGGATCCTGACTCTGTTACTTGCTGTGTTATTTTGGGCAATTTCTTTGATCTCCCTGAGCTTCAGTTTCTTCACCTGTAAAATGGGGATTATGTTGCTGCTGCTGCTTCTCCTCCTTCCCTTCTCCTTCCTTTCCCACTCAACTCCTCCTCCTTTTTATTCTTTTCAAGGAAAGGGGGCCTTGTTTGAAGCCCCAGGGCCCTGGGGAAGGAGGCAAAAGGGGGGCCTTCTTGGACCTTCTTGGGGTGCAGATTATTATTGAGGCCATACTTCTTGTGGCAATGACAGCATGGGGTGCAGTGAGCATAACACTCAGTCATCTTGTAGCAGCTGTATTTCTGGGTGAGCTGGCGGTGGGAGGAGTCGATGACTGTCCCGTCCTTCAGGGTAAGCACCAAATGCAAGGTGATGTCTTTCTGGATGCTGTTGTCTGAGAGAGGCCATTTCCCACTGTCTCTCCACAAAAATCAGATGCGGCTGGTCATGCAGGACACAATCCTTGTCTTGGACTGTGGCTTTGACGTTTTTGATAGTGTCACTGAGCTCGACCTCAAGGGTGATGGTCTTGCCTGTCAGGGGCTTCTCAAAGATCCTCATCACTGGGTCCTTGTTGAAGAGAAAGAGCAGGATTATGCTTAAGTCACATGGTTAGGTGGGTTACATGAGAGAATGCTGATGTGCAAGTAATTGCTCCATGTGAACTTCATTGTTAGGAAAAAGACCTGCCTGCTCAATAACCAGCTTTCCTTACTTAAAAAAATAATATATTTATTGATTTTTTTTTTTTTTTAGGGAGGGAGGGTGGGGGGAGAGAGAGAGAAAGAGAGAAAAAGAGGAAGAGAAATATTGATTTTTTGTTCCACTTATTTATGCATTCATTGGTTGCTTCTTGTATGTGCCCTGACCAGAGATGGAACCCAAAACCTTGGCATATCAGGACGACACTCTAACCAACTGAGCTCCCTGGCCAGGACCCAACTTGCCTTATTTCTGAATTAGAGTACTTCCAAACTCATTCCCATTTTGAGTTTCCTCATATGCATCAATAAGAATAGTGCCTTCAGAGCCTGGCCTTGCTATTCATGGTAAGATCCTTAAGTGACATAATGCATTTATTGTTACAAAGTGTAAGGTGTAGCTGATATACATTTACACAGTCAAGGGCAATAATTCCTGAGAGGAAAATATTATGAACTGTTGGGAGGAATGCATCAGTGCCAGTGTAACTGGAAGAGGGAAGAGGATGGAATCACAAGTTGTGGCTTGGAGAGATGGGTGGTTGAAGCTGCGTCTGGGCCTTAGCGCTTATGAGAAGCTAGAACACCTTCCGTACCAGCAGCGGCTGATGGTCTTCATCCAAGATAGAGAACTGGTTGGATTTCTCAGTGCCCTGAAAGCAGGCTTGCAAATGCCCCTACTGTTTTGGGTTTCATTGAATTTAACACATATTTACTGAACTGCCTACCGAGGTGGGACGGCTCCTGGGAGACATGAAGACTTCGAGAACTTGGCTTTCATGGCTTCAGAAGGCAGCGTGTTTCATTCTCACCTGCACAGAAGTTTGTTTATTCTTTTTCCATGAGGGAGACCATTTGAATGAGCCCCAGTGGGTTTTGGTACTTGGCGAAGTCCACTTAGTCACATGCTGATACTTACACATGTTTGTAAATGGACAGTTTTCACACGTGGGCTGCTAAGGCTACCTGCGGAGAGCAAGAAGCCCATGTCCAGGAGAGTGCGATCCCTTCACTCTCTGGAAGGTGAGTTCTGAGGTTGCCTGTGGGCAGGCAGAGCTGCCCTCACCACCAGTGCCCCAAACAGGGAGCATCCCAGCCCTGAATATGGCCAAGGTCCTTTTCAGAGTGTTCAAGAAGAGTATACAAACTGCAGGGAATGCAGGAGCTTTTCTTAGAAGTCAGCCTCTACCTACGTTCAAGGTGGGCTGAAAGTGGAGTGACTTTCCAAGGCTCACTGCCTTCCCACAAAGACCAAGGCCTTAGAGGCCCAGAGTAATGGAAAGGTTGCAGCTACTTTTTCTTTCAGGTGTAGCATACATATAGTAACCTGCACAAATCCTCAGTATAGATTGAGTAATCCTAATATATAAAAAGCCAGGAGCCATCACGGCCAAAACAACCGGACGGACAACCAAACAGCAGACTGCATGGGGCGACCAGGCCAGCAGGGTGGGTAGTGAGGGATGACCAAACGACTGAACAGCAGGCTGCGTGGGGCAACCAGGCTGGCAGGGGGGCAGTGGGGGCGACCAGTCTGGCAGGCAGAGGCAGTTAGAAGTGATCAGGATGGCAAGGGGGGCAGTTAGGGGTGATCAGGCAGGCAGGCAGGTGAGCAGTTAGGAGTGGTCCTGGATTGTGAGAGGGATGTCTGACTGCCAGTTTAGGCCTGATCCTGGGGCTCTGACCTAAACTGGTAGTCGGACATCCCCTGAGGGGTCCCGGATTGGAGAGGGTGCAGGCTGGGCTGAGGGGACCCCCTATCCATGAATTTCGTGCACCGGGCCTCTAGTTGTTACATATCTTCCATGTAATTTGAAATAAATATTGAATATAAAACTGTAAATCACAAACCTTGCACATATTTTGAAATGAAAAGGCTTCTTTAGATTTTCTGATGGCTAATTCTGGACAAATTAAACAAAGCTAAAGTTTTGTCTCCCCTGGCTCTCTGTGTCTTGTTTTGCTGGTGTTTGAGCCCCTGTTGGTCTGCTCATGTTGAACCCAGCCCTGCCTGACAACAAGAGAGGGAGGACCGGCTTCCCTTTGTGGTGCCAGAGAGTGTGCTCTTGTACCCAAGAAAGTGCAAAGGCGAGAACCAGGCTGAGGAATCCCCCAAAATTGCCGCCATGTGTTGGAGGTGTTCTGAGACAGTGCTTATTGGAAGCTACAGAAACGGTGACTCTGGGATTGAAGCAACCAATAAATCAGATGTAACAATGAAGGTAATTTCACAGCATTCTCCGGGAAACCTGGCTCCTTCGGTTGCTCCTCTATCACTTAAAACAGTCCTTTGTCTTTGGGGTTGATGAGTAGGTATAAAAGCAATTCCAGAGCCAAATGCTAGATAAAGCGAACTCAATTCATGTCCTATAATGACAAGGTCGTGCACCACACAGAACTGCTTTTAGATTGGCTTTAAGTAAACTCAGATGAAGAAAAGCTTGTATCAGAGAGAGAGAGAGAGAGAATATCCCACTTCACCTGAGAATACACAGGGACCACAAGGAGTCTGTTCCAGTGGGGACACCAGCAAATCACCCTGTTTCCATAATGACTTCTTTACATTATTGAATAGAATGGGAACTTTAAGGGCGACTGCAATAATAGTTTCTCATGAAAAATTAACAACGAATTTATGGAAATGTAGGAAAAGTCCCAAAGCAATTAGCTTAGATTTCTCTAGAGTCTGAGAAAAGCCGGGATAATTGCATGCAGAAACTGCATAAAGTGGCTATTTTCATTATCGCTGGATACAGAAAGTCCATTTTCATCACAATGGGATATAATGATGTTAACGCTAACAGGGAGATATATTGAAAAAGGTTACCACACAGTTTACCAAATGGTTTGATTTATGTAACTTTGGAGATATACACTTAAGATTACTGCTAAGGGGACCGGAGAGGTTATCCTTGAAGTTTCCAGGGGCTCCTGTACGGTAGGAAAATACATTTCAGTTTCTGAAAGCTAATTGTACATCACCACTAGGATGCACAAGAGTGAATTTAATTTATCTCAGGATTGAGAGCTGAATTGTACTACAAGCTGGCACATGCATATCCATTCTGCCTCGACTCTGTTGTTAATTGGCTATTACGCATGTTTATGGGTGCACTTAAGGCTGGGGTCCTCTCCCTGAACGTCTTAGACACTCCGAGGTCCTGGCACCCTGTGGAAGCAGAGGCAACATTCGGAAAACCCAGAGTCCTTACAGGGTCTACACAGAGGTTATACATTATTTAAATGTCGCTATTTTCAGTTAAATAAAATGGAATGGCGAGCATCATCTTTTCTGTTGCTCTTCATTCACAAGCCCTGGCAGTTTAATGACTCTTGGCTGTCTGTGAAGAAATGGGGGTGGGGGCTGGGGGGAGGGAAGAGATGCGATACAGTGAGCTTTTATCCACCTCCAGCGTCCTCTGCAATGTCACACACACACACAGATCTGGAACTCCTTTTCTATCTATAAAAAGCTGTAGTTAAGGTTGTGCCTGGGATTCGAATGATTCTTGGAACCATTAAATAGATTCTGTCTGAAGCCCACAGAATATTAATAACTTGGTAGCTGCAGTGTCAAAAGGATCATACAGCCTCAATCTTATTTGGTAAACACTCTCTGTTCCAAAAAAGAAGAAGGAGATTATTTAAGTGTTTCCAACAAAAGCCTCAGCAGAAGTCGGTCTCTGAATGGACACCACTGCCCGGGGACAAATGTCAACACAGCTCGAGCTTTGTGAGAAGGACTGAAAAGATCCCCGAGCCGCACATTGGCACGCTTATGGCCAGCATTAAGAAAATCAATCTGAAATCACAAAGCCTCATTCACATCCCAACCCGGCCAGTACACTTCCAGCAGATGTGACAATCGTATTTTGACAGCGCAGATAGCTGATAACGGATGGCAAAAGACATTTCTATTTGACATGGGACCTGAGTTTACGCAATTACAGCTCCTCTGTTTGTCTGGGCCACATTAAGGATGCAAAAAGTGGAGAGAATAAACAGAAGCCAGTATCTTGGTATAATCAATGCAAAACGATGCAAGCCCCATCAGTATCATTCTAGTCTACTTTTCATTTTTATTCCCTTCTGCCTTTAATAATAGCCCCAAGAATAAATTAAAGTTCCTGCAGTCCTTTTTGCTTCTCAGCTTGCCATCTTTTGCCAGCTTCTTTGTCATCCCGAACACTTTTTTTTTGGAGCCCATTATTCACCTGGTTAATGAAAGAAAGGAAGGGGGAATGAATAGCAAGCTTTGTTGTAAATGGACCTGACATTTCACTCCGGCATTCTGAGCAGCTCTGACATTCAACACCCTTGTACCTGAAACTTCTGGACATCTTCCTTTCTGGCAGGTCCAATAAAGCCATTCCTTGGGGGATAGTTTAAAAGTACTTGTAACATGTTTTGATTTACAGATTATCAATTCTGCTGAGCAACTGAGAGACATATTTGGGAGTCGCATAAACAAATATATTCAACCGTGCTGTGGATTAACCTAAAGTGACACATTTATTTAAAAATCTGCCTACGACTTGTCCTCATTGATTAAATGCCCTTAAGAAAGTAAGTCTGATGAAATGAAAGCCATTGAGATGCAGCACACCTCCTCCACTCCTTTTGATGGTTGACACATTCCCCGGAGTGGGAGATTGGACGGCTGATAAGCTAACGCTGAATTATAAGCACTTTGTGGAATGTCACTGGCAAATGAAAGATCTACTGTTTTGCTTGCAAAGCAACCGTATGCCTTAGCAGCACAAAAATGGACACGGTGCAGAATTATTTCATCATCTGTGCTCAGAATATAAACGAATGTGTATGTACACTGTGCGTGCATTTTCATGGGAGATCCCCTCAGAGCCAGCAAGGCTTGCTCTGCCTGCAGCACCATTGATCATGAAAACAGAGGGGCCTGCCAAGGACTTTGTCAACGTTGTCAGAACTCCAGCAGCATCGGGCGATTTTGCCATGGCTTGTTGTTACCCAAACTTGAGCAGCCTGGGAGGGGAGAATGGCTGGGGGAATGGCAATCAGGGGCGGGGATGGGGGTGGAGAGGTTAAATAGAAAACTCTCTTCGCTTCGGAATTAGAGGTGTAATTGAGGGATGGTGGGAAGACTGCCCAATAGGGAGTTCAAGTTCTGTCTTCTCCCTTCCAGCCTCATGGCCTCCAGAAAATCACTGCAATCTGCTGAGCCTCCAGTTTCTTTGGCTGAAAAATGGGGCTAATAATGTGTATTGTTGATGGGATTGTTGAGAGGATGGTGTGGAATGATGTACAGGAATGTGCTTTGTAAACTGTATGGCACCATACAAAGATCAGGGGTCACCACGGGCTGCTGTGAATGGAAGCACCAGGTGCTGTTTGCTCCCAGGTAGCAGACCCGCCTCCATGTCCACGGGCAGTGGGTCTCCATGCGGCCTCACTGCTGCAGCCTGGGCTCCTGTCTGCTCTCAGGCAGGATTAGCCTGAACCGCTTTGCAGACTATTCCAGGCTACAGCAGAAAAACCTGGAAAATGTGGAATCTAGTGTAGACCCGTCTAAATGGTGAAAGGATGTTTAAGAACATCAAAGATCAATTCTAGCCTGGCTGGCATGGCTCAATGGTTGAGCGTTGATCTATGAACCAGGAGGTCAAGGTTCGATCCCCGGTCAGGGCACATGCCCAGGTTACAGACTCGATCCCCAGTGTAGGGCTCGCAGGTGACAGCCAATCAATGATTCTCTCTCATCATTGATGTTTCTTTCTCTCCATTCCTCTCTGAAATCAATAAAAATATATTTTAAAGATCAATTCTACCATCTCTATATATAAAAGGCTAATATGCTAAGTGTCCTTTTCTCCGTCTGGGTAATGACATCACGTAGCAACGACTGGCTTCCTCTCCCTAGTGATGACTAGCTTCCTTACAGTTTCTTCAGCCCAGGAACACAACTTACTTTATAGCCAGGTGGAACACTCTACACTGTAACCAAATGTCTGTGAAGGGTTTTCTCATGCTTCATCTCATTTGATCCTCACAGAAGTCCTGGAGTAGGTAGATAGGAGACTCGATGGAATCCTATTTTATTTATTTTATTTTTTTGATTAGCCGGAATACGGAGATTTAGCAAGTTTAGAAACTTGACCTGACTGAAAAAAAGTAAGAAATGGTGGACCTTGAAAATAACTTCAGGTTTTCTCACTGCGCAGAATATAGTCAAACACTGCTGCAGTTAAATATTTTACCCTTTGTTCTCCCTGCATGATCTACAATAATAATCTGCTTCATGTTGATATTTACTGCTGTGTTGCTGACAATTACCTGAAAGAGAAGTTGGGGTGCTTCACTGGGCTGGAAAAAGTTTAGCTAAATCAGAAAGCAGGTCCAATTAAGCAAGTTTGTTCTATATCAATAAAAGGCTAAGTTGACTCGTGCATGTGCGATACATATAAAGCTCTGGCTGGTGCCAATCGCACGTGTGTGTTTCCATTTGTCATTGTAGATTGTGAATTTGTTTAACACTTCTATTATAGAGAAAGGGCAAATAGTGATATTAAAATATTTCTTCTAATTAATTTCCTTTCGATGTGCATGAATTTGTGCACTGGGCCACTAGTCTACAATAAAAAGAAAAATGGAGGAAACCCTGAAGTGCACTGAAATACTAGCCAATTTTGGAATTGCTTTGATAGCAAATCAGAGACCAGGCTTGAGGACAACTTTTTATTGTTGTTTCTCTTCATGAGCAACTGAAAATTCTTTTCAAAATCTTCAACAGAATGCCAGTTTTAGGTCTATCCACATAAACATTATTTCTTTTCCTTCAAACCTTTCTCTCTGGCCATGCCCATCAGGCCCAGATATTATTTCCTCCAAGCATTATTTTGATAGCATTATTTGCTCCAAAATATCTATGGGTTGCACTGGGGGGCATTTCAGGCCAGGCAGCCCATGTCCATCTCTCTGCAGATCAGAGTTTTCTCTCTGAGGCTGATTCCAGAGAGCTCCCTGGATGCCTGTTTCAATCCGAAACTCTCGAGGTGGGGAATGTAGACACTCTTGCTTCATACCTTGCAATGTGATGGCCACAAATGACCTGGATTCTGGTTTTGGCTTAGCCAGATGCTAGCCATGTTGGTGTAGTGTCCAGGATTGATCTTGTAACATCCTTGATGATAATAATAATATGATAATAATAATAGTGATATTGATGATGCTACTAGTAATACTAATGATGATGCTTTCTAATAATTATTGAGTACTTATCATGTACCAAGCATTTTTTATAAGGGTTAATGTGTTCAATAGGCTATAATTCTCCTAGGAAACTGCCACTTGGATTTTATTATCCTGTCTGGGCTACAGGTTAAATCATTTGTTCCACATCTGCTAGATGTGCGAAGAGGGATCATGACCCAAGTCTGAGTGAGCCTGAACCCTGAGCTATATCCATCCTGCTCACCACCCTGGCTGTTGAGGTCAAATGTGATCCTGCCTGTGAAAGTTTCTTTCTTTCTTTTTATTTATTTATTTTTAAAACATATTTTTATTGATTTCAGGGAGGAAGGAAGGGAAAGGGAGAGAGAGATAGAAACATCAGTGATAAGAGAGAATAATTGATTGGCTGCCTCCTGCACTCCCACACTGGGGATTGAGCCCGCAACCTGAGCATGTGCCCTGACCGAGAATTGAACCATGGCCTCCTGGTTCATAGGTCGACGCTTAACCACTGAGCTAGGTCTTCTAGGCTCTTTCTTTTTAAAAAGCATATTCATTTATTTAAAAATTATGTAAGCAAATCATTTCTTTTTTTGTTTTGTTAAATATATATTTTTATTGATTTCAGAGAGGAAGGGAGAGGGAGAGATAGAAACAGCAATGATGAGAGAGAATCATTGATTGGCTGCCACCTGCAGGCACTCCATCTGGGATCCAGCCTGCAACCCAGGCATGTTCTCTGGAATCAAAACGTGACCTTCTGGTTCAGAGGTAAATGCTCAACCACTGAGCCATGCTGGTGAGGCTGCAAAACATTTCCTATGGAAAATTTGGAAAGCACAGAAGGAAGTAAAAACTACTTATTGTCCTATTGCTTTTTATAAAAAGATATAAAAAGTCAAAGTGTCTCCCTCCAACTCCCACTCCATCCTTCAGAGATAAATTCTGGTAACAGTTATGTGTGTACTTCCATGCCCTTTTCTTGGTAAAAATTACTTGGGAAGCAGAAAACTCCAAGATAGAAGTGTGAGTCCAATTTTCCTGCTGTTGTGGCATGAAGGACACAGGCTGACCTTGATCTTCTGGGATGTCCATTTCAGGATGTGTTTGGCTGCCTTTGGCTGTGACTCTTCTGCAAGACCATCTGTGTGTGTGTGTCAGGAGCCATTGTGGGATCAGCAGCGGTACCCAGCTAGCCCAAGTGATGGGAAACGTGTTTTGACTTGTCTAGGATTTTTGTACCAGATTGTTTATCTTCGTCTCCTTCCTTCTCTACTCTCACTCATCCATTCCTGCTTTAATTCCTGACCCTCTTCTTCTCCTCGACCATCCTTCATCATGATTTCAGTGGAAAACACTTGGAATAAAGTGAGTGGTGGGGAGGGGACAGAGTGCTGAGAGGAGGGAGAAAAACAAATCAATGCTCTGTTGCTGTCTTTAGGCACCTAAGGTTCCTTTCCTCTGATTTAGTAAGTGCTTTGGGGTAGAATGGATCAGCACATTCAGTAGCTTCAGCACATGGCCTATTGCCCTCAGGGAAATTAACCAGCTATGAGGGAGAAGGAGAGATTCAGGAGTCATAATCAGAATTGGTGAAGAGGTGGAAGAGTCAGCTCGGGTTTTCTCTCCAAGCCCCTGGAGATGACCCTGCCCAAGTCAAGTCCCAGGCATGGGCTTTAACTAGAGTTGAAAGCCCTAGTGAGAGGAGAACAAGTGGCAGCAAGACCACATTCTTTCAGTGACAGTTTCCAAAGAGAGTTTGAGTGAATCTTCCTGATCCGATGGGGAGAATCATTAAGGGCTGTGTCTGCTGTTAGGACCATTTCACACAGAAGATTGGAAAGCCAGTCAGTGGAGTTCGATCAGCCCCTGAGTTTGTCCAGAACTGGAGCACCGCTGCCTAAACTCGGGTCCAGTCATCCTCTGGCCTCCTGGAGGGTGAAATTCCTTTGTTGGAATGAGTGTTGCTCCAAATCGACCCTGAATAGAGAAAGCAGCAGTGTCAGGACCTCAACACTTGACATTTACATCTTACATTCTTCACTTCTCTTTTATGGCTAAATTTATGATATAATCCGGAATCCAGAAACTTTGCTTGCTCAAGTGCCCCTTTGTGCCTCATTTACAAGTGCAGTTAGAAAAATTTCATCACTGGCTAAATATAGGCAAAATCTGGGGTTGCCCAGTTCATTCTATGCGGCCCTCATCAACTGTTTTTCACACATGCAGAAGAGTGTAAAACTGATGAACATGATAATAACAATGTAGACATTCCATTGAGAGGGTTAGTCACCGATGGCATCAGAAACCACAAGAGGGAGGCTTTGAATGGTCCATCAATGTCAGAGAAAGCCAGAGATCGCATTGCAACTTAATATGCACAGCTGGATGTGTTATATTATTTATAATACGCTTCATTTTTAACACCCCTCAGAATGCTCTATCTTTTTCTCATGGGTCTTCCTTCCTGCTCACTCCTTGGCCCAGCCTCCATCATTTAAAGTCTGTGGACTGTCACTGCCAGGCAGACTAGCACCCCAGGCAAGACTTCCCTTTCCCTTCAGCTTCCTTTTCTGAAGTCAAGTCCAGTTTTCTCAGCTGTGTATTCCAGAGTTTAGTGCATTGAAAGCTATTTTTGGTGAATGGGTAAAAAATGGAGCTTGTACCCACTGAGAAGATTCAAAAAGCCAGAAATAATAGACTCATTGAACAAATATATGTTCCTCTGTGTCAGACACCATGCTAGGTACTGAGGATACACAGAGGATCCCCTGCCCTCGTGGAGCTTACAGTCTTGTTAGAGAACACAGAAAATAGCTCAGCCACTGTGGCTTAGTGATTGAGCGTCGACCTATGAACCACGAGGTCATGATTCAATTCTGGGTCAGGGCACATGCCTGGGTTGTGGGCTTGGTTCCCAGTGTGGGGCATGCAGGAGGCAGACAATCAATGATTCTCCCTCATCATTAATGTTTCTCTCTCTCTCTTCCTCTCTGAAATCAATAAAAATATATTTTTTAAAAAAGAGAACACAGACAATAAACAATATAATTACATTTGCAACTTAGGCTACAAAGGATATAAACAGTAATATGGTATGACTGAGAATAAGGGTGTCATGGGGGAGAGAGTTGCTGTCCATTGAGGAGGGGTAATTATACTGATTTGGGCAGGTTTGTTGATTTCCAGGTCACTGGGATACTATTTTTAAGCCCTGGTGGCAAGTCTCCAGTGGCTCATCTTTGTAATATTGAGTCGGGGTGTGTGAAGTTCATATGCAGAGTTTCCGTGGGAGATATGTTAGTCTGCTCAGGCTGCATAACCAAGTACCACAGACTGGGTGGCTTAAACAACAGAAATGGACTTTCTCACAATCCTGGAAGCTAGAAGTCTGAGATGAAGGTGTTGGCAGAATTGGTCCCTTCTGAGCCTCTCTCCTTGGATTATAGATGGTTATCTTCTTCCTCCTGTGTGTGCGTATGTTTGTACCCTACTCTCCTTTTCTTTTAAAAAAAATGTTTTTATTGATTTTTAGAGAGAGAGGAAGGGAGAGGGATAGAGAGATAGAAACATCGATGAGAGAGAAAGGTCAATCGACTGCCTCCTGTACGACCCCTATTGGGGATCGAGCCCGCAGCCTGGGCAGGTGCCCTGACCAGGAATCGAACTGATGACCTCTTGATTCATGGGTCAACACTCAACCACTGAGCTGCATTGGCTGGGCAATCTCTTTTTCTTATAAGGACACCAGTCATATTTTATTAGGATCCACTCAATGAATTCATTTTGACTTAATTACCTCCTTAAACATTCTGTCTCTAAATACAGTCACATTCTGAAATATTGGAGATTGTGGCATTAACATATGAATTTTGGGGGGGACATATATCAGCCCATAAGGTGAGGAAGAGAAGAATGCCTGATTGTAGACCTTTGTATGGATGCATTTTAGGGGACATTATCTTATCCTCTTGGTACCCCATGGTGTGCTGTACCTTGTGCCTAAGGAAAATGACCATCAGGTGACACATTGAAGGATCTGCTTGCATTCTCTACATGGCCTGGGTTCCAGTGGTGTGGGTCCTGCCTGAGGGAGCCTCTGACAGCCTTAGACTGGGCTAGAGATACTTTTAAAGAAAGTGCTATATTTTTTATGTGAAAATTGAGAGGTGGATCTCTCTTCCAGTTCTGAAAAGGCAGTGCTGCCCAACATTCCACATCTAGTTGAATATATATTAAGTAAAAATCACCAAGCTAAATCATTAGAAAAAGGGCACCTAGTTCTAAAAAAATCTGTTGATACAGTCATAATTTTGCACCACAGAAGGAAATCAATTGACAATTTATTGAAAACTATGTGCTCAGCATACTGCTAAGGAGAAACCTAGAAGCACATTATTGATTTATTCTCTCTTTCAGTCAACAAATATTTATTGAGTCTTTACTGTGGACTTCATTTATAATGTCCTTAAAAAAAGAACTGGCTAAAGATAACTCAAGCATGATCTGAGTTTGTCCAGTCTGTTCATGCACCTCTTACTGTAGTATCCCTCTTCAAACCACCGTGGTGGGTGCTGGGGGCGTGATAGTGGTAAGATCCACAAGACCAGGGCTGTCACATGATTCAGAGAAAGCTTCCTGGAAGACGAGGCCCCCAAGAATGGGGTTGCAAGGGACACATAGTTAAAATCTATAAAGAGCAATGGTGGTGATGAAGATGGAGTGCCAGTTATGAATCTGGGAAGGAGCTAGAAGGAGAACAGAGGCGCTTGAAAGGGACACTGGCTCCATGGATTTATTGGGCAGAACTTATGAATAGTGTGTTTCTCCTTCGCTGATTAATAATATTTGTATCAGAGAACAGGGCCAGGCCTTTGTTTTACACACACACACACACACACACACACACACACACACACTCAGAAAACTCACATGCACTCAAATTCATACTCGCTTAGCACCTTGCACTTAGCTTAATTAGGTGTTACATTGTCTTAATTGTTTACTTATATATCTGTCTCCCACATTTAGTCTGAGCATTTCTGGCATATCAGAAATGGAGTCCATTGGTACTCAACAAATATTTGTTGAATGAGTGAATTAATCAATTTGGGACTACTTGGAAAGTTTTTCTGATATCTTTTTGAATCAGGTTGAAAATATACCACTGAATTCTAGCTCATGATAATAGTATCTAGGTAGGGTTCTAACAGCCATTAGGATGCATGCATGACAAAATCTATCCATTGGAGTGGCTGCAGAAAGTATCTTTCATTCATGGTCTTCAATGGAAGGTTACTAAAAATGCCTGAGAGAAAGAAAGAGTGAGCAAGAGAGAGTAATAAAAAGAATCATTCCTCTTATAGATAGAATTACATTTAACTTTTTTAAAAAGGAGCCCCTTGGCCACATTCACCAAGTGTATGAAAATATTGCTTTCAAAGCTTCTCCCATCTGCCCCAGTGGGTGTCACGGGGTTAAATGGTCCAACACAAAAGCTCAGGCCTTGCAGAGATGGGAACACCGATTCCTGTGGGCTCTTCCTATTCCTAGGAGCCAGAGTCCTTGATGTGTCTCTCTCTGATGTTTGTGGGCTCCCATTGAACTGTGAGATCCACATGAAATCAATGGAAGGTCCATGAGAATCAAGAAAATATATCTTCTATTAGGAAAGGTCTGCTTAGTAAACTCTCTTAATATTTGTTTCTTTAAACACATTCTTATTTCATCTTCATTCTTAGAGAATATTTTGCTGACAGACTGTTTTAGATTGATGTTTGTATCCCTTCTCATTTTGATGACCTTCCAGTCCTATGCTTTCATTATTGCTGTTGAGAATCTTGTCCTGTAGGTGATTTACCTTTATCCTCCCTTATTTTGTCATTGATATTTTGTTGTTTTATTACAATATGTCAAGGTGTGAGTTTATTTTTATCTATGCTGTTTATATAAATTCTGCAACCTATATTTGAAGATTTTTTTACTTTATCAGCTATGGGAAGTCATCAGCCATTATTTCTTGAATATTGCCTCTCCTTCATTCTTTTTTTCTCTTCTCCTGAGAATTAAATTAAATGATTTCTTTACCTTCTCATTTCCTCCCCCATGCTTCATCTTCCTGGTGCTGCATTGTAACCTTAAAATATCTGTCACACAGTCCCCTAATGTTTTCTTCAACTGCATATAATCTGCTGCCCCAAATTTCAATTGCATTTTAAACTTAAATGCTTAATTACTGATTTTGAAAGTTTGGTTTGATTCCTATTCAGATCTTTCTGATAATTTTGTAAAGTCTCTTATAGCTTGCTAATTTAAAAAATACACATTAAAACATCCCACACACATTTTATATTCTTTATCAGCATTATTTAAATATTGAAATTATCAGGACACCACATCTATGGATTTTTGGCTGAATTCATTGATAGCTGTTGTTTTCTTTCTTTTTTTTTTAAAAAAAATATTTTATTGATTTTTACAGAGAGGAAGGAAGAGGGATAGAGAGTTAGAAACATTGATGAGAGAGAAACATCGATCAGCTGCCTCCTGCACACCCCCTACTGGGGATGTACCCGCAACCAAGGTACATGCCCTTGACCGGAATCGAACCTGGGACCTTTCAGTCCGCAGGCCGGCCCTCTATCCACTGAGCCAAACCGGTTTCGGCGATAGCTATTGTTTTCTTGTGCATTTGGTGATATTTGTTGTTGTCCTTATGAGCTCCTACTTGGTTCAATTTAATCTCTAGGAAGCACATGAGCCTCAACTGGGGATGCTTTCTTTCAGAAAGGATTTGCTACAACTGGGAGCTGGAAGTGGATGCTGCTGACCTAGGACCTCTTTAGCTTATTTGGAGGATCCATTCTAATGCAGAGTTCCCATATTCAGCTCCCCCAACTTGCAGCATTCACAAAACACAGCCTCCCAATACTTGTGCTAATACTGCAATTTACTCTCAGGGTAATTCCAGATTTTGTGTTCTTATGTTCACCCCCCGTGCCTCCTAGCTTTGTTTTCATCCTGCTATTCCTTTTCTATTTCTTCTCCCTTTTAACATTTCCCTTACTTTCCCCACATTACATTAAGACATTGTGGTAGGTTCTCTGGGCTCAGTGTGTGCATAGTCCTCTATATTGCCCAAATCTGATACCCCAGATTTTCCCCCCTTACAGCAGTGCCCACAGCTCTCATGGCCTTTATTCCCACACGCTCTCCACGTGCCAGGCTCTACACTGGCTGCTACATGTAGGCAATAATATTCTTGTCCTTAAGAGCTTGGAATCTGGGTGAAAAAATAGACATGCACACCAAAAATCACTCTACAAGGTAGCGTGAAATATGTGCTAAAATAGAGGCATGGCCACGGTGCACGGCAGAGGCTAAGGAGTGAGGGCTCCACTCCCACTGGGGAGAGCTGTGAATTGCGAGGCTCTCAGGATCAAGCTCATGCATTGAATATAAGCTTCCATTTCGTAACAGTCCAAGGGTGTGCAGCTGGACAGGAGTTAAATCAAGTCGCTTTCATGTTAAGAGAGACTGATGTGAAGGGCACAGCTCACTGCAGAAATCTGAGGAAACGTTCCAGACAGCCCAGGCTGCTGCTCTTCTGGTCACAGACCTGCACTTGTTCTCGCCAATTATTTAGAAGGTGCTTGGCTGAGGAAGGTGGAACACATTTAGGCACTTCAAATATTTCTCAGAAAAAAATAGCCAGTGCTGCTTCTGCTATTAAAGGGAACTTCTAAAGTGACTACTGTTTGTCCACTGGTGTTTTCCATTATAACCTTCTTTTAAAAGGGTTGTAACTTGACTGTAAAAATTCCCTCTAGGTGGAAACGTGGCATGCTAGGATGCTCCCTTTGAATAATGCCTGCCTTAAAAAAAAAAAAAAAAGAGCAAACAACAGATTTGGTTTACTTTAGCCAAACTCTCTGAAAGTCAGAAGACAACAAAGCCCTTAGTATTGGGGATCATTGATTCTTTCTATAGATGTTTATATTCGTTACTGCATAAAGGATAAAAAAGACACACAAAAAATCCCAAGATGAAAAACAGACTTATTTTTCTTCCTTAATATGCAGAACAAATATCCAGTTTTAGATGAGAGGCTTCCCACAGTGTGCCAAAGGTGGCAACACAGAAGCTGCATTTTTGTCCATAAAGGAAGAAGTGTGTTCTTTTTTAAAAGAACATTTATTGTTTATTTTATCTTTACTATATTTTTATTGATTTTTAGAGAGGAAGGGACGGGGGGAGATAGAAACATCAGTGATGAGAGAGAATCATTGATCAGCTGCCCCCGGCATGCCCCACACTGGGGATGGGGATGGAGCCCACAACCCTGGCATGTGCCCTGTCCAGGAATCAAACCGTGACCTCCTAGTTCATAGGTAGATGCTCATGCTGGCTGGGCAGGAGTATGTTTTTATTTTTATTTTTTAAAAGAACAGACGCAGTTGTAAGAAGCCAGCTGGCTAACGTATAATCCAATGCATGGCACTAGCACAGGAACAAGCAACAGTTGTGTTATGTCTACTGAGTCAGGTGAGCTGTGCAAGGACAGTGAATTACACTGTAACAGCCGCTCTCTGTAATACTAAGCAGTATGTGCGTGGCATTAAAGAACAAAAAGGAGAAGCCGAGGGCCCGAGGATGTCCCTCTCAGAGGGCAGTCACATTCTGCATCAGACACGTGAGACAGGAAGCCGAGGCTGCTGCTTTCTTGGTCACCTCGGTTTCCACATGAGACTTGTTTGAAGTGCTGAATGTCATCCTAGTCATTAGAGCGACATAGGCCTGGCTGTGAATCAATGACTTCTTTAGGTGCCTACATGCAGAGCAAGCCTCTGGAGGAAGAGACAACTCTGCCGTATTTGCAGCGAGCTGGTGTGTAACTATAAAATGGTGCCTCCCTAAGAATTGCTAAGGATGCACTTAATTATATGCAAGCAATTTTCAACTTACTAGTTTTAGAACCTAACAGCTGAGTAAGGTGAGACTCTCTGTTGTGGTAATGGCAACAGGAATAGAAAAAAAATTAATTCTTATCCTTTAACGTTACGGAGGTGAGGAGGATTTCATAGACATGGAGAGCAGATTCGTGGCTGTCAGGGGTTTAGGAGGAGGCTCCGGCAGAAAGTTGTGTGGATATAAAAGGGCAACGTGAGGGATTCTTTTGATGGTGAAAACCTACTGTAGTTTGACCATATCAATGTCAGTATTTGGGTTGGAATAACATATTCTAGTTTTTAAAGGTATTACCATGGGGGAGGAAGGACCTGGATAAAGGGTGAATGAAATTTCTGTGTATTTTTAAAAATTAATCAATTAATTAATTCCAGCTATATTGAGATATTTGACATATAGCTATTAATTAGGCCATTAGACCCAGATGGCTTTATTGCCTTAGTAGACTACATAAGCAAACCAAATCGTAAGCCTGTAATGACTCAATGTTAGAAAATCAAAACCTAAATAAAGACAGCTAATTGCAAAAAGCCAACCAGCCTTTTCCAAATAATGCAACCATTTGACTATAGCCAATCAACTTGTTTCCTTGCTTTGCTTTCATCTTCTCTATAAAAGCCCTTTCCTTGGCTGCTGTCGCAGAAGAGCTCCTAACCACTTCCGGTTTGGTACTGCCCAATTCCAATAGATTTCTGTTCAACTGAACTTTCAAAAGTTTAACATGCCTCAGGTTATTTTTTAACATAACATTGTGCAAGTTTATGGTACTGTACAATGTGATGATCTGACATATGTATATATTGTTAAATGATCACCACAATAAAGTTAGTTAACACATCCATCACCTCATATAATTACAGTGTGTGTGTGTGTGTGTGTGTGTGTGTGTGTGTGTGGTGTGAGACCTTTTAAGATCTATCCTCTTAGCAACTTTGAAATATACAGCACAGTATTGTTAACTATATAGTCACCATGCTGTATATTGTACCCCCAGATCTTATTCATGTGAATCTATAATTATATCAAAATAAAAAGGTTAATTAAAAATAATACTAGGTCCATTCATGCTGTCACAAATGTAAGAGTTTCATGGACCTGGAGAATATCATGCTAAGTGAAATAAGCCAGAGAGAGAAAGACAAATACCATATGATCTCACTTATATGTGGAATCTAATGAACAAAATAAACTGACGAACCAAATAGAACCAGAGGCATGGATACATGGAACAGACTGACAGAGGTCAGAGGGAAGGGGAATGGGAGGGGAGACTGGATGAGAGAAGATGAAGAGATTAGCCAAAGAGCATACATGCATAGCCTATGGACACACACAACAATAAGGTGATGGCTGGTGGGGGAGGCAGGGCTGGGTGGAGAGGGATAAAATGGGAAACATCTGTAATAGTGTCCACAATAAAAAAATAATACTAGGTTTACTTGAATAATACATATAATAAAAAGTGAGAGTGGTAATAATATGATATCTTCTAGAACAATGATCAGTAAATTATTGTTGGCAGTCCAAGTCTGCCCACTGCCTGTCTTTGTAAATAATCTTTCATTGGAACATGCTCATTATTTTATCTATTCTCTGTGGCTGTGTTTGCAGTACAAAGGCAAATCTTAGTGGTTACAATGAGACTGTATGACCCTCAAAGCCTAGAATATTTACTATGTTGCCCTCTCCAGAAAATACCTTGTGGCCCCTGATCTGGAATGCAAGCTCTACAAGGGCAGGTGAAGCACCCTGGCAGCTTGTTGAGCACCGTGTGCCTGGCACACTGCCCAGCACGGTGCAGGTGCACAATAACCATTTGCTGAATGAAGGAAGCAGCATATTATGAAAATGTGAGTTTGCCATGGAGAGAATGATTGAAGAAATTAAAAACATCATCTTGGGATCATGACCATTCATTTTCCAAAGGCCAGGGCAACTGAAAAACGATGCTGCCTGCCTTTCTTAGGCTGAGAGAGGAAAAGGATTGCAGGTCTCACATCAGGCCTACAGGAGGCCAATAAAATGGAAGGAATTTTTAAAGGCACAAATTAGCTGTGTATAGGGTCTAAGGAAATTCTAATTCAGCATTACTCAGGCATATTCTTTCCTTTCAAGTGCATAACATGTAGCAATAGTTCAGTCTTTCAGGTATGCTTATAGTTATCACTAAAACTAATTAATTTGATCAGAAGATTTCCACCTGTTTATGGAGAAGGCATCTTATAATCTAACTAGAGGCCTGGTGCATGAAATTCATGCAGGGGGGGGGGCAGGGGGGATGTTCCTCAGCCCAGCCTGCACCCTCTCCAATCTGGGACCCCTTGAGGGATGTCCAACTGCCCGGACATCCCTCTCACAATCCAGGACTGCTGGCTCCCAACCGCTCGCCTGCCTGCCTGCCTGATTGCCCATAACTGCTTCTACCTGCCAGCCTGATCACACTCTAACCACTCCCCTGCCAGCCTGATCAACGCCTAACTGCTCCCCTGCTGGCCCGGTTTCCCCCAACTGCCCTCCCCTGCCAGCCTGGTCACCTCTAACTGCCCTCCCCTGAAAGCCTGGTCACCCCCAACTGCCCTCCCCTAATGGCCTGGTTGCCCCCAACTGCCTTCTCCTGCAGACCTGGTCCCCCCCAAATGCCCTCCCCTGCAGGCTTGGTCACCCCCAAATGCCCTCCTCTGCTGGCCTGGTCACCCCTAACTTACCTCCCCTGATGGCCTGGTCACCCCTAACTGCCCTCTCCTGCAGGCCTGGTCCCCCCCAACTGCCCTCCCCTGCTGGCCTGGTCACCCCCAACTGCTCTCCCCTGCTGGCCTGGTCGCCCCCAACTGCCCT
Organism: Cnephaeus nilssonii; assembly: GCF_951640355.1. Lineage (NCBI taxonomy): Eukaryota > Metazoa > Chordata > Mammalia > Chiroptera > Vespertilionidae > Cnephaeus > Cnephaeus nilssonii. The sequence goes on from NC_137073.1 coordinate 40,833,261, forward strand.
CCTTTGCCAGCCTGGTCACCCCTAACTGCCCTCCCCTGCAGCCCTGATTGCTCCCAACTGCCCTTCCCTGCAGGCCTGGGTCCCCCCCAACTGTCCTCCCCTGCCGGCCAGTCACCCCTAACTGCCCTCCCCTGCTGGCCTGAACGCCCACAACTGCCCTCCCCTGCTGGCCTGGTTGCCAACAACTGCCCTCCCCTGCTGGCCATCTTTGACCACATGGGGACAGCCATCTTGTGTGTTGGAGTGATGGTCAATTTGCATATTACCTCTTTATTATATAGGACTATATTGACATCTCACTTGTTCAAGGGAAAAATCATTAAAAATAGGAGTGAGAAAATTCAAATGTTTCAATTGGCTGTTGTTTGGAAATTTTGGTCAGACAATTGAAGCTTTCAACTTAATGGACTCCTTAGCAATATTCTGTAAGGTGAAAATGTCCTTTATAATATAAACTTCTAATTTGTTAGCTAAAATTTTGACTTTCTCCAAGAGAGGGATACTTTTATCATACTGGAGTCTCATGAATAATTTCTAGGGAAGATGGCTTATACGGGGAAGGTGAGAGGAGGAAGTATGAAAGCAGAATGTAGAGCCAGACAAAACTGGATCCCTGGGCCAAGAACAGTGTAATTCTCATTTCTGAAATGAGAAAATGATTCCTGTCTCCCAAGGATATTCTGAAGATTAAATAAGAGTGGAAGGTGGGTGCTTAGAATCTGGTATCCACTCACAGACACTCAGCAAATGTTAGCGCCCTTCTGTTGAACTGCAAGACAAAGGATGCAAGAGGTAAGGGGAAGGAGGGCCTTCCAGGAGACTACAGAAAGAATGCTGTCCCCTGAGTGACACCATCTCCTAGCGGCTTCCCTGGGGGATATTAGGGTGGTGTTTGTATTGTGCTGGAAGCACTGTTGTGGGGTCTTTCTAAATGATGGGCCTGCATGACATTTCTGAAGGATTGTTTTATTCATGGAACATAACATAGCTGCCTAAACAAAGCAAACCTCTCTCCTTGGTGAGGTACCTTGGGCTAATGAGAAGTTTCCAATGAAACTCTCCTTGGCAGATGCTGGCACAGCGCGAAGACTGAGTGGCTGACAGAGCTGGCTGACCACACTGGGACCCGTTTACTTGGTTGCTGGATGCACCCCTCCCCTTCATTTTCAGCATTCTGTCTTAACCCACCGGCAAATGGTGGCCAGAATGTTTGATTAAAATGCTTTTCTTTTTAAATAGATTTTTATTGATTTCAGAGAGGAAAGAAGAGGGAGAGAGAGAAAGAAACTCAATGATGAGGGAGAATCATTGATTGGCTGCCTCCGGCTCACCCCTCATTGGGGGTCGGGCCCATAACCCGGGCATGTGCCCTGACCAGGAATCAAACCATGACCTCCTGGTTCATAGGTTGATGCTCAACCACTGAGCCATGCCGGCCAGGCAAAATGTTTTATTTTTAAATAACTTTTGACTACAATGTCTTCTTTGTGACAGGAGTTAAATGTTAAATTACAAACATTCAAGTGAGTAAAATGTAAAGATCTAAGTAGCTTTATTGAATGATTCATGAATTAACAGTCCCCCACCTAGCAAGGAGAACGAATTTCCAAAGGGCTGTACAAAATGGGATGTTTTAAAGACATAAAAGAGGCAAAAGAATGGAAATTATTAACAAGGAATGCGTCGTTTTAGGCAAAGTCCCCTCCTAAGGGAAATGGAGGCGGTCTAGCAGGTGGATTATCTCTCTAATGCTGACCAGGTCATTCCAGACTGACAGATGAAAGGTTACATTTCTGGGAAGCTGAAGTTGCAATTAGGTTAAATATTAAATCCTGGTTAGCTGATATGGGGCTTCGTATGTTACAGCATTTGGGGCCTGTTGTTTCTTTTTAACAATACAAAACAATAAGAAACAATATTGTCCAGGAGACAGTGTTTTATGCTTTCCAACACTGAGGGTTTGACCTTGAGTTGCTTCCTGCAGCAACTCCATGGTTGCTGTTAGTTTTACAGACGGCCCGTCAGTGACAGTGGCCATTTTATGAATTTGGCATGAAGCAAAATTATGATGAAGCCTGTGTACCATGGAGAGCAGTTTATTATGATACTCAAACATATTTAAGGAGCAAATGGGACAAGAAGAAAGGTAGACAGAAGGTACTGTGATTATCTGGGGATTACTGCCTTACCTGAATGAGGGGAAAATAATAAAGCAAATTTCAGACTGTAGACTGTGTCAGCTCTGGATAAATATCGAATGTAAAAACGCAAACTTACCTGATGACAAAATCCGCAGCGGCCCCCAGACAAGGCCAGTGTGGTGCATACACCAGTTTTGCATGTTTAGGAAATCCTTTTAAATGATTCAATGCAGCCAGTATTTCTTTCCCATTTTCTTTGGTAGCTCTATTTGTCATATTTGTAATTTCCAAGACCCAAAGCCTCATTGCTAGAAAAATAACCCACCACAGAACTCCTGTTTTTCTCTTCCCCAAACGGCCATTAGTTTCACTCTGAATTATTTTATTCACTTTACCAATGTTGAATATTATAGGAAGAAATAGAACTGAGGAATGGTGTACTTCCAGCTGGTATGTTAATTGGACACTGTTTATTCAACAGCAGCATTAAGAATATAAAAACCTCATCACTAGTGCTCTCTGAGAAGCCTTTGCAAATAATAGCACTTATATAAAACTTAAGGCCTGAATGTTTCTTGTTTATGAGTAACATAGTATTAGCATATTAAAATCATTACTAACCCATGCTGGAATACGCGTTGGAAGCCTGTCAGTGTGCTAATGGGAGTAGTCTTGGAAACTCCACATCCGCCACAGGATTAATTACTCACATAAAACATGATCATTTCCCTACGTCTCCTCTGAGAAGCCGCGGCTGCTGGAGTGATTGATGGCCCCGAATGATGCACAAAGGAATGAATGGGAGTGTTACGCAGTGGATCGAGAGACCTGCTCTTGATTCACATGAAAACACGTTGAAGGACCTCGGTGCTGTAACATTTATTTCTCGAGGCCCATAGGCAATTAAAAAGAAATGTCTGGCGCAAACTCTGGGAAACAAACTGTTTCAATGGCCAGGACTGCCTTCTCCTGGGGCCTTTCTGTAGGAGATGAGGATGGAGGGCCCAGCAGGTCCCAGGGAACCTGGCCACTACGGGGAGGTGAACTACCTGCTGTCTATTGATTCCAGGTTTTCTAGGGCCTCCTGTATTTCTCCTTTGCTGAAGAGCTCACGTCCAAGGTCTGCACTGGCTTCTCTTCTCTCCCTCTTACTCTACTTCCGCTTTAGGGAGCTGATAAAGAGTCCATTTTGAGAGGGTGGAGGTAAAGAAAGGTGAAAGCATTTGAAAGACAATTTATTGTTTACAATTAAAACTAGGAGATTATAGTTCAAAGGTGAGAACCCAGCCTGCAATTACCGCTGGTGAGAAGACTTAACCAAGCTATTATATGACAATTAGCGCAAATGGGAATAGGAGGTAATCTATCGATTGTGTCCCCGAGCACCCCTCGGGTTGTCCATCATTCCAGTCAAGCACTTTTGTCAATCCCTAAACCACCTCCATTTGGCACTAAATTGGTCGCCTGTTTGTGGTTCTTCTGAGTTTCAGATAAGAGCAAAACAGACATTCCAAACAAAGCTAATCCTGGAGTTTAGAAAATTCATTCCATTTAAGTGTTTCTACCTTCCCTTTATTTTGCATAGACCTCTTTTCTGGGGGACAGATTCCCACAATTGGGACCTGGGAGGTTAAAGCTATAGCAAATATTAAAGAAGCCAAGGTAATTTTCAAAGTTTTTCAGCATCAGTATAATTAGAGAAGCAATTACAATGAAGTTAGTGGTAATTTAAATTAATCAGCTGGATATCAGATGATGAGTTGTTTGGAACTGGCAAATCTAATGACTGTCTACTTGGTGAGTAGACTTGCCTTTCAGTAAAAAAAGATAAAAATTCATGAGCCCATGAACCAGTGGAAATGCTATTTATGCAGGTGACACAAAGCTTAGCACTGTAGGTTTTTCAGGGAGAATAGCATTGGCGGTGCATCCTGTTGTGTTCTCCCCTGAACCCCAGCCCCCATTAAATTTCTGTTGCATTGATTAAGAATTTAAATACTACTCTCTTTACAGAAGATCTGGGGAAAACCTACTAGAAGCTTACAACATATTCTTATAAATGCCTACATCATTACCTCACTTGAGTGTATTTTGTTCTTTTTCATTAGATAGATCTGGTGCAGTCCACTGGCATTCTGATTTTCCAAGGACTTACATAAACCTGCCCAGAATCATCTTGGCCCTAAGGATGGAGGTAATAAAGGAGAGAGTGAGAGAGAGGGAGAGGTGGAGGGAGAGAAGGAGCGAGGGAGGAAGAATGAATGGGACTGAGAATGAGGATGAATATGTATAGTTGGGAAATTGTGAATTGAACCTGACGGTTTGGGTTGTGGTTTGTTGTTACTGGGATCCAAAGAGTTGTGTTGAAACTTAAATTTTGTGGTTAAATCTTTGACATTTTATAGAATCCAAGAGAACCATTGGTATTGAATTCTCCTAGGATTTTGGCTTAAATATGGTTTACATTATTAAAGTTGGAGCTTCAGAGGGGGCTCACCAGGGATTATAAAACAATGTGCCTTGGACCCTATTGCCCATGCGTCATACATCACTGACCTTTTAAAGTGGTAGTGCTGCTACTTAAGACATAGGAATTTTGTCATATTATGTGTCTTCTAATATGAGAAATTGCATCCTAGGGGATTTAATATTACCCTTTTCTAGCTTTAAGGATGGGGAAGCAATAGATAATAGTCAATGTAATTTCTCAAGCCTTGAATAAAAACATTGAAAAATGATCTAGCAGGAATTGTGGCTCCCTTTCATTCTCTCCTTTGTCATTCTAGCTACAGGGCTTATTATAATAAGTAAAAAACCATCTGAAGTTTACATCTTCTATTACATACTACTCGTGCTTCAAAATCCATGTACGTATTTTCACCAAAAGTGCTAAACCTTTGAGAGAAGCAGGTCTGACAATTGAGCGTCTGGCTGGAAATCATTTACTATCGATGGTCACTCGGCTCAAGATTGTATCGCTGAAATGACTTAGGAAGAAAAATCAATAGTACTCCCATATTGTGCAGGCCTCTTAGAGGATCATCTGTTTTACCTCGCAAAAGTATCCCTTGTTCCAGATCATTCTTTTGAAATAAAAGAAAAAAGGTAATCTAAGTCATAGCTCACTTTCGCTTGTGCCCCTATTTTATTTCAGTTCCCCTTTTAGGGGGAGGGTAAAACCAGTCTCAGGAAGAAACAGATAGGAAGGCTAATGTGGGTGTGCTTGTGTAATTCTAATTGCTCTTGTTTTCAACTGAGACAAAAATTCATCTGGTATATTTAATAATGTCTCAATTTCAAAATTATTGGACCAAGGAGAAATGGTTTTATTCTCAGAATAGCTTTCGTGAGTAGAGGATTGATTGACTTTACGCGCACACGCACATGTGCAAACACAGTCATACACAGGGCATCATGGGTCACCATCACTCCTATTCTCAGGTAGGAGACCACACGTTTCTTGTTCCCTCAATTTAATTCTTAGACATTTGCTCTAGCCTGGATCTGAAACAAAATTGAAACAGGGTTCTGATGAAATGAGCTGGGACTGGGCCTATGAGATTTGGGAGAGGAACACAATAACTTATTTGAGTGTGAAATTGGAATCCCTTTGGGGCACACATACACCAAAAGCTAGAAGAAGAAGTGAGCTGGACCAGATTTTCCTTAGTTGCTCAAAAGGAAAAGTGTAGAATGGCCAAATCTTTAGGCTGATCTGGAACTCTCCTTGGTGCTGAGACGGCCCCCTGCGGAATGCTCCCCAGGTTGCTGATTTATGTGTGCCTGATGGTGACACCAGACTGGAGCAATACCTCCCATAGTGGATTGTGTGCCATGGGGTGTAAGAGGTTATTTTACAAGGGACAAGGACACAACGTTAAATCAGTTTAAATCAGTTTACTAGTAAATTCATGGTGAGAATGCTATTCCTTTTGTTATTCTTGCTCACCGTCAGCATTCATGTGACTGTGAGAACCCAAATGATCCCATCTTTTTCCACCTCTCTCCTCCTTGTTTTCTGTCCATATTTGTTTTGAAGAGAATAAAGCTCTGGTATAATTCTGCCTTTATTTTACCTACGTCACTGATTGCTAGCCTTGGAGGATTTTGGCTCTGGTTTCTATTTGAGAGACCTAATGCATACCCGGATAGGAAGCATGAAGAAAGATCCCATTCCATTCCTGTGCTCTATTTCTGACACCTCTATTTTGCACTTATTTCAGTTGAACCATTCAGCTCAATAATACCAAACACAGCTCATAGAACATCAGGGCTCACTGTGACTTTTGTGACTATGCTTTCAGCTATGGCTCATTATCTTCAACGTGTGGCTTCATTTCCAATTGGTAACAACAATACCACCATGCCAGTGAAAATGGTGCTGTTCTTATAGCTTCCCCTGTCCCAGAAACAGAAAAACTAAAGCACTCCAGCCTCTTCTGTTACAATGCATGTTTACTTAATGTGAGTTGGCTGAAACAAAATTGGTAAATAGGGAATGATGTAGGCATAATGCAGAAGTCATGTTGATTTGCCTAGCATTTTCCCAGGCACATTAATGTTTTGAAGTAATTAGAAGCTAGTTGCCTCATCATGAAAGAGAAAAGCTTGGACATATAGGAAACCTTCAAGAAAAAAAGCTGAAAATCCTATAGAACTGATCTCTTTTAGTGCCAGGAATGGCTGTGTTAGTGGCCTCAAGAATGGCTGCATTTTTTTCAATGTGTTAAGGTATCTGAGGAAGCCAAGAGTACAAGTAAAGAAGCTAACGAGATATTTCCTCCTGTATTAAAACAAAGGATCTGATTTTTAATTTGGATGAAACTGGTCTCTATTAAAAACACATGCCTTCAAAGACTTACATCTGCAAGGAGGAAGTAGGGAGGAAGTTTAAAACTGCAAATGATCAGCTGATTGTGGTGCTGGGTGCTAAGGCGGTTTAAAGTGAACTGTGCCCATGTATTTATGAGAGTTGTTATTCTTTCTGTTGGGGCTTTAATGAGAATGTTCCAAAGATTTCATCTTGATTTCCCCGACACTATTTTCCCCCAAAGCACTGTTATTTTTAGCATGCAATTTGGGAAATGTTTACATGGAGTTATCACAGAAATTCCTGTAAAACATCTTGAATAGTTCAAATTCATATTGGCATGAATGTAACCAATCTTTTACTAGAACAGAAAGGGCAACTCAAGACAGAACTGTGTAGAGGATTCTGCATGAGAGGTGCTTGGCCAAGTCCCAGGGCCTCCAGCATACAGCACATGGGCACACACATTAGTGATTTTGGTGGCCTCTATAGTCTCCTTCCTGTCCTCTGGAAGAAAAATGCTGTGGCTAGGTTTACAATGGTTAAGGAGTCCCCCAATCCAGGAGAGTTAGCCTCTGTTCCTCAGTGTGCTGTCTGCTGTGTTTGAGACCCAGGTATCCCCTCTCTTGAGTGTTGTGCCTGCAGCACAGTCAATGCTGCTGCATTTCTATTCAGACACATCAGAAAAAAAGACGTTGGTATTTTGGCAACTTGAAAAGTGGTGTGCATGCCTGTCAATTTATATTTATATTCTATATCTCAACTTCTACAATTACTTAAAGAGAACCAGATTCCAGTTCCAACTCAGCCACTAATGAGTTTTGTGTCATTACATGACTTCACCTCTGAGATCTTGCTCCCAGAAACTGAAAATGAAGATAGTCCTTTAATCCCAACGCCCTTTCTTGACCTGGCATGTAAAAGCAAATGCCAGTTACCCTGCCCCTTTCTATGAGGTCTCAGAATAACTGGCACGCCCACAGTCCCTCTGCTGTGTTTGGCATCACTGGATCTGGCCTGTGATAGGTGCTCTATCCAGTGGCAGCCAACTCACAAGTTGGCCTGTGACCTATCATGGATGTGGCTCGAGAGCTCTGTCCAACTGCTCATCACGAGCTGACCAATCAGCGTGACCACTGGCATAGTTTGAATCCAGACACTCAGGATTAGTTTCTAGCAGCAGGAGCAAGTGAACCAGAGACCCAACTACAGAGAGAGTCACTGTGTCACTCACTCCCATGGAACCCTGGCATGGGAACAGCAGAAGCCAGCTGCTGAGGGGACAGGATGGCTTGAAGGCTGGTCTCTCATTGTGTCATGGGTGATATTCTAGTTTCTGTGAGACTGGGCTTAGTTGAATCAGGATGACTTCCTGACTTCCGAGCTTTCTGGTGAGTTCTTATCTAAGAATGTGTTTTACTACTGCCTGGCTCAGAGTAGAGGGTGAGTGGGGATGGAGCTTGGGGAAGTTTGAGCCTAGTTTCATCCACATACCCATCCTTCTTCAAGGTTGCATGAGTGTTCAGGGTCATTAAAGCTTGGGTTAGATTACAGGGACTAGACTGCCATTGTTCTCCCAGAGGGTCACCAAGGATGTGACTGCTGTCATGGCAAGGCCTTTGTGGGGAGCATTGGGAAGAAGAGGCAGCATTGGGAAGGGAGTTGCATGCTCAGAGTGGGGACTGGATAGTCTGTGGAGGCTGATTGGTTGGTTCCCAGGGGTTAAAGGCTATAGGTGATAGAGGGCATATTGAAGCAGGAGAGGCCACACATGCCAGGAAACCTGATGTCACTAGTGCCTCATGGTCACTCCAAGCCCCTCCTCATTGCAGGCCTGCACATGTCCCCTCCATTTGGTTCTCTTCTCACCACTCCTCTCTCCCTCACCCTTGGGAAGCCCAAGGTTATCTTGTTATCTACATGGGGGAAGAGGTGGTAGCTTTAATTCTTCTTGATTTTTAAGCCCTGTCTATTCCTCTAGCTATAGGATTCTAGAACTATGAAACCTGATCCAGTCAGAGACTTTCTTTTTCTTTGCTTTTTGTTGCACTAACTCTCCCTGGAGGCAGTGAATGTCCTGGGCCTAGCTGCTTGAATGAGGATGAATCAGAAGAGTGAGGTTGATGGGGGAGCCTACACCATAATGAAGAACGGATAAAAAGAACTCTGGTTAATTAACATGTGCAATGAATCCCATGACCTTATGGGAGTAACCTGAGCACATGTCTCTTTTGTGCATCTTGAAAGAGCCTAACATACTTTCTGTGAGTCTCTATAGAGCACGAAGCTTCCAAACCTCAGTGAGTAGGCCATCTATTTCAGGTAATATGATAAGTTATAGTATATCTAAGTGCCCCTGGGAGGCCTTTGAAGTATGTTAAGCTATGACCTGTAATACTAAATGGAGACCATTAAAGCACTAAGATATTGATCAAATAATACCTTGGATATTGGACTTGCGTTTAGGAGGGATCCAAGTCTAATATTTTATTCATGTAGCCACACCAAAGAAAAAACTTGGAAATGAGCAAAATCAACAGGATAGGATCTTTGATTTGAGGCATGAAAGCAACAGCATGTTGTGCTAAAATACCCACCAAGCTTTCTCTTGAATACACTCAATTATAGGTGAAGTTCCTGATGAAGATGAACCATTGCAATCAAATGGAACTAGTTCAAGAGGACCTCAAGGCCAGGGGACGTATTTACCCAAGAGGCTTTAAAAATAACAAAAATATATAATGATGAAATCTTCCAGTTTTTGAGAAGTGAAATTTTGATGCTCTGGCATATGTATTGCTTCTTTTGTAAATAGTTACCAGCAACTACACATCTTTTCTGTACTGCAATTTCAGTTAATTAAATGCTTTGTACAGGAATAGTAATTAGCATTGTGACAGAACACTAAGCACAGTGTCCCTGCAAAGAGCTCAGTCTACTAGTTCACAGGACACCACACTGCCCAGGAATGTCAAATTATTCAAGGAGGTGATTATCCTGAAGACAAAGGACAAGGAAAAAAAGTTATTTACATTCCACAGTTACTCACCAGGTAAAAATACAAAGAAACAGGAGGTGCCACTAAAATGAAATGTGTCTAAAATATGTAGAAAGACTTACTAGTGGCTCAGTCAACCATCATAATAAAATCATGCACCAAAACCTTGTTTCTGTTTGTAACCATGTCCTGACTCCATAATCAGCATTTTTCTTAAGATATTTTCCTTTAAGAAATGACTGTCCATAAACATTTCATTATGAGCTTATATATTGAATTGCCTGGTACCATACTTATAGATACATAACATCACCTCCATTAGATTTTTAACCAGTTAAGTGTAGAGGACCCAACTGGTTCATCTTTGACTCTCCCACAGTGCCTCACCCATAAGGGCTCAGTAAATATTTGCTGAACTGAACATATTTTTATTAATCCTTATGTACTCCCTCGTTGTCTCCCCAAACTTTGTAATGCATTTAATTTATTTAGTCAATATTTATTGAACAGCTACTACATGCTGTGGCAAGGACTGTGTAATAGATGTAGTGATCAAGCTAGCATGGTGCATCTTCTTTAGGAGCTTAAGTTCATGGAGAAGGAAGCACGCAGGTAGTACCTCCCCTGGTCCAGGCAAGCTGGCCTCTTCACTCCACCTTGTGCTATATGAGGCCCCAGGCTAGCCATGGGCCAGGAGCCCCTGGGCCAATAAAACAATTTCCACCTAAAGCACACTGCCCCTACCCCTTCTCCAGGAGGCCAGGGAATTTCTGCCTCAACAGTTCCAGCAGCTTCTCAGGAATGGTGTGTCCTCTTTCCAAACCCAGCTTCCTAGAACAGACAACATTGACTTTGTAAATGCTGCCAGGCCCATGGATGGCTGGGGACAGTAATCTAAGAAAGAGGTTGTGGGTAGAGCTTGGGTGTTTGGGCCGCAGTGCCTAAATGCATGTGTGGCTCCTCTCAGTCACGATAGAGCCATGCATAGGAAGAAAGGAGAGAGCAAACCACACTCCAAGGATTTCCATTTGTCATCTCGTCCAAACCCCACATCTATGAGGAGCAGGTCTGCACATAGGTAAATAGATAACCACGTTGAAGGGAGGAAACAGTGGGTATGAATGGCACCCCCCAGTTAGGTTGCTCTGGGAAAGTTTCCCAGAGGAACTGACTTATAAGTGTTGAAGAATGACTGTGAGGAAGAGTATTCAAGGGATAGGGCACAGCAAGGTAAAGGGAAAGAGTGATGGTCATTGAAAGACCTGAATATTCAATATGGCTGGATCACAGTGTATATACTATGTTTCTGTGTGTTTGTTTGTTCGAGTGTGTGTGTGTGTGTGTGTGTGTATGTGTGTGTGATGGAGTGCATGGGCTGAGGTGGGGAGGGATGAAGTACAAAATATAAGGAGATGAGGTTGAAAAACTGGTAAGAACTGGACCGTGAAACCTTTGCTGGACAGAGTTAGGAATTTATCTTAAGGGCAATCAATGATAAAGCATTGATGGCTTTTAATCTGTGGAAGGCGACATTTCTAAATACTATATCTTTAAGCTTGAAGAGAATGGACTGGATATGATGGTAGGCTTAGCTAGGGGTTCAGACATGGGTAAGGAGAGAAATGCTCAGAAATATCAAGAGATATTTCAGAGGTGAATTTCATAGAATTTTGTGATAAATTGAATGGGAGGTGCTAATAATTGAGACAGAGGGGTCAGTGGTGGTTTTTATTTTCTGAATTAGATAACAGGTGAGTTGTGAGGTACAGGAGGAGGGGGAGTTGAAGGCTTATGATCAGTTACTATCTTAGTGTTTAGCTCCTCTCCTGAATGGAGCCTCTCACCTAGATTCAGAGAGAGTGAGACTAAAGATCCTCGAGAGAGTCCCTTAAGTATCTCTTTTCTAACATCTGACCCTAATATGGTGTGTCATGAGAGCCAAAGAAAGTTCTTTATGCTTCAGTAATTCGGTTCCTGGGAGAGAACCTAATTAAAATAATCAGTGGGCTGCCCTGTTGTTTCCAGTGTGGGGTCCTAGGTCAGTCCCATGAAGACATCCCCAGGGACAGAAAGACCTGAATATTCTATATGGTTGAATCACAGTGTATATAGAGTTTCTGTGAGATCAAAGCCATTAAGAACTTGGTCTATATTGGATGACCTTCCCGTATGGACAAAGCTGGTTCTACTTTTTTTTTCCCTGTTGATAAAATGAATAAAGATGATCTCATTTTAATTTTTTCTCTGACTTTGAAAGATCACTCCACAGGGGCACCCTACTGAGCCCCAGACTGATTTAGCCCCTCTCCCTCCGCCCCTTTATCCCCCTTTCTCAGTCCTTGCTCTTTTAAAGGGTGCAGAAATGTTGGTCTCACTCGCCTTCAAGTAGATCCTGGGATATGTTGATTCCTACTCAGTCCTTTTTCTACACAGCTGGTGGCAGAGCATATCTGCTCAGTGGCGGTGGGTGTGAGCTGATTCCTTGGAGAGGTGTCATGGGGGAAGGAAGGTGTAATGGAAGGAGAGCTGCAGGAAAGGAAGCCATGCCACACATAGTCCCACCAGGAGCAGACTCCGGTTGACGTGATGTGTAAAAGGGCTTGAAAGTAGAGCAGGAGGAACCGAGGGGATGCTCAGGGAAGAACAGGAGTGATGAGTAATAAGAAATTTTGTAGGTCTTAATGACACATTGGTTGCCTTGGATGAGATATGACATAGGTAGGAATTAGACTTTGCTAAAAACTATAGCCTGAAGTGTGTCAATGGATTCTGTCTTGTGGCTCTAATCCTGGCACAGAAACTGGGAAAGGAGAGAAGGGTAACTTTTGTAACTAAGTAATAGGCAGTCCCTAACATGGAGGGTAGAATTAAATGGTGTAGTTTTTTAGGATTTATGAGAACATGATCATCATTACTCCAAGCAAACATCACTTTGTTATGTAGAAGCTTGGAAGTGGGACTATTGGGAAAATGACAAATAGAAATTTATGGTAGGCGTGTCTGACTCACTGTGGTCACTGGAGCAAACAGTCCTGCCTCCTATCACAGTTGCTTCCCACTTTTCAGAGACATCAATACATCCTCAAACCCCTTAGAGAGTCTCTTGAAATTAATTTCCTTTCTTCTCTTTAACTGAACTTCTACATAATTTGTTCTGTACGCTTATTAGCAGAGCACGAAATGCACATTTTTAGTCCCCTGATTTGTCAATTAAATACTTTCCTATGTCCAATTTTCACCCAAGAAAAATATAGAAATCTCTACAGTGGAGCTATCTATGGAATTGTCCTACTAACAGCTTCCTTAGTAACAATTCCCCTTCTTCTTCTGAAACTTAGCTATTGACATTTTAAATGTGTTTTGACATATAGCTGGTGGGAAAAAATAAGTTTAGATCCATACAAACATGTTCAGAATATGAAGCATTTATCTTAGGAATGATACATTTATTACAACAAAGATGGGGATTTTAAATGAAATGCCTTCTTGTCCAGTAACATACATTTTTATAATTCCTAGGTCAGGCATCTCCAGAAGGGTTTGAGATTTTTAAAAAAAGTTACTTTTGATGTTCAAAGAGGATGGTAGTGGGGCAGAGAATAGGGAGGAAGTAGCCATAGATGAAGTCCAACTATGGAGTGGGCTACTCAGACCAAATTGCTTGGAGTGGCCTGCTTCCTGTTGGCAATGCTGGCAAGTCTCAGGGCACATGGAATTGGCCAGGGACTAGATCTCTTACCAAAAAAGCTTTTGATTTACCCACAGTTTTGGTGTAGCCCCCAGGGTGTACTCTAGGCAAACACCAGTGCTAATTTACACGGTTGCTCTGAAGGAATCTTGGTTGGAATGCTTCTTTCAGAAGGGACTACGTTGTATCTAATGAGAAATCACTTGTGCATTAAAATTAACTCCTCCTTAACAATCTGGGGAAGTAGGGTTCCTAAGATGGACTAATTGACTAAGTTGTTCATTTATGGGGTATGCAGACTGAAGAGAAAGTAAGGGAAAAACACAACTTGAAAACACGATTTATTTTGCTTGACAACTGATAATACAAATTTATAAATACAATGTTTAGGATAAAAAGTAAGAATAGTAGTTGAATTAACCATTCATTGTTTGTGCATATGAGAGGCATTAGGGTAAGATATTAGTGCAGCAAATAAAGATCTCTCCCACTCCAGCTTCTATTTCTATTTCTTTGCACATTTTCTTTTTGAATCAGAAATACCTCTTCTCTCCTCCTCCATCTGGTAAACCTTCACTCACCTAGGAAGCTCAGGTCATTAGTGGAACAGCCCCTGGCCAAGTTCTTCTCTACAGAAGTAGGCTGATATCATTTTGGTCTCAGGGTGCTGTTACATTGGTTTACTTGATACCATATTGTGGAACTGTCTCAAGTATTAGGCTATGCATTTAGGCGGGGACTGGATTTTATGATTATATTCATTTTTTGTAACAGAACTTGGAAACTGGTAAGAGTTAAGTACAAGTTTGTTGGGTAGATAAATATTTGCTGCATAACTACTATGTATGAGGCAGAGAAGAAACTGCATAAAGTATTAGGTAAGATTTCAGCTCATAATCTAGTTAGAGTGGCAAGACTGATGCATCTGAAAATGTAAGTGAACAATACAAGGCAACAAGTGGCAAAAGGCAAGAGGGATGACTGCAGGGCCACAAATACTAATGTGATAGAGATTGGCATTCCTCTTAGACTGGCATTACCAGCAAATCTTGAAGCAATTTCCCTGGAGAGAAGTCATCTGTCTCTTTCTTTTGAATTACAAAATTAGTTTATATACCTTTCATGACACTCATCACATTCTACATTGTCATACAGATATCTATGTCATGTGTCATCTTTTCTTTCTTGCTAGAGTAAATTTTACTCATTTAAAAAAATATATCCTGCTGTACAGGGTTTAGCATTGTGTTAAGAATATAGTAGGTACTCAAGTGCACTCTGTTGAATGAATACAATACTTGCTCTGGACAGTGAGTGCCACATAAATTCAAGGTAGAATGACCTGTTCTTTTGGTCATTGAATGCTTGGAAAAAATAGAAGGAATTGAGCTGTATTTTTTACCTGAAGGGTAGATTTGTGTAAAGAGACAGGGCAGGAATTCTCTGAAGAGAGCATGGTATGAGCAAAGGTTTGGTAAGAGTGCTACAAAGCCATGTGTAGGGGGAAAGTGACTAGAAAGAGGACTCACAAAGGAGAAGAGCATGGATGATGTGGAGAACATGGAGGGTCCGTGTTTAGTGGAGAATGCCTCCCTTTGTCTGACTTCCTAGTTAGCCCTTGGTTTCGGCTGATGTGACAATGGTGCCCGTGACTTCCACCCACCATCACTACTGAACTGTGGCAGCTGGGGAAGAATGAAAGGGAATAGGAGGAAGCAGAGGAGAGAAAGGGTATGGGAGGGAGATAATAAATTGATAGATAAATATGGAAAACATCCAGTGTAAACAATTAAGAAGTTCTAGAACGTTTTTAAGCTAATCTGACAGCAGCAATGGCCTGGCATTGTGAGGTTAATTGAAAGTTGATAAAGTTGCTGTACTAGATAATTTCCAAAATTATGAATGTTTTTTCTTGTTTGCCTAGATCCAGGACAACATCAAATGTATATCTTATTTTCTTGTATTTTTTTCTACGTAAAGCAATTGCTCTATCAGCAGAAAGACTCATTTATAAAGGTCTTGCTGTGGTGAGGCATTTGTAAAACTGTTGGTTTCTGCTCTGGTGTTTTTACAAAGAATGAAAGGGACTTAGTGCTTCACATTCTTTGATTATGTTAATACAAATGTGGAGTGAGATCGCAGAGTTCAACACCACGACTGTATTAGACGCGGGCAGGCGAATTCAGTGGCCATAAAATAATAGCGGGGGTTTTCATGTGGGTAAAACAGTGGAAATTGTATCCATCTCTTGAGGGCAGAAAGTGATTGTACACAGGGGTCAGCCGGAGCAGTCTGCTGGCCACAAACCTCATGGCATCCTTGGGAGGCCCATTCATTTTAAGCCTGCTTCCCCTCCTTTGAAGCCGGAAGTTATTGGCTACCGCCAGAGGCCTGTTATGACCATGCTAGGATCAAAAGCTCGACCAGGGGTGGGAAATCCTTTGTTCCTGCCTCTCTCTTAATAGCTTTTCCCTTTTCTTTGACTGAGAGAAGCAAGTCAAATAGGATTATCCTAATGGAACAGAAGTGTTTTATATAAAAAGTTCAAAAAAGAAATCCAAACTAATTCCAATGTCTTTCATTTACTGAATACGGTTTTATTACTGAGCCAAAGTGGAAAAGTTGCTGGTGGCAAGCGGGCCATTTTCTGAGGTTCAAATAAACCATCATTTCTCAAATTATGACTGATTTATAAGCAAATGTCATGGTCCTTTAACCACAGTAAATAAGTGAAAAAAAAAAATTTTTTTTCCTAATTCAAAGCCCTTAAAAATACAAGCTTCAAAGACTGGCCTCTTCTCAAATTACTTTACTGCAGCTCCCACTTGTTTCAGTGGTTGCAAAACTGCAAACCATATGCCCTAAAATGAGACTAAAGATACCCTTAAATGACACCTTCAGGGTGCCATAAAGGGCCATCGAGGTGCTAAAAGCACAATGCAGTCACTTAAGAAACAGAAGCACAACAGTCAAGTAATAACATAATGTTAGAGTTGTTTTCTGGGCAGCATTGTTTTAAAGAGGAACCATTGTCTTGCGATGAAATAGCACGAACTTCCCGATCACAAGGCACTCTGCTGATACAGCACGAGGTGGCTTCCCAACCATTCCCTCTTGTCTGCTTGGCTGTGAAGAGCACTTTGGTGGGACAGGAAGTGCAAGTGGTTCTGTGATTGTGTGAGGCTCCGTTCTGGGAAAACGAAGGGTATTCTTAGAAACCTGGCATATTGCGCATGAGGGCAAGCTAGGAAGCTGGGAAGAAACAAATGGTTCCCCGGTGGCACTTGAGCAATAATTCCTTGTCACGTGAAATCCGCCCTGGCTGTTTTTAAGAAAAGGACAGATCGGGGAGAGCCGGAGGTTGGGGGCGGGGTGGGGGAGGGGCGCGGCCTTCAGCACGGGGTGGGGTTCAGCTGTGTGCTGGTCTCTTGTGCTGCCGGAGAGGTTTGCGAGGCGGAGGAATAATTGCAGCAATTCAGCCTTCCAATTAAAATCTGCCTGCCTGGCTGCAGGTTTCAATCTGTTTTCGGTAATTTAGGGAGAAAGTGAGGAAAGGGTGGATGGCTGGATGGATTGAGTCAATACCGGAGCAGGAAATGGGAAGTTACGCGGAGGGGCCTGGGATGTGCTGATGGGAAAATGAATGTGGAGAAACGTTAGCAAGAGGAGAGGGCCCTTTCCTGTTCCTGACAGAAGACACGCACTGATGGCCCATTGCTGTGTTAAATTAATGAAAAATCAGATATTTTACATAAAAACCTGCATTCTGATTCTCTTGAAACACTGGAAGGTAAGGCCACGTGGGGTACTCCCTGTACCTGACACAGTAACCGCTGTGTTTCCCAGTTCTTTGCACGGCCCCTGTACACCTCTGAGTTTTGAAGTCTGTGTTTAGAAATATGTTTCCTGCACAAGAAAGAAAAATAGCTGATATGTTCGGTCTTCATTACATATCACGCCTATTCACTTATAAATACGGACGTGAACAGGACAGCAGGTGCAGGACTGAGGTGCGCAGGACCTGCTACGACTTGGCCCCAGGCTCACGCTGTAGGACCAGACAGCAGGCCGTGCCGCCCAAGAGAAGCTGGGAACACAGATTTCCATATCAATCTCCTGAGTTTTAAAAGTTGGCAGTTGGTTAAAATTTTTTTTTTGAACATTGCAAAAGCCAAGTTAAGGTGTGGTGTTAAATTTTACGTGTGAAATCAGGGAGACCTGTGCCTTGGGGACCGAGTTCAGTGTGGTCATAGCCAGGTGATATGGGAGCAGGGGAGAAAAGGCGTCCCGGACGGAGGCACCAGCACCGGTGAAGGCGAAGGCGCAGAGGCAGGAGGAGCCTCCTGCACCACGAGAGCACAGAGAGCAGCATGGCTAGTGATGGGGGTAGGGGGCGCCAGGCAGCCAGCTGGGAGAGGTGGACCCAAAGGAAGACGGGGCCCAGGTCACCAAATGATGGCATCATGACTTCTAAGGGCTGGGGATTTATCTCATAACTGTTGTATATATTGGGTCTAGTGAGTTGATTGCATCCCCCAGAACAGGTCTAAATCCCAAGTCCTGGTACCTGGGAATGTGACCTTATTTGGAAACAGGATCTTTGCAGATGTAATGAAATTAAGGCTCTCAAGAAGACATCATCTTGGATTAAATGGGCCCCAAATCCAATGACTACTTACTGTCTTTATAAGAGAAAGGAGAAGGAGAATGAAGACACATGGACTCTGAGGAAAAACAGGGGAGAGGCCTTCGATAGTGTGGGGGGTCCACACACCAGGGAACACCAAGGATTGCTGGTGCCTCCAGACGCCGGGAAAGAGGCATGGTGCGGGGTCTCCTTCAGAGACTCCACAAGGAACTGATCCTGCCAACACCTGGATTTTGGACGTCTGGTTTCCAGGACTATGAGAGAATGCATTTCTGTGGTTTTAAGCCACCAAGTTGGTGGTAGTTTGTTACGGCAGCCCTTGGAAATGAATGCATTGGGAAACTCTGGTGACAGATGAGAGAGAACCAGGGAAAGGTTGTAAAGTGCAGAGTGATGTGATATGATTTGAGGGGCGAGCCCCCAGCACCTGCTCAGGAGGGAAGCAAGCACATGGTCAGAAAAGCCACTTAGAATCACTGTGGGACCACAGAAGAGAGGGGATGCCCCCCACAATGGGACCGGAGCTAGAGCAGAAGGGACATTTGACAGAGCATGGTGATTACTGTGGGATGAATGGCATTGAAGGTGGGAGACGATTAGAGAGCAGGCCTGGGGGTAGTTATTTCGAGGTCGCCAGGAGGTGGAAACAGTGGTGGCACCTCTTAAAATAGACCGCAGGAGAAGAAACGGGTTCAGGAGAAAATGTGATGAGGTCTGTCGTGAACAAGCTCAGCTTGAAGTGCCTGAGGGTCCTATGGGTGGAGATGACCAGTCAGCTGCTTAAATCTTCCTTGGAGATGTTGGGGGCTCAGAGGTGAAATGGTGAGCCTAGGAGCTTACCTTTGTTGGAAAAAAACAAAAAACAAAAACCACAACGTGCTCCCTGCCTTTGCTTGTTGTTCTTTTTTTTTTTCCTTTTAATTGTGTAGAAAATAGGTACATATGTTAGGGGGAAAAGTGTGACTCCGTTTTGAAGGCACAACATTATTTTTGCCTCCTCAGCTTCCTCTCCTCCCTCTGGCCACAGCACCCCGATTTAGTGTTGAGAAATTCCCCTCTTCACTCTCAGCACCCACCTGGCTCCAGGAGCCCCAGGTGATTCTGCCTGTCAGCCAGAGCAATGGCCCTCACTGGCTACACTGACTAGTTGTGAAGGTCAAGTGACCTGAGGTAGGACAGTAACAGTTGGGCCTGGGACCTTTTCCTGGAGTTCACTCAGGTGCAGTGTAGGCGGTTGTTTAGCTGACAGTGTGTACCTGGAGCTGTAGGTGGGCACCTGTGCCCGGACGGCAGATCCTGCCGCAGAAGGAAGCCGATGCAGAGGGAGGCAGAGCTGAGAGATGAACAGGCTGGGTCCTGATGGCTGTGAACCTCTGAGTCCCCTTTTGCCTTAAGCCAATGTGTGGTGGCATTTATTTCTTTTCCAACTGAAAGGGGTGCTGATGAGCACATCAGTAATATATAGCTTTCCACCAGCCGCTGGAGCCCACAGTGGGTTTCTCAGCGGCAGCCATGCTGGATGTCAGCACCCTCAGGATTATGGATTGAAGAGAGGGACATCGAACCAAGCCTTCAGGGCCGTGGTGTGAGGGAGGCCAGCATCTTTCTCAGAGCAAAGGAAGGCTGTCACAGCAGAGGCAAAAAGTGCCTTTTTCCCCCCTCCTAAGTTGGGCAGTGTGTCCCTTGATGGAAAGTTACAAAATGATTCTTTTCAAGGCGATAGTTACTAATTGGCCTGCCTGGGCATCAAGTGCCTCCACAGCTTCGTTACTGTCAAGCTCTCCTTATCTGTGCAGAAACGGCCAATTGGAAATGTGTGGGTGCACATTTTAAAACTATCACAAAAAGTTAGATAGTTTTATGTATATTACGCTTCACAATATTTCCTCTAGAACCGGCTAATTAATGTTAGTTTCCCTCTGCTATGACCCTACTCTCCCATTAGACATTTGATTAATAAAGTGGCTGTCTAGGATCTCCTCTAGCTTTGCGATGTCACCTACTTTGCAGGATTAAGCACTAAAAACATGATGCCAATGACATGTTTTTCTTATATCAGGAAAATGGAAACCGTAAAATTAAGAAGGTGTCATTGACTTTGGAGTCTTTTAAAGCTAATCCTCTCCCATTGTCAAAATAAGAATTTGTTGGCCTGATTCCAGTATTGCTATACAATTCCTGCTCTGTTCCTGGGAGTATGTATGTGTGTGTGTGTGTGTGTGATTAACAATGACTTCTCCCCATTAAACGAGTCTACTTTGATGAAAATGAAAAGCTTTTAGAAATAGGGCAACAGTGCCAAGATTTCAATTTATTAACCAAAATAGAACATATAAAAAAAGATTTCATTCATTCATGAATATGTTCATTTCTTGAATGATCCCATCTTTGTCAGCATGGAATGGCCGAGGAAACCTGATATCTGAGCAACACAGAGGCCACAGGTGAGATTAGACTGGTATTGTGATGTTTTCAACTAGAGGAAAAAAATGGCCATCACCACAACCCTAGAGGTGGTAGGATTTTATTTTGATGCTGGAAACAAATTCAGAGCTCATCTAACCATTTATTCCTATAGTTTTATGCTTAAAGATTAGAGGCCCGGTGCATGAAATTTGTGCATGGGGTGGGGCGTCTCCTCAGCCCAGCCTGCATCCTCTCCAATCCGGGACCCCTTGGGGGATGTCCAGCTGCCAGTTTGGGCCCTATCTTGGGGCAGTCAGACATTCCTCTCACAATCCGGGACCACTGGCTCCTAACTGTCCATCTGCCTGCCTGAATGATCACCCCTAACTGTCCCCTCTGCTGGCCTGGTTGCCCCCAACTCCCCCCCCTCACCCGCTGGCCTGGTCGTCCCCAACTGTCCCCCTCCGCCAGCCTAGTCACCCCCAACTGCCCTCCCTCACCAGCCTGGTCACCCCTCACTGCCCCCTCTGCCAGCCTGGTCGCCCCTCACTGCCCCCACCCTGCTGGCCTGGTTGCCCCTAACTGCCCGTGCCCCCCCCCCCCCACCCCGGGGGCCTGGTCACCGCACACAGCCTGTTGCTCAGTCGTTTGGCCGCATCCTCACTGCTTCCCTCCCCGCCCCCCCCCCCTCCGCTGGCCTGGTCGCCCCCAACTGCCCCCTGCTGCAGGCCTGGTTGACCCACGCATCCTGCTATTCAGTCCTTTGGTCACACCTCACTATGGCCTGGTTGCCCCACGCAGCCTGCTGCTTAGTCGTTTGGTCACCCCTCACTAACCCCGCCCCTGCCGGCCTGGTCGCCCCATGCAGCCTGTTTGGTCATCTGTTCGGTTGTGATGGTCACTTAGGCTTTTATTATTATAGATTCTGGGTCTTGAAGAGGTTGCTTTGAATGTTGCAACAAGGGGAACAGGAGCCTGGACTCTAAGCTCCTAATCTAGTGAAAATCTCTGTATACAATTAAGCTTTTAATATGGCAACAGTTTGGGGGGTACTGATAACGTTATAGTCCCTGCCCTGGAGGGAATCATGAAAAAGTGGGAAGATAACATGTCAACAAACAATTCAAATGTATGGGCACAAATGTTCATAAAATGGTATATTCTAGGTTGTGAAGGATTTCTTAGGGGGAGGTAAATTTTGGAGGATGAGTAAAATTTTGCCAACTGCAGAAAGTAGAGAAGGTCTTTTCTTGTGAGAGAGTGCAGTGGGTATGCCCGGAGGGGTGAAAAGTGAGGCTGAATCCTGGAGCAGGCTGGCCATAGGGCACATACACATGGAAGTGATGGGATATAAGATTAGAAAGATAGGCAAGGGACAGACTATTTTGTATGCATTATATTCTGAAGGCAGTGGGAATCAAGGGAAAGATGACAAGCAGAGGCCCGATAGGATGTGTGATTTAGAAAGGTCCCACTGTGTTAAATGTGGACTCTGAACTGAAGGAAGTGGAGATGAGGAGCAGGAAGATTAATTGGGAGCTGTCCCAATGGTCCACTTAAGACATTACAAAAGCCTCAATGAGGGCCTGGGCCTGGGGGTGAGGTGGGGTAGGGTGTGAATTGATTTGCAAGGCATTTAGGCAGAACATGGTGACTAATTGAAAGGGGGGTGGTGGTGGTGAGAGAGGGGAGGAGTATGAGGCATGCTGCTTTTTGTTGCTTAAGAAATTGGGGGTTAATGCAGCCATTTCTCAGGTGAGGTGAGGAAAAAGCCATGTGACTCAAGAGGGTTCTGATAAGGTCTGCAGACAAGGATGATGATTCCTACCCATTGTCCCAGAGACCAGTGCATCCAGGAGGCGGCTGCCATCTCCCAGCACACCTTTCAGGCTCTCAACTGGCGCTAGAGTCCAAACAGTTTACCAACTTCCTTTTTTGCGCCACTCTTTTATTTTAAGGAAATAAGAAAGCTTAGCCTCTGTAAGCTGAATTTTTACAGGTTTTTTTCTCCACTTGTGCTTGGATGACACCTTGCAGAATAGCCTGACATTCCTGGCAAAAATAAACAAGCACTAGACTTGAAGGAAGGGGACTGTATTTTAGCGAATTTGCTTCATGACACATTGAAAGCAGAGTGCAGTGTGGCTCAAACAGAGAGCATTTAACCTCTATGTGATATAGACAGCGCCTTAGATGTTTCCCATGGCTTGTTCTTGCTTATTAAATAAAAATGATGAAAGCCAGCATTTAAATCTATCTTCTCTAATCTCTGTTCGACAGGCACCCAGGATTCTCCTCTCTTCAAAGCTTACGTTCATGCTGGAGATAAATGTATATAAAGCATTACATTCTGGCTGAATTGGTATAAGCCCCATTCTCCTGCTGTGAAAGCATCTTATGGACTTTTGAACAAACAACATTTCATTTTAGATGAAACCCTTATTACTGTTTGACATTTGGATATGAAACTAGAATAGAAATCTGAATATAAAGGCAAGTAAAATGGAACCAAGTTAAGCTGAGAGTGTTAACGCCATTTAGTGTGAAAACACTTGCTTGGCAGGCTCAGCAGTGATGGCCCGTGACCTGGTTCATCATTCTTTGGGCCACCAGGGATGAAGGAGTTGGGAAGAAACCTTTTTTTTTTTAAATAATGGTCTCTAAAAGTGGTTTATAATACTGTTATAGTAGCAGAAGTTCCTGAAATGAAACCACGTGACCCACATGCTATATTCAGAATCCAGCTGAGAGATGCAGAGCTGTGACGCTTAAACATTTGGATGAAAAGGCAGAGTCAAGCTCGGGTCCCCATCCAAGGCCCCAGCACCATTCTCAGGGCAGCCAGTGGAATGCACAGGGCAGCTCAGAGAGCACTTTGAAAACCATTGATGACGACGAGCAAATATGGCCATGATCGCCTACATTTTAGAAGATATCATTTCAATCTGGAATTGGCAGTTCTCTCGGTATACTTGTTTGCGTGTCTGTTTTAAAAATGGCCTTTGTTTACCTTAGAAGGTAGTGTGCTCTTTCGGGTCAGCTACTCTTCTTCCCCGTCTGTCTTGGCGCATCCTATCGTCACATGGAGAGGTTGCTTTGATCATTTTGAAAATGTAAAAGTGTTACATGAATGCAGGGTAAAGAGAGTTCATAGAGGCACCGATGGGATTCCGCTCTTTGGTTTCTTTATCTCAGTGGGTATGAATCTCACGTAGATGTGTAGGGAATGTCACACTAACTTTCCTAGATGAAATGAAACCTGTCTCTGAGCTTATCCCATTGGGCAAGAAAAAAATTCAGTCCCACCATTGCTTGGGACAGACCCTGACTCTGTCCTAGGGTCATGGGAAAGGTCCAGGGGTTTTGAGGTGAGCAGATCATGTGGTCTAGTTTCCTGCTCAAAGGTGAATTGCTCGTGTCCTAGGAACGGAAATTAAAAGCAAATACTCTTGAACTTGTAGCATTGTTTCTAAAACTCTCTGGGGGAAAGAATGCACATTCCCCAAGCTGGCTCATTTTAGGATGGTTTTCCAGGGAAGCTGTGAACCGACCACACTGAATTCTCCTGGAATTCTCCTGGATGGCTGTTAGCATTCCCCACTAAGTGATGAGAACTATAACAGGTGGTTTGGGTCTTTACCAAAGGAGCATGAGACCATTTTGGCCCCAACAGTTCCTCCGTTTTTGACTTATTTCTGAATGTCACTGCTTTTCCCTAAACATCAATATTACTCCTTTTCTGTTGGTACAAGAGTACGGTGTGTTGCACGGAGCTATTTAAAATCCTGGCAGCGTCTCAGTTCCTCCCTGCCCCCCTCGTCTCTCTTCCAGGATTTGTTTTCTGTAATAGATGTGCTGGCTCTTTTTTTACTGGCACATTTGAGAGAAGCTGCCTGGCAGTACACACTGCCTGGTGCTACAGATGGCCTCCAACCTGATTTCTTAATCCTCAGCTTGTTCCAGTCCTTGGACAGCTGAGTTAGCACATGGCATGCCATAAAACACTGGCTCTGGGCTGACATGGAAAGACAAAAAAGCCTTCCTGATTCCCCAGCTTTCCTTCCAGAAGACTTTATTTTTAGCCTTCGAGATAAGACAGGCTACAGTCTACTAGTATATGCAGAAGATGAGCCTGGGAGGCTAGCCTGCTGAACTCAGTAGAGCGTTAGGTGTTGAATGTAATCTAACATCGCTGCTTGTAATAAGTTCGATTATTACGTTCAGGACCCGATGTTGCTGTTTTGTCAGCAGCCTTCTTAGCTGTAAAAATGGGACTGAAGGCTTTAAAAAATCTCACTGCCTGTGGGCCACACTGAAATGATACTGGTTTCAAAAGCCATTTTTATTGGGGGGAAAAAAGAAAAGTGAGGCCAGGTGGAGAAAATGTGAAACCATGTAGAGTTTCAAAATTCCATTAGCAATGCAGTAAGAGAAAGAAAATTGGATCAGTCTCAGAAATGTTAAAATCCTGTCAATTGCAGAAGGAGAAGGGGGCTTTCATTTAAGAAGATTTATCATTTGTAGCCCTGTGAAAGGCACACAGTGAAATCACGTGGTACCAACCAGTTAACAGACTGCTGGCTGTCCACTCAGATCATGGTCCTGCTTCTCTCTCAGCACTAGAGGCTGCACAGTGGCTGCCAAGGTCCACCACTTCCCAGCCAGCCTTCAGTGAGGTGAGGCCAGGGGACATGCAAGAAGGATGCAGTAGCTTTTAGTCTCTCGCCTGGACCTCAGAATGGATGTTCTATTTTGGTACCAGTGTAAACAAGGGGAAGCAATTTGAAGTAGTGTAATTTCTTTGAATCATTGAATCTTTAAAGCACAGTATTCGCAGAGATATATCTGTCCATCGAAAACAGCATGCATGGTGAGCATCCAGCTTACAGCTATAGTATTTGGTTTTACTTGTATTTATCACCAGGGGCTCCGTGCACAATCGTATACACTCTTGTTAAGGTATGGTCCTATTCTTAAGTCATTACAAATGTGTGAGTGAAGCTAGATGAAAAGCCACTTTTGGAGATAGATGGGGATGTTAATTCACATTGAGAGACCAAGGCCAGGGCATGCTGGTCTGGCAGGGGTTGGAGGGCTGGCATGGTGGTGAAATACTTGGAGGTTAGCTGGAAAGAGAGAGAAAGTTTATAGTCAAAACATAACTGGAGGACCGGGTTACAGGTGAGAAGATTAAGAGTATCAATTGACAGCAAGGCTTAGATACCCCTAGAACAAAAGTCTCTGGAAAGAATCTAGCAGGTAGGCATTGGGAGGACGTCGATGTCAAAGGGAAAGCAATGCAGCTGGGCAGTGACCTGAGCGCCAAAGACACTGAAGAGCCAAGATGAAGGAGGCAAGAGGATGCTCAGGCAAAACACACAGGGGAGATCCTAAGAGGAAGGGAGACCAGGCTGACTGTGCCAGAGGCATTCTCAGCTTCATCGAGGTCAGTGTCAGCCCTGAAGAGGGAGTCGCCTGCTGCCTCACCTTGGCTGCCCTGTCACCTCCTGTAGAAGGAGTCATGGCAGAAGTGAAACTCAGCGTTCCTGGTGAGAGAGGGGCCTCCCAGCACTCCTGGCAGGAGTGTGCACTGCCTCCGGTGGCACAGTGGTTAAGGGCACACGGCGTTCGGGACCCTACGTGCCCTGGCCTCAGCTCATGTCGAAGTCCTGGTGCTTTTTAAATAGTTACGCTGAGGTTCAACGAGGAGAAGAGATATGAGCGGGCCTTGCCAGCCCTTGGCGGAACCCCTCTACCAGCTGTTTTGCTCAAGCTTCTTGGATTTTCAGATGAGTCAAACTCCAGGAAGGGATGATTACCATGTGCAGGAATAGGTTGTTCTTCTTTCCAAATTGCAGTTGTGTTCCTGGAATCTCCCTTGAGCAGAACTCCCCCTTTTCAAGCAGGAAGTAAGCTTTCTGACCATGCTTAACAAAAAGTCGGCCGAAGATTTTTCTAGGACGGCAGTGTCATTTTGCCTTGCATGGCTACCCAGGGCAGCTTGCAGGGGAGGTTTGATTTGTATCCGGATTCTCGTGATTTTAAAGACAAAGGCAGCTTTAGTTGAGGATTCTAATTTCCAATGAACAAACGTGTTACCTTACGATGCCTCTGGTTTAATGACTAACAACCATACTTAGCAGAGGGTCAACTGTATTTGAAAGGGCAGGGCAGTGCTCAGAGTCACGTATCCCGCTTCCCTTGGAGATAACAATATCCAATGTTATGAATTTTCATGAGAATTAATACTGGGATTTGTGTCTTTGCTGAAGGTCTTTTGCTGACTGAACGCAAATAAGCAAGCAAACAAATAGCTCTTCAAGCTTCCGGGGGAAAGCCCTTAATTTATTACTGGTTTCTTGTTAATCACCGGGAAACTGGAGCAAGCAAGATTTACATTCTTACAAATGTCACATAACCAGTTAGCTGTGTGTAGAAGCTGTGACAGAGTGGAAGCCAAATTCCTGAGTCTAGATTAGGAGCAAAACACACACGCTCGGCTCTTTCCTTTAGACTGATTACTCCCCTGGAGCCAAGCTTTCCTCCTCTCTGCAGGCCTGGGATAGTCCACATATATTGTAAGGGACTTAAGAGGTGGCTTTGTTACAAAACTCTCAGCATGCCTCCCTGAAAGACCTGCCTCTGGGATCCAGGCTTTGGCGATGCCTTGACTACTGAACAGAACTTCCGTTTTATGAATCCAAGAGATTGTTCTCCTCTTCCTTTATGCCAACCCGCGTGTCCAGAGAATTTGGGAGAAGGGCAATTCCTGGGCAAGGCTTCCTGTTTTCTCCCAGAGACAATTTTTCTTGCCAATTTTCCTGATGATCTTTGCCTGGAGAGGAAGGGAGTGCCAATGGGAGCTGATTTATGTGTTTAAGATGCAATCTGGTTTGTGATTTCCCAAGAACAAGCACATTACTTTATGACAAGCAAATACCCTTGCAGCCTTGCCTCTGGTTTAGAGACCGGCGAGCATGAATAACAGAGGTCAACGTGGCAGATTTCTCTGACTGTCTCACTGGAGACCTGTTCCTTCTAGCATGCCCTCCCAGACAGGCTAGCCTGGGAAGCTGGAAACTACAGCTGACAGATTCCTTTCCGTGAGGTGTGCCTCTGACCTCCGTCCTTCAAGTGGCTACACTCACATGGGATTTGGAAAGACGAAAAGAGCAGGGGGCAGGCTACATGCATAGAGATATAACCAGTAGGACACAGGCAGGGTGGTTCTGGGGCTGGCAGCTGCAGAGACAGCCTCTTGGTTCAACACAAGAACTGTTGGGATTCATTAGCAGCGGTAGATACGATAGGGACATCCTCATTAATTTGGGGGTGCGGATAGACACTGTCCCTCAGTACTGGTATTAGCAACAATCTGGGCAGACTGCTTCTGCTAAAGCATGGTTGCAGTGCCCCCTATTCTTGACCCTCATGGTTGCTGTCCATATTCCCAAGTCTGTTCATTCATTTTCCTATCAATTCTGAGGCTTCCAGGAGCTTTGCAATAAATTCTTCTGTTTGCTTAAGACACTGGAAAATGTCCTCCCAGCCCCCAATTAATAAGGATGTTCCTATCATATCTACTGCTGTCAATGAACCCAAGCAGTTGTTGTGCTTTTCTGCTACAAGGCCAAGAGTTAAAGCCCCGGACGGGAGCATCTTATTTGCTGACTCTGGGTCACGTAGCAAGTAGGCTGGCTACCACTGTTCAGCAGGAGGGGGGCATCTGGTGCCTTTAGCTTCCACAAAATGATGCAAGGAACTGCTAGCATTAAAGCTCCATGTACTAGGGCAGTGGTCGGCAAACTCATTAGTCAACAGAGCCAAATATCAACAGTACAACGATTGAAATTTCTTTTGAGAGCCAAAATTTTTAAATTTAAACTTCTTCTAACACCACTTCTTCAAAATAGACTCGCCCAGGCTGTGGTATTTTGTGGAAGAGCCACACTCAAGGGGCCAAAGAGTCGCATGTGGCTCACGAGCCGCAGTTTGTTGACCACGGGTCTAGGGTATCACAACTTTTTAGTCAAAATTATTTATATACAACTTAGCTAATTTTTGCATCAAAGGGGAATAGGAACAATAAGCTATTTGGTGCAAGGTCAGGGTAGGGAAATTTAAGCTAAACACTAATGGGGGAAATTTAAACTAAACACTAATGCTGAATTACCAAGGGTCGCGTTGAATAGTGTACTGGCATGGCAAAGGGGCTCACGAAGGAGTGGTAAGAGGATGCTAAAAATGATTTATTTAAAAAATCTGGAAAATTTCTGAAAAAAGTACCTAAAAATTCTTTTAGGTTGTACAGTTCTTAGAGTATGGCCTGTGTGAGCTGGAAAGAACTTCAGAGCTCCAAATCCATCACTTCACATATGAAGAAACCGAGGCTGAGTGAGTGGATATGATTATACAAGTAAAGGGCAGAGTCAGGACAAGAACTCAATTTCCAGACTTGAGCCCAGTGTTATTTTCATAGCACCACACCACATCTTTTTCCTAGAACTGCCAATTTCTTCCTTTTTTTTTCTGTCAGAAAAAGGAAGAAATGTGAAATATCTTAATTGGAAAATACACTATTTACTGATGTAGTCCAGCTGGGCCACTGAATTCTGCATTTACCTATAACTTCGTATGTCCAGGCATTGGATAATATTCCAAGGGTTATATAGCCGGATATTTCAGGGAGACTTTTATAATTATTTTAAAAAGAATAGTTTCATTTAATCAAATCAATAATTATGGCATACCTGCTATATGCAAAGTCAGTTGGGTATAAAAATGAGCAAATGTGTTTCCTAACCTCAATGATCTCACAAGCCATCAAAAGTAAAATAGACAAGCCTACAACTATAACACAAAATGAATTTTGAATGTAATAGGCAAGGTACTAATTAAAAAATCATGGATTTTCTAAAAAGAACAATCACATATAATGCCACTGTATTCTTCTGTGCTGGACACTTCCACTGCTTACTCATGTCTGGTTCTCTAGGCCCTCTAAGCACGTGAAAGGATCACATTTTGCTCTTGTCACCATATGATTACTTCTATCCAACGGGCTACAAGTAGATATGATGTGTGCCACTACCGAGCCAAAGTATTTAGCTGTAGTTGTAGCTCTCTTTTCCCACTGTGGTAACAGAGAGGCCACCAGCCTCAGATGGTGCAGCTATAAGAAAGCGAATCATTCATGAGCCTGGATGACTGAGTCACTGCATGGAGACCAGTTGCCCTGGAAACTCTCCCAAACCACAGGGTATATTTTATGAGCAAGAATAAACCTTCTTTTGGTTATATCACTGAAAATTCTAGACATTTTTATTGTGACATTATCCAGTGACTAACAAATCTTTATCCTAGTCTATTCTTTATGAAAAAGATGCCATATATGAAAAAACACAAATATAAACAAATTTGTAGTTAATGTAAAATATATTTAATAATCTAAATGATATTTAATAACTTTAATAAATAATTAAAATATGAGTGAGTATATTAGTGTAAATATAAGTTAATTCAAATATGTGCATCTCTCTCTCTCTCTCTCTCTCTCTATATATATATATATATATATATATATATATATATATATATATACCTGTATTATTTATTACATTGAACAATTTAATGCTTGAAAAACTAGGAGTCCATTCAATGCCCATGTTATCTCCATTTCTATCCTTCCCCCCATCTTAACTATTTCTGTACATTATACTACCACCTGTTATTTTGCATAGAGCCAAGCCTTTTGCAGAATTCATGCAACTCTGTTTATAGTCTAAGAGTTTGAAATTGATGGGCACTAACCATGCAAATATAAAAAGTTCAGGTTGAGGGAGTGGAGAAGTAGAGAATAGTCTTAGGATTCCAAATGCTGCCTCAAAGGAAACAAACAAATAAATGGAATGAGAGAATGTAAAAAAATAATATTCATTTAAATGATAAAACATTTTCATTATTGGAAAAAATAATGAGTTAATTTTTGCAAAGTTTTTAAATTTTTTTTTTCCTTATGGCAATGTGGTGATGGGGGTTGGGAAGATTGTTGGTCTATATGCAGCCAAGGAAGTCAAAAGTGGTAATTCTAGCCAGTTGTACTCTCCAAGAAATGTGAAGCCACTCCAAGTTAAAGAGCACATAATACTGCCTGAAGTCTATTGAAATCCTTCCAAAATATGCCCAAATTAAGTCTTCCAAGTTCCATTGCTCTAGTGCTACCATCAAATGGAGCAATTGCAAATCACAAAACCTACAAGAAAACGGAAGTGGCTTATTTTTTCAAATATAACAACATGTGTCACCAATAGGTGTATTCATTTGGAAATATATGACATGAACAGATCACTTTTTCCTTTCATACACCATTACCAGCCCTTTGGCCTTGTTATTTTGCAACTTACTTGGTTTCTTGTCAACTCTTTTGATTGCATCCAAGGGAAACTTGGAGAAGTACTTAAAATAGAAATAACTGGGAAACTCAAGGCTGGTCTGTCTTTCTAAATGCCAGCACTTAACCTTTGTTGATGTAACGTTTTCTTTGCAAATAGTGCAAATTGGAAATTTCCCTAGGATCACAATCCAGCCCTCCCCAGAGCCAAATTCAGCCTCAGAGTTGCTGTTCTCAAGTATAATGATATTTACTCTGTCCCAGCTCATTTCCTACCTTTCTATTGAAACACTAGCCCCACAGAATTACTTAACAATCGAGTCATTTGGACAATGAGCTCTTTGGTTCCAAATTTTGGATTTCTGCAGGAAGTTTAAATATTTGTCCGTGGTTGCTATTTTGGGCATTGATCAGGTAGGTGCCTGTTCTGCACCACCAGCTTGACCTTTTACTTCTCTGAGAGATGTGTGTAAATTTCTTCCAGGTTCATTCATTTTGTTTCACCTGCTGGGAATCATGTTTACAGACAACAATACTGTAAGAACCTATTGAGAAATCCTCTGTGCTGTCGTTAATGTGCTTTCATTTGCGTGCAGAGGAGGTTTTTATTGTGTAGCCCTCCACTGACACTCTTATTCAGGCTTTCTATTATCCCTCTAGCTTTGTCTTCCGCTAAACACATTCTCTTTTTTCCTCCTCCAAGTGATGATTTGCATGAAGATTTGCATTTAAATGGATGTGGAGAGCACATTAACAACACCTACACCAACCATGTAAAAGCTGCACAGTATTTGTTGCTGCCAGACATGAATGGGGAAAAAAATTCAATGAATGTTTTGTAAGGAAAGTCCTCAGGTAACTGCATTTTAGATACAAAGACACTTCATTAGATTACATTTAATACTGATCATGCATGCAGAAGTATATGAATACAAATGCTCCATTCCCAGAAGGACTGTTGTGAAATCCTACTACATATATGTGTGCACCACAGGAACCAAACGTATGGTTCAGCATTTGAGTTGAATTCCTAGGCCATGGAAGTGGGTTGACAGGGCATTGTAGGGCTGGTAAGTGTGACCTTTATGCCCTTGCTAATAGAATCAAAAGGAAAGTGAGAAAAAATTAAACTACACTGAATTTTTTGTCTACATATTAGGGCTTTTTTTTTTTTGGAGCAGTTCAAACAATAAAACATTTTGTAAAGAGACTAAATACCAAAGAGTGTAAAAGAACAAAAGAGGAGAGCAAGGGACCAGAGACCAGGTGGGAAGGGAGAGAAGTAAGCTTAGTGAGACTTAAGATGTATATTAAAAGAAAAAAAAATTGCAAGAAGGATAGAGAAAAGACAGAAAAAGGAGAAAAATGGAGAAGGAAAAGGCATATATAATGATATATGAAAGGATATATAACTCAGAAAACAGCCATTCTTCATGCAGAGAGAAGAAAAGAGAAGCAAAAAGAGAACTGAAGAAAGATTGTAAAAGAACCTTTGGGCTTTATATATAAAGCAGAGACCCTGGGTTATCAGTCAGTATTATGAGAGAGAAAATTAAATTGGCCTTGGCAAAAGGATTCTATTAAGGGATAATATCTTCCCTTTTATTGTTAATTATTTTATGTTTACAATAGTCAGTATAAATGTATATTATTTTTACAGTAACACATGGCTTAGCATAAATGATTTACCCAGGATATATGGCTAATTTCTAATTAACTTGTAGCTCTGTTAGTTTGCTTTAGATTAAAGCCCTTTCTCTTTCTAACAAGTCCTTGAAGGGGAGCAGACAATCTAATTACAGACATTCATTGTGGAATATTTATATTTAGCAATTTAAAAAGGTAATATCAATCGAGAAATGTAGTAGAAAATAAAGTGGAAGCGGAAAAAGGTTACCATGGAGAGGGGAAAATTTATTGTTGGTCTTTGTATTTTTATGTCTACATAAGAAAAAAAATATAGGCCAGAGAAATTGATCAGTAGAATGAATGCAATACGGCACTAGTACCTCTGTGTCCCCAAATACAATTATTGTTTATTGCTTAAAAACAATTTTCCATAGGCTGTATGCACTAAAGAGAAATCCATAAACATCAGAAACGAGTCCCTAACAAGTCTCATTGTTTATATAGGTGAAAAAAATCCATATCCCCCTTCCCGTTCATCCAGAATGGACCCGAATAAAGCCAATTCACTGCATCCAATGAGATTTGTAATGCAACAGCAGACGAATCTGATTTCACACATTATGGTTAGGGTGCTCCATATCCCAGCCATAACAAGGGTAATAAATAAAGTCTACTCTAAAACCAGGCATATAGCCTCAGTAATTGACTTGCTGTCTGCATGAGACACAATGATTTCTGAATGCGAGGGGCTAAGCCGCGTGAGAGAGCTTGCAGAAATTCACCATGGGAATGAACTGGCATAAACACTCCTTTGTGCATATAGCCTCATTCTGGATGCGGAGGCTCCTTTCAAAAGCAACAAAATGGGATCAGGTTTTCGCTTTATACCTGTATCATTATAATTGACACAACAGAGGAAAGCCCTCTCCCCCTCGGGTCTTATTTCTTGAACTAATCTGAGTCACCTTTGGACTCGCGACACCACAGCCCCGAATTCATTGAGGCTGAGATAAGTGTGGTGTATTAGTCTTAATGTGCATTTACAATACAGGGTGTAATTGCTCCTTTGGAGCTGTTAATGCATTTTTATAGCCAAAAAACAATTTCCCGGATACTGTATGTATTAAGGGGAAATGTCTGCCCGAAGATTTATGTTGAGAAGGCAGGGAAACAAAGCAAAACATCCTAGCGTGTGCATTCATCTTGTTAAAGACCATACACTCGGGTGCATTTGTTCTTCAAAGAGTGTGAGGAACATCAAACACGCAGAGTCCTTTGTCATCCCCCGCCCTGTCTTCAGAGCTTCCAAGGTCCTTTTCTGCTTCCTTCTGTGTCTTCAGTATATAAGGCCGTCTAGGGACATACAGAGCAAAGACGTTAGGTGGTAATGGTAACAGAGAGAGAATAATATACTTTAAAACTTAAAACCATCTCAGAAGAGACTGTGCAGATGCCTGTGAACAAAGACAGGAAGGAGACTCTAGAAAATGAGCATTGTTGTGGCAATGCATGTGGGGTCAAGAACAAATTGTCCCCCCATTTCCTAATGGTTCTTTAAGGACACACATACACACACACACACACACACACACACACACACACACACACACACGCACACACACAGTAAATTTTATCAAACTGGAGGGCGAGTAGGTTTTCTGGTTATTCTGTTTTGTGTTATTCCAGATTCTTCCCCTGCACTGCTCGCTGCCCTTGGGGCTGTTTTCCACCTGCACCGTTGGGCTCTGTAGGCAGCTGGCTTTCTACTGGGTTTGGCCAGCGAGAGGCACTGGCAGGAGATCAAAGGGCAGGAGAGAGGGTTTGGTTGTTTTTTCCTTGCTCCCTCTCTGCCACCACTGCTGTGTCTCTGGCATCCATCCCTTCACAGTGGCAGCTCCTGTTTGCGGCCCCCCGGGATCCTAGCTCTCTGAGCATTGGTAAAGTAGGGTGGGAAAGCCTTCCCAATTGTTGCTAGTCTCTGGGTGCCTCATCTCTTGTTAATCCTGCTCACTCCTCTGTAAGTAATCACTTTATTAAATGTATTTGTTGAAACCATATGGAACTCTGACTGATATAATGGTGCATAAGCAGGAGCTGAGACTCCTAAATGCCCAAGCCAGTTTACCCACATGGTACCTGAGACACTCCAATAGCTCTGCTGACTGTAAGGTTTTGGCAAACTCTTCCCCATGGGGTTGCCATAAATATGGATCCTTTTATTTTATTATGTTTTAAATATGTTTTTATTGCTTTTAGAGAGGAAGAGAGAGGGAGAGAGAGATAGAAACATCAATGATAAGAGTCATCGATGAGCTGCTTCCTGTACATTCCCTACTTGGGGTTAAGCCCATAATCCAGTTATGTGCCCTGATCAAGAATCAAACCATGACCTCCAGGTTTAGGGGCCAATGCTCAATCACTGGGCCACACCAGCTGGGCAAATATGGATCCTTTTAGGTTCTTCACTGATTATACTGTTATGTAGATGGAATACTTTGCTTTGGTTTGACCTAAAGCCGTTGTGTATTACTCAGGACTTTATAGCTGCAAATGACACAAACCCAACTTAAAATACGTTTTAAAAAGAGTGTGTGTGTGTGGGGGGGGAGGGATTTATTGGTTTATATAATTGAAAAGTCCAATGGTATATGGCTTTATGTATGATGAAATCCAGAAATTCAAATAATGTTATGAAACTCTGCCTCTTTCCATCCAGATCTCAACTCTACTTTCTTCTGTTAGCTTCTTTCTTTGGTTGGATTATTCCACGTATCAGGGATGCCCCTGGGAGCTCTCAGCTTACACTGCCAAAGGAGAGAGACCTTCTCTCACCCAGAATCCGTGAAGATCTAACTCTCCTAGCTTGATACTGTGGCTAGCTTCTCTTTGGCTAGGGCAGTGGTCGGCAAACTCATTAGTCAACAGAACCAAATATCAACAGTACAACGATTGAAATTTCTTTTGAGAGCTAAAAACCGACTTCTGCGCATGGGGCCACGAAGTTTCAATCGCACTGTACGTGCGCACCCGCACGTGGTATTTTGTGGAAGAGCCACACTCAAGGGGCCAAAGAGCCACATGTGGCTCGCGAGCCGCAGTTTGCCAACCACTGGGCTAGGGGATAGAACACTCTCTTGGTTTTGTCTGGGTCATGTACTTATGCTAGGGTCCAGGGAGGCAGGGACAGTTCCACTGAGTCAAAAAGGGCCAGTTTCTTGCAGCATGTGACTGGGGCCCTAGCCAGTTTGGCTCCATGGCTAGACCGTTGGCCTCTGGACTAAAGGGTCCAAGGTTTGATTTTGGTCAAGGGCATGTACCTTGGTTGCGGGCTCATTCCCTGGCCCTGGTTGGGGCATGTGCGGGAGGCAACCAATCAATGTGTCTCTCTCACTGATGTTTCTCTCTCTGTCTGTCCCCCTCCCTTCTACTCTCTCTAAACAATCAATGGAAAAATATCCTTGGGTAAGGATTAACAAAACAAATAAAACAAAACAAAATGCATAGAGCCTTGGCCTGTGGACTGAATATGTGACAGGGCAGATAGAGGTAATGTGAAGTAATATATGCACACTTTATATGTTCTAAACAACTCTCAGAAATAGTCTGTCACTATTCTGTGTGACAGAAATGATGCATGGACCATGTGTATGTAAGACCAAAGAAACACGAGCAGTCTATCCCTAATGCATTGTGGCCTTCCTAACTACCTTTTAACACTCACTTGTGGTCCAAAGATAAATACCTGAAGAAACAACTGTGTTTGTCGAGTCTCTGCTTTTTGGCAAAAAGAAGATAAGAGATTTTTTGGAAAGAACACTGAATATATTACTTTATGTCCAGTGTAAGCCCAATCCATTTTAATTATCCCATTTATGAATGGGAGGAAAAGATAAGGGATGCAAAATCATTGCCGAAAAAGAAAACATCTGGCTTGGCAAAGTGACTTGGCGTATGAATCCAGTTCAGGCTCTAACTAGTGAGTCCTTGCATGTGCTCATGAAAATCTGGGACTTAGGGTTGTTCCTTTGGGAAATGGGGAGGGGTCTAGAAGATACAGGAAGGAGGGGGCCTCTTTTTTCCTCTTCTTTTACAAATAGTTTTGTATAATAATACAGCTTTCAGAAAGCACGGGGCTTATTTCTTGGTTTTACTTTGTTATTCATGTGACAGATAATATTCTTTCACACAATATTTGCCATCCTAACATTTCTTTCAGGGAAAACATTTAGGAAGACATGAACTTTCTGGTGTCCAAACTCTATTCATCTAAGGCCAGGGAAAGCTGGTGAGGCGATGGCTTCTTTTAACTCTTACCTGTCATTATTGGTTCACACCTTCTCTACCCTTACAATGTCTTTTAATTGGCTGTGACTTTCCAAATCTGAACAAATCTTTCTTAACTTTCTTCTCAATAGGTGGTATTGTCCAAAGATTTTGAAGGTTGAACAAACAGAGAGGCTTTTATAAAATGTGCATTTTGATGGGTTGTTTTCTCATTTGATCTTGACAGGAGACTGTGATGGAAAAATATGGGATGTCTCGCCATACACATGTGGGCTAGGACTTCTCTGAGGAACTTCTGGACTTGTGGTAGCTACTCTCCAAAGATAGCTCCCTCCCCCATGAAGCATAACTTCCTAGTACGGAGCTCTTGTGCCATCCTCATCCTTTGA
Source organism: Cnephaeus nilssonii (assembly GCF_951640355.1). Taxonomy (NCBI): domain Eukaryota; kingdom Metazoa; phylum Chordata; class Mammalia; order Chiroptera; family Vespertilionidae; genus Cnephaeus; species Cnephaeus nilssonii. The sequence goes on from NC_137073.1 coordinate 40,870,644, forward strand.
CCTGGGCTGGCGGTTAGAACGAGGTGGAAGTGCTGATGGTTGCATTCAGAAGCCTGGCAGGTTTTGCATCCTGGAATGCTTGCTCTGGGGGGAGACAGCTGACACAAGAAGTTGAACCACCCTAAGACCATACCTTGTGAGGAAGTCCAAGATAGCCGTAGGGAAAGGGTGCAGGGACAGAGAGATGCCTGAGCACCCCCTAGTTCTTTTAGCCATTGAGGCACCAGCCCCATCTGCAATCTGACTGCAACTGCATGAGAGAACCCAAGCAAGAAACTGTTTGGCAGAATCCAGTCAACTCAGGAACTACAAGAGATGATAATGAACTGTTGTTTAACGCAGTAAGGTCACCGCACTTTGGGATGGGTTGTTGGGTAGTAATAGATAAGTGAAACAGAGCTTATAAGCAGATGAATGGGTACTTCCGGAGGGCTGTAGTGGTCCATGAAGGTGGGGTGACAGTGTCATTTTTAACCTGCTCAGTTGGTCATGGCTGTAAAGAATGGAATGATGGCCTGATGACTACACTGTCTGTTTCACCTGTTGGATCTTCCTTTGCCCAGTGTGAGGATCCTCTCGCCTGCCCTGGGATCACTCCCCTGTCTTCTCTATAACTCTGCCTCCATAGATATTTATTAGTTTTACAAATAGTTTTTGTTTGGCTGCCTCTGACTCATTTATCCTTACTCCATTTAGTTAACTACCAGTACTGTACAGACTTAACAGAGGTAAACTTATGCTCTGAATGTATTTTTTAAAATAATATATACATTCACTGTTTATATTTTTACATATAGTAATATGTACTCATCAGTATTTCACATTTCCTTAATTGTATAAAATAGGGTGGGAGGGTTCTCATAAGTAGAAAATGACTTATCTAAAGGCTTTATAGGAAAATACTGTTCAGATGAAGAGAAATGCAAAAACCACCCAACCAAATCAATGTGAAACGCTCTACACCCCATCATCACTAGAAAAAGAGGTTACATGACAAGTTCTAAGGATTCAGTGAGATATAAAACTCAATCTCTGACCTTAATAAATTTAGAACCTAGATGAAGAGTGATGATAATGATGAGATGATAACAACCAGTGTTTATTGAGCATTTATTATGTGCCAGGTACTGTGACAAGCACTCTAAATATATTTATTCACTTAATTCACATAACAGTCTTTCAAGTAGGTAATATTATTTTTTGACTACAGATGAGAAACAATTGAAGACGAGAGGTCATTTGACTCACCCAAGTTCATGCTGCTGGTGCATGGTGGTAGTAACTGTGTGGTATTACTATACTTAGTGCACATGCTAACTCTTTCTGTGAGAGAGTTAGCATATGCACAGTGTAGAGGATACTTTGCCACTCAGAGTGTGGTCCCTAGGCCAACAACATCAGCATCCCCCGAGAACTTGTTAGAAATGCAGAATCTCAACCCTCACCCCAGACTTAATGAATCAGCTTGTGTTTTAACAAGGTCCCCAGGTGATTCAAGTGCACATTCAAGTTTGAGAAGCACTGATCTAGAAAGTAAGTGCTAAAGGAATTCCAAAGAAGAAGTTATCGCTGTGACCTTCAATGGGATGGTTGCTGATTGCCTGCCTGGGGAAATGGGTTACAAGATTCTATGAGGGGGTTTGTTTCGCCAATTAAGAACTCATAGAGTGCTTATGCAAAGGGAAGATGTGAAAAATAGTCTTTTGAGCTATGTATTTGCTTTTTTTTTAAATCTGAAAAAATGTGGGTATGTCAGAGAGACATGCTGATTCATGAAGGGGGCAGGCTCTCAGGGACTAGGCCATAGTTTATCCCATCACCTAAACCCTTGCAATTCTCACCCTCACTAACCCTGGCACATATAAAGTGTCAGATTGGCCCAGGAAGATAGATGGTCATCCAAAAGGTCACATGGGTATATTTGGTGACCTGAGAATAGCTGCCACAACTCTTTGTGTGATAGGAAATGTACTCCGTTGTTTCAAAAAAAATAATTTCGATCCCTGAAGAAAGTTGGCTAGGTCATAATTTTAAGAGACACAAAAGTATTACATGTGACATTACTGATCCAGGATTGCGATCAGTAAATCTTTGGGCTGTGGGAGCAGGTAATAAAAGGAGGAGGGCAGTAGAAGGATTGGGAAAGGTCATATCACATAACTTGCTATTTTGACTTTGTTTATATGGTTTTGAAATATCCCCCCCCCCCAAACTGAAACAAGTTGTTGAGATAGTTATTAGTGGAAGGAGGGAGAAAGCTTAAGAGGCTGAAGGGGAAATTTCTTTTTCACTGATATATAAAAAAGAAAGCCAATAGACAGATGCTACAGAAAAGGAATTTTGTCTATCCAACTTGGGAGGAAGAATAAGGGAACTGTATAAAGCACAGTGGGAAAAGAATTCTGATTATCCATTACAGAACCAATGAAAGGATCTTGGTTAAAAAATAAAGGAGTGGCATGGGAACATGGATTTCAGAAGCATTATGTTGCCTAGTAGAGGAGGAAGTGTAATAATAAGGGCTACTTCTGAGAGCAAAGCTAGGAACAGAGAAATAAGAATGACTTACATAGCAAGAGAATGGTCACAAATACATGGGTGAGGGTGTTGAAGGTCATGTTCTGTTTCACATGAAGCATTTTCTGTGAAAGAAAAAAATAGAGGCTTCTAACTCAGACAGACCTGAAAATCTGCCTTTTGTCCTTTACCGTCTTTTCTTTTTTCAATTATAGTTGACATTCAATATTATTTTATACTAGAGGCCTGATGCATGAAATTCGTGCAAGAGTAGGCCTTCCTTCCCCTGTCTGCTGGCACCAGCTTCCCTCTGGCACCCAGGACCCAGGCTTCCCTAGAAGCCCTGGCTTCATTGGGAAGGATGTCCAAAAGGACGTCTGGTCTAATTAGCATATTATACTTCTATTATTATAGATTTGTTTCAGGTCTAGTACCCACCTGGCACCATGCATAGTTATAAAAATATTAATGACTATTTTCCTTATGCTGTACTTTATATCCCTGTGAATATTTTGTAATTACCAATTTGTACTTACTAATTCCTTCACCTTTTTCACTGATCCCCCAACCCCCCTCCCATCTGGCAGCCATGAAAATGTTCTCTGTATCTATGCATCTATTTCTGTATTGTTTATTTTGTTCTCTAGATTCCACATATAAGTGAAGTGGTATTTGTCTTACTCTGTCTCACTTATTTTACTTAACATAATGCCCTCTAGATCCATCCATGTTGTTGTAAGTAGTAACATTTCATTTTGTTTATGGCCAAGTAATAGTCCATTGTATATATGTACCACATCTTCTTTATCCACTTGTCTATTGATGGGCACTTAGGTTGCTTCTATATCTTGGCTATTGTAAATAATGTGGGTTCCATGTGCACTTGAAAAGAATATATATTCGCTGCTTTGGGGTGAAATGTTCTAAAAATATCAATTAAATCCATCTGGTTTAATGTGTCATTTAAGGCTGCTGTTTCCTTGTTGATTTTCTGCCTAAAAGATCTATCCATTGATGACAAAGTCTCTACTATGACTGTATTACTGTCAATTTCTCTTTTATGTCCATCAATATGTTATTTTAAACATGTATTTTTATTGATTTCAGAGAGGAAGGGAGAGGGAGAGAACGATAGAAACATCAATGATGGGAGAGAATCATTAATTAGCCTCCTACAAGCCCGTACTGGGGATCAAACCTACAACCTAGGCATGTGCCCTTGACTGGAATTGAACCCGGGACCCTTTAGTCTGCAGGCCGACGCTCTATCCACTGAGCCAAACCAGCTAGGGCCATCGATATTTTCTTTATGCAGGGGTTGGCAAAACTAGGTTTATAATTGTGAATACATGAAACCTGGAGTTTATTCCTATATTCTTATTTGTTAATTATTGTATTTTGCATAAGAACAACTATAAACCTATTTTTGCCTCCCCCTGTCCCCCCCTCCCCCCTTATATCTAGGTACTCCTATATTGGGTGCATAAATGTTTACAAGGGTTATATTTTCTTATTGGATTGATCCCTTTATCATTATGAAATGTCCTTCTTTGTCTCTTTATAGCCTTTGTTTTAAAGTCTATTTTTGTCAGATATAAGTATTGCTATCACAGCTTTTGTTTTTATTTCCATTTGCATAAAATATCTTTTTCCCCTTTACTCAGTCTTTGTGTGTTTTATAATCTGAAGTTGGCCTCTTATAGACAGCATATATATGGGCCTTGCTTTTCTATCAATTGACCTACCCTATGTCTTTTGATTGGAACATTTAATCCATTTGCATTTAAAGTGATTGTTGATAGGTATGTAGTTATTGCCATTTTATTATTCATATTTATGTTCTTTATTTTTTTCTTAAAGAAGTCCCTTTAGCATTTCCTGTAGTACTAGTTTGGTGTTGATGAGCTCCTTTAGCTTTTTATTATCTGGAAAGCACTTTGTCTCTCCTTCAATTTAAATAATAGCCTTCCTGGTAGGGTAGTCTTGGTTGTAGGTCCTTGCTTTTCATCACTTTGAATATTTTATATCAATTCTTTCTGGCCTGAAAAGTTTCTGTTGAGAAATCAGCTTATAGACTTATGTGAGCTCCCTTGTATGTAACTAACTGCTCTTCCCTTGCTGCATTTAAGATTCTCTCTTTATATTTTATCTTTGCCATTTTAGTTATGATGTGTCTTGGGTGGGCCTCTCTGGTTCATCTTGTTTGTAACTCTCTGTACTTCCTGGACTTGTATATCTACTTCCTTTGCTAGATTATGAAAGTTTTCAGTCATTTCTTCAAATAGGTTCTCTGTCTCTTAGGTTCTCGGTCTCTTGCTCTTCTCCTTTTCGTACTCCTATGATGCAAATGTCGGTATGATTGATGTTGTCCTGAAGTCTCTTAAACTATCCCCATTTTTAAAATTCTTTTTTCTTTTTATTGTTCCAACTGGGCATTTTCTGCTACCTTGTCTTCCAAATTGCTGATTCAGTCCTCTTTTTTATCTAATCTGCTGTTGATTCCTTCTGGTTATTCCTCATTTCAGTTATTACATTCTTCATTTCTGATTGGTTGTTTTTTTATGATGTGTATGACCTTCTTATGCTTCCAATCTCCTTGTTGAAGTTTTCACTAAGTTCCTTGAGCATCCTTATAGCCAGTGTTTAGAACTCTTTATTTGTTAGATTGTTTGCCTCCATTTTGTTTAGTTCTTTTTCTGGAGTTATTTTCTGTTCTTTCACTTGGGACATGTTTCTTTGTCTCCTCATTTTGGCTGCTTCTCTGTGTTTGTTGCTATGTATTAGGTAGATCTGCTACGTCTCCCAGTCTTATGTAGTAGGTGGCCTGGGGGGCCCAGTGGCACAGTCTCCCTGATAACACTAACCAGGTGCTTCAGGAGCTGTGTGTGCCCTCCGGTAGTTGAGCCTTCATTGCTGTTGGCATGTTAGTGTGTGTGACTGACCCTCAGGCTGACTGGCTGTGAATATTGGCTGTGACCACAGTGTACAGTCGCTGTGTGGGGCCTGGCCCCATGGAGCAGGATTCACCCTAATGAGCTCTGATGCCTACTGAGACCATCTTTTAGGTGTGCCACTTGTTGAGCTAATTGGGTGGTACTCTGGTGTAGTCTGAAGCCAGCCACCCAGTGTGTTAGTTCTGGGGCCTCTGGGAGGGGCTCCAGTGCAAGCAAAGGTCAGCCACTGCCTGTGACCCGGCCCACACTACCTGATAAGAGCTAAGAACTGATCCTAGGTTTGTAGCTGTTATTGCTGAGTCTGGAGGTGCTGGTAAAGGCCATGCTGTGATTTGAGGCCATCTGCAGCCAGTACCAGGCCTGGGACTGCTTAGTAATAGGGAACCCCAAGGATTGCCATTGCTTGCTGGCTGCCTGTAAGGCTCAGCCACTGAAAAAACTTTGGGTAGTACTCTAGTTGGGGGAGGTAGATTTTCAGGGAGTCATCAGAGTGGGGCAAGTGGTGTTAATCAGGTTAATATTTAGTTGTGTTGGAGAAGGGCTCAACACAGGGACAATGACGGCTGTCCTTCAGCCCTGGCAAGGGAGCCACATAACCCAGTTCCTCCCTCTGTGTCTCTGGCACCTCCTCCATCTGCCATGCCTCTGCTGGAGCCCAGGATGAATGCCTGGAAGCAAGTTAGTCTGTGCCTGGGCCCTTTAAAAATATGCCTGGGTTTTTAACAGCCTTCCATCTGACACAGATGAACAGAATCCCCCTTGATTTTCACAGCCAGATATGGGGGCTCCTCTTCCCAGCTTTGGTGATCTGGGCTGGGAAGCCTTATGTGAGCCTGGGACCCCTCACTCCTTGAAAAAAACCTCTGAGGCTGAGATATCCCTACCAATTCTCAATTGCCACAAGTGGATGTAGGGCCAGCTCATTTCACGTCTCCTCCCTTCCTACTCGTTTCTATCTGGTTTCTTTTTTATATCCTTAGTAATAGGACTTCTGTTCAGCTAGTCTTTAGATGGTTTTCCAGGTTGATTGTTCTATAATTTTGCTGTAATTTTGATGTAATCAAGAGAGGAGGCAAGCACAGCATTTCCCTACTTTGCCATCTTGACTGGAATTTGTCCTTTACTCTCTTCATGCTTTTCTGAATCTGTTTTCATATCTATAAAGACAAAATTCTTATCAAACCCCCAAGGCTGTCTTGGAAATTCTTTTATAGCATGGATGTGAAAGATCTCAGTCTGTGCATTTAATTCATCATCATGTCTTTTTGTTGTTGTTTTTTATCTTCTTAAGATCTCTTGAATCCATTTACTTGGCTCCAAGATAACATGGATCCAACCCCCCTCCCTGAACTATTGCTATAGTATTCTCCCAATACCTACCATCAATCCCTTCCAGACATTTCATACTGTTCTCACTGCAGGCAGGACTATTTTTCAAAATGCATATCTGGTCCTGTTACACATATGCGGCTGCACCCGCCCACAATCCTTAAATAGCTTCACATTGATCTTAGGATAAAACATGGTCTGACCCTTGCCCACTACTGAAATCTTGACCTTCACAACTCTTTACTTTCTTTTAGTTCTTTGAAACTGTTTTTGTTGTTGTTGTTTGGTTAATGTCATTTCCATTAATAGAAGTTTAGCTCCATGAGCGCAGGGTCTGTGTCTATTTTGCTCACCACTGCATCTCCAACATTCAGATGAATGCCAATGTCTATTTAGCAAAATCTTCCTCCTTGTTTTCTGCCAAGAAAGAGAGCATATCTCAAAACTATGTAGGCCTAGGGGATCAATGGCAAATGCTTGAGTGCTGGTCTTTGATCGTTGTGCTTTCCCACCACACACTTGAAGGACAGGCCTGGTGGCCATGTAATGCTCTTCCTTTGAAAACTTGCCAAGCCTTATTCTAGAATGGCACGCTCAGTCTTTTCTTTTTTTAAATTTATCTTTATTTTTGAAAGTATTACAGATGTTCCCCCCCACCCCCATTAATCTCCTCTACCTCCTTTCCCCAACCCCCAGGCCATCACCACACTGTTGTCTGTGTCCATGGGTTATGCATGTATGCATATAAGTTCTTTGGTTAATCTATCTACCCTCACCCCCGCCTTCCCTCTGAGATTTGAGAGTCTGTTCCATGTTTCTATGTCTCTGGATCTATTTTGTTCATCAGTTTATTTTGTTCATTGAATTCTCCATATGAATGAGATCATGTGATACTTGTCTTTCTCTGACTGGCTTGTTTTACTTAGCATAATACTTTCCAGGTGGCATTCTCAGTCTTGATACAGCATATGAACCCAAGAAAAATGAGCCAATTGAAGAATTTGGAAAGATATGTGATGCCTTATGTTTGAATAAAATTTTCTGAGTAAATAGAATTTTTTCATTTTAGATTTCATTTTCATAACATCAAGATATTCTCCCAGCACTCATTTTTTTCTTTCATGTAATACTTAAGGTAGAAGATAAAAGCAATAGCACAAACTATTACTAAATAAAATATTACATTTTAAAATACATTGAGACATTGCAATGAAGGAACATTTTAATTGCCTCATCCAATTGTAGTTTTTATTCTATACTTTATGCCTTATTATTCCCACTTGAAAATAGCCCTCTGTCACTTTAATATTGGCTTGCTCACATTTAAAAATTACCCTATGTAATCTAATCTCTGGAAGTTTAGCTTTTGTAGTTGTTAATAATAATATGATATGATTAATTTCTAAAGACCCTCATTAGCAATACTATTCATTTCAAGTCCTCATTAACCTGTCAGATAAGAGCTTCTGGATTCCCCACTACTAGAATCAAGGCAGGTTCCAATAAGCTTTAATTACTTGGAATGAGATGTTGCACATTTTCTTTCAAGAGTGTTTGTATGTTCAAGGATTAATAGCACATGGCTCAAATTCCATCTTAGATATATGTTTTCTGGAATCTGTTGGGCTGTGGCACAACTTACAGAAAAGATGAAAGTAAGACTCTAATATAGGGGGAAAAATCTGATTTCTTCTGCATGCTCTGCCTAGCCCGTTCTGTTGGTGTGAAATCTCTACAAATGCAATGACAGGCTTGATTATGTCATACATATGCAGTTGTGGATGTTAGAAATGTGGCACCACCAGTCTCTTGGTGGGTCAGATTTTAAGTCTGCATCTGAGAAAGTTTGAGAGCTTTGTGGAGCACTAGACTATGAGGCAGAAATAATGCAAAATAATTTTGATTGCTTTTACTTTTGAACTCTGAAATAGTACTAACTGTGTGCATGTTTAGGATGATTAGCATTTGTGCCTGCTGTATCTAGTGGAATCTCTTGAGAATGCTCAGAATGTAGTCATCTCCCCCAGATATTTCTTTGGCAAGGAGAATTTCCAGAAGATGCATGGCCATGTAGTGTCTACGAGGAGATTGCACCTAGACAGAGTTTGATCACTCGGCAAGATAAATGGAGATATGTGTCATTGCCACACTTGTGTGAGCTGAGCCAGTGCTAGCTTTTAACTGTCATTTTCATATCCAAGTTTATATGTGGTCCATTGCAGCTCAGGGTCCAGTCAAACCAGAGAACTTGACCTCTGTCCTTGGTGCTTTACACTGAGTGGCCAGATTATTATGATCTCTGAACACATAATAATCTGGCCACTCAGTGTATATCCTATATAATAAAAGGCTAATATGCAAATTGTCCCCTTGACCAAGAGTTCGACCAGCAGGCAGGCTGGCCAACTGCCCATGTCCCCTCCCCCTGGTCAGGCTGGCCGGGCCCCACCCATGCACCAATTCATGCACCGGCCCTCTAATATATATATATAAACTGAGTGGCCAGATTATTATACGTTCAGAGATCATAATAATCTGGCCACTCAGTGTATAGAATGTAACAGGCAGGATGACTTTCTAGAATATAAAAAGGGATGTCTCCTGAGAAGAAGTGTGTTCTTAATTTATTTTTAAAGGTAATTCTATTTAAAGATGAATGAGACAATATTAAAAATAGGATTATTCTAACTTTTGAAAATATGAATCAATGGAAAGAAGAAAAAAATAAAACATTTCTATAAACCTATTATGCAGAAAGAATCACTTCCACTTTTAGTATCATTCTAGTCAGTCTCTCTCTTTCTCTTTGTTTATGTAACAGTGTGCGCGTGCTTAGGTGTGCAATACCTATAGTCATACAGATACATGATGAGTAAGGTCACAAAATGACATAAACTTGCATGATTATTTAGAGAAAATATATCTTCATTTTCCTCTAACTAATCTGATCTTCCCTTTGAGACCCTACACACCACCTGCAGGAACAAAAATCCATATTTTAGTCTAGTCAGATAAATTTAAGTTTGATCTGATGCAAACATTTAAAAAGTCTCTTTGGATAATTCAGACTTTTCCTATTTGACTCAGGTATGATTCAAGCTTTCAGAGTTCTGTGCCCTTTTTTCCCTCCTTGTCTCTAAGAAGCCTTTTGGAGGAAGTGTCCCTGGATCCTGGGTGGCAAGTCCTATTGTTGCATCAGTGAGTTCTGCGGTGCTCTAAGTCCTAGGTGGCATTTTCAGGCCACATATGGCTTCCCCTCTGGGCCTGTTTGCCCACAATGCATGAAGGTTTCTCTATCCAGACCTCAGGTCTTGCAGGGAGCTCTTATCCTTGTGCCCTGTCATTACTGATGCTGGCCACTTGCACTTCAGGCATGGACCTGGGGGAGCCAGGAGCTTGTCTTATGGAGGGTTGTACCTCCGTGCCCATGGAGGATGGGTGCAGGAAGCTCAGCCTTGTGAGAACAGCATGGTCACTCAGCCTGAGATTTAGAATGCTTTAAGTATTGCCCAGAGTGAGAAATAATGGGGTCTAACAATTGAACACAGTTAGACAGTCTTTTCCTGGGTAGGCTTCATTCTGCGTTGTAAATTCCACATTACCTCTCATCTGGGTCAAGATTTGTTCTTAAAGAACGTTGCCAGGGCAACAATGCCTATGGCTTTTCAAGGTATTTCAGGAGTGGCTGAAGAGCTCTCTCCACCTGCTGATGAAGCTACTTGGGGATAAGAGAGAGGCCTTATGTCAATTTGTTTCTTATTAAGATCACATTAATAAGCATTACTCATGTAAATCTCACAGGCAAACAGTAATTCTCGGGCTTGTGCTTCTGTGTTTTCTAACACAGAATTCTCCATCTCTGTGCCCATTCATTAGCACAGCTCAACTCTCAGAAGACAAACAGATTAATTCACTTCACTCGCTCCATGTCCTCTGAAACAGCCCAGTTTGGTTTAAGTGGCTGTTGAAGACAGTCTGGAGAAGTGTGGATCCTCCAGGAATTAAGTAGGGGGAGAGTCTACGGCATACCTGGCTATATATGGACTTATATTTGGGATCATAAAAGGGAGCATTGTTTAACAGGCACCAAGGAGACCCTGGGGTTGACATCAGGAAGTTGTCCCCAGATCAGGATGAAGGACTGGGTGGTGAGGAAGCTGGAGACTGCCCTGTGCTATGTACCCACCCTGGGAGGGAACAAACCACGAGTGCAGTTTTTACTGAGTCCAGCTCATCTTGGAGCAGTTTGGAATAGTGGACTGTGGCACAGGCTGAATAGGTTGGGGGTATATAGTTGAAAGGCTCTACCAGTCTCTCTTTGTATAAAGCAGATTTGTTCTGGCTTTTATGGTGCTTGTATTTGAGGGGTAAGTGAAGAATTCAGCCTTTTCTGTTTTTCGTTTTGTGAGTAAAATTACTTTGGTACCATCCCCTCAAGGAAACAAATCTCCATTAATATGCTTGCAAAATATAACCTATAGCCACGACCCAGGCTGAACTTGAGAGTTAGACATGCCAGACAGGAGAGGGACGCTTGTGGCTTTCTGGCTTTGATTTTAATCGGATCGTCTTGATTAAACAGCACAAGCAATGAGATGCTTGATTAAATGACTTTAGTTCATTGACGTCTTTAAATGGCTGAATAGATAATTTGCGATTTTACCAACTCAGTTACCTGTGGGTTACCATGGTAATAAAGCATAAGCTGAAATGATACTTGACATTAAGTTTATTATTTTAATTTACTATCAGTGAAACACAATAGCACTTTTCTATCAATGTATTTCAATTTAAGGCAACTGAGGATGAATAAATGTACTCACATCTACAGAGTAGTTATAAATTATGGTATATTAAAGAAAAAGGTTAAGAGCAATTCGTCCATCATCCAAATTAAGCCTTACATTGATGTGGATGGTAGGCTTAAATGGATTCTCTTGAAACAAGTATCTATGTGGCCTTCTAACCTGTGAATGGGTGGTATTTGGTTCTGAGACAGGTCACATTCACATCCATACTGGAAAATGTGTTGTAATGAGACTTAGCTGCCCTAGCTGCTGGAGCTTAGCATTTCAACACGAGATTGAGGTAGCCTTATATTTGGCAATTTATGGCTATGAAAAATAGGCCTTGGTTGAACTTTAATGGTTTAGTTAATATTCTAGAAATACTTACTCAGGCATAATGGAAATATAGGGAACTTCAGGCATTTTTTAAATCCCATGGTGGATTTGTGACAAATAGGTGAAATAATGTGATAACATGAAAATAATTTTTTTGTTACTATTGCTACCAATAATATACCAGTACAACTGCAGGTTGGCATTAAAAAAGGACCTAGAACTTTATACTCATTTTGGAAATAATTTCACAAAGAATTCACCATCTTCCAAGGACTGGGGCTGCTACAAACTTTGCTATGTCTAGTGAAGAGGGCCCTGGGTCCTGTCCCTTTTTCTGGCTCTACGCCTGACCACATCTGACTCTAAGGATGCCCATATTGCTTCTCTTTCTCTCAACTCCCATTCACATTGGATGAAAATGTAGCTCTTTGTTTTTTTAATTCTTCCTGTTGGAGGATTATTATTATGGGAGTGCATTTTGGAGTACTTTTGCTTTTGGCCAGGAAGGGAAACTAATGTCCTATCAGAAGTAGTTGTATATTTCCACGATGTTCTGCAATGGTACATGCTTTCCCTTAAATTTGGGGATAAAGATGTTTAAGGAGTTTTGAAGTCTAGTGAATACAGTTTTGTCAGACAGCCATGTGTGGAAATGCTCTTAAAAATAGATCCTGTGTTAATCCCTGTAAGCTGTGAATAGTGATAAAAAAAACATAGGACCCAACTCACTTTCCTTAAATGAAACATTCATCTTATAATTCAACCAAAGGAAAATTGAGCTCAGCATACCCCAGCTACCTTTTAGTTATTTATTAAGAAGTTAATTCAAATTTTGCCACCAAGTCATCACATTGATTATTTTTCCATCGACTGTATTTATCTAACCACTCATGATAAATATTCAAGCCAAAAAAATTGGCAGCTATAGGGAGAGAATAATATTAAAAGGTAGAAAATAAATGTATCCATCAGCTAATGGAAATAAAACCAATAAGCACTGAAAACAGTCAAGAAAACATTAATTCAGACAGCGCCCTTTCAGTTTGCCTTAGGAATCACGAGTAGCAATTTGAAACCCTGTTTTTCTCTTGGGAAGAAGTGCTGCCTGGAATATGATATAAACTATACTGATCAAATAAAGAGGAAAGCCTCAGGCTAAAACAGAAAGAAAGAAGTTACAACAAAGAAAAACAGCTCGTTGTATGAAATGACACATTTATACACCAGCAAAGTAAAATTAGAAATCTCCCCCCACATAAATGTTCTATCAGCTGCAGAAGACAAATAGCTACATCACAGAGACCAGACTTGAGAAAGAGGATAACATAAAGTAGATTATTTCAAACAGTTCCCAGAGCATACCTCCCACATATATTTAGGTTTTGATCATGATATACTGATATTTATTTAATTTTGTTAAGTGATGGATAGAGTTACTCAAAGTAAGTTGAATGTTTTAGAAAGATGTAATGACAAAAATATTAAAAACTACCTCTTGGAGCAAAACATTTGGTAGCTATAGGTTATTAAATTCAAATAGGCATTTGACATTCTCTTTCTTCTTTGGAAAATTAAAGTTCTTGATTCAGGCAAAATGGTACCCTTTGGCTTTTGTGAGCATCATTGAGCTTAGAAAAGTATAACCAATGACAAAATAAAATATTGCAGGGACATGCTTTGGACGTGATGAATTTGTTATTGCAGAAGTTTCCATTAGAAATTCAATGTCATCTATTAGGAAAGTCTCTTTGCCTCTATTTATGCAGCAGATGGATTTTGAAAGGCAACAGAGAAGTAAAATTTAAAAATTAAATCAGCATGCTTGTCATTTGTGGTTCATCATATTGTAAAAGCAAGAGTCCATTTATAATGTCAATGATTAGCCCTAAAATATCTAATTGATTAGATTTTCTAAATCAGATTTTATTCAAGCAAAGCATAAAAATATTGTTGAAAACAATTTAAATGTCTGTAAAAATACTAGAATGACCAAGAGAAAAAATTATAGGAAATCATGAATGATTCACCTCCTAGTCAATAAAATCTAAATAAGATTTCGTGGGTTATTAATCTTTGCAACAACTGGCAACCTCTTTACTTTTCTCTCTTCCTCAAGCTAAACTCTCTAGATTCCCAATTCGTATTTTGACTTACCTATGGAATTTTTTATAGTTATCATTCCTTCCTTCTTGAAATACTCTTAAGACACTACCCTCTCCTAGAATTTCTCAGGTCTCATTGACAGCTCCTTTTCTATCTCCTGTTGTGGTTGCATTCTGTCTGGAATGTTTTAAGTCTTCATCTTTGGGTCAGTTATCCTCCATTTGGCCTTATGCGCTGATGCTCTCCTTGACTCATTGAACCTCATAACTCTGAATACCATGTATATATGAATTACATTGACTTCACCTCTGAGCTCCAGACTGATATGTGCAACCACATGCTCAGCATCTCCATTTGGGTGTCTAATGAACATCTCAATCTTAATATATACACAACTAAATGCCTGCTTTCCTCCATGCCTGCTCCTTCTAATATCTTTTTATTTCAGTAAATAAAAACTCCATTCATTCATTTGCTCAAGCTCTAAACCCTGAGTCATCCTAAAATTATTTCTTGGTCTCATACCACATCTAATCTACTAGCAAAGTCCCACTTCCACTATCGTCAGCCTAATCTAAATCACTAACTTTCCTGTATTACTCAATGGTCTCCTAATCCACTTCCCTGTTTCCTGTTTTACCTGCCTACAGATTATTCCCCTTAAAGCAACCACAGGATTCTGTTAGAAGAAAGATTAGGTCAGTCCTCCACCCCAAATCCTCCAGTTACTTCCTGTCTCACTCTAAGTAAAAGACAAAGGTCCTTACATTGGACTTCAAGGCCCTGCATGAGCTGATCACACCATCTCTCTGACTTCATCCCTTATTACTTTTGACCCCCCTTTCGGACTCTCTCCAGCCACAGCCTCCTTTTTGTTATTCAAACATACCAGGTTCACTCCCACTTCAGAGCCTTTGTACCCTTGCCCTTGGCCATGCTTCCCCTAGATACCCACACAGCTATTTTCCATCTTTACTCAAATGTCATCTTCTCCAAGCACCCAATTTAAATCGCAACTCCCACTCCTATACTCCCTATCCTTTCCTTGTCATTCCACATGACATTTATCACAATCTCATATGCAATATGTTTTACTTATTATGAGCAATGCCTGTCTTCTCCCACTTTCATGTATATGCCTTGAAGGAAGAAATTAGTGTCTTTTTTTTTTTTGTTCACTGCTGTATCCTCAGCACCCAAAGAAGTGCTTGACCTCTAGAGAGGTTTAGTTAATATTTGTTGAATGAATGACTAAGTATCCAAATGGCACTGGGGCCATCTTGAATATTAAAAAAAAAAAAAAACTAACCTAGATGTATGTTCTATTGTGAGGTCTGAGCTTTGTGATTAGCTGACTGAATAATCTAAAATTGGGACCAAGGTTTATACAGTGGAACACACCATAAATGTAGGTGAAATGGAGGCTATTCGAGGAAAATAAATGCAAAGTCAGGATCTGGCCAAGGTAGTTGATTGATCATCTAGGAGCATTTCCCCTTTTTTCTTGGTGAAAGACCTCTGATTTTATGATTGCTGAATGGATCATGTTAATTTAAGGCAATCATGAAAATCTCATTCCTCTTTGTCCAGTGACTAAACTAGGGCAGTTCTAGCCAATGATGTAAGAAGCCTTCTGGGAAAAATTTCTCCCCTCATAAAGTAGTAGGTACAGAGAAAAGTTCCTCAGTTGCCCTCCTCCTTGCTTCTTGTTTGGATATTGTTTATTGGGGATGTGATGCTTGGAGCTGTAACAGCCCACTTATAACCACAGAGGAAGTATAAACCTCTGGGGAGGCCTGAGCAGAAACACAGGAAGGGTTGACATCCTTGCTGACACTGTTCACCCTTGCCAACCTCAAAGCAACCTGTCTGCAGGCTTCCTGATAAGTGAGATGATAAATGTTTGCATTGCTTAAGCCACTCTTTACTGGATATTCTTTTACTTATAGCTACAGTTATTCTAACTGATACAGAACACTTGAAAAAGTGAACTCATGGCCATGATTCAAATAAACCTCAATTATAACAATTTACTCAAGGAGAGTGGCCAGGGCACATACCTAGGTTGTGGGTTTGATCCCCAGTTGAGGTGCACAGGGAAGCAAGTGATTGATGTTCCTCTCTCACATCAATTTCTCTCTCTCTCTCTTCCTTCTCTCTCTAAAAACCATTAAAAACACATACTTGGGTGGGGATTTTAAAAAAAATCTCAAGTATGGAGTTTCCTCAAAAAACTAAAAATGGAACTCCCATTTGACCCAGTGATCCCACTTCTAGGAATATATCCCAAAAAACTAGAAAACACCAATCAGAAAGGATATATGCACCCATATGTTCATAGCAGCACAGTTCACCATAGCTAAGATTTGGAAACAGCCTAAGTGCCCATCAGCAGATGAGTGGATTAAAAAACTGTAGTACATCTACACAATGGAATACTGCACTGCAGAAAAAAGAAGGAATTCTTACCATTTGCTACAGCATGGATGGAACTGGAGAGCATTATGCTAAATGAAATAAGCCAGTCAGAGAAAGATAAATATCACATGATCTCACTCATTTGTAGAATATAATGAATAACATAAACTGATGAACAAAAACAGATCCAGAGACAGAAAAGCATTGATCAGACCATCAAACCTCAGAGGGAAGGTAGGGGAGGGTGGGGGTAAGGGGAAGAGATCAACCAAAGGACTTGTATGCATGCATGTAAGCCTAACCAATGGACACAGACAACAGGGGGTTGAGGGCATGAGTGGGAGGAGGGGTTGGAGGGATAATAGGGGGATAAGGACACATATGTAATTCCTTAATCAATAAAGAAAATTAAAAAAAAATCTCAAAGTTAAAAAAGTGATTATTCTGCCCTCCAGGTTCTTCACTGGTTTTAAATCTCTGTATAGAATATAAAATATCACAAAGCAGCATATAAAATAGTGTTTCACTCTCCTCCACATCTAGGTTACATTTCCCCATCCCCACCCTACCCCTTCCCCCGCGCCCATCCGTAATGCCATTGGCCTCAGTGGTGCCTGGACAGGGGTTGGCCTCACAGCCCTTCTGCTCTCAGGACTGAATGTGACACATAATGAGCTTTTCCCACCTTCACAGGGATGATCTGCATGCCACAGAGTTATAATAGTGGCCACCTTATGCTTGGTAGAATTTCTATTTCTCACTATTCTCCCTCTTTAAGTCAGCTCCAAGTCCTCTGGCTTCAATAAAATGGCTCTCTTTTAATGTTTTCTTTATAGTGTTGAACCATTGTTCATGCTCAATTAAGGATGATGACGAATAATGCAACTAACAGTAATTAGTAGCCTGAAAGAAAATGATGGCTAAAAAAACAGTAGGGAACTTCCCAGGGGAGTTTTATTCCTATTTTGACTAGCCATATGAAAAGTGTAGCGGAAGCATCACTCACCTGGGAACAGAGCGAGGCTGGACAAATAGCAAGAATAGATGACAGTGGGGAATTCTGCAATAGTGAGCTAATGAGCTGAAAGGCCCAATAGTTTTTTTATTCTATTTAATTTCCAAGGTTTAATTTTCACCATTACCAAATGGTGATTATTACATCCCCCTGTGAACACAGCATTGACCCAAATACTACCACCTAGAAGCATTTTATGCCAGCATGCATTTTGAATTTCCCTTGGTTACATTCAGAGGAAAATAGTACCCAGTAAAACGTTCTTAATAAAGAATGATTCTGCTTCCCTGCCTTTTGCTCTTGCTGTTTTCTGTGAATGGAAGGCCTTCTCCTCTTTTGCCAAGTTTGCTCTTCAAATGCTTCCCACTCAATACCCTGCCCTCCTGGCAGCTTTCATGGATCCTTCATCTTCCTCTCAGTTCCCAAAGTACCTTTTTTGCTTTCACACCTAAATCAACATTTTTAAAAAAAGGATTGTATGGTCCAGCCGTCATGACTCAGTGGTTGAGCTTTTACCTATGAACCAGGAGATCATGGTTCAATTCCTGGTCAGGGCACATGCCTGGGTTTCAGGCTCAATCCCCAGTTGGGGGGCATACAGGAGACAGCCTATCAATGATTCTCTCTCATCATTGACATTTCTATCTCTCTCTCCCTCTCCCTTCCTCTCTGAAATCAATAAAAATATATTAAGGGGAAAAAAAGGATTGTATGACTTACAATAAAATTCATGTATCTCAGGTGTACAGTTTGATGAGTTTTATATGTAACTGGCACTCAAATCATTATCTAGAATATGCCTGGCAACTGCCCTCATGCCCCCACACAAGCCAATGGGGCTTCTCCCAGGGTAAGCATTATTCTAATCTCTAATACCCTAGACTAGCTTTGTTGGGTTTTGATCCTCATATGAACCAATGATCCCTTTCTGAGGGTGATTTTTTCTCTCAGAGGACATTTAGCAATATCCTGAAACATTTTTGGTGTCATAAAGATGCGGGATGTGGGGGTGCTATTGGCATCTGGTAGGTGGAGACCAGAAATGCTACTAAACATCCTACAAAGCACAGGACAACACCCCACACCAAATGGCTCAAAATGTCAATAGTGCCATGGTTGAGAAACCCTGAATGTTAAAAAAAATAATTATAAAGGATGTATTCTGTGCCTGACTTCTTTTACTCTATGTTGTGTTTATGAGGCTCATCCATATTGCTGTATATATCAGTAGTTTTTTCTTATTTGTTGTGGTGTAGTATTCTGCTGTGTAGATATATTTATTTACTCATTCTATTGTGGATGGATATTCCCAAAGTCATTTTTTAAATAACATACTTGGAATAGTTATTTCACTGGTAGATATTTTTATCCAACTAGGTTGAGGAAAGTCAATATGAAAAAGGGATTTAGAAGTCAGGTTTGGATGCCAGACTACCTAGATTCAACTCTTGGCTTCATGTCATCTTAGTCATATGACCTTGGCAGAAAGTTACTTAACCTCTCAATAACTCTGGTCCCCAGTCAGTAAAATGAGATAATGAGGTAATTGTACTATTTATACGGCTGTTGAAAGGATTAAATAAGTCAATATGTTTAAAGTGCTTATAATAGTGCTGAACCCTTGTAAGTGCTAAAAAATGTTGGGCTATGTGTCCAATCTAGTTCATTGAACTTAGTCACTGGTCAAAAATTGCTTTGGGTAATAAACAATTAGTAGAAAGAAGGGGGGTGGGAAATAAAGAATTAATTGTTTGGATCTTTGTTAAGTCTGCAAAAGACACTGGTGTTTAGCAAAGGGTCTCTAATGAAATATACCCATTCTGAATTTGGGCTAGTATTTCTGATATTCAAAAAATCATACATCTTAAGACTTTAAGAGTACATACATCTTAAAATAACAAGTTTCAGGGACTTTAAAAACTATTAAAGAGACGGGAAATTCAATGTTGGGATTTTGCCTTTATTCCTAATTAATCTAGAACTTGAATTATAGTTTTTAAGAAACCCTTCTTCAGGTTGAACAGAGAGAATCCTAAACCAACATTCTAATCCTTCTTGGTCATGAGAAATAGCATCATATGGGAGAAAAATGGTTAAAACTGTTTTAGATACAAATTTACAAGGTTCTGGAAAGAAAGTACATGAAAAGAAACCTAAGTAATTTGCCTGGGCAAATGAGGGGATCATTGAATGTTTTTGCTATATTTGATTGAAGATTATTTTTAAAATAACTTTCTGAAGCAAATATAAAATTTAGTCCTTCTTTATATGTTACCTATATTCAGACACAAGTTAGAATATAGGTAACATGTTCTACATAACACACCTTTCTGGCGCATGTATAGGTAGTAATTCTGTTAATGAAGTTTGTGCAGATGGTCAAACGTGGTTCTAGGAAATAATTCAGATAGTGCAGATCATTTGTACATAACAAATCTTGCTTTATTATAATCCTTGCCATTATAATCCTTGATGTATAAATGGATATGCTAGTGGTCACCAACCCTCATTATCTAATCATGGGTGGTATCTATGTCATTGGATCAATGTCATAGATCAGTTTATTAGTGAATATCATCTGCTACCTACTAATTCTGGAGGGAACTTCTGGCTTTTGTCTTTCTGTTGAATTTTTTTTGTAGAAATGACCTTCTTTCTTATAGAAATCTGTGATATGATTTTGTTAACCTAATAAGATAAAGGAGGGTATGGACTTTGTTCGTTCAGTGATGGATTCATGGGTTATGATATCACCACTATGCAAAGCTAGAATGTTGATATCAAGTGTTTTCTATGGGTCCTTATCACAATCTGGAGGAAAAGTGAGCCTTTGCCAATGGACTCTGTGACAGTGTTTACATGGTTAAGACATTTGGAAACTGGTCTGTTGTTGCTGCTGAAGGAGCTAGGCTACTTCACCTGGTTAGTACCTCATGGGCCCCGGGCACTGGGTACAACCTATGACTGCCAGGTGTGTCCCTGACTGTGAAACTGCTAATGCAGTTTCACCTGGTTCTTTGACAATGAATAACAATGTATATGATAATGTATAAGGCAAAAGACTCCTAAGAAAAACGTAGATTCTGTTAAAACCAGGTGGTACTGTGAATAAAGCACAATTCTTATTTAGTACATGGAAAAAAATTGGGATAGAAACTATTTTGCATAATTACTACAAGTGAATGTTTTTTCCCCCCCAAGAAATATTCTCCAGTGTCATCGGATCAATGTCATAGGCAAATTTGGCAAAACACGTGGAAGTCACTTGCTGTGGCTCTTGTGATGGGATAGAGCAGAGCAGAAAGTTATTTCCTCCTGCCACAAAGATTTGAAATACATTTTTCCCTAAGACATGACGAGACTGTTAAAGAGAGAAGTGCCAGTAACTTCCCAGCACAACCAAAGCCGTGGCCTCCTTCCAGCTGAGGGTTGATTAGGAGAACTGCCAAACAAATGTGACTGCGTTTTATTTCACAGAATAAAGAACACAGCAACAATGAAGATGCAGAAGCGAAATGAGGTCACTGTAATTTCCCTTAAAAAAAGCAAAAAAAAAAAAAAAAAAAGCATGGTTTCAAGTAGACAACATAGTTAAATTTTTTAGTGTAAAATCCACACTATAATTTACCCAGGAAGATTGCTTTGCCATTCGGGTCTGTTTTTTACATATTCTTATGAGCCTAACTTTCCTAAGGGCTGGGATATGGAACTTCCACAAGTTCCTTTGAGCCTAACTTTCCTGGAATCATTGATAGGCTGTCTCCTGCACACACCCCCACTCCCCTGGGGATCGAGCCGGCAACCTGGGCATGTGCCCTGATTGGGAATCGAACCGTGACCTCCTGGTTCATAGGTCGACACTCAACACTGAGCATTCATTCCTTCTAGCTCTTACTTATCTGCAAGTTACCACTATGGCAACAGTTTTAACAGAGGAAATGCTAATGGCATCTGAGAGCTAAAAGCAATATAAAATATAGCACTCTTGCCCTTTTTCCTTCACAAGAGATTAAAAACACCTTCAAAGAAGTTCCTTTGAACCTAACTTTCCTAAGGGCAGCTGTAAGTGAAAAGAGCTCTAGCCAGAGGACATTGTGTAACTCATTTCATTTCTTGGGTAGCTGTTGCCCCCTTCATTAAACGTGAGCCATAATCATGCAGGCCCAGTAGTGAAGAAGGAAAGGCTCCAAGTCTGGGTGAACACAAACTTGTGTCAAAATCCTGGCTCAACACTACTCATGCCGTCATGCTGGCTGAGTCACTTATCCTCATGTAAGAGAATATTATTAGGCAATAAAACGGAATGGGCTCCTGCCCTGCTGGTGTGGCTCAGCAGTTGAGCATCGACCCAGGAAACGAGAGGTCATTGTTCGATTCCTTGTTGGGGTACATGCCCAGGTTGTGGGCTTGATCCCTAATGGCGGGACATGCAGGAGGCAGCCAATCATTGATGTTTCTTTCTCATCGATGTTTCTATCTCTCTCTCCCTCTCCCTTCCTCTCTCTCTAAAAATCAATAGAAAACATATTAAGTTAAAAAAGGAATGGCTCCTTATAGAGAAACATGGATGTAACTCAGGTGCTGAGTGAAAGAAGCCTAACACAAAAGAGTAAATACTGAATGATTAAATTTATATGAAATTCTACAAAATTCAAACAAATGTACAGTGGCAGAAAACAAGGCAGTGATGGTCTAGGTGTGGGAATGGAGGAGAGATTGACTGCCCTGGGATCAAGAAAACATTTTGGAGGTAGGAGCAATTTTCTGGAATTGATTGTGGTGGTGGTAGATATGGATGTGTGTGTGTGTGTGTGTGTGTGTGTGTGACAAAAATCATCAAACTGCACCCTTAAAATACATGAAGTTTATTACATCTAAATTACACTTCAATAAAGTAGATTTTTAAAAAAATCTTCACCCAAGGATATGTGTTTTTTTTTTTAATTGAATTTCTAGAGAGAAAGGGAGGGTGAGAGAGAAACATTGATGTGAGAGAGGAATATTGATTGATTGCCTCCCATTTGCACCCTGACCGGGGATCGAACCCACAACCTAGGCCTGTGCCCTGACTGGGAATCTAACCTGCAACCTTTTGGTACATGGGATGATGCTCCAACCAAATGAACCAACTGGTTGGGAAATGAAGTGAATTTTTGAAAAAGTTATGCTAAATACTTTCCTGGAGTTATCCTGAATGACTTAATTCCCCCTTCTCAGAGCACTAAAAGTTTGTCCAATAATACATTGGCTCCTCTTTTGGTATTTGGATGCTCCCAAATGGTTATGATCAAATTGATGCTCAGTTGTCCTTTTCCTATATTTTATTAGTACACGTGTAATGGAAATATATGAGTAAAGGCCTATAGTCTGTTGATGGATTGGCCTTTAAGAATGAGTCCTCACTTCTAATCTTTCTGACCCTTCAGCATCATATATAGGTTTAAACAGACTTGGAGGGGGTGTGAATGGACAGAGAGAGGAAAACATTTTAAATCATGTGAACCAATCCACCTGCCATTCCATTCTTCGAGTGTTTATGTCAGCAAGAGCTGGAGATGAAGCAATGACAACTACTACCTAGGGTCTCCTGCAGTGTGAGCATTATGCCACTCTAAACATGATGTTAGATATGAGCTTTTCATACAGCATATCCCCTAAACACAAACCAACCAGTGGTTCTCAACCTTTCTAATGCCGCGACCCTTTAATACAGTTCCTCATGTTGTGGTGACCCCCAACCATAAAATTATTTTCGTTGCTACTTCATAACTGTAATTTTGCTACTGTTATGAATCGTAATGTAAATATCTATGTTTTCCGATGGTCTTAGGCGACCCTGCTGCTGTAGAGCCTAAGACCATCGGAAAACACAGATATTTACATTACGATTCATTAACAGTAGCAAAATTACAGTTATGAAGTAGCAATGAAAATAATTTTATGGTTGGGCGTCACCACAACATGAGGAACTGTATTAAAGGGTCGCGACATTAGAAAGGTTGAGAACCACTGGCATGCAGTACACTATTGAAGAAATACAAAGTTTCCATGCTAGGACATTTATGGGAATTTATTTCTTCATTTTATTAGAAAAAGCTAAAAAAATCTTCAAAATGAGAGATTCTGGTTGAACTCTAAGAAGGTACTAGTTCAGTAGCCCTCCTCCAAGATGACCCAAATGATTCTGCCTTCATGCTCTTGAATATTCCCCTCCCACACTGTAGTAGGGCTGTTCCACATGAGCAACAGAACTGTTGGAAATGATGGTGCGTGGCTTAGGAGACTGGGTGATAACAGACATTGTCACTTTTGCTCGCTTTCTCTTATATCAGTTGCTCTGAGGGAAGCCAATACTCAAGCATCCTATAGAAACATTTATGTGTCAAGAGACTGAGGGCCACAATCTTAACCTCTCATGTTATACAACCACCCTGTCTGACTCTATTCTCATTCTAGTTATTTCATATTCTATTTAATATGAGATTTTAATTTGTTTTCATTTTTCTCTAAATGAGATGCAAAGTGAGGTATAGGCACAGAGCTATTGTCCCACTATCTGAACCTCTAGCAACACAATAAACTCAATTCCTAAGAGAAAGAAACATGGATGTGAGAGAGAAACATTGATCAGTTGCCTCCCTCCAAGCTCCAACTGTGGATGAAACCCACAACCCAGGCATGCCCTCTGACTGGGAATCAAACCTGCAACCCTTTTGGTATATGGGGTGATGCTCAATCAACTGAGCGACCCAGCTGGGCTTGAGTACGTACTTTTAAATATCTCCATGTAGTGTATACTAATGTTCACCATTATACACGTGAGAAAAAATAGGGTCAAAGAAATGATGTTCTTGTAAGTAGAGGTTTTGAAATTTGAATGCAGATCTGCCTAAGTCCAGGGCTATGCTTTTTCCATGACAGCTTCTGCCTCATTCTGAAAAAACTGACAAAAGTACTGAACATGCGAGCACCAAGAGACAGGACCAAATAGAGAGTAGAAATCCACCGTGAATAGCATTGGGATTCAGACGTAGTTGTTGAATTGATGGGTTTCTACATTAGAGTATAAATTTCTCTGTCTGGCCCTGACAAAACCAGTGACATGAAACCAGCTCTTTCATGCCAAGAGTTTTAGGGTACATTTCCACTTTATTTTAAAATATAAAAAAGCGTGGTAATATGTAGATTTTGCTGGTCACTAAATGTAGCTCAGGCTTTTCTTCACCTGTCTGTTTTTTATTTGTGAAAACTAGATGTCAGTCAGATGAGGGGCATGTAGCCATGGATCTGCTTAATAGTAGAGGTAGGACTGGCATGATGGTTTCCAGGTGCCAAGGCTAGTGATTTTTGTAACACACTAATACCTTCCTTTTAAAGTATTTTAGATCTAGCACATAATAATTTTGGGTCAATGTGGGCTTAATGTTCACCTTTTTTTTTTTTTAAGTCAGAAACAGCAATGTTAGCAAAAGACTTCACATAACTCTAAATCTATTGCAGCTTCTGCTAGGACAGCCCTTGATTATTTTTTTTAACCTGTAAAATAATTCTCTCTGAATCTATAAGTATTAGATGCTGGGGTAATATGTATATAAATATTCACAGAAGTAAAGAATAGTTTAGATTCCTTTTCCAGAAATAGACTTCAATGTCATTTTTCCCCAAGTCATGTTTTATCATCTCTTTTGAGTTTAATATTATTGACACTCAATGTTTTGACACAAACTCAAAAGTTATCCTAAGGATGACTGATCCAGATTTTTTTTTTGTTTGTTCAAAACAAGGCCTATGCACAGGAAAAAAATTCTTCATGAAATTCCAGCTATGATATACTGTATGTACTTCAGAGGGAATGTATATAAACTCAGAGAATTTTTTAAAGCAGAGCAAAGTAAAGGAATTTGGCAAAATTTATCATGAGGCTAAATTATACCCTGACTAGTTCTGCAGAAACACTGGACTAAAGAAAGTAATATGAATACCAATGACCTAAATGGGCCCTTTAGAGTCAGGAAAAATAAACCAAAATTAAATAGTAACTACTTATTAATGGTTTATACTTTTATCATGTGTTATTTTTTCCAACTTACAAAACTTACTTTAATTCAGCTTTACTCCTTCACTATTTATGCATTTGTGGAATCAATAAATCCAGTTTAACCCAGTAAAACACACTTCTGACTCTCATTTACCATAGGCACAAAGATCTTTCTCACACATACAAGTAATATTGAGCCTATAAAAACATAGCTTATGATTATGACTTACTTTGGAAAGATCTCAGTGACATTGGTAATGGGATGTGAAATAAACTTTGTACAAAGAACAAGTTCAAGGATACATCAGAAGCTGTTCCCCCTGGACATTGGTGTGTTTAGAAGTCAGATAATTAATTAACTAATAGAGTTGTTTATAAACTACCTGATGCAGGCATGCTCTGCTACCTGTCACCTACCTGCAATGGTGCCGAGAGTATTTCAGATTCGGCAGCTACCTCATTCTTTCTGCCCAATTCTGTGCATTTCTCCTGAGATACTCAGACAGATGGTAAAGAAAGTTTCTCCAGAATATTTCACAGCTCTGAGTAGTTGTAAGAAATCTGGCTAGCCCTCCCTCTGTGATCTGTGTATCTTTGGTGTTGGGCTCCTGGATATTATAGGATGCAATTTCTATGAAGATAGAGAGGATGGACCCAAGGCAAATGTCAGGGTCCTGATGTCCTCCACACAGCATTCCTGTGTGATGGCAAAGATTGAGTAGGATAATGATCTGCAACTAGTACATAGCTATTTTAATTTTTATTGGCAAGAAAGGCAATAATCAAATGACTCCTATGGGAATGAATTATAATGATGTTAGCAATAAGCCTTCAAGTGAATTATACTAATTAATTTCTGTAGGTCAGCATTATCCATCACCTCTGTCATGAAAGATAGGGAAGCCTCAATCCAGAGAAACAACGTTGAATTTCAAAAGCTTTTTTGAGAGGGCATCCAGGGATTGGAATTCGTAGCTTTGAATTCCAAATGAGATGTTGAATTTGGAGAATCAGGACAGTGCCCAAGGGTTAGCTCTCCTTCTTCTCTGTAGAGGTCATGCATTAGGGAGATGAGGAGCAGAGTACTTGGAGGACCCAGTGGGGATGCTCTTACTGCTGTCTTGGTGGCACTTGCGCTGCAAATAAACTTCAGTCCTGAAGACTCTCTAGTGTACAACTTTGAAGGAATGAAATTCACACACATGATGATGATTCCGTAGCCTACAGCCCAGTAGGACCCACTCTAAAAATTAAAATAAGATTAAGTTTTCTATAAGAGGAAACAGCTCTGCCCTAGCAATTGAATCCACTCAGCTCTCTGAATAGGAGCTTTTATGAATATATTTTCTCGAATGCACTGTCTTACGTTATTGCAAATGAGTAAAAAAGCAGATTGCGTAGGGAAAAAATTGAGAGTTTCTTCTTTTTTGGTTAATCCTCACCCGAGGATATTTTTCCATTGATTTTTAGAGAGTGAGAAAAGGAGGGGGAGAGACACAGAGAAACATTGATTGGTTGTCTTCCGCCTGGATCGAGCCTGCAACCGAGGTATGTGTCCTTGACCAGAATCCGCCCCTGATGGGAATCGAACCCAGGACTCTTCCGTGGGCCTCTATCCACTGAGCCAAACCATCTAGGGAGTGAGAGTTTATTCTTAAAGTGGTATGAAGTCAACCATTCAGTCTTGTTAATCTAAGACAACCACAGTAACAGTTTTCTGCTATTTTAGAGGGCATATATGCTAATAACATTTATTTGAACATGATGGAAAGCTGCTAATGCTAGAAGACTTTTATATCACATTAGTTCAAGAATTCAACTTCCAGTCATGTTGGTTCTATAACAGGTATACTTGTGACCACAACAGCATAATGCATTTAAAATGTTGCACTTTCCAAACTGGAGGCGACTGTGTTTAAACTTTATTTTTCACAGCTAGGGCATTTGTGAAACCATTTGCTGTGAATAGCCCAAGTGTACATGTCAAAATCTTGTTCCTTGCTTCCAGGCATTCTGACTTTTGGAGTTTGGTAGCATTTTGTAATTTTCTCAGTGACTATCAGCTTTATGTGGAGAATAATGTTTGATGTTACATCTTGCAACCAATCACAAGGTAATGATATATAAACTCATGACTAAGTCAGCTCTCCATTTTGATAATATGGCTGGTTTGAACAGTTGGTATGAACTTTTACATATAATATTCAGATGGAAATAGTTATTTCCTCTTATGTAAAACTTTCATCAACTCTACCTGGGGCATTGATCAATTTTAGCACTTTTCTGTCTTTCTAGAACTGCAATATTTTTGGAAAGCTGTCAAAGCTGGCTCTACTGCAATCCTAAGGGCTATATTCAAGGTCATGTGACTGTTTACTGCTTCAATAAAAAGCAACTTATAAATGCAAAATGCAATTCACTACTTATTCATCTCATGTATTCATTCAATGTTCGTTGGCTTACTGTGGTGTTTGCTTGATATGTATTCCACAGCATACCTTTTGTTTCTGCAAAACTGCACATTATATCATTTTTGCATCTGACACTGACTTTGTTCTAGGAAGTGTTCTAATAACAAAGGGAAAAATAAAATGCTACAATGAGGGAGCTATCCAACCCTTGCAGATCTGCTTAACTCCTTGATGAGGCAGGGAGATTTTAGAGGGCACACTGACCTTGAATAGTGAGGAATCCCACAGTGAGAAAGTGTGAAACCATAGTTCATGGCCAGACCTTATAACTGTACTTCCTGGTTTGCTTTTTTTATTTTCACTTTAAGTTCCTTATTATCCAGCAGAGATATGTGTCATGTTTTACATGAAACCCAAACAACCAAATGGGAAAACCCAATGTATTTATTCTGCTTTCTCTCATGAGGAATTGAGAATGATGATTTTCAAGGTTGTTTCCTTTTCTTTTCTTTGGAAGACTTTAGAGTCAAAGCTTTAAAGAGTGATGTCTCTAAGTTCAACAATTTTAAGGTTGCTTTTGGGACAGTTCTACTCATTCATTCACATGGGGTAATACCCCATAGACTGGAAGTTCTCATCCTAACCCAGGTTTCAGTCTGAGATCTGGGACAAACCAGACATTGGTTTGAGTCAGGCGTCAGTACTTCTGAGTTCTATGAAATTAACAAATCATATCCTCTCTAATCATTAGTTTCCTCATCTATAAAATGCAGATAAAAACGCCCTCCTTAGAAGCTGTTGTCTCTGTGTATATATGTAACAGAGACTTAGTACATGTTGGTTCTCTTCCCACTTTCCTTTGCCCTCAGAGGGAATAAAGTAATTTTTTTCATACTCATTCACATTTCTGAAGTAGAGTTATTTGTAATAATATCTGTTGAAATTATGAAGTAATGATAGTATCTTTTCCAAGACGTATGCCAGACCACCCAGAGGTTAAATAAAATGGACACAGGCATCTTGAAGTATGTTGGCTCCAGTAGACCAAACACTAGGACTCAGATTTTGATCCTCCCACTCACTTGCTCACTGGGTGTTTAACCTCTCTGAGCTGTAATTCCCTTATCTATAAAACAGAGGTTATAATAAGAGAAATTCTAGCAACAACACCCACAGACCTAGGAAGATTCAATGAAGTAATGTGGATATCAAGTGCTTCGAAAGCTTCACACAGAGTGGGGGCTCACACATTCTCTCTGCAGTGTATCTATAAGCTTCCTTTTCGGTCAGGATCCTCTGTTGGATTAGAGCTTTGAAGGTCACAGACTGAGACCCAGTGATTCAATCGCACAATTTAGCTACGTTGGCTATGTGGCCATGACCCAGTAGCATTTATTATCAGTTTTTCACTAAGTGTATGCCACTTTATTTTGAATACAACCTTCCTGCTTGAATATCATATCACATGTCTGGGTGGCTCTATGTAACACACCCGGAAATTATAGTGTTTTATGAGCGAGGGAGGAAGATTTGTTTTCTCTATTAATTTTGAAGATTAAATACAATTTTATTTTATTTTTAATCCTCACCCAAGGATATGTTTTTATTTTAGGGCAAGAGGGAGAGATGATAGAGATAGAGATAGATAGAGATAGAGACAGATATATATAGAGAGAGATATTGGTTGCTTCCCTTGTGCGCCTTAACCAGGAATGGAACCCACAACCTTTTCGGTGCACAAGAGGATGCTCTCACCAGACCAGGCATGAAATACAATTTTAAATGACACCAATAATTGCTGTAATTTTGTTAGCACCTCCTGAACCTTTCAAAGGAAAAACTGGCCTTGGCTTCACTGGGAAACAATAGGAGCACAGGGCCAGCAAGTAAAAGAGCTGTGATTTGCGAGGTAATGATGGGAGGTAAACCTGGGTGATGTTCTAAGCATGTATTATCTCCAAAGGTAAATATTGCTGTGAGCTGCAAGGAGGACTGCCATACGTGTATCTGCAGAAGGGAAGGAGTGGGGACAGTGCGCTGAGATTGGGGGCAAGGAAACCCGCGGCGTGCGTTGTTCTTTAAAACAATGGGCTGACAGAGTGCACATTTTTAACCATTTCCAGATGTGAGCAACAGAGTCACATGGGAGATTTATTTCTTTTACAACAGAAGTCAATTGGGCATGACATTAATGTATTGTTTCAAGAAAAGTCTAACTCAACTAAATCGAGACGCAGTGGGAAATTTAAAGAGAAGCAATTTCTGTTTTCAGTTTTAATGAATACCATTAAGTGATAACCAAAAAGAGAGAAGAAGAAGAAAAAAAAAAGATTAGGGAATGCTCAGAAAACATCCTTCCCACTCTTCTAAATTATCATGACAACACAATCTTTAGCTGTGAAGTTAATTTCCTCCGTAATTACATTCTATTTAGAGGTGCGATTGCTTAGAAACACCCTCCTGGCGAGGACGCTTTTTTATTCCAGCAAGAGTGAGGAAGAAGGGGTCCCCAGAACTACACAGCAATATTTATTTTCCCTGCTCACCCCTGGGCACTTACCCGTCGGGGTGCCTCTCCTCCCGAGGGCCCGGGCAGGAGAATTCCTGTTAGAGAGACTCTCAGGAGAGAGTGTCAGCAGCTGAATGTGAGTGGCACTTGCCTTGGATTCTAGGGGCTCTCAGAAGGCACTTAGCTCTCCTCCTGTCCCCAGGGTCCAATGAAGGCAGGGTCAGAGGTCCCTAGCATCGATGTTTACAGTTACGTAGGTGAGAAGGCTGTGTTCTTGGGAGAGAAATCTTTTTCAGAACGTAATTCCTGCTGGGCTTTTTAGTGTGCAACGGAATCTTTGCAAGCCTGATTGTGCTATGATCTGAATTGTAACATTTCCATCACCCAAGTCCTAGTTCACAGCCATTTCTCTCACAGTCTACTTGGGGGCGAAAACAAAAGCAGAACCAAAAAAGCCGCAGCCCAGACTTGCTGTCTTTGGGTTGGTCATGAGGTCTTCACCCTCAGGACTGAAAACTAGGCCAAGGGACTGTTCGGAGGCAGGCCAATTTCCTAGTCTCTAGCCGCCGGGAAAAAAACGAGGCCAAAGGATTCTGACAAATGAGTCTAAGACATGAATCCCAAGGTTCTCTCACACATTTCCCGCAAAATCAGAATGATCAGGGCAGTCCTGGGTCCAGCTTACAAGGCTCTAATTCTATTACCGCCTCATCCAGGCACATTATTTTTTGCTCATTAACGAGGTGGCATCATAATGGAGCATGTGGCAGCCAGAGTGATTAGCAAAGCGCCTCCTCCCATTCTTCAAAATGTCATCAACACACTGGTCAGGAAACAAACTCATTTTCCGACTGCCACGATTTGCAGGGTTTCGGGCGCCGATGATAGCTTGTCTGCTTGGTTTAAAAGAGCTCCTGATATAACAGAACCTGACACTGTTTACTCCAGCCTATTATGCCTGCTGCATTCACTGAACGCTTCACTGGAGAGGAAAAATCGAAAGAAGGCTATTCATTGTAATGCCAGCTGCTTTTTAAAAAAGGAAATCAATTTTGGCTCGGGCTCAGAATGTGCTCCACAGGTCCAGAGTGACCCACCACTTTTGATGTCAACAACAAAAGGATCTGCCTGAATTTGCCACAACAATCGCCCAACAGCTCAAAGAACATTGACAATCCTAGATTAGTTTCATTTTAGTGTATGTTCAAATTGGTAGCCGCTCGTCTCGACAATATCACAAAATAGAAAGCCTTGGGTGACGGGGCCCTTGCACGCCATGCTGCAGCAGGACTGTGGGCTTCGTTGGTTTGGTTATAAATTGCTTGGCAGGACCATTTTATGACGGAAATAATTAGTTATGTTTAGTATTTATAGCTAGTATCATGATGCCTTTCTGCACTGCTAATTAATTATTTTATGGCCAGCATGTTTCCAATGCAATTAGGTAGGTATGGCAATGATCATAATATTTTGCATATTCATGACAACATTCTGCCTATTTACAGCAAAACTTGGGTGTCAGAATCAGTTATTTGCCTTTTGTTATGAGGCGGGATAATTACCGGAAACAATAACAATGATCTCTTGCGTGTGAATAACATTTTACAACCGAGCACCTCCATTCATGTCACCCACGCATGTACCCCTGCGGTTTCTCACAGGGAAATGGAAACTCCATATGGTCACAAGTTTGGGCTGGGTCTTTAGCCAGCCTGAAGGTCACCAACGGAGGCTTTTGCTCTTTTTACATGTAGTTGGAGTCTCATGTGGCCCACAGGGATAGATGGGTTTGCTTAAGGAGAAGTAGGAAAGAGAACATTTGGGCTGGATAGGAAAACAGAGGCGGCAGTTTACGCTAGGTTGTTTAGAACAAAGCCGCACACTTTTCTGGTTATCATTATTTTTATAATTATTTAAGAGTAGGTGTGGAGGTGTCCCTAAGCAGAAGGAAAACTTCCTTAGGCTTTTCTGCACTGTGGGAGGGGAAGGAGAGGCTCAGAAGACAAGATTGAGTTATTGCTTAACCAGACTCCATATCCAGGGGGCACACTGCCTTATGTCAAACTATTGAATGCTTCTTAAATCCTGGGAGTCTAGAAATAGCACTGCCCTGTGAAGCCTGGGAATGTTCTCAATTAGCTTGTGGACAAGATCAATGGCATCGCTCTCTTCCAGACCTGCGCCTCTTTCTCTCTACTCTAAACCTCCCCGACTAGCCGTAATCCTCCATTTCCTTTTCCCCACATGCGCTCGGCAGAGTGCTGAAAATACTAAAAATCAAGAAAAATATTGTCCGCTGAGAACTGGGATTTAGCCATGAATTTCCTTTGATGATACATTCACACAACTGGACTCTGGGGGCTTGGAGACCCGGAGTGGGGTGGGGAAATGAAATGTGTACCTATTTCCAGTTTTTACTCTTTAAAGTCTAGATTACTGGAGGGGAGGGTGGGTAGGGAGGGCCATGCAAAAAATAAAACCAGTCAATGAATTTAGATTAAAAAACAAAAGTGTGGTATATCCCCTTGTTAAAAACTGCACACAAATGTGGACGCCTTGACCTCTATAGGAATCAGATTACCATGTCTTTCCCTCCGAAGGACAAGAAAGTCTTTCTTTTCCTTCACCAAATTCTTTCCTGCTTTTAGTTCAAGCCCACTTCCATGTATTGGGTTTGTTGCGGACATGAAGCACAAACAGACTTTGAAGTTAATAATCATTATTTTTTCATTGCTTGGGATGAAGGCACAAAGAATCCCTTTAGCCTTCCCCGAGAAACCATTCTTTATCCCTGTAATCATCTTTGTCACTTCTCTGAACTTACTCCAGTTTCACCACATCTGCACTTTACAAGCATGAGTTCTCCGTGTTCTTAACCAGACCCCGACTCCAGTCTCAGAAACATCTGCCAGCACTTGAGGCCAAGTCTAGAATTAATCCTTCTGTTTTAACAGTTCTGGTATTGGTCACAGGCTTTTTTTTTTTTTCTTCCAAAAAAAGCAAAAAAAACTTACACCCCAAAACAAACACCCCCAGAGAAGAGATCTTTTTTAAGGTGAGCGGCCAACTTTAGGAATGGCAATCTTCCTTTGTGACCTTGAAGATGGGCTGCTTTCCAGGTTAAGCCTCGGGATTCCACCCAGGCCAAGGCCCAGAGTCGTGAATGGTGATGCAATGGAGAGTGCTGGCCAGCCCTGAGGCTGGTGGGGAGGCTGGGTCATTTGGAAGTGAATTCCAAGTGTTTGGTTTCATTCTAGGTCAGGCTGGGGGTCCTGAACTCCTCAATTGAATGTTAGCCCTACACAAAATATTTATTACTAAAACCTCAACTATTTTAATTTTGGGACATTCTTTAGCATCTACAAGACAAACTGAAAAGACAGAATGAATAGAGAGAAGAAATGTCATTAGATATAGGTGTTACCTATATGTATTCAGCAGATGCAATTGATCAGTCCTTGATTATTAATAATCATTGATTTGCATATTCTGCTGCAGTTCACACTTCTTTTTCTAACTGAATATGTACAGGTCCCTACTGTGCTTTCCCACTGCCTCTTCCCCCCTCCTCCCTCCCAGAGCAGCCTCTTTGTCTAGGAACCTTGCTTACTATTCACTGGCATTGAGGAAAATTAAAAAGTGACTAGTACCCTCAGGGGGTGGAAACATTCTATTTCCTTTTCCTGTAGGATCCCTACCAGCTCACCCTCTTTCTATAGCTCCAACTGTCCTTGTAGATGTTCCCTTACTGCGAGAAACACAAAATACAAAAACATTGTCATCCTGATGCGTTATTCATGTTTTGTTTTGTTTTTGTCATCAAAGAACAGCATAAAAAGAATAATACAGGCGATGTGCTTTTAGTAGCTGAGAGCCTAATCAATTCCACATTGTAATTGCCCCTGTCATCTGTTTACACACCTTTCATCGGTTTACAATTGAGCTCTTAAAAGGCCGGTGTGCCCCAGCCCCGCGGGTTGGGCAACATCTGTCTTCTCACTCTCTGAACACAGCATAAAGGTTATGTAGAAAGAGAAACATCAATAATATTTTACAAACTGATTTTTTAAATTCATTTCATTATAATTGTGAAATATTAGTGCTGGGCATCACTTGCAGCTAAAACAGAGAGCTTTCTTGTGCTTGCTTTGTATTAAACAGTTGACAAATTTAGATAAACTGAAAGATTTTAATCTAGGTATTATTAGTTTACATTAGGCTAATGTAGGCTTGAAAAATTTGCAGGCCAGATATTGCCATCAAAGCTGCATAATTTTACATCTCTCCAGCTAAGCTTAATGTTTTAAAGGTTTCTTTATTTCCAATTATAATTTTCACACCTCTTCTATTTCTTGAAACGTCACAGGCCTCAGTAATGTATTTCCATGAAGACTGACTTGTAGCAGCCTTCTATAGGGATTAGAGCTGACATCTGTGTAACAGGGCCTGAGAGAAAAAAGTATCAATATAGTTTCTGCTATATGGTGATCGACATTAGGATGTCATTAACAAACCAATTTCTGAAATAGGAACTGACACCATATTGGGCATTCTGATCTTGGGCTTGACCCAGCAATATGATCTCCAGACTATAAACAACCAATGCAAGAGGAAACCCCCTTTCCCCCCACCTCTTTAGGCAACTCTTTAGGCAAGCGATATGAATGAAATTAAAGAAGGCAGTGTGTGGCTTTTCTGTTTTTTGTTTGTTTGTTTGCTTTTGCTTTAACTCTTGTTTCCACCTCCCCTGAAAAAAATATGTGTTTTTTTTCTTAGGAAAAGATGGATAAAAAGAGAACACTCCCTATACAATCTTATATTTGTTTATCAGAAGTGAATAAAATGCATATAAATGTAGCAAATTCAAGTGGAACAGAGAAGCAGGGTCTCCTTTGTCTGGGGGTCCTGCCAGTTATTCCAGGCCGGCTCCCTCAGCACTGCCCTCTGGCTCCCTGCCCAACGCCGCACGTTCCGTCCACATGACAAGGACAGTGCCAAATGGTTTTAACCTGCAGTTCTTCAGCCGAAGTTCCCTGAACCCTTCAAAAATGTGTAAGCTCCCAAATATCAAATTGCTTTAATGAGTACAATTGCTTTTAACTAGTCCTTTAAAAATTTAATTCTGCCACTTTCCAGTCAACAGACATGCATTGAACATCTACTACTGGCTCCGGTTCCTAACAAGGAACACACTGATGCCAATACCACCCCAGTCCTTCAAGTTGCATGCAATCTAGGAGTTTGAGCTGTATAATTAAATGTGCTTGTCTAATTTTCTCTAGAGCAGTGTCCTATCTT
Organism: Cnephaeus nilssonii; assembly: GCF_951640355.1. Classification (NCBI taxonomy): domain Eukaryota; kingdom Metazoa; phylum Chordata; class Mammalia; order Chiroptera; family Vespertilionidae; genus Cnephaeus; species Cnephaeus nilssonii. The sequence continues at coordinate 40,906,359 of NC_137073.1, forward strand.
TAAAAATGCCATAGCCTATTCTCATAAGGTTGTTTGGTTCATTTTCAAGAACTCTTTTTTAATCTCATCCCCCTTTTCTGCATATATTGCTTACTTCAATTTTGCAGTCGCCATTTGAGAGAATCAAGGCCTGAAAGAAGCACTCTGAACTCCACTGAGGGAGATTAAGTGAGCTAGCTCCCCCACTGCTGGTGCTAAGCTGAGTACAAAAAAGCGGGGTGACGCCTCTAAGGCTGACGGTGGGATGCAAAGGAACTGAGGTCACTGGATGCTCAGACCAAGATCATTCTTCTCCTTAAGGACTGGACGGAACTGGACATTCCAGGGGTGATTATTTGCAAGCCATGCTGGGGATAGGCGTGCGATTCCCTGCCCTGTGATTTTACCACGGGGCATAAACAGATGGCCCGTGGTTCAGAGAAGCGGCCCAGTACTTCAATGTGTCCACGTCAGTCCATCTCTAATTCATACCGCAGGCCAGAGCGCCATGACGGAGGCTGCACAGGTTCGCTTGGGGGCCTTGCCAGAAAAGCATCCTTCTGCCTTTGTTGCTATGCTTCAAAGGTATTTAGAACCTGGGAGAAGGAAAGCACCTTTTTGTTGTTTTCATGGGCCACATCCACTAAGAATGCATTTTCATAAAAGAATTGTGCAACCGTTCTTTTGTCTTTATCCAATTGTTAGAAATAATTTTCCTTTGGGTCACAACAACCCCGACGGAACGGATGCCTTTTCTCTTAATGTGCACATCACAGAGCCATAGAACTCCTGCGAGTCTATGTTGATATCCCTCGCAGCACTCTATAGCCATTCCTCCAGTTGGGAGTAGTTTGGTTCAGAAGGGATCTAATTGCTACAAACGGTATTTGTAAACTGGTGCTCTCCACCGCATCTAGCAATGTCATGAAGTAATTGTCGGCAGAAACAAACTCTGTATTTATTAATGTTAATTGTTTTCCAGCTGAAATTAATTTTCAAAGCATACTTCTGAGTGCCATTTACATTCCAAAATAAATACAGCAGATGTGTTATTAGGCCAGCTTCGGGATATTCCAGGAGGCCTAATGTGCCAACATTTACTGCATCAAGGCGAGCGAGTAAACCTCCAGAGTGATCAGCTTCATGGAACTAATGTTTTATCTAATCCGCTGCTTGAATGAGACATGAACAGATTTCTGCTTCACTGCGATACCAGTAATTAGCAAAGCCTCCCTTGGTCTAGTTACATTTAGAATAAAGTAAATAACTTTTTCATGATTTGCCCATTTCTGAGGTATTCCTGTGGCTTTTGAAATGGAATGAATGATTTAAAGCAAGCATTGCATATAGCAATCACCATAAATGCTTCTCCAAATAGTGTTGGATTAAAAACAAACACTAACGCTCCCTATATCTAAGTCTCATACTAAATATTTGCTATAGAGCTGCTTGAGCCTCAAGAACAGACACGTATATTTTTAACTACAGGGGATGGTTGTGTACTGATATAATTTTAAATCTTATTTTCTGGCTTCACTGCACAGAAGAGGACCAGTTAGAAGTTCTCCTGTCTTCACTTATCTTTTGTGTGTTTCTAAAAATAAAATAGACATCTTGTTAAAAGATGACAAAATGCCTGTTTTATTGCAAAAGGCTTCCTTTTCACATAGAAAATGGATCCAGACATAGGTTCTCAAATTGCCAGCCTTCCTCAATGGCAGAAAGGTGACAGACAGGGTGAATTAGTTCTCCCTGCTTCAGAAAAATGCTTTCCACATCCCATCCTCTGCCATGATCGGGCTCCACCTACCTGGGCAGGCAGGTTATTCTCCATGACAGGGGAGACATCTGCAATACCTCCACACAACCAGACTTGTCTACCTTCATAAAGTCCCAAATGCGTTAAGATGTGGCTTTTCTTGCTGCATCTGTTTTGATGCAAAAATCTACAAATGGAAGAAAGAATTTCCCAGTACTGAATGTACCAGGGAACTCTTTGATCTTCTGTCTCAGAGGATGGGCTTTGAATTTTAAGAAACACTTTTTTTTTTTTTTATCATGGCAAAGATCTTTTATGAGACAAATAATGAGCATTGAGCCAAGGGGTTATTTAGGATATGGATTTGCAGGGTTTGCATCCCTTTTGCCTTCTGATGGTGCAGTGGGACATTCTTTGCTTCAGAGATTTGTAAATGTTGGTATTATTCCCCAGCAAACATTCAAAGTTGGTATTTTTTGTTTTTTTCCTAACTAATGATTATAATCTATATATACTAGTATATAAGCCTAAGCAACTGGCCGACCAGCCAACCGGCCAACCAACCAGTAGTTATGATGCACACTGACCACCAGTGGGAAGACGCTCAATGCAGGAGTGACAGCAACTTTGCAGAGTGCCCTCTGGCACTCCGGGACCCCTCGGGGGATGTCAGAGAGCTGGTTTCAGCTGATCCCCACAGGCCAGGCCGAGGGACCCCACTGGCGCACGAATCTGTGCACTGGGCCTCTAGTATTCATATAAAATCCCTACTCTTAGACAATTAAGTGTTTCTGGATACAGAAGAGTAACTGTTGAGTGTCTGTTGGCTCAGTAGTTGAGTGTCACCCTGAGGCTCTGGATTAATTGGATGCTCCACCTCTTGGGTGGTGGCACCTGCTGGGGTCCGTAGAAAAAATGGGCAGAGGAGAGAGGCTGTTTTATGAAGTATTCATGAGGACCTGGATTACTTCTTGCCTTAAGCCCATCTTTGAAGGCAATAGCAAACATAGGGCTCTTTCAGACGTAAGACTTATATGATGTCTCCATAACTGTGGACTTCCTAAAAAATAGTTTTTGTATGTAAGTGCCTCAATCTTCTTAGCTATAAAATGTGCCAATATCTGATGGGTTGTTGTAAAAGTGCATAATATCATGTTTGACACATAGTTGGTATTAGATAAATGTTCATTGAAACTGGACTACCAAGCCTTATATACAAAACATTATAAAGGTGAATTTTATATTGTAAAAGTGGCATGATATTCTTTTTATGCATCTGGCAATTCTATATAATGAACATCCTAAATATTGAATGTTACTGTCTTTAGCCTTGAAATGAAAGGAACAGGAAAAATATAAAAGTCTAAATGAGGTTATGTGGTCATAGACCAACAAGAAAGTTGAGGACTCATATTTATTCTGTTTTGATTTCCTTTTGATTCAGAAAGGCAGAGCAAGTGAGTTAGTTTTTGTGTGTTTTTTAAAGGAGTTGCAGTAGCCAAAGGCATTGACCTCTGTTTAATTTTTCAAATAATTAAAGACTGTCTAAGTTATTTATCTCTGTTATGTCAGTGCTTCTCAAAGTGAGGTCTTCAGCTACCTGGGAGTTCCCAAGACCCTTTAAGGAGGTCTGTGAGGTCAAATCTATTTTTATAGATATGAATACTTTGCCTTTTTCACCATTGACATTTGTCTTGATGCTGGGAAAGCACTGGCAGATAAAAGCGCCTTAGTGTGAATCATGTTAACAGTACCAAACTGGGCTAGTTGTTATTCTTCACTGCCAAATACTTGTAGTTGAAAACACACACAAAAAAGCTCAAGTTTCTCTTGAGAATGGCCTTGATGAAGCAGTAAAATTATTAATTTTTACTAAGTTTTGACTCTGAGTACATTTCTTTTAATGTTCTGAATACATAGAGCCCTTTATCGTATACATAGAGCCCTTCTGTGGGAGATGGAAGTGCAGTGGTTGTCTTGAGGAAAAGTGCTTGTGCATTGAGTTGTGAGCTGAATTAATCTGCTCTTTTCCTGCAGCACCATTTTTACTTAAGAGAATGACTGACAGACAAACTGTGGTTTTTCTGACTTGGGCTTTTAGCAGATGTTTTCTAAAAAATGAACAAAATGAGCATGTTACTTCAGGAAAAACAACTGACAGTGTTTGTTCCCAATGAAAAACCTTGAGCTTTCAAGAAAAAAATCCTAATTTGAGAAATGTTATTTGCCACTATAAGCTTGACAGCCTCCCGATACTTAAAGGCATTTTTGATGAGATAAATGGTGATATTAACAAATGAGATTACTGGATATTGGATATGAGCTATGTCAACCTTTGGAAGATCTGCATAGCTTAAGGAGCAAAAAATGTCCAAATGACCAATGTGTATTAAAAAATTATGCGTGGGTTAAAGATCCATTCAAAGTACAAGGTAGACCAATTGATTTTAATGAAATAGAATGTGAAAGTTCACTAATGTAGTTTTAGATTGCTTATTGCAACTAATTTGTAAGAACTACCATTTGTTGCGTTTTGGTGTAGAATATTTATAATTTTCTGTAAAGGCCATTAAAATACTCCCCCTTTTCCATCTACATAGCTGTGTGAGAACTGATTTTCTTTTATATACTTCAAGCAAAAAATAATATTGCCACAGATTGAAGCAGAAACAGACATGAGGATACAGCTGTCCTTCATTAAACCACATACAAAAGAGATCTGCAGAATTATAAAACAATATCACACTTTACACTATTTTTGAAATGTGGTCATTTTTCCCTTAAAATATTTGTTGGCATTTAATAGACATATTACTGTTATTTTAAAATAAGTTACTTTGTTTTCAATAGGGATAAATATTGACAGATATTACTCACATAAGCAAAATCTCTTGTGGGTATTCAATAATATTTTCAGAGTGTAGAGGATTCTGAGACCAAAAAGACTGAAAACTACTATGTTAGATTGTCTCCTATGAAGAGTTGAAAAAGTCAACACAAATATTTGATTTTGCAGGTATAATTTCTGCTCCATAGTTTGAGCCATCCTAGGCGAAGGTGTTCATGCCTAGAATGCATGCTCTATTTTGCCCAGTGTTCATCCTCAATTCCATACCATCCTCGAAGTTACAAAAATAACAGTACATTAACATACTAAAGACCCTAAGAAAGAAACATGTTAAGCTCAGCTTACCCTTCTTTACCCAAATTTCTTAGGTGAGGGACTAGTTTTCTGACCAATAATCCTTGAGAAATGATATACTAAGGAAATAGGTTAGGTTTCCCACAAGTGTAATTTTTTTAGTACTAGATTTTGTTGTTGTTGTAATGTACATTAGTGTCTTTGTTACTGATTTGTATTACTTTGATTATCCTTAAAATATTTTATTTTTAATATTTTAAAAATTCATGAAAGTTTAGAAAATAATGTAGCAAGTTCCATCAACATGCCATTTAGGTTTAACAGAGGTTAAGCTGTAACATTTGTCTTAGATCTTACTCTTAAGACTCTTCAAAGGGAGAAAGAAGTGAGGGAAAGGAAGTAGAGATATCTTTTTTGGGAATCCCTTTTTTTTCCACTCCATATTTGCTTTTGAGATTTATCCATGTTGAAACAATAGATCTGATGAATTTAAAAAATTATCAAGTTTCTTTTCTTAATAGTTCATTTTTTTTTCAATTCCTTACTGAAGCATGAATGTATATGGACAGAAAAACAAGGCAAAAATATTTCTCAGAATGGTCAAGATAGCAAAGTCATGGAAGCCCTTGGTATTTAGATTTTCAGACACCATGTAGCTGCTTAAATTGGAGACTGGCTTTTTGATTTAGTTTTGCAAATATATTCTAAGTAAGCGATTACTGACATAAATTTTTACTAAACCAACTTGGTGTTTTTAATTGAAATCTTCAGTGTGCATCATTGTGTATTACAGAGGAAAAGCTCTTTGAATCTAATGAGATTCCCAATCATGTCTGTGTTTCTGTTTCTGAAAGCAGTAGGTAGTATTTGGGTCATGATATCATGCATTTGGTCTAGATAACTGCTCTAGATGGGATGTTTGTGTCATCTGCTAAAATCCACATGTTAAAGCCCTTGCCCCAGTGTGACTGTATTTGGAGGTAGGGACAATGAGGAGATGATAAAGGTTATATGAGATTATAGCATTGGGGCCCTCATCTGATAGGACTGGTGCCCTTATAACAAGAGGAAGGAAAATTAAGAGCGCTCTCTCTCTCTCTCTCTCTCTCTCTCTCTCTCTCTCTCTCTCTCTCATTCTTTCTCTCTGGCACAGAAAGAAGACAGCTCTCTGCAAGTCAGGGAGAGAGCCCTCACCAGGAACTGAGTTAGCTAACACCTTGATCTTGGACTTCTAGCTCCCAGAACTGTGACAAATAAATGTTTGTTGTTTAAGTCACTCAGTCTGTGATATTTTGTTAGGGCAGCCTAAGCTGACTAATATAATAACCTATGTATTTTAACATTTGTAGGGGAATTGGAATTTTTAGGAGTGACCAGAACAAGAATCTTCCTGGATTTTTATATTTAGTGTCTCAGAATCAATGACGTAAAGAATTTAATGCTAGATTGATCTGCTCTATGGACTGGTTCTTCCTCAGAATGTATTGGGGTCACTCACTATGGCCCAATTACCATTCACTATTCATACCCTAATGCTGATGAGCAACTTTATTGCTGCAGATTATTATCATTACCATCTTAAAGATGAGGAAATCAATGTGTCAGGAGTCACACAGTTAAACTTGAACTACAAATCCAGTGCTCTTTGTATATACACTGTCTTTCAGGTACAAAATTGTATTGGTGTGACTTGCATCAGCCTAAAGAGTGCTCTGATGTCAGGGAAGCTTTGTGCAAAGAAAGGGAACCATAGGAGCTGAATGACATTTAATCGACACAGGAACTTCTGAAAATTCCAAAGGCGACGTTATGTGGAGCTATGTGCCACTTACAGGAACTAACTTCTAGCAAGTGGCTTACCAAGACTAAAGAGGAAGCAAAGGTAACTGCTGAAAGGAGAAGGTGGCTTGGTGTAGTGTCTTTAGTTTAGAATCTATCAGTCAAGGTCGTTGCAGGAACATCTCAGGCTGGGTGTTTGAAGAGTATTTCTAAGAGTCCTGGACAGGATTGAAAAAGCAACTAAGGATGGTGCAGCATCCCCAAGGGATATTAAGAGTACAGAGTTATTTCTACCTGAGGCCTGAGGAGGAAAATGGAAGGAGCAGTTATGGAACCCAGAGGAAGAATTGAATAGCAAAGGCCCCCTGATGGGAGCTTTGACCTTCAATAGACAGTCAGAGCCTGTCCACTGTGACCCTCGGCTCTCTGCAAAGTAGGGGGGGTGGGGGCAGTGGCTTAACCCAAACAGAAGCCCCTCCTAATTGTGGCCTCCCATACCCCATGGTCTGGCTTGTGCCTGCCTTCCTGCTGTCATTGCATACCACTCACTGTGCTCAGCCACACTGACCTTGGGCCATTGGCCATTGGCGCTGTTAAAGAAAAACAAAAATGAATGATACTTGTTAAAGATGGGAAAGCAGACTTTATTCAGGACCATTGCATTGGGTACAGGGATGCTGCAGTGAGATTTCACAGTGGGCAAGAGAGATTGGGCTTAACTCCGAAAACACCAGGGGCGAGCGGAAATCTATAGCCAAGGAGCAGGCTGCGGGGTGGGCAGTGGGAAAACGACTAAAAGGAAACATGAGGGGATTCTGGCTAAACTGCCCCGGCAAGGCTCTCCCTGAAGACAGGCCAGGGTGAGCAGACACCCGCCGGGGGGATGCTGGAAGATGAGGACACCAAACAGTCATTGAGGGTGAGGGTTCTGGTAAAACTGGATTTTACGAGGAAGTACATGGATGGGCCTGGGAGAAGGCTCAGGAGCCTGACCGAAGCTTGATCCTTGTGGGTGCTGCTCTCTGCCTGGCATTGTTCTCCCTCAGATAAACATCATCTTTGTGGAGAGACCTCCTCTGTCCCCCCCAGTTTGGGCTGTTCCGTTCCCCATTGTCACCCCATGGGGCTCCACTCTTTTCTTTTGTTTCCCTGTTTTATTTCCTTCATGTGCCTCGTGGTTTCTCAGGTTGTTACCATACTTCTCCTTATCACCCCCTGGAAGAGCAGGGTCCTGTCTGGTTCTGTGCTCTAACCCAATCCCTGGAACAGTGCTTGGCACAGTGTGGACTCTCAAGATAGATTGCTGAATGGAGGAATGAGGGAATGAATTGGTGAGTGGAGTGTTTTGGGTGTACAGTATGAAATACAACCTCATGACCAAGAGACTGGAACGTAGCAAATAGGGAAGGCAGCGAGATACATGGAGTCCTATAACAGAGCATCAAATGATGTCTTTACGCTGTCTCTGCCCAATTTACCGGCCCCAGGATTACACTGAACAAAGTCATTGTTGAGCCCAGCATTTCAACAGCGCCGTCCTTGCTGCCTGTTAGGAAGCATAAATTGGAGTTCTTGGTAAGTGGCAGCAAACACTCCTGTTTTCAGGGAGAATCTCAGAAACATCAGGGACAAAGTCAATTTCATTTCTTTTTGAGAAAGTCTATCCATTTCAGGGATGCATTTATATATTTTTTTATACTAAACTATTATTTCTCCATGCTGTTCCTATATTACAGAGTTTATGATCTTGGATTTTGCACCAGGATTTTTAGTATTTTTTATTAGATTGAATTTTTATTTACTTTGCAGGTCGAAAGGATCCAGTATGCCCTGCTAGCTGACCACAAATTCTGTTTATTTTCTGCCAAGCTAAATTTTTCTCAACAATTTGCATTTCTGTGTGCCCAGGGCAATTCCTTTTCTCGCCTTTACTTTTAGGTGTTTCAGGAGTGGGTGCTTCGCAATTTTTTGTGATTCAGAAAAATCAGTTTTTCTTATAAAACAATTGAACCTTAAATTTGGGGATTCTTAGACCATTTATGATACTTAAGAAAACAAGAATGAGTCATTAATTAAGATTTGCTGAGGGGCTAGACCAGGCGTCCTCAAACTACGGCCCGCGGGCCACATGCAGGTGTTTTTGCAGTTTTGTTTTTTTACTTCAAAATAAGATATGTGCATAGGAATTTGTTCATAGTTGTTTTTTTTTAAACTATAGTCCGGCCCTCCAACGGTCTGAGTGACAGTGACCTGGCCCCTGTTTAAAAAATTTGAGGACCCCTGGGCTAGACCGTGCTATGTGCTATCCTGGACACTGGCAAAGACATGAAGAATGACAAAGACCTGGTTCTGACCTCCTGAAGCTTCTTGGGGGAGAAAAGATTTTTCTAAAAACCAGGAAAATTGGAAATAAATGAAAGAATTGGAAGTAGTTCATCTACAGGGGCCTTCCTTTTGGTAGGATGTTTAAGGGGTGGTCTATACTAGTGTACTAGGGGGGCAGGAGAAAGTTGGGACGGATGGGCCACTCTAGATAAGGGAACAGGCCGAGGTCCCAAGTGAGGGAGGAAACTGGGTGCACTGGTGGCAGAAAAGGCGGTGAAGAGCTGCGAGTCAGGGAAGCGTGCTTGCCATGCAGTTGGAGAGAAATGCAGGACGCTGCAGGGTGTGATGAGGATGCCTGTGGCAGATTTTAAACTGGAGAGTGATATGGTATCATGCCCATTTTAAGATACATTTTTTTCATCCATGATAAGTGCTCAGAGGTAGAAAAAGTGGCCGAGGTCAATCACTTTGGAGGCTATAACCGTGGGCTACATGAGACCAAAATGGTGGTAGAAGATATGGATAGAAGTGGACAGGTTTGTGATGTATTTTAGTGCTGGAGTTAATCAGACCTCTGATGATTTTAGATATAGGGGCCTAATATTAGATGACGTAAGATGATTCGACTTTGGGTGGTGGGCACACCGTGCAATATACAGATCTTGTAACTTAGAAATCCACACCTGAAACTAATGTCACCCTAATTTAATAACTAAAAAAAATAGATGCAGGCCGTCAGCAGATGACTGGATCAGAAAACTGTGGTACATCTACACAATGGAATACTATGCTGCCATAAAAAAGAAGGAATTCTCATCATTTGCAGCAACCTGGGAGGAATTGGAGAACATTATGTTAAGTGAAATAAGTCAGTCAATGAAAGAAAAATACCACATGATCTCACTCATTTATGGATAATAAAGAACATTATAAACTTGAACAAAAAGATAGATACAGAGACAGTAAAGCATCAAATTTATTGTCAAATTACAAGGGGAAGGTTAGGGAGAGGTGGGGGAGATAAGAGATCAATCAAAGGACTTGTATGCATGCATATAAGCATAACCAATGGATGCAAAACTCTGGGGGGTGGGGGCATATATGGGAGTGGGGTGTGGGGGGGCAATGGTAAGATATGTACACATATAATACCTTAATAAAAAAATTGAAAAAAAAAATAGATGCAGAAATAGGGGATCAGATTAATTAACCAAACTCTTAAGTTTCTGGGGAGAGCACACTATAATGTGTGGATAAGAACACTGGCCCTTGAGCTAGAATGCCTGGGTCCTGCTCCCATCATCTGAGATTCTTTTCTTTTTTAAAAAAAATAAATATTTTTATTGATTTCAGAGAGGAAGGGAGAGGGAGAGAGAGAGAGAAACATCAATGATGAGAGAGAATCATTGATCGGCTGCCTCCTGCATGCCCCCCACTGTGGATTGAGCCCACAACCCAGGAATGTGCCCTTGACCAGAATTGAACCTGGGACCCTTCAGTCCGCAGGCCAATGCTCTATCCACAGAGCCAAACCAGCTAGGGCTCACCTGAGACTCTTATTAGCTGTTTGACCTCTCTGTGCCTTGGTTTTCTCCCCTATAAAATAGGAATAAGATACTTCATAGGAATGTTGTGAGCATTAAATGAAGTTAGGAAGTAGCTGACTTGCTTTCTGGCACTTAGTATGCACTGAATAAATGCTAACTATTGTTATTCGTGAAATAGGAAGACTGGGTAGGGGTTAGAGGAGTAGGGCACAGTTTTGAGGGGAACTATCAAGTGTCCTGTTATTGACATATTCAGTTTAAATGATCTGTTGGAAATACAAGTGGCAACATCAGTCAGACAGGTGGAGTCACAAGCCCAGAGCTCCGAGGAGAGGTCTAGTCTGAAGATATAAAGTTGCAGGTCCTCAGAATAAAGGTGATCTTGAAACCACATGTACACAGACAGTACCTGGGGGCGAGAGGAGAGTTCCAGGGCTAATCCCTGAGCGCAGCCAGAGGAGAAAAAGCCAGTAGAAGAGACTGAGACGCGGCATCTGGCATGGAAGGAAGGAAACTTGGAGAGAACAGAAGGCAGAAGAAGGCAGGAATGAGGGAGTGAACCTTGGTATTTGGAGTATTTCTGAAAGGTCTAGAAAGGCGTCCATTGGGTTTGGTGACATGCAGAAAATTGTCCATCTTGACAAGGACAGTTTCAGGGGGGATGGGGTGAGGAGGTCAAGTGGTGTGTTGAGAGTCTTTTCGAGGTGAGAGTTCAGAGACAGCATTTGTAGACAACTCTTGGGAGGGTTTATTTGGAAGGGCTATAGAGGAGCTGGGCAGACGCATGGAGAGGTTTTGTTTGCTTTATGTCTAAGGGAGCAACTAGAGTGGGGATTTCCCATTAGCAAGGAGGAGGGTGATGATGCAGGAGAGGTAGAAAATGGCTGAAGGAGTGAAAGCTTTGAGAAGTGATAGGTCGTAGCCCAGAGCAAACACAGAGAGATTGGCTTTTATCGAGAGAAGGTCTTTAATGCCCAGGAAGGAAGCATAATAAAGTGGGATCGTGGGCTTGGGGTAGTAAGAGGGAAGATTCATATCTAATTTCTGTTTTCTTAATGAAATATGAGGTAAAGCTATCTGCTGAGAGTGAGGGCAAAGGAGGTGTAGGAAGTGTGAGGCCAGGGAGGCATGGAAAGGCCATTGTGGGAAGTGGGAAAGAGTCCACGAGAGAAAAGAACAGGAATGCTGGTGCATGGAGTCCCCATTTGAGGTTTGAGATCCTGGATTTAAAATATGACCACTGTGTCGGAGGGCATGGATTTCTCCTGCAGTATTCACTTGCTGGAAGTCTTCTTACATGGTTTTATTTAAGGATATTCCTGTGAACTTGAAGCTCAGGAATTGAATTAGAAGTAAGAGTCTAATGGTGATTGTTGCATTAATGGGAGCCGCTCTTAAAATTTAAGGAATAACTGACTGTCCTTTCATCATGTTAGATGGCTGGGATAGCTACTTGCAAAATGAAATAGACACCAAATGTGGTAGGAGACTGTCTATCTGTGACATACTCTGAGCAAGGAGAAGGCTGAGCCCATAGTTCTTTGTGTAATAAGGTAGCACGCTGAGAAGACATTGTACTTCCAGCAACTGTCTTTGAAATTGTCCCCTGTTCCAAAGGAGGCCAGTGTGATGTTATATATACTGAAGATGTCAAGGAGAAACACTCCAAATCAGTTATTTCCATACTAGTATTTTTACAGAAAGAAAATCACACCTAGTTGTGGCAAACTGGCCAACATTGCTTTTATATTTTTGACATTCCCTAACCTCTTAGATTAGTTTGATGGGAATGTGTGTGTGGAGGTATGTATAAGCACATCTGTGTGGCCATGTGTGGGGGTGGGAGGGTGGGGGATAATCATTTTCACTTTGGGAAAACTAAAGAATGTGTTCCCAGCATAAGTTCTTTCCACATATGCACAAAAACAGACAGATCCTCTTAGTTCTGAGCACAGGCCAGTATTTCTAACTATGGCATCTACTCCAGTTACCTGTTCAGGAAGCTTTTCTATCCCAGGGCTGTGTAACTCTATTCAGAATATGTCTAATACTCTCCATTACAGCAGGCAAATCCACCTCCTGAGAATGCCTGTGCTGTGAGGGGGCCTCTATTTGATACACCAGCCATTCTGAGAAGTAGCTTTGAAATGGAATCCAAATGAATATAAAATGGACGAGCAAGGATTTCTACCTTTTGGGAAATGTAACCTCTTATTTTGTGAAAGGAAAGGGTTTCACAGAGAGCTCTGTTGCTTGTACTTTAAGTATTAGCTAAAATTCGTTTTATTTGGAGACTTCCATGATGTGCATTGACAGAACTGGCAGCACACTGGTGGTGGGTTGTTAATTATTTAGGCAACCAAGCCGTGGCTTACGCCTCCACTGAAATGGGAAGTTGTGCACACAAAGGGCTGCAAGAGACATCCGTGGAAAGGCTTTTGCACCTGGGCTCTGCTTTAATCCTTTGGGCTGTTACAAGAAAACATCACAGACTGGCTGGCTTATAAAACAACAGAAATTTAATTCTCATAGTTCTGGAGGCTGAAAGTTTGAGATCAGGTTGCCAGCATGGCCAGGTGAGGGCCCTCGTCCCTTCACAGACTTCTCATTGTATCCCTATGTGGCAGAAGGGGCTAGGAGACCCGTGGGGTCTCTTTTATAAGGGCACTAATCCCATTCACTAGGGATCCACCCTCAGGACCAATTCACCTCCCAAAGACCCCACCTGCTAATACCATCACCTTTGGGGGTTAGAATTTCAACATATAAATTCTATTGAGACCACAGAAGACTCTGAGCATCTGAGAAAAGTGAGGGCAGGAGAGAGTTCAAATCTCCCTTTCTACCAGCAAAGCATGGCCTCTGTCTTAGGTGACAACCAGCTCTGTCTCATATAGATTTAAGTATTTTGAAAATCAATAGCTGAACTCAGAATCTGGCTCTCCCATTTAATAGCTCTGAGACCTTTAGCTCCTATTCAATTGGAAGCTTGTCGGGTTATTGTAAAGCTTAAGTGAGCCTCCTAGATTGGGATATCAAGTTTGGGGATGTCATATGAGTCTATCAGTGCTTCTTAGCAATATTACCTGTCCCTGGTCAGTTTGCTCTCCAGCTTTCCTTGCTAGCTTCTCTCCCCAAAGGTCTAATCCCAGAACCTTCTTCTATTTCACAAAGAAAATATTGAGTATAAACTCCCCCAACTTCCTAACTTTCCACCCACAGAATGATCTTCTCTGGCTCTCTTTCTTTGCCCCCTTCCTGCCCCTGAGCTAGGTCTTAGCCCATCACATGCTCCCAGGCTCCCATGTCCTATAGACCTTTTCTATCATTATTCCTTTGGCTCTTGTACCAACTTTCCAGCTTCACTGTCTTCTTCCTCTCACCAGTTATCAAGCACAAGACCCTTCTACTTATAGAACAGACCTTCTCTTGGACACAAGTCTCTAAGTCTTAAGCCCGAAGTGTATGAGCATCCTAGATTCCTTTCTCTCGCTCACTCCCAAATCTAGCCGATCAGTAAATGCTCCTTCACTCTCCATTCCTCCAGACACTTCCTCAATTTGGTCCCTCATCATCTCTAATTGGGACCAGAGCAAATAATCTCTTAACTAGTCTTCCCGCTTCTTCTCCTGCTGCCCTTAAATCTGTACTTCACAGAACAGACGGAAAAGTGGGGATCAGGTGATTCCCTAAAGCAGCAGTTCTCAACTCTGGTGGGATCCTCAGTACTAGCATCAGCTGGACTTGTTAGACTTGCAAATTGCCTGGCCCTGCCCAGGCCTACTGGAGAAAAGTGTTGGGGATGGGGCTCACCAGTGTGTAGTTGACAAGCCCTCCAGATGATTCCTGTGATCTGAAGTTTGAGTACTACTGTCCTCAAAGCCATGGATTTGTCCTCAACACCTTGTCTACTGCAGGGTTCTCTTCTACTGTATGTGCCCCAAGGACCTGGTTTTAAAAAGATAGTGTCCCTAGCTGCTAGCCCACAAACATGCATGTGGTTTCTTGAATAACTTTCTGAATGTGCTCCACATTCCATTGTCTCATGGTTAATTTCTTTCCTTTTCTTAGCTTTTCTTTTTTCTTTCAGTGAGTTTTAGAGGTTTACTCTTATTTGAAAGCAACAGGCTATCACTTGGAGTTCTGAAAACAAATGACCTCTTGGCTGGGAGCCTAGTTGTCTCTCTAAAGCTTTATGACAGCAGAAGTCCCTGGTACCGTGACCCTTGTCCCCCAGCCTCCCGTGTCTCTGTCTCTTGTCCCAGTTAATTCTGAGCCTCACTGGGTAGATGGAAGTTGAGTGGGGTTTGAGGGTTAAGAAGGAATTTGGTAAGTGGAGAAAGAGGGGAAGGATATTTCAGACTGAAGGAATGTTATAAACAAAGACATGAGGGATGAAATTACAGGACATGTTATACCATCTACAAAAGTAGAATGGCATGGGCTGAGAAGAGACTGAATGAGTGGTTTGTAATCAGTCCTGAAGAGCCCAACTAAGGAGTTTGGACTTTATTTAGGATACATGTAATGGGAAAAACAAGAGTCATAGTGTTAGAAGTGTTATATCACATGTCTGTATCTACGTAATTTGACTTCCCAGCCAAAGACATGGACAGGCATGCACTGTGTGTCTAAGGAGATTCAGAGCTGAGTGAATAAGGCTGATAGATCCACCCTATCCTCTTGCCTGAGATAATAGCTGCATATACGTTAACATACTAGGAAACAGTGAGAGATTGGTTTAGACTGAGTTGCAGATGTCTGGTTGTTCTTTCCCTGCTTCCTAAGGTGTTGACACTGGCTACCCAGGTGTGGGGATCTTTAGCGGTAATATATTAGCTCGGGAACATGGGAGCTAAAGACAGCCATGTGGTTGTGAAAAAGCACCTTAAATGAGGCTGGTTCCTTCTCAAACACCATCTCCCCACTGCCTCTACTCATTCACCTTGACAACTCTTACTAAGGGAGTGATTTTGCTCTTCTGGAGTGAGGATTGTGACTTATTAGAGAAAACAACTGTTAGGTTCCTGTTCCACTACTGGTTTTGAACAGGCACTAAGACGTGTTCCATCAGATGGGGAGCATTAACCTTCTTAAGTGGCTGGAAAAGCTAACTATCCCTGCAGGTGATCAGTGTGATCCTCAGTCATTAGTTTAGCCTCTGGCTGCTTTGATTTCTGGGTGATAATAAAGAACTCAGCTGAAGAAACCACTGCAGACGGCCTGAGCCCACAGAGGAGCTTCACAGGCCTGCCTCCGGGTACAATGCATTTATTTGATCAGGTTAAAAGATTTGCTGCCCAGCTCTGGCTTAAAAGTCTAAGACAAAGAGTTAAGGAGGAGGAGACAGAAGAGGAGGTGGTGTAAGATTTTAAAAAAGAAATTAATGTCAGTTTCTCTTGTTGCTTAATTTCCCTTCGTTATATGTTGGGAGATTAAAGGAGGAAACAAGTCATCTTTTGACTTCCTACTGCAAGACATCTCTGCCTCGACTGATAATAAAAAAAGAGCTGGATGGTAGGAAGCCCCAGAAACACAGCTCAATCACTCCCCGCAATTACTGTGTCTTATTGATAACTTGCAGCCCGATCCAGCAAATGCCATCTCTGGAACAAAGCCTGTCACAGATCAGACTGAATCCATTAAAAAGCTTTGATTAACATGTCCCTGGGGTGTGCTGTGGAAACTTTCTACGCCAAATGACAGGCTATTGCTGCTGCTTCGAAATTGTCCTCCTGAAATACCCTTGTGTTTTAATCTAGTGCACAGTTTAAATTAAAAAACGGCAATGACTTTGTGTGACCTAAATACGAGCCACTTCTATTCAGGGTGGGATTTATCAACTGCTTGCAGATTAAGTGTTCAGAGAAGCAACAATTAACTGTAGTGTGTGGTGGCTAATATTAATTATATATATTATACGTAAATTGTGTATATAATCTCTTGTTCTTTCTTCTGTTCTTTAACGTGGCCCAGAGAAAGGGTCATAGTTAATGTGCTTAATTCAGTGGATACACGGCTTTGTACTCATTCTTAGTGAGAAAACAAATTTGTTTGTGCTTGAGGAGTGCAATAATCACTCTCCCTGGTGCTTTTTTATTGGGCTCTCACATGGATGCTGTAATGAACTGCAGCCTTTTGAAGCAAAAATAAAGCTCAGTCTTCTAACTGTAGAGTCGTTAGGGGCAGGGACCTACCTGTTTCCATACAAATATCTCACTTTCATCTTAGGGGGAAAATTCAATCTTGATCAACCCTGTCTGTATGGGATGTGTGTGTGTGTGTGTGTGTGTGTGTGTGTGTGTGTGTGTTTATTGTTACCACACACTCTCCCAAAATACAAGTTTTGAATGATTATATTTCAAAATTATCATGAACTACATTATACAGTAACAAATGATTCTCTTGATGCCATAAAAAGACACTGTGAAAACTACAGAAGGAGGGTACCTTCCTTGCTATTCTTTTTGTTGCCAAGGTTTTTGGAAATTAAACTTAAAAGAGTATCACCTCCAGAATATGGCAGCATGAGGGCTCCTGTACTGCCCACCTGACTGTATACAGATAGGCTTTCCCTCTGATTCCCCCGGCAATGCAGTCAAACCCTTCTTGTAGGCTAGCATCTTACCACTGGGAACTCCTGGCACCTCCGTCTTTCACTATACAGCAGTGCTATGCAGCTACAGAGGAAACCTAGGGTGGAGAACATTTTTGATTATTTTTAAAAGGATTTTCTAATTAATTTGGGCTATGCAAAAATGTAATGGCTGCCCTGTGAAATAGCGGGCTCCGTGAAACAGGCTGAGTAATGCTCATCAAATGTGCATTGGGAGGACATGCTTTATGAGGCTGACAAGGTCTGACATTTAGAAAAGTAAGCCAATTAGCTAAATGATGGATCAAAATGTTTGATAGTCTCTTCTTGGAAACTGAATATCTTTGGTGTATGTTCCTTCAAAACTCACCCAAACATCACCAGAATATGAACTTCATGAAGGTATGTTCAATGCTATGTCCTTTGCTTCTAGAATAGTATAAACACCTAGTCAGTACCCAACAAATATTTGTTGAATGCATAAATGACTAGTTTATGATACTTTTATTTGCATTCACTTTTCAGAAAGAAGCAGCTCATGACACATTATTACCAAAATGAGTAAACTATGGATGGTCTTCACTCGAGGCTTATCTCATCACAGGGGTGTCGGGCATCCTAGTCTCTCACAGTGTGCATCTTGCCCTGGCATCCCTGATAACCTTGGACATTGCTGGTAGATATTCATTCCGGGGGCAGTGAATTTGGTTTTGACAAAAATAGACCTTCAAGGGCATCCAACAGTGAGCTTACCTACCCCTGGGGAGCCCAGCGCTTTATATTTAGTCTAGGTTCTGTTCCACACCTCTATTAATAGACAGCTCTTGGCAGCCTAGGATAACTGGTGTCAAAGTATATTAGAATAAATAGGATGGTGACTGGGTCTTTCCAAGCAGGATGTTTCAGTCAGGTTGGTTTCTGTCCTGGTTAACTCCAACTGACCTCCTTTCCACTGATCTGGAGCACCATCTGCCCTCAAAAAGAGCAGCATCTGATGTGAGTAAAACCTGAGACTGGCTTGGAAAAACCCTGCTTGAAGAAGGGAGAGGAAGATGTGGAACAATGGCCCATGCAATCACCAAACAGGATGTAACTTGTCCAGAGCACTAATGTTCCAAAATGTTTTATACTTGGCCTTCAAAATTCACTTATCCCTTTCACGCCTTCTTTTGGATCTGGTATTCTATTTCTACTACTTCCCAGACAAGGAAATTGTCCAAAGACATGAGAAAAACAAACCTTGAAACAGTCAAATAACATTTTTTTGTATGTCCTTTGGACATTCTTTGGTTTTCTGTAGAAAAAACTGGGGAAAACCCAAATGTTCCAAATAGTAAATGATGTTCTAGTAATACAATTGTATAGTTGATGACTATTGAAAGGGCAAATAATGGAAGAGGGAAATGTGTATGTGAAGTACAGGTCAAAATATGTAAAATAATCTAATATGAAAACGTGGGTTACATCAAATATATATAACATACTATATATATATATATTTCTTCATATATATGCATATATATTTTCACATATATAATATATGTATAGGACTATATATATATAAGAAGGAAAAGGACATTGATAAACATCTCAGAAGTAAATTTGTTCCTAAGATTATTTGATGCTGATCAGAATCTCCTGGTCCTGAGAGCTTAATGCTTAAGGGAGTGGTCACGCAAGGGAGAAGAAGGCAGGTGAGTCAGGGTGCTGGATGAGACCAGTTTGAACCACTTATCTGTCTCCGTTTCCCCATTCCACTTGCCAAGGAGTTTTCCTAGCTTCTTACTATGCCCATGTCTTGATGAAGGATAACAGGATAACACTAATATGGTTATATACAGCACTGTGCTGTACCCAGTTTCACTCTCTCAAATGAGGCTTTGTTCTTGAAGACCAATATCCATTAGATCCTTTAAATAGAAAGCCATTTACAAAAGGCTCTGAATAGAGGATGCACATGCTTAGCAAACTTGCTTTTGCTAGTCTCCATTACCTTCTTTCAGCAGGTGTAAAGCTTTATGCCTGACATTCCTTTCCAATATAGACGCCTGGCTCTAAACCTTCTTTGTTTCCACCCAGATGACAGCTTCTAGTTAACTTTTTTTTTTTTCAGCTATCAACCATCTGGAGGAAAACTGATTGGGCCTGGGGTCATTTTTGTACCTTTTAAATCAGCCATGTAGGTAAAAGTGTGTGTCAAACCCATGAATGACCCTTCTCAGATCTCAAGGGACTTTAGATTGGCAAAGGGCTCCTTCTGGAAGAAGCTGATTCAAGCAGAGGTAGCAACAGAGGCAAAGAGAAGCATGCTCAAGCTACAAAATGGGTTGAGAAATATAGATCTGCCCTATTATAATTCAAACAAAAACAAGGGAGAAACTGTAGTCAGTTGATGCACTCTTGGCCGAGCATCTGGGCTTTGCGTGCACGCATGCATAATTAAGCTGCAGGCAGCTGCAGGCTTCTACAGAGCAACAGGGTGGGCAGGATATCATAATACACAGTAGGTTGCATATCAATGGAACTCTTTTTAAATTCACACGAAGCCCAAGATAAAAAGACATCAGCAAAAATTAAACAGCATTCAAAATGTCAGTGAATACAGGCCACCAAAAAAACAATGGAAACCGACCTGGTTTCCCTCCATTGTTCTGGTTCCTCCCCACAAACAGATGAGAGCAACAGTGCTGACTTTGTTTTAAAATACACACTCGTTAGATCAAAGGGATCAATGCACATTTAAGCAACTCTCAAGGCTTAAATCACAGGAAGGGCGAAATGGTCTGCTGTATTTTAAAAGGCAACAGAGAAAATCACACACATGCATTGGGGCATTGTGATATGCAGATGGTTAGCTTGCAGGAGAATTAAATATTCATGAAAGATAAAAATGTCTCCCATTATATTTTTAATGTATATGAGGGTTGGGCTCAATGCGCTCTGTGTTCACATACTAGACAGACCCCGTTCTCTTCGCACAGGGGTGGCTTAGATCACATCTTGTGATGTCACCCTCGCCCAGGACAGTCAGGCCTTGCATAGCCGAGCTGCCCCATGGTAGCCAGTTACATCATTTTATTTCCTTGGACACATAGTGTGTGGCCAAAGACCCTCAGCAGGGTGTTGTTTACTAATTGCCCCAAGCCTTCATTAAATCTAGACCGCCAGGGCGAAAGGTAGTCCTTCAGGCCTCAACAAGTACAGAAGGCCTGAGGTACATGAGCACACAGTATAGTCCTATTTACTTCTCTTACTAACTCAGGTGCAACTTTATATTTTTCCTGTTTGGAAGAGCGCATCAAAAGGGGGTTTCTCAGAGACTTTGAATCGGATTAGTGGCTCTGGGGTAACACTGTAAAGGATGAGACTACAGGAGAAGGAGGCACTGTGGATAGAGCTGGATTTGCCATCTTGGAAACCACACCCTCCTCCCGGTTTTCTCCCAGCACACTCCCAGCCTTACCCACGCACTGCCCCATATGCCAACTCACACAGAAAACACCATTCTGAGTGGGGCTTTTGTTTAGCAAGAATGATGAAAAAGATGGATTTGCTCTTCATAGGCTGCTGAAATAAAGAATTTATCAGTCGTAGATCAGTGAATTGAAAGAAAACTACAACTGCTCACAGGAGGGTGTTAAGAAGGTGGGGAAAATAAATATTCCTCTGGATTTCAGTTTGACTTTGAATTTAGTTCATTTTCACCCAGTTAGGGAACTGACTCCACCTATCCCATGGGTGGGAGGGTCCCCTCCTACCGTGTCCTTAGATGGCCTTGGCTTCCTCCCATACTTTCAGATGACGTTCCCTATAGAAGACGAATAGTTAAAGAATGGCCAAGGGAGACTAACCCCAGCATTTAGGTAACTGTACTTGCTGTGAGGTAGTTATTCGATCAATTCCGGTGTGATGTCCTGGTCCCTGCCTTTTTTTTTTTTTTTTTTGGCGGGGGCGGAGTGTCACTGCTACTGTCCTCAAGATAAATTTCATCTTATCTCCAACATAGATTTAAAAACGTTTGTTTCCTAGGTGTTTGTTATTATTGTTTTTTTAAAGTGTCCTTTATTTACCTATTTCCATGCTTATATAACCAGGAATAGGGATTGAATGTAACTGACAGCTTCTTGATCACTTATGGAAAATGTCATGGTCCTGGCCCGGCACCTCAGTTGGTGAGAGTGTCGTCCCAATGTGCCAACATTGTAGGTTTGTTTGCAAGTCAGGGCACATACAAGAAGCAAAAAATGAATGCATAAAAAGTGGAACGACAAAACACAAGCAGAAATGTGATTATATTCTGGACTCCAAAATATAAATAGATATGACACTCAGGAATCAGCTTACTCCCACCCCCTCACAGCCCAGGAACTGTGCTTGCGGTAAAACGTGTTTTCCCCATGGGAATGTTCGGTTGTTTTCTTTTGAATATTGTCCAAAACTCTGATTTAAACTGGACCCCAAATTCTTCTTCCAGTGAGTTGGACAATGTGATGATATAGATGTTGGGGGTTAAAGAGAGGACTGAAAAATCAGCCCCTCGCCTCCGTGTCACAAGGCGCCACACTGATTTGGCATCATTAGCAGTGCACGCTGGGCGCTGCTCCAGCCTCGTGGCCCAGAGGCCAGGGGGCAAACAGCACTGGCAGGAGGGCATCTCCATGGGGGGAGGCTCCGATCAGGACTTGAAATATCTTACACACACAGCGTATCCCCCTGTAATTAATCAGGCCACGGTCATTCTGAAGAAGGCTGTTTGCTTATTCTTCTACACAGGAAATGATTATTGTTTATCCCTTTGCACTTGACCAGTTGCTAGTGATGCCCCGATCTATAGGGAGAGGAAGAAACCTGGCTTGCACTATAATCACACTGTCTACTTTACAAGTGTGAAAATAGCACCATTAATTTAAGCACCCTTTAAGAAAAACCTCTACTCCTGCTCCCTGCTCCCCCTCTAAGGCTCCCCACACCCTTTTGACAGCTCAGCTGTGTAGTTTTCTGATCTTCCTTAAAGGGATGTCTCAAAAGAGAGAAGTGGTAGGATCAATACACTGCATCTTAATTACCAAATACAGTTAATTTTATTGTAAGCCATTTATCTCCTGATGACCATATGACACACGCCTGGGCCTAGTGGTAAGGATGTCCCTACTGTTCTAAAATGGTGCAGAAACATTCGTTGGGTAATTGAGACATCCCCAAACTGACTTTTCAATTCAAGATATTCAGGACTAGAAGGTAAATTGCCTCAAAATTTAGTTTAATATGTAGACTCTACTTATTTTAAAGTGTCCCGGTATCTGCTGTGCATCTTCTTTCTTTTGTCATGACTTTCTGTAATCCATAGATGGGGTGGCACTATTTGTGAAAGGTTGGGATTCTCCTTAATTTTTGTAAATATATTTCTGACGTGCATGTATGTTTTTTATTTATAAAGTAATACACCTTCATTGTAAAGCAATACAAAGTACATGTATAAGAAACATAGATCTAGATGTATATACAGATATAGATACCATAGGGTCAGACCTTTGGAGCACACCTGAGCCCGTGGGGGCGTGGCTAGTTATGCACAGAGGTGCTAGGGGCATTGTAGGAGGCACCCAGGAGGAAACCCTAGGGGAATCCTTGGTTTTTTGTTGTTGTTGTTGTTGGTTTGTTGTGGCCATTTCCATCTTCCACATGGCAAATTCTTCTTATTTTATATCCTAAATAATTATTGACTCTGTGACCCCTTATCCAGTGTCTGTTAACTAGCTTCTGGTCTGGGAACCCTCAGATCCATCCTTATCAGCCAGATGACCTCTGTAAGCAAAGTCTGTCACTTCCCTATAAACCCCCCCAAGTAACTCCCTATGTGCCCAGGGTAAAGGCAAACACACCCTATGTTTGGGCTCCACCCAACCTCACAGCCCCATCTCCTGTCAATACCACCCTGCAGTGCAGCCACGGGGTGGGGAGGATAGTTTTAGCCTCTGGGCCTTAGAGGGGGCTGTCCCTCTGCCAACATGCCCTCCTCCACCACTCACGTTGCACTTGCTCCCACGTATCCACCAATGCTCAGCTTAGGGATCACCTCTTCCTTGAAGCCTTTTCTGGTTCCTCACTTTCCCAGAGGAACACAGGTATCACTGCTCTGCTTTCCCATGATACTCCGTGCCTCTCTCGACCATTGGCTTATAGGAGAAATTCCACCCAGAGCCTAGTTTAGAGCCATGGTCCCAGCAGGAATGTTGCCTGGAGCAGCCATGCTTTGAGCATTCCTGGACATTTTTTCATCTGTGAGAGGAAAGGGCAGCAGTAGGGAGAGAAGGAGAGAGTGCAGAGGGTGCTGAGACTGGAGTACATGAGAGAGGCCCTGGGCTTTACTGAGGGAAAGGGTCCTGGAGGAAGTTGGGCCCACAGAAGACCCACTGGCTTATTGTGTAGAACTGTTGAGATATCCATCCTTTTCTTGCCTTCCCTGGGCAGAAAGGAGATAGAACAGAAACCAAGACATCAGTTCAATTTTTGGCTGGAAAAATTGTTTTCTTGGCTGAACTGGAGATTTTTATTAATCTTGATTTCGTTTTAATGTTGTAAAGAGTATGCATGTGATATTTTAATATATTTTTATTGATTTCAGAGAGGAAGGGAGAGGGAGAGAGAGATAAAACATGATGAGAGAGAGAATCATTGATCGGCTGCTTCCTGCACACCCCCTACTGGGGATCGAGCCCACAACCCGGGCATTTGCCCTTGGCCGGAATCAAACCTGGGACCCTTCAGTCCACAGGCTGACACTCTATCCACTGATCCAAATCGGCTAGGGCTGCATGTGTGTTTTAAGACTCTCTACCACTGGAGTGTTGCTATTTTGGTCTACACTTGACTCTAGAGTAGTCGCCATTAGAGATGACTAAAAATCACAGTTTTCAATACTAACTTTCTGAGCTTTCTCTAGCTTCTTGTAAAATTAATTTTGAGCAATGTCTGTGCTATAAATCTAGTCTTTATTTTAAATATTACATGGCCATGAAAATTAGATCCTTTTCCTCAAGTATCTAATCTAAGTATTTTCACTTAAACTTAAATCCAGAGAGTCATAGACTGTAATAGAGGAAAAGGGCCTAGATATAATCTAATCTAATTGACAGATTTTACGAATAAACATGCTAAAGTAGAAACATAAACTCAGGAGCTGAGTTTGTCTCCTGGAACAAAATTGCTGTGTGTGTGACCTTGTACTGGTTACTTAACTTCACTGTGTCAGCTTCCTCTTTGGTAAAAAGGAATATCTACTTCTTAGGGTTGTGTGAAAGATTAAATAGGTTAATAGTAAGTGTTCAATAATGTCTGCTATTATTATTGTTGTTTTGTACATCTCATGAGGCAAATTAACCAAGACTAAAATTCAGGTTAATGCCTAGATAAAATTTAGTGTCATAACCAAGACTAAAATCCAAACCCTACCTAAGGTTCTTTCCACATTTCTTTTTCCAATTCACCCAATTTTTCTGCATTTACTGTAGAATTCTTTTGGCATGGTTAAAAAGCATTTTTCCTCATGTTAATCCCATGACTTCTACATTATTGCTGTGTATACAGTGCCATATGCATTTTTCTGTCTGTGTTTATCTGGCTGTCACATCTGTTACCCTCTTCAATTCAATTTATGCCAACTCTACAGAGGTGCCTTAGGCTAGTCAAACAGTTTCAAAGTACAGTCAGCCACTTTCCCTGGAGAACCTCATTAAAAAAAGGTAACCTTAAATTTGTAAGCTTTAAAGATCATGTAGAGGAAGGCTGTTGAGAAACAGGCTTTGGGTCAGACTCCCATACAGGCCATGGCTTGCTTCTTCAGACCAAGGATCTCTGTACTGCTCTGCACATTCTGGAAAGCCCCTCCTGAGACCCCAACCCTCCTTGAGATTCATCCATTGGACAGGCATTGCCCGGGACCAAGGCCTTCCACCTGGTCTGACTTCAGCTCTCATTGAGATCAGGCCAAACATGGCCCAGGATGCAGGGTCAGCTCAGAAACCAGAATGAATTATGCCAACTGTGGGATACTGGTCACCAACTTCTGATTATTGTCATTCCTAGTTACCACCTAAAGCTGGGTATCTGGAATAACCTGATTTATGCTTGTTGCCCTGGTACAATTATAAATAGAATTTTTATTCACTCAGAAATACCATCCAATCTGGGATGTAAGACCACACTCATCCTCCCTGATCATGTATCCTCTAGGATTTATGTATTTTATTCCTTTAATAGTGGGCATATTTTGTTCCATGACTTCCAAATTTGTATATTAGCCCCTATATTTCCCTCTTGTTTCTTCCCTCTGTCCTCTGGCATTCACTCCATTGTGAAATAACTTTCCTATATGCTGAGCCTCTAGAGAATGTATGTCAGCTTCCCAGGCCAGCTGCTTTTCTGACACACGTGCTGCTCAGGTGCTTGGGCTGAGGGCTGCTCAGCCCTGTGTCAGGAACCAGTTCTCCCCACTGATGACTTATTCTTATTCTCAGTGGATCTCAACAGTCTGCCTACCTGAGTGATT
Organism: Cnephaeus nilssonii; assembly: GCF_951640355.1. NCBI lineage: Eukaryota > Metazoa > Chordata > Mammalia > Chiroptera > Vespertilionidae > Cnephaeus > Cnephaeus nilssonii. The sequence continues at coordinate 40,932,033 of NC_137073.1, forward strand.
GTAGGAGGTGGAGGAACCTTGTTCATTCATATAGATTATTGGCTTCTGTTAATCTCATGGAGTCTGTGTAGTAAAGACCTTGGCCTTGCCCAAAGAGAGGTCTGGCCTTTGACCTCCATTTCTGGGAGGTAATCTATATTATACATTAATGAGTGTTTGATTTAGGACAGGAACTGACCACACTGGATGGTAAAGTGGGGCCAGCCTTATCCAGTAGACATAGGTTGGGGCTGGCCATACCAGTAAGGTCAGCCATGTGATATATGGCTGGGGCTGTTGGCCTGGAGACTGAAGTCAACCATGTGACAATCAATCAATCAATCAATCAATCAAGTATGCATAATGGAGTCCCAAGAAAAACACTGACACCAAAGCTTGGATGAGCTTTCCTGATTTTTCTTGGTTGGCAGTATTCTGTGCTTATTGCCACATGTTGATGTCAGGAGAGTAATGCGTCATGACTCCACAAGCATAGGGAGGGGACAATAGAAGTTTTGTTTTTGAAACCGCCCCCCCTCTCCATTCTGCACTATGTGCTTCTTCCCTTGGCTGCTTTTGACCTGTATCCTTTCCCCATAATAAACACAGCCATGAGTATAACAGCCTTCACTAGTTCTGTGAGTTCTAGTGAATGACTGAACACCAGGGTGGTTTGGGAATCCCCTGAACTTGCATTTGGTGTCAGACATGAGGGATATATTGGTGGAGACTGCTTTCTAACTTTTGCAGTTTTGTTGACTCTGGGAGGGTCCATCTTAATATCTTTGTATGTCTATGAGAGAGAGGACAAGTTCCTCTGGCATGGTTAAAAGGCATTCTGAACAAACTCTTTGCCTTGACATACTTTTATGAAAAGGCTCAAAAATACTATTACCTAACCTAGTATTTTTAACCCCACCTTCTCAGCAACTCAAGTAGGAAAAATCAAAAAACTCTTTTACTCACTGGCAATCAACTAATTGTGTGAAGTACCAAGCTCCTTCTGATTTAAATGCACAGCCCCTTTTCTCTCAAGAGGTTTCTGGCTCCTATCCTAGGGAGAGTTGTCATGGAAAAGATGCTATCACCTTCAGTGTCAATGTGATGCCTCATTCCTTGGCCAACAAGAGCTAAGTCTCATTTCTCAAGTTCAGCCAAACATGACCTTTATTTCTGTGCCTAGATTGTGAAAACATTGAACTACTTTCATACTTGGCAATAGAATCCCTCTTCATAACCTTTATGAAACACTTGATAAGCCTGTACAAAGACATTAGAGGAAGGGAGAAGATGATCTGCATAAGACAAGGGGAATAACTGATTATTTTCACTTCTTAAAGGAAGAGGGGTTGATAAGTGAAGAGGAGAAAAGATGAGAGAGAGGAGCCCTTTGAAAGAGGAGGTGAGGCCAGGATGAATGAGAGCAGCAGCCAATGGAAAGCATGACTGGTGGTGGCCTCAGGACACCATAAAAATGCTGAACGCGGATGCCTTGGCTACCCTCAGCGTCTTTCTACTGTCTTGATTTATGGCTCTTCCAAGGAACTTTGCCCCTCCCCTCTTTAGAGGCTGAGAGGGAGCCTGAGTTTCTTAGTTGTCTAGACACAGTACCGAGCACAGAGCAATGCTGGGAAACAGACCCTCTGGAGGCAATAGAGGCCTTGAGACCAATCTGTTGTGGCAGTTTGCAGAAGCCTCAGGGAGGACTTTGGACTCCAGACAGTGGACTTGGGGGCTCTAAGATAATTGCACTTTAGATCCCCAGGATGGATGACATTTGGGTCACATGGGTATTTACTGTCTCAGCCTTTTCTGAGCACTGACCTTGTTTAAGCCACTATGCTAAATGCTTTGCTCCCTATTTAATCCTCCGCACCACACAAAGGGGTCCGTAATGTCATCTCCATTTTACAGTAGAGGAGCCTGACATGCAAATTCACAGCTGGTCAGCGGTACATTGATTCTGGTTCCTGCTTAACCTCCCCCTCCACCCCCAGTGATTCCCCATGACGTACACATTCAATTTCAGGTTCTTACCCAGAGCCCCAGGCCCTGTGAGCTCTGACCCTGCTGGCTCCTGGGGCCTGACTTTTTACCCATCCCTGTTCCAGCTTGCTGGACATTGTGTTTAGAGAGACCAGCTCATGCTCATTTCTACCTCCAGGTCCTAGAGCTGTTGCTTCCCTTTCCCAGTCCACCTGTTCCCTCCATCTTGGCCTGGATGATCCCAAATGCTCTACTGCTCAGATTCCATCACCATCTCCCAGGCTGGGACACCCACAGAGGGCACGCTCTGTAAAGGGTTAAGTCACTGCATTCAGGTTAGCACAAGAATGATTGTGAAGGGAGGTAAGAATAAGACAGGTTTTGATTTTCCTAGTTGAGCGTTCACTCTCAGTGACTGACCCTGAGGCTGTGGAGGGGTGGGCAACTGTCAGGAATTGAGAGGAATTGAGGATCTCAGATTCTGCCTTCACTGTGCACACATGATAAATTCTGTCAACAATTTTTTGTCATCCACCCACTTACCAGTACTTCTCTCTTCTTTTCTTACATGTTATTCTGAATTCTAATACTTTAAATTGGCTTGAATTTTTAGGTTCTTTACTTATGTCATTAGTGGAGTAGGTGTGGTAGACAGAATAATGGTCTCCCAAAGACATGTGTGTCCTAATCCCTGGAAGCTGTGAATATATTAGGTTCCATGGCAAAGGGGAATTAAGGCTGCGAATCAGCTGACCTTAAAATAGGGAGATTATCCTGGTGGGCCTGTCATATCACAAGGGTCCTTAAAAGTGGAAGAGGGAGGCAGAAGAGGTCAGAGGCAAAGAGAGAAGTGACCAGAGAAGAAGAACCAGATGCAATGTCGTGTCATTTCACCAAATAAGTTTGTGGTGATTTGCTACAACAGCAATAGAAAACGAATACAGTGATGTCTACAAAAGTGTTTGTGGAAAATTCCTCTATTTAGGCCCAGTGTTAAGGAACCCAGACTCTGAGGCTCTTGGTTCTTAGGATGTTGATTTAAGCCTCTTGTAGGGTTACTGTAAAAATTGAATTAATATTTTTATATTCTACTCTAGCCAGAACCAATTCTAGTTTGAATTCATATATATTTAGTAAACATTTGCTTTATGTAGTACATAGAAAAATTTAAAATCCAATAACCTAACTTGAAGATCTGAGTACATATCCTAGCTTTACATAAAAGCCTTGTCATTAGAAGACCACTGTCTTTGAGATCTGGAATTTTTAAAAATATATATTTTATTGATTTCAGAGAGGAAGAGAGAGGGAAAGAGAGATAGAAATATCAATGGAGAATCATTGATGGGCTGCCTCATGCACACCCCCGCACTGGGGATCGAGCCCATAACATGGGCATGTGCCCTGACTGGGAATTGAACCATGAACTCCTGGTTCATAGGTGGACGCTCAACCAGTGAGCCATGATGGCCGGGCAAGATCTAGAAAAATTTTAAGCTAAGCACATAGCTTTGAGAATGCACCAGGGAAGCTGTGCATTTAAATCAGAAGGAGCTTGGTACTTCACACAATTAGTTGATTGCCTGTGAGTAAGAGAGTTTTTTGATATTTCCTAGTTGAGTTGCTGAGAAGGTGGGGTTAAAAATACTTGGGTAGGTAATAGTATTTTTGAGCCTTTTCATAAAAGTATGTCAAGGCAAAGAGTTTGTTTAGAAATATAGTGCAAGGTAGGGGTGTGAATCAGATTAGTGTTCTTTAGAAAACTCATCTGCCAAAAAAAGCAAAGGCAGGATTTTTGTGTGATGTATAATTATGAGCTTTTCAAAAGTTCTATCTACAGTTGCAAAGAATATTTACATTGGTATATAGAATGGTTTTATACTTTATTTGCAAGTCCCGTTGACTGTTTCCAATGCAAATCAAAATATTTATACTTGCAAAAGGCACTCACCTGCAGTCTGAGGATGACCTGGTGGAAGGCTAGAGTTTGAATGTGTATCTATATTTGAATGACCATTTCCCCACTTCCCTGCTCTCCATTCCAATAGTCTTTGTTGGTTGCTAATTCTGTTAAAGATGTGTTCCTATCCCAAGCTAAAACACTTATGCTTTCTTTGTTGGCTCTAATCCCTTTCCTACTTCAGCTTCATCCTGCAAGTGGAGGAATCTAGAGACTCCATAATTTCTGTGTCTCACATGTGCCCATCCTTCCCATTCTCACTGTCCCTCCTTAATCCATGTCTAGACGATGACCATCGCCTCCTGGTTGTGCTGCCTTTGGCCTCTCCCTTTTCTAATTTGTTCTCTATATATTCAATTATTTTCCTAAATGCAGTTTTGATATGTGGTTACTCCAATTTGTACAACACTTCAAAGTCTCTTGCAGACTCCCCTGTTGAATATCAGTCCCTCGTCCCAACATCCAAGTCCTGTTGTTCATTCTTAGTAGTTTCTGAGGTTTCCTTCACCACAAACCCTGAGGCTGCCCAGGTTCCTGCTGCTTCCTCCTTCTGAAATGACCTTTGCAGTTATTATTTTGCCTGTTTGAGGTCCTACCTGTTATTTAACCAAACTTCGATTCACATCTCTTGGTTGTTTCTGGTTACCTCTATACAGGGTGGGGCAAAAGTTAGGTTTATAGCTGTTCATATGGAAAATAATACAATAATAAATAAATAATACAAGAAGAAACTCTACTCACATTCTCTCAAGTGTAAACCTATTTTTGCTCCACTCTGTACATATTTATCATATTTTTGTAAGAGAATTTTTATTTTACTGACAGACATGTTTACTTGCATTTTCCCCTAGTCTGCATTTTTTGAGAATAGGGATTATGGATGTTCCAGGTCTGTTAAGATCTTCTATGTTTGGTACATTACCTTAAACTATATAGTTTCTAAAAATATCATATAAATTAAGTTTATTTGTGAAGCTACAATTTTCTTTTTAAAATGCAGACAGAAAAAATACATAAAATATAAAGCATAATTTTAGTTTTATGGACATAAAATAAGTAAATATGGCATGTCTTGGGGTCTGCATTATAGCTGAATGAATTCTCCCAACACACACACACACACACACACACACACACACACACACACACACACACATACCATGCAACAACTGTGGGGTCTGAAATGAAATGCATGGCTTTATTTATGGAGAGGCTTCAAGGTAAAAGGATCTAGTCAAACAGTTTAAGATTGCCCTATGTAATAGTTATCTATTGCTGTGTAACAAATTAACCCAAAATTCAGTGGCTTGGAACAGCAAACCTTTATTATCTCTCATAGGTTTTGTGTATTAGGAATCTGGGAATGGCTTAGCTGGTTAGTTCTGGCTCAGGGAGTCTCATGAGATTGTAGTCATTGAACACTAGACTGAGGCTCGAGAGTCTGATTCGAGGAGACTCACCCACATGGCAAATTAATGCTGTTGGTGGGCAGGGGTCCTTAGTTCTTCACTTACTAGTACATGGTCTTCTCCATTGGGCACCTTGATTGCTTACTGACACTGTGGTTGGCTTTCCCCAGAGTGAATGATGAGAGAGAGAGAAGAAAGGAAGTGGCAATATCTTTTTATGACTTGGCCTGGGATGACATACAATGTCATTTCCACAATATTCTTTTAGTTACACAGTAGACCCTATTCAATGTGGAGGTGGACTGCTGGACTACATAGAGCATGAATATCAGAAAGTGAGGATCATTGAGGATTGGGGCCATCTTGGAGGCTGGCTACCATATACCAGTAATTATTGTCCAATTATGTCTTTGGGACCCCAACAGAAAGAGAAATTTGTTGTTTTCTCTTGAATTTCATGGGTTTTGGTAAGGCCTAAAGGATTAGTCCTCAGCTATGGAATTTCAGGTTTGGCTTCCTCAGAGGCCACCTTGCCCCCATCCCCCAAAGACAAGCACACACAACTATGGGGGCTCTGATTCCTGGGCCTCTCAATCACCTTTGCAAGAATGCAGCAGCCTCACAGGAAGTCCAGAGCCATCTGTGGTATTTGGACAGTAATTTGACTGAACATTGTGAAATAAGTCCTGATGCTGCCAGAATGCCGCTAGGACTTTGACATTTTTGGTAGGGCTAAAAATAAGGGCTGATTTCTTCCAAACGGAAGGTACTTCTCTCTCCTTTCGGAAAGCAATTCTTTTAATAAGGATCTGGAATAGTTTCAGTTATTTACTCAGAACTCTCAGCTGCAAGATGATTATTAGATACATTCCATTTCAGTGACACACACATTTGAAAAGATTCATGCTTCCAATCATAAAGAGATAAAGTTTTTTTTCTCTCTTAACATCTGGAGCCTGATGAATAATTACTATAATTAAACAAGAGGCCATTGTATATTTGGGTATTTTTTAAGCTTCAAATGCCTCTCTGTGTGCAAGATTCATGTTGCACACTCTTTGTTCTAAAGCATTCTACTGTGCAGTGCTCACAATCTACTGAGGAGCCTTAGCGGTTGGCATTAAAGTAGGTCATTATGGTCTAATCTTCATCACTCCCTTATTTTGCTTCTCCAAAAACCCTTGATGAGTAAATCTGCTCCACTCAGGATTCCAAACCCTGCCCCCAATGCCTCATGGCACTAGAGGGGCAGGAACCAGACTGGTTGTTTGGGGAGGGTGTTAGTGTTTCTCTCTCCTCCTCTCCACTACCATCACTGATTCACTGACATCATCTTCATAAGCAATGCCATGCAGATGGTTGTTATTAGGCATATATTTTTAGATGAACCAATGTGAAATATGCGGTTCAAACAACCTGTGGTTATATTTGCAGTGAAACAGTGGCGTCTTCTATTTTTTTAGGTGCCTATTTCCTCACTAAATGATGCCAGCCCTGTCATCATACTGATATCTGATCACACACCTGGTTTACTTCCCTTGATATTAGAACATGTTTACTCTTTTGCAGAATCTTGGCACTTTGCTAGGCAGGCTGAAGTTGGCATTGGGTGTACTATCCAAGAATTTAGATCTATAAATGGACTTTGTACCCAGCTTTGTGAGAGAAGTCATGGAGATAAATCTAAGGGACTTTGGAAAGGCGTGAAATCTTCATTTCTCTTTGAGTTTACCATTTGTTAAACTTCATAGATGTTAATTGTTTCTTGGCAGGCAAGACATTACAAAGCATCTGGGTGCTCTTATAAAGAAATTGCTTTATATTTAATAAAATTCCTTAAGTGTTTGCATGGTAGGTGGTCAATAAATTCTTGCCAATTGATTGAAATAAATTCTGAATAGTTTATTGTTTGAAATTTATGTTTGGCCTATCATATCATGATCCCAGAGGCAAGAATAACCAGAAGAGGGATGATATGAAGTAAAGCTGGACCACATTAATATAAAATGTTGGGAGGTTGATCATTATAGAAAATCCTTTATAAGTCTATACTAGTATTTAAATAAATATTGACTATTCTGTAGAATATAATTTTGAGCTTGCTACAAGAGAATGAACCACAAAACTTTATTTGATGTACAAACATTGTGCCTATGGCATCTTTAAGAACTTTTGGCATGGTCACACCCAGAAATTATAGTCTAATGAGTGAGTATCTTCACCACATTTCATTCACTATGAAGAGTTTTTGTGAAAGTCATAAAACAAATATTCAGCATTAAAGGTGCTGGAATGAAATCTGCTTTAGTATTTTGCAATTTTGTTTTTTTTTATAAAGTAATCTAAGTGAGGTTAATTAATGCATATACTCTAATCACAAGAAATTTTCTGGGATAACAAATATTTAGGTAGTGATCGCAAACAAGAGAGTATGTATTTCTAAGGCAGAAAGGAAATACATTTTTATATTAAATATATATTAAAATTGCATATACATGCATATTAGATATACATAGAGTTAGAGCTATGACTCATAGGTCATTTTGAAGAAAAATCAAAGTGAAAATTCTCCTTTGTAAAAAGTTACTGGTGTCGAGTGGCAGAATCCCAAGTGTGTGGATTCATTTGTTCCCACCATGTATCAGATGACCAGTTCATAAAACTATTAACTTAAAAAAATAGGGTCAATAAAAGCCTAGTTCTAATTCACAAATCTCAATAAGCTGAACCATAAGGCCCAATGAGCTCATCAGAATAAAGACCAAATATAAAGACATTATAAAATTTGTGATTTTAAAATGTTGATCATATCAGAACAACTATTTTAATTACCATTTATCATGGAACCTCAAGCATTTTCCTTAAAAACAGGAAGGCATTATAAAAGAATTTAACCCATTTTTGTTTCTTAGCTTGTAACTCCATCTTGCTTGATTTAATTAGGTAAAGCTGGCTGAAACAATGCTATTCTAGTACTGCCCAAATGACAGCAAAGATGACATGAGCCATTCTTGCAGCTGAATTCCAAATTTCAGTAAACAATCCTCACTCCACCTGCAATTGGGGTAGTAATAATGTCGAGGGCTAAATTCTAGTCTTGAGCCCCCATATTATACCATATTCTGGATTACAACAGTCTGCACCTATTTCCTTTTAGAAGATCCTAGCCAAATCAAACAACCTAGGCCCTAGGGTTTGCAACCTAGGTCCTAGGTTTTGCAACAAAGAAAACAAAAGCAGCCCCAAATAGCCAGCCTAATCAGATATTTATAGTGAAACAGGACTTAACAAAGCACCTTCTTTCATAATTAATAATCTTACATAAAATAGGAAAGCTTGCAGCTCTCACCCAACATGGGTCAACTCATGGCCAACAATATAGTTTGCAAGAATAATTTATAGTTTACAAAAATGAGCTATCATATTTTCTTATTCAACCTTCAACACAATTCTATTTTCTATCATTGCTTCCAATTCACAAATGAGGAAATTGTCAGAAACAGCTGATCTGAAATTCCCTGCATTTCCCACTGTGTTTGGTTTGGGTCAACTCCACAGTGGTCATTTGCAAATAGTGCGAGGAAAGTGCTTTGATATAATCATAGAATTGCATAAAGACAACAGACAATCCTCACAGGTGATAGTTCCTCAGATAAATCTCCTTTAGTAATTTCTTTATTTGGAGCTGCTGGTCATTTTTTTGACCATGAGATAATGAAAAAATTTTTTTTCAAAATGTACTCTCAAAGCTAATTGAGTGCACTTTCTTTTTTTCCTAGTGGGGAAAGTATATTAAGGCAGGGACAAGCCCCTCCAGCTCCTGAGACTTTTTGGCCACCATTCATGCCCAGGGCAGTTGAGACCAACCATGCTATGAATTTCATGCTGAGAATAAGAGATGAAGATGTAGAGAAGGAAACAGCTAAATTAAAAGCATTTTCTTGTTTGCCAGTTCACATATTAAAAAAAATAATTACACCTTTTATCTTCGGAAACTGTGAGGTGAACATCCCATTACAACGAGTACCATATGAGCAAAGCTCTCTAAAGGACTTAGTTGTTTCCTTGAGTGGATGGCAGAGGAATACAGCCATCTCTGACCAGACCCAGATGGAGACTGCTATGGTCTGAATGTTTGTGTCCCTCCAAAATTCATTTTGAAATTCTAATGTCCTATGTGATAGTATTAGAAGGTGCACCCTTTGGAGGTGCTTAGGTCATGAGGGTGGAGCTCTCATAAACAGGATTAGTGCCCTTATCAAAGAGGCTCCAGAAACATCCCTAGGTCTTTCCACCTTGTGAGGGCTGAAGAGAAAGTGCTGTCTATGAACCAAGAAGAGGGCCTTCACCAAATGCAACAATGGTAGTGCCTTGATCTTAGACCTAGGCTCCAAGAACAGGGAGAAATAAATTTCTTTTCGGTCCAGTCTATGTATTCTGTTACAGCACCTGAATGGATTAAGACAGAAACTATAGGTATACTGGCAGGTTAATAATTTGGTTGTTTTAAAATCAAAATCTTTAAAGATTTGTATATTTATGTTGAAAAGAGTCGGAACTCTGTGTGGGAGAAAGGTTGGTGGGTGGGTATGGGGGGGTCCCTCAGTGCCTCCTTTCATGTCTCAAGCTAGTCAGCTCTACCAGACTTTAATCCTCCACTCAACTGCACCTGCAGCTGCCTGGCCCACTCATCTGGGAAGTCAGGCTCAAATAATGCCTCCTGGGGTCTCAGCCCCACCCCAAGTGTTTTGTCCTAACACATTACTTCTCTCTCCATAAGAAGCAATGTGGTAAATACAAGTTTCTCTATCTTGTGACATTTCCCTGACTCTCTCTTAGTACCTCCTAGAGAACGGTGCCCTGGGCAACAGCCTGCCTGGTCTGCCCTTAATTCAGCTCTGCTTCTGACACGTTGTATAGAAAAGAGGATCTTGTACAGCAGGTGTTTTCTGTTGCCAGTACCAAAAATTATAATTTGAATGGTCTTCAACGTTCTCTCTCTTCTTTTTAAAAATTCTCTATCTTCAGTTCAATATCTCTCCCAAATAGGAAAGCCCAGTTTTAACACCTATGGTACCTACATACCCACATACTAAAGCACACAAATAAGAAGAATGGGGAGAATGGCTATTGGGGGAAAGAAGACATAATTTACTTTTATTTCAAAATTCACTAGAAAGAGATAGGTATACCTCAGCACCACCTCCTGGATATATGATTTCTAGCTACATATTAACCTCAGTAACATTGTAATGTTATTAACAACAACCAAAAGATTCAGCTATTGGTAATAAAGGGAATTTGCCTATATTTGTTTTATTTCCGAGGTACCTGTATCAACTTTAGCAATATTTAAAATTATTTGACAGAAATTCTTCCAACCTTTGTGTGATAGTAATATTTGTACGGTTATTTTTGGTGACCCAAGTCTTTTTTATTAATTTCAATTATGAAGACATTCAACTTCATTTTTAGATTCAAAAGTTTGGGAAAAGTATTAATATTTGTTAAATCTAATTGGAGGCTATGTAAGTTTTTAAGTTATTCTCTGTACTTTTAAGTATGTTAGATAAATTTAATAATAAAAATATTGAAAAAGAGTAGGATGTTTCATTTGAAATTAAAGTTTCTTTAGACATATAATCAGAAAAAATCCTCTCATATTAGAAAACCTTAAATTTTACTTTAAATAAAAATGATTTCCGGATATGCTTTAATAATTTTATGTAATTCCTTTCATATTTTGATGAAATTGACAAAAATGCTTCATAAACTAACGTATTTATTTAGCCTTGCAATAAGGCCTTGCGGCACTTAACTCCACATTTTTAGAGAGGCACTTATACAAAAAATTGCCAAACTTTCTCTCACTTTCTGGACCATTGGGGTCAGCAATGCTCAGTTTCTTTGTGAGTCACCACTGCAGGGTCTTGGCAGTGGGCTCTGGGCCAGCCGAGGAAGCTACTCTGCTGAGAGGAGGCTGCTGGGTAGCAGGATCCGAGGGAGTCCGAGCCGGTAGAAAAGCATTGCACTAGAAATGTTGATTGCGTGTTTACTTAGGGCCAGATGCTGTTCTAGGTGCTGGGACACAGAGGTGTACAGATACCAAAGTCCTTGATTTCAGGGAATTACTTTTTCTAGTAAACAAACAAAAATCTGTGATACTAACCAGTGCTATGAAGAAAACAAAACTGGATCTTGTCCCAGTGACTGAAACATCATGGAAGAGCTTGTGTATGTGTGTTTTATCTTGGATAAACAAATCAGGACTATCTAGCTATCTATCGAGTTGGGGATGGGGTCCATCTTACCAAAATAGGGAAGTGTTTTTCATTTTCTTTTCATTTTATTCATTATCTTTGTTTGCTTTCCCAAATAAACAAAGGTCCAGGAACTGATCCAGGATGCAACAATTCATCTTTAAAATCCAGCGTCTGGTTGTGGGCTAGGAGGTAGAAAAGAGGGGTCGGGGAGAAGTGGGAAATATGGTGATTCTTCATGCTCTGGTAATTTTCATTCCTGTTACAAATTAATTTTTATCTCTATTATATACATTTTAAAGTTATCAAAAGGAAATCTTATAGTCCAAGTGCATATGGTAGCCAGCATAAAAAATATTACATAGATATATGCCCTCTGATGAATAAAAATTAAACTATTTTATTTCATTAGTGTGCTTAGTTAAAAATTAAAATAAACTTGGGAGTGGGAATTATTAAAAAGGATTTTTGAAAGTGGCTTAGTGTTTGAAAAGTAGTTAAATTATAGTACTACCTGAAAGGGGAATTATTTTTATTTATTTTTTTACCTTTTAGCTGTTTAGTGAAAAGCACTTTAACCATCAGACACGTGCACAGCACAGTCACAGAGTTCTGAGCCATGGGTCCCTCCATACTAGAGACATTAATGCAGGGCAGCGTCTACACTGTAGGTCATTACTGCAATTAGCCTCTTCTCATCAGGCCTATTTGGAAAGGATGAATGTTTTAATGTTTATAAACTGGTTCCCTGATTTGATTGCGGGCTCTGGGCCACGACTTATTAGATCAGGGTTTCATTAGAAAATGTTCTTGTTTCACTAACCTCATGAGAGCAGGTGGAGGCGGCGGAGGTTCTGGCTCTAGATGCCCATGGTGTGGGGAGGGTCTGTTACTGGCAAGGCCGGGTCATCCGGTCCAAGTGCTTTTACAGCACATGCACAGGGCAAATCCAGCCAGGATGCAGTCCTCTGGGGCCCACAGAGGTCCTGCTGAAATCCATCAACCCCTCCCACAGAAGGGCTAGTGGAGACAATGAGGCACCGAGGTGTGGATGGGAGAAATGTGATAAGTAGCTCTATTTTGTTTACATCTCTAGTGGCTCAGGAACATAGAGTTTTTGTGAGGCTCAGACAAAGAAATGGAGAAACCGCAACTGCTTTAGAGGTTGGTTGTGAACCCCTGGGTTTCTGTTGAGTCACGTTAGATGGTTAGACGGGGCGGGGCGGGGGGGGGGCATTGTTTAATTTGAAAACGCAGTAGTCCTTGTTTGTTTTTGAAAACAAAAGTCTCCCTCCACCTTGTGTCCTTAGTGGCAATCTGATAAAGGCTCTCCTACCCCAGGGTTCACGTACAGTTTCACAAAGGAAATAACCTAATCTGGGATTATAGCTAAACTCTAAACACACCTAAGCGGCTCACTGAGATTTAAATGCATGGCTTCTGTTCACCCAGCTATAGTTAATTATCAAAGAAGGAAATGGACCAGGGCCAGCCTGAGCCAAATTAGGAAATCAAGGAAGTTTGTCTTGGGCGTCTTTCAGGTTTGGCTGTGGGTGCTTTGCCCTTCCTTCTTGACAGTCCTTTCAGCACCCTGTTCTCTCCTGGCTCCCCACCTCCCAAGTAAACACGCACGCATTCTGTCCAACCCCTTAGCGTCTGCTCCGATTCTGTTCTCACTGTGCTGCTTCCAACTATGCTCAGTCATTGAGAGTGATTCACCTTTAAAGGGATAACAACACACGGAGAGGCCCCTCTGAGGTGTGAAGCTCATGACTCGGGAAGGAGGAGCAGGTAGTGGAAAGGGCAGGTCACAGGTGGGTTTGGAACCTCAGGGAAGGACATTTCATCTGCTGCTCGTCACCTTGTCACTCCCATTGCCACCACAGCCATTGCTTTTGCTGACTGGGGTCACTGCATTTTCCTTCTTGTCTTTGTTTACCTCATACATTCCAAAATCTTCAGATCAGAATACTGGACAGAGTTCAAAACAAGCAATTCAAAACCTAAATAACTGAAAACGTGAACTTAACAATCGGCCCTGGTGTGGTTCCCAGAGCAGTAGCAGCAGCATCACCCAGCAGCTGGTTGGGAATGCAGAGTCTTGGGCTCAGCCCACACCCACTGGAGATTCCTAGGTGATTTGTATACATATTAGCATCTGAGAAGTCCCACTCTGGTCCTTGATACCTAATAAGGACTTGAATTATGGATTCTTTCATGATAATGGAAAATACCATGGTGACATGAAGACTGCTCATCACACTTAACCATGCAAGAATGCTTTGGGAAAGAAATATTAACATTGAGTGATCATGTTGAAGAGAGTCTGATAGGGAAGGGTTATGTTTTACCAGAGTGTTATGATAATAGATTTGAAGGAAAGAAGGTGGGAGAGGATGATAATATAGATTCATTTCAAGTCAGCGAATTTTTAGTTTGGTGGAGGGGACACTGGAAGTGTTGTAGGGTATAAATAAAATGATTGAAAAGGGCAACCAGATTTATTTAGAAATTCAGCTGTGGGGTGCCTATCCTCTTCATGGTGTTAGGAAAGTCCAACTTTCTAATGTGAGTTATTTCAAAAATACCTTTGACTTGTGGACTATGCTATTTTTTATGGCAGCACCCAGCCTGGATCTGACTACATAAGTAATAGCTTCAATAGGGTTATGAAGGATTACACTCCTGAAGCACCATTATCAGATTCAAGACTAGGTTTGAACTCTGAAATATACTGCCAGTGAACATTATGTTTTTGGTCAGACTTATCTGCTGATGGCAAACTAGATAGTGATGAAAATGGTAGGGTCTAGGACCATGCTTTCACTGACCTTGGCCTAGTATTTACTGAAGAAGGATGCATCTATGTTTGATCATTTTCTGGTTGTGTTACAACATCCCAGATCTTTGTGGCAAATTTTTCTCTTCTGGCTCCCTGCCTCCCAAGTAAACATGCACACATTCCATCCAAGCCTTGAGTGTCTGTTCAGTTCCTGTATTTTCTTGAATTGTATTTATATGATACATAATAGTAAAGTGCAGAATTGGACTCATCCTATTCTGTTCATGACTAAAATATTTTAGTGCAGTGGTCAGCAAATTGTGGCTCGCGAGCCACATGTGACTCGCGAGCCGCGGTTTGCCCCTCTGTTGACTAATGAGTTTGCCGACCACTGTTTTAGTGTGTTTGGGAAGAATAATTTGCAGTATGCAAGCATAAATTATTAAAAATATGAGTTTTTAAAAGCATCCCGAATTTTTAAAAATATGTAAAAATACATAGCTGAATAGCTGTCAAAAACTGTATTATTTGGTAGAGAAATGGCAGGATCCAGACATTTCTTCTTTTCCCTTCAAAAAAAAATTTAATCTACTTTTATAGTGCATGTATATTTTAAAGATGACCCCCAAAACATTTCACATCTCACATGATTTTATAATGTGATTTTGACATTATTTTTCAATACAAGTTAAGATCTATGTTGCTTCCTCTTGGCATCAGGTGGCTTTAATGACTGTTTAGATCAATGGAATATGGTAGAAGTGATTCTTTATGAATTCTGAGGCTAGGTCATGCAAGGCTATTTAAATTCTGCCTTGCTTGGTAGAATACTTGCTTAAGCTTTTAGCCTCTAAGTAAATGGTCCTATTGTGAGGACTTCCAAATCAGCCCAGATAGAGAGAGTACATGGAGGAGCCCTGAGACTGGAGAGGGAGGGAGGGAGAGAGAGAAAGAGAGAGGGAGAGACTGGATAGTTCAGCCCTGTACTGTTTCAAATTCACCACATGAGAGACCTTGACTCAGAACCACTCAGTTGAATTCTTGACCCACAGAAAAAGAGAACAGATAAAATAATTGTATGTCTTTGAAGTTACTAAGTTAGTGGCTACAGATATTTTATTGGTTCCTGGCCAATAACATTTTGTGTTTTCATGCCAGTTTTCTGTGGCGATATCTAAATCTGAGATATAATTACTGTTGTCGCAGTGGGGATGATGTCTTAGTGGTAAGGAAGATCTTGAAAGAAGGGTGAGGCTTAGAAAAATGAAGGGTGATGGAAGTGGGATGTTGGAATAACATCAAAGAAAGGGAGAACAGCTTGAGCACCGTGGCAGAAGAGAACATGGAAATCGCTTATACAGAAATTATTTTGGTTGGGCCAGATAGAGAGCAAGGAGAATTAGATTACAGAAAAAAGTTGGAGTCAGAATATGGGGGTTATTAAACGGCAAGTTGAGTTTTGACTTTCGTCTATGGACAAGGAGAGCTGATTGACACAATTTTGGGTTTGTGGGGTGTGGGAGGAGGGAGGCTGGTGGTGCTTGCCTAATTGCTATGTAGCACAGTTCTGATTGTGCATAACATGAAATATGTCTGATAAACCTCATCGTAACTCTCATCTGAATACAATATCCAAATCTGTTCTTTCATGCTTGGTCTTCATAATTTGTTTCTCATGTGGCAAGGGCGCATACTCCCATGTTATAAAAACACAGGGAATATTGCTCACAGCTGTAGTTGGACCACTCTTACACCCCAGAGATTTCACATTTTTCTTCTATTTTTATAACCATCTTTGTCACTTTCACTTCTTTCCTTCTTCCTCTTTTTGATTCTGCTGCAGCCATATCCAATAAAACACACAGTGACAGATAGATGGATCTTACAGAGAATCTGCTGATTGCTCTCTTTGTAAACCTCAAATGTAAACAATAGAAAGACATTTGTTTGTCGGTCATGGTTTTTTAGTACATAAAGATGAAGAACCAAATCAATGTTAGGAAAAAAATTTTTTTTTAAAAGAATATATTCTGGTTGTCTGCTGGTTGGCTATTTGGTAGCCATTCCCTCTTAAAATGGGCTTTTACATTTTGCTCGTTTATTTCACTGGGGATAAAAGAATTTCTATTATTCTAATTTTCAAATTCCTCATGAGAAGACTACAAACAGAAGCCAAACTCCTAGTTACTGAAATTGTGTGTGTGTGTGTTTTTTCCTGTGATTCTATGAAATATTGTAGTTGGAATATCAAGATAACGTCTCAAAAATTATTATATGTGAAATACATTCAAGAATATGCTAAACATTTGGTTTAATAAAAATCTAAATGTGAATATTTTGTTATTTTGAAGAGCCAGGATATTAATGTAGTTCACCATTCCACTCCTCTTTTCTCACCTCCTTTCTCCTATCTCACCATCCCCCAACCAATAACTGAAACTGATACTGAAAAGATCTTTGAGTTCAACACACAGTGAATTGTTTCTCACTTCAGTTTTGGTTGTACAAATATATGTTTTGCCTTGGTAAAGATCACTATCTCTACCTGTGTTTCTTTTACCTCTGAATATAACCTTCGCATTTATACTTTTCACAGCTGGAAAATGCATTCCTTGGTCAGTAATATAAGACATAGAAATTATGCATCTGTGGTCAATAGCAGGTGAGTGACTCTGGTCCCTTGTGGAGTCAGATGGACAAGAATCCAAATAGCAATACAGATGGAAAATTTAGGCACCATGTGGTCCCTTGGGGTTTTTCCTGCTGGAAACATTTTCAGCCCCAAGTAATAAAAATGACAGACAGCCACTCAGCCTACAGGAATTGTATCCTGTCATCTGTAGTCAGGACAATCTCCCTCTGAAGTCAGTGGGGGGTTTTAGACTGAGGATGGACCTTAGACTATGCCTCTTTAAGTAAAGACAATGGAATGAATGTTTAGTAGAGCAATTCAGGACACATTTCAGTGACATGCATGAGGAAATTATGTACAGTTTTACAATTGCTCTTGTAAGTGCACCGTCACATTACTGGGTATCATGGTAGCCAGCGATTTGTCAGTGAGGATGCATTGAACTGGCTTATTCAGAGAATTCCACAGGGAAAGTTGCTTTTCTTTTCTTCCCCGAAGTCTCTTAAGAACTGCATTCTGTCATCAAGTTCTGGCTAGTGGATATCAGCATGAAGAGTCAGATAGGAATTTAAAAGTAATGCCTTTTACTTACTTCTGAGGAGTTTTGCATGGAGTTAATATTAGAATGAACATGGTAGCTGAAATCCAAATGTTATTCTCAGAAAGAAAAAACTAAAACATAGGAAGAGCCATTGGAGAGATTCGAGCCAGGCTCCCGATCTGGGTTCCAAACGTGGGAAAAGACCTTCTGCCTTCTTCCTTCCCCGGACACAGGCATGTTAGCATCTTCAGGTGGTGATGGCGCCAGCTGGGTAGATAATCTTATGTACCATCATTGCTTATCAACCTCAAACTATAGTTATTCAAGTTAAACTTCTCTTTATGTTTCTATTGTTTTCTTTTGGCAGGTCTTTAAGATAAGAACAGAGAATTGATTGCAATCCCCTCAGCAATGTTAATACATTTCTGACTCTTACTATATATGTATGATACATATATTATTTTATATAAGATATATGTACATATATAATTTAATTTAAACAATGTCCAACACATTCATACCTTAGAATAAATGGTTTTTTCCCCAATATTTTTTGAGGCAGTGGGATTGATAAAAGAATAGGTAAGAAGCCTGGGCAGTGGGAGGGGCTGGGACTATTTACTAGATGCCTCAGGTTTAGCATTTAGTGTTGGTGAAATACACAGAGAAAAAGAAAACGGATGTATACAGTCATTGAGAAATGTAGCTGAGATGCAGCTGTCCTGTTGTTGATCTTTCATCATTCCTGGTATTGCTTCCTTCCTTCCTTAGAATCCTCTTCTATTTCTCCCCTTAGTGTATTTTCATTTTTCATGAATAAGTGTTTGGTCAATTTTCCATTAGAATGTGGTTGGATGATGAGCACAGATAAATGTTTCCTCTCCTTTCTACTGTGCCATACTCTTGAGCAGTACATTTAAAAATATATTTTTATCGATTTTTAAAGAGAAAGAGAGATGGCGAGAGAGAAACATTGATGTGAGAGAGAGACATCAACTGGCTTCCTCCTGCACAACCCCTACTGGGGATTGAGCCCACAACCCTGGATGTGTCCTGACCAGGACTCAAACTGGTGGCCTCTTGGTGCACTGGATGTTGCCCAACCAACTGAGCCACACTGGCCAGGGCTTGAACAGTACATTTTAAATAAAGAGGTGAACTGAAATACCTGAACCAAGACAGATCATACAGGTGACACTTCTCGTTTTGCTGTCCGTTCCCTGTATTGCATAGCTGCTGTCTCCCTTCATCCTTTCTTCCCAACCTGCAGACAGAACCACAGGGTTCTGACATCAATCCAACTAACGTTTCACTCAGATTTTTCTCTTTCCTTTTGTCAAGCTCATTCTGGCCCTGCAAAGCCCTTTGTATAAGAGCCAACAATCCACTAATCTTCCCAGAAAATTCTGTTGACATTATAGGTACCGTCTTGTCTGCATCAGATGACTATTGTAGTGGATTTGCATACACAAGAGACAGAGAGTAAATGAACAGAGATTGTTGGCTGACATGCCATCAAATGGGATGCAGCCACAGATACTGACCTCAACCGCAACTGTGAGGCCTGGGGACTGAAAATCAAAACAGATCTCCCAGAACCTCTTCCACTTGCTGCCTGATGGCAATTTGTCCAGTTTTCTTTGGAAAACAAATGACTCCCAGACAAATGCCTGGATGTTATTTCCCAGTGCACTTCTGATCCCAGTGGCTTACATTCCTGTCAGGCCCAAGTGTGAAAACAAAGTGAATAAAACAGATACCTCTGCTCCTCAGTTCTTGCTTTGAGAAGTACAGTGAGACGGGTCAGACACTAGATACTACTGTCCTCAGTGCCACTGGCTGCTTCTCTCCCTGCCAGCGCACTGTAATTAAAGGAGAGAGACATCAACGTGGAACCAGATCCGAGGCGCCGTCCAGTTGAAAAGGTCACCGCCGCAAATGAGCAATTAGTGCTCCCTGCTGTCGCGGAGGCTTTGGCTGCAGAAAGAGCTGCAGAAACACAATGCCCGGATAAACCGGCTTTGTAATCTGCTTGTCACTAGTCCAGTCGTCAGGGGTCTGCCCTGAATCCGACGGAATAATGCTGTCCGGATTGGATTGGGAAAAGTCAGATTTTCAAAAGGCGGCGGTCAACAGAACAGAGCAGAGGGATATTTCATTTGTTGGCGGTGAGGATGTGGTGGACCGAGCGTGGGGGCTGTGGTTTTGAAGCCTCATTATAAACCTTTAATATTTGGGAGCTGCTTTCTCTGGCAGCCTCGGAGCTCGGCGGCAGAGCTGTGTTGCCTACTAAAACAGGGATTTGAAACACTGGATATGAATGCCAGGGTTAAATGGACTGTGTTATTAGCCTATTCTCTAAGAATCAGTCACTTTATTAGAGACTGTTCTTGTGATTGTTTCATTTAAAACCCCAAACCTCTGCTTTACCTTAAGAAGGGAGGGGAATTGAAGCCATGGCAGGAGTGGAGGGGGCCTGGGTGGTGGCAGGTGAGTGAGGAGGAGTGGGCATGGAGGAGGAGTGGGGAGTGGAAAACTTCCTCCAGTGGCTGAGCCTGGGCCTGTCCAATGCCCCACCTTCCAAACCCAAGAATGATGCAAGCCAACAGGGCTGTGTGGGGCTCTCAGGAGCCAGGGGTTTGACCTTGAAGGAAGGTCATCCCCTCTCCGAGGTAGCCTGACATAAACTTCATTTCTTTGCCCACTCAGTGAAATCCAGAGAAAGAATGAAGACAGTTCTCATCTTATCAGCCCCAAAGGCAAGGTTTTGTTTGATATTACAGACAAAGCCCTGAAATTGCACTTGACAGGAGAGGCCCCAAACAGTGAATCATCTAAGGTTTTGACACATGAATCAGGATTTCCCCTTTTGTGTTGTAAGGTAAGCTTTCAAATTGTAAGGTGAAATGATCAAGCTCTTTGTGTTTCAGAAGAGGAAGGAGACAGCTGCCTCTCCCCACCCTCGCCTCCTTAGGGTGCCTCCTTGAACTCATAATAGGCCCTATTTTGATGTAGGCTCAGACTTGTGATCTTGCAATGCTAGGTTGCATCTTCTAACACTTAGAACTGTAAGCACATGCCTCTAAGATTAATTTAGAAGTTCCTCATAGTTGCTGAGGAGGTAATCTCAGGAAAGGACATTTTAATTGTTCTCCCTTCTACTTTTCTGTTTAAACTTATATGACATTCTGCCCTTACTCTGTCTACATTTTCATGTGTGTCAATCTGTAATGCCTGCTCAATAATAAATTGAGTTCTCGCCCTAACCGGTTTGGCTCAGTGGATAGAGCGTCGGCCTGTGGACTGAAAGGTCCCGGGTTCGGTTCCGGTCAAGGGCATGTGCCTTGGTTGTGGGCACATCCCCAATGGGGGGTGTGCAGGAGGCAGCTGATCGAGGTTTCTCTCTCATCGATATTTCTAACTCTCTATCCCTCTCCATTCCTCTCTGTAAAAAATCAATAAAATTTATTAAAAAAATAAAATAAAATAAATTGAGTTCTCTCTCATGTCTTTGTTGGTATGGGGAGATCTTTTATTGGCAGGATTGTTTTATTTCCCTTGAAATGGTCAAGAGGGTGAGAGGTACATTGAGAAGCATAGAGCCAGCCAGGAAGTAAAGAGTTGTGTGGGAGGAACAAACTTTCCTCTACCCTTAAATTTCCTCTGACAGGTCTAATAATCACATAGACATGAGACAGAGTAGCAGGAGAAAATAACCAAATTTAATACTTATATATTGCCAGGGTTCTTGTCCCAGCATTACGAAGGGTTCAGCAATCTGGAGAAAGGCTGTGCATAGATTCAAGTAGGAGTCCAAAGATGAAAGATAGTTTTGAAAGGCATTGGGGGTCAGAGGAGATTCAGCTAAAGGAGCTAAAGACTTCCTTGACTCAGGACCCCTTGCTTTTTATTAACACAATTTGTCCTAAGGAAAGGTGGAGATATTATACTTCAAAGGGTAGGGTTTACAGAAGCATTGCCAGATTGGGAAATAGCCTACAGCTGTTCAGGTGTTTGGCCAACAGGAGGCAATAACATGTAGATTAAGATGCCCTGAGCTGTCTGGCAGCAAACTATTATCCTATTCAGGTTTGGGGGAGATGCTTTTTAGCCATTCCAATAGATGATTACATATGTGGCTCAGCCCTTGTTGAGCCCCCAAGCTTCATCAACCTTTTGATGAAACTTTTGTAATTATGACATGCTGGAACTGGCTCCTGGCAATATATGTATGGAAACCCCACATACATGAGAGTCAGAGACCCCACACGCAGGAGAGGTTAGAAAGGAAACATGGGTATATAAGATATTCTGAGCTAGGGATGAGGTAAGGTGCCTTGGGAGCTTCAAAAGGTCATTGCAGGATGATAAGTAGAGCAGACCTTTAGTAAATAGAAGTTTGTCTTGCCCTATGGATAGGTCAAAAGAGGTTATCTCTGATAACCTCATATTATGGGTAAAGCCCCTGACTCTAGTTCTAGTTAGTTCAAGGAAGGGGCAGAAGTTTCTCTTGAGCCTGTTGCCTTTAGCTCCAAACAATCTGCATACCACAGAGGCACATCTTGGGGTGACTGGTTCTGGAGTCCCACAGAGTAAGCAGAATGGGTGCCTCAGAGGGTTTAGGTGCCAGAGCCTGAGGGAGTGTGGGGCTGAGAAGTGGACTCGGTGATGTCCAACTGAAAGCTTTTCCCTATCACCCATGTCTTTCCTCAGCTTATCTCTGATGGGGATAGAAGGCTTCACCATGCACTCTGCTTCTCTTTCCAGAATACATTTCCTAAACTTGGTTTTTCAAATTCTATTTATCTGTTCTTTTTATGCCACTTGCCTGAGCCTCACGGAAGTTGAGATGGTAGTTGGTGCTAAAAGCTGCTTTTCTTTGCAGAGGCCTGGCTTTTCTCATGGAGTCATTTTGTTGTCAAGCCTGAGTATATAGCATGGGGATACTGTCACTTTTTCAACAGAAACAACATTTATAAGCTTGTAATTAATGTTTAATGTTGACATAGAGCTTTACAAAGCTCAAAGTGTTCTACAAAAAGAAAAGGGAAAGTAAGATGAGAGGGAGAGAGAGATAGAGAGACAGAGAGAGGCACCTTCCTTCTGAATAATTTATGGAAGTTTTTAGATTATCATTAAGATATATTCTAGGTCACATTCTTATTGTTTTTATCCCCAAATCATGTCCTATTACTCTACAAGTAACACTATTCAATGTTTTATTGAGTCCAGGTGCTCTGATACTTAGGGGTTTGGCTATAGCAAACAGAAGTTTATTAGTGTGTGAACATCATGTATACATGGGAGATACCCAGGGAGAAATGGATATCTCTCTAGGGTGGCCTAACCCACTAGTTTATATGCCATCTTTAGTTAAAGACAAAAGCAGGGTGTGTGTGTGTGTGTGTGTGTGTGTGTGTGTGTGTGTGTGTGTGTGTGTAGGGGCAGTTAGGGGAAGTTACTAGGAAAAACAAAGGTAAACAAGGGTAACGTTTGTTATGTGAATTTAAGTAGGTGCCTTCACCATTGATATTTTCTTGTGATTTGGAGTCATCCTCTTCCTTGCAAATAGAGATTTTTATTTATACCAGGTAAATGTAAATATCCCTTACAAAAGGGTAACTTCTACTCTGTTTTCAGAGCTTCTCCTATCTCTCAAAATAATTGCCTCAAAATAATCCTTAAACCAAAGAGCATATTTTGGGGTGGCATATTCTGCTACCCTTCATATTCAACAGGACTCTGCCCAGGAGTCTGGCTGTTTCTCCTTTTTTTTCTTGTGTAGTTTTCTTTTCATTCAGTGTAGTTTTAAAATTTAAATTCATAATAATTCAAGAACATCTTCTTACTAGAGGCCCGATGCACGAAATTTGTGCAACAGGCTTGGCCCTCGCAGCCGCGGCAGCTGCCACAGACCCCACAGCCCCAGAAGGTCATCTGGAAGGTCGTTTGGCTGTCTGGTCTAATAGCATATTACACTTTTATTATTATAGATGGTAAGATTATGGATAAAGGCAAAAATTCCTGACTCATCTCTAAGTCAAATTCCCTCTGCACTCAGAACCACTATTCCAGATTGGTGAATAGCCTTCATGATCACTTTCTCTTCATGTACATGTGTGTGTACATGTGTGATGGTGTATATGCACAAAGAGAATACTTCATTTGTTTGTGAACTTTTAAAAGAATAATAATGATAGTACTGACATAAGAAACATTCAAACCTGTAGAGAATTTTTATGAGTTTATTTGACTCAAACTAACGACAATTTCTGGGAAGCAAAATCTCAATGAATTGAGGAAATGCTCCAGAGAGTGGCAGTTTTGCAGTTTATTTTATACATTTACAGTCAAGAGGAGATATAAGGAGGGTTACAGGAAATCCATTGGTGGTAGGTTAGGAAAGTGGGAGAAAGCAAAGTGAGGGCGGGGGGTGGGGAGGAGAGTAAAATGAAGAGAGAAATACTTCATTTACATTGGTAGGTACAGGATAGTTAACAATTAATATTTACAGCACATACAGATGGTATTTGGGCAACAAGATAACGATGAGGGCCCAGCCAGTGTGGCTCAGTGTGTGAGCATTGACTTATGAACCAGGAGATCACAGTTTGATTCCCGTGCCAGAGGCAGCCAATACATGATTCTCTCTCATTGTTGATGTTTTTATCTTTCTCTCCCTCTCCCGTACTCTCTCTGCAATCAATAAAAACATATTTAAACATATAAAAAAAGATAACAATGAGTATTCTGTGGTCATCTGCTCCGGTGGGAGATTTTGCCCCGAGAGGTCTGGAAAAAAGGGGATTACTCTGACATTCCAAAGGTATGTTATTGTAGGTACAAGAGAGACAACACATGGGCTCAGTTAGGGTACAGATCAACTTTTGTCAGGGAAGATACCGGTTTAGGACATGACTACCTGCCATGACCTGCTTTTAGTTAAGAAGTTTTGATTTCAGATTATCCTATGCAGTTACTTTAGGTCTTGAGTTTATAAGGCTGGCATACAGGCCTCCTGTGAGCTTGTCAGGCTTAGTATGTGACCCCTTTTCCACCTACAATAGTTAACATTTCTTGAGTACATATTTGTGTCCAGTGCTACTCTAAGCATGTCCAATTTAATCCCCGTAGCAATGCTATGAGGTTAAGTATTTTGTAAGCACATTTTATTTTTAAGAAAACTAGGAACACAGAGAAGTTAAGTAGCTTGGCTAGGGTAGCATAGTTAGCAAGTGGCAGGGCCAGGATTCATATCCAGGTCCATCTTTATAACCTCTGTGCTCTATTTTTCTCTGAAATAAATAATAGCCTTATATAGAAATTATACATCTGTATAAGGAATAATGTGTCTGGGAGCTTTTTCTATACCAATGAATTCTCGATTACTTTTTTCTTCTTAATTGTTATATAGTTCTCTATTTTATAGATGGCCCATATTTTATTTTTTTAAATACATGTTTATTGATTTCAGAAAAGAAGGGAGGAGAGGGAAAGAAAGAGAGACAAAGAGAGAGAGAGAGAGAGAGAGAGAGAGAGAGAGAGAGAGAGAGAGAGAGACATCAATGATGAGAGAGAATAATTGATTGGCTGCCTCCTGCAGATCCTATACTGGGGATCGAGCTCACAACCTGTGCATGTGCCCCCTGACCGGGAATCAAACTGTGACCTCCTGGTTCATAGGTTGATGCTCAACTGCTGAGCCATGCCATCTGTGCTAGATGGACCATATTTTATTTAGCCTTTCCTCATTGCTCAACAGTTTGGTTGTTAGCACTTTTTCACCATAAATATTTGCTGCAAAGCCAAGCCTTGTTTTTGTATTTTCATGAATATATGCATGCATTTCTCAGTGACAGAGTAGAGAACTGGGAATTTTTGCACTGATCTGATATAATACATACTGCCAAGTTGCCTTCAAAAGGTTGCAGTCATTTCCGTTCAAACCTGTATTGCATGAGAGTACATATTTCCCTTTTGTCTTGTCAACAATTGGTGTTATTGATGTTTACAAGTTTTGCCAACTAGATGAGGAAAAAACTTGATATCCCATTGTTTAAACCTGCATTTCTTCATCTGCATAGTGGTCATATTTTCACCACTTCAATTTAATCTTCGTTTTGATGTTGTGAGCAGCCACTCTAAATTTCATTGCAGCCAGAACTTTCCCAGCCATCCAGCTGGGGGTGCAGATGGAGTCGCTTTACCAGCAATAAGCCATGCCCAGTGCAATGCCTACAACATAGTCAGTACTCAATAAATAATGATGGACTGAATATCATCCAAATTTCACTGACTTTTGACGCTACCTACTTCTGAAGGACCCCTAATTGCCTATAAATGAACTCTCCTCAAATACATTTGGGAGTCATCGCCATCACAAGCATTCCTGTTAGCTGACAGTGCCCGAGCTCTGCTGGGCATGTAGCTTCCAGCAGTCCCGTTACCATTTCATGCTGCTCTCTGACTCGTGGTGTCTCCTGATCCTCCGTGAGGCACCCAGTGGCATTTCTGGTCACAAGGACTCCCGCATTGCATGCTCTGACCCTGATCCTAGGCAATGCACCAGAGAAGGGAAACAACTCGTATTTCATTTTGTAAGAGGAGCCTCAGAGCAGTGTCTCCTGCATCCTACTTTGTAAAAGTTTAGAGAAATAGTTTTGTTCAGTGTTTACCTACAACCTCTCTCTCTGTTATTTTTTAAAAAACAAAACAAAACAAAACACATTTCTAGGAGACAAAGTTAAATGTCTAGTTTCTTTTTCTCTTAGGGGCATTTTTGCACTCTCAGAGTAACCCCAGCTCCATGCAAATAAACCTTCATCCGCTCAGTCTTACCAATTCATCAAACAATTCCAGACATGCCTGAATGCCTGCATGAGGCCGAGGTGGGCTCATTAGTCTCGCCATTTCCCCAACTGCAGGGAATCTCATGCTTTGAGTTGTTAGAAATATAATTATTAAGAAATTTAATTATTTAATTAGCGGCAAAGAATTAGAGCCCAAATCAATAATTTTGAGATCTTTGTATAAGGAATGTTTTGGTAACTGTGTTAAAAGAAAACATCTATAGAAGATTCCCTCCTTTATTCTGCAAACATGTACTTGATGCCAGCTACGTCATGGCCCTGGGATATAAACATGCAGCCATACTACTAAGGGCAAATGGGGATGATAAAGAAGTAAACAAAGAAAATATGTGTAACCAAGCATAGCATGTGCTCATCCCCTGATAGTCTGGAGAGGATTTAGAGGGGCTACAAAGCAGGGTGCAGTGAATTCTCTCGTAGGGGATCTCAATAGTCTCACTGTCAAGGTGATGCTTCAGCTAAAAGGATCTGATGTTTTAGTCGTGGGTGGCTGACGTTAAGATGCTCTTGCTGTGGTCAAACTTCAGCCATGATGATTGATAGTAGCTCAAGAAAGATTTGACCTCTAATTGACATTTAGCCTGGAACTAAAACCAAACCACTTCCAGTGAATGTGAGGACATTTTCAAAGACTATTAAAACAAGCCTTTGAGGAAGCCCCACAGAAACTTGTGATCACAGGTTACTTTGAGAGAAATCTGGTCACCATGGCAAAGGAACTGTCAATCCCATTTGCCTGGTATAGGAATTGGCCTATGTTGTTATATTTTCACTAGAGGCCCAGCACACATGAAATTGTGCATGAGTAGCTTGCTTCCGCTTGCCTCAGCTGGCCGCCCCGCCCTCCGCTGCTCATAGCTCTTTGCCGCTAGTAGCTCTCACCCAGCCCTCCATCGTTTGTAGCTCTCCACTGCTCTTAGCTCTCCGCTGCTAGTAGCTAGTGCCTCACCCAGCCCGCAGTGAGAGCCACTGCTCGTTTGGTCGTGACGGTGTTATGGCATGATGAACATGGGCCTTTTATGATATAGACTAGAGACCCAGAATGCATGAAATCATGCACGAGTAGCTCGCTTCCACTTGCCTCGGCTGGCTGCCCCGCCCATCGCCGCTTGTAGCTCTCTGCCCCGCCCTCCGCCGCTCATAGCTCTCCACCACTAGTAGCTCACTGCCCCACCCCACCCGCCATGAGAGCTGCTGCTCCTTTGGTTGTGATGGTGTTATAGCGTGATGGCCATGGGCCTTTCATATAAGAGATAGTCTATATATTTACATTTCTATATTTTATATATTTCATGTTCTATGTCTTTTTGTAAGTGGGCTTTAAATGCAATAGAAAATAACTTAGATGAGTTCAACCATTTCTGATGCTTTCTGTCTTCAAGTTCCTAATAAATTGTGTTTTTTTAAAAGAGACAATTATAAATTGAGGGTGAAAAGTTGAAGAATGCCAACATCTTATGATGGTCCTTGTTTTATTTTCAAGACCAGAAGATAACATCCCATATAATAAAGAGGTAATATACAAATTGACCCTCACACCCTCGCACAAGATGGCCACCCCCATGTGGTCAAAGATGGCTGCCCCATGTGGTCAAAGATGGCCAGCAGGGGAGGGTAGTTGTGGGCAATTAGGCCAGCAGGGGAGGGCAGTTAGGGGCAACCAGGCTGGCAGGGGAGGGTAGTTGGGGGCAACCAGGCCAGCAGGGGAGGGCAGTTGGAGGCAACCAGGCCTGCAGGGGAGGGCAGTTGGGGGCAATCAGGCCAGTAAGGGAGGGCAGTTGGGGGCAATCGGACCAGCAGGGGAGCAGTTAGGCATCAATCAGGCTGGCAGGGGAGTGGTTAGGGGGTTATCAGGCTGGCAGGCAGGCAAGCGGTTGTGAGCCAGCAGACCCGGATTGTGAGAGGGATGTCCAACTGCCAGTTTAGGCCCAATCCGGCAGTCGGACATCCCCCGAGGGGTCCCAGATTAGAGAGGGTGCAGGCTGGTCTGAGGGACACCCCCCACCTCCCCAGTGCACAAATTTCATGCACTGGGCCTCTAGTATAGATATACTCTTCTGAAATTTTTAAGAAAACAGTTTAAAACTTACATTGTTCTCTCATTTTAGATGTTCCTAAAAGAACCTAGAAAAAAGGAGGATGGAGATGAGAGGTTGAGATGAGTGAGCATTAGTCCCTTGAGAGAAATTTGTTTACAGACCATGTTCATTTATTCATAGAACAAAGGCAGTGAACAGCTTCTATGTGCTGGGCAGTGTGCAAAAGGTAGGACGTGAAAAGATAATATGATGCTTTTCTCTCTAAAGAATTTATGGCCTACTCCAGTAGGCATAGACCTGACGTATAATTAGAATACCATAAACTAAACACCCTGTTTCTAGACAGTCTTTTACTGAATTACAACTATGACAAAATTGTGTGTAATAGGAGCTTAAAGCTGGGAATTACTGACCTCACATTGGGGAGGCAAAGAGACTTCACAGAGAAGGTGATGTTTTATAGATAAAGAAGTATATGTATGAGTTCTTTATTTTCCCTTAAAAAATTCTTTCCCAGGAAAGAATAAAGCAAAACAAATACAACAACAGTGTTACAAGAGAATAATCATCCAAATAAGAAGCAAGCTCAAATATGAAATGATTTCTTGTACTTAATAATCTTTAACAAAAGGTCATTCATTTGACTGAGTACTTAGTGCACTTGATCTTTCTTTGAAGGGCACAAAGGTCATGCCTTTGGACCTATGAAGAAAGAAATATAATCCTGGCACCTGAGCTCTACAGTGAACATTATTTTACATGTCATATTAACCCAAACACTTTGATTGGTTTCCAGTCTTCGCTTAGCTAAATTCTCATCTTCAAGTTGAAAGAGAACCCCCCCCCCCCTCCCCGGAAAAAAGAAAAAAGAAAGAAAATAAAAGAGAATGCCCAAAGAAAATCAGTAATTTCAGTATAACATTATTTAGGGTTAAATAAGTCACTAAAAACTATTAGATTAAGGTGGATATCTCTTGGAAGTAGGACCCTGGAGTGAAAAGAAATGGGGCTAAGAACAATTTTTAAAAATTTAAAACTAGTTCTCTAGTGTTTGACAGTTTTTAAACAATGTTTATGTATTACTGTGGGGTTTTCTTTAAGACTCATTAAAACCCTAAGATATAAATAGTGTGGAGCTAAAAAGTATTAATACTTTTCGTCCCACTTTCTAAGTCAGTGATTTTCAACCTCTTTCATCTCCTGACACACATAAACTATTACTAAAATTCTGCAGCATGCCAAAAAAGTATAGTTTTGTCTATCTGACAAAAAAATTGGTATAATTTGATTCATTCACACCAGATGGCTATTGTTGTGTTTGCTGTTGTCATTCTTTTTATTTGACAATCTAAGGGAAAAAGGTCAGTGCCCCTGACTAAATAGTCAGATATTGCATGCTTTAAAAATTCCTTCAGCACACCAGTCTAAAATTGTTGTTCTAAGTTCTTCTGACTGGGTTAATAACCAAACTAACAGAGACAGATTAACAGGAGAAAATCAAAGTTTAATACATGCCCATGGAGAATTCACATACACATGATAAATCCATGAAAATTCCAAAGACAGTGAGTGGGTATATACACATACTAAGTGTTTGGACAAATTAGAAGGAGGGGGTGTTATGAGATTTCAGAAGTGAGAATGGGTGATTTGCAGGTAGTTGAGGAAGAGCAGAATACCCATGGCAGGAAGATCCCTGCTGGGAGACTGAGAAACCCTGGGGCACAGTGGCTACCTAGCTAACAGGCTCCTTTCTGAAGAACTGTTTACCATACTCAGTTCTAGTTAGGCTAACACAGCATCCTCAGTTCTCCTTCCTGAAGCAGGTTTCTGTCTGAATTTCTTGGGCAGGAAAAGGTAGAGGGAAGGATCAAAGATTCTTTCTGAGCCTTCTGTTTCTTAATAAACAGCTTAAAATCAATATCCCAAAAAGCAGCTTCAGGGAGGTGGAATTGTGGTCCCTTCTATAGTTTATTAAATTAGTTCAACAGACAGAATCATAATTATTCCAAATGACCACGCTTAGCTATATGAAATCTATAGATCCAAGAAATACTTTCATTTCCACTTTTTGTTTCTGATAACACCGTACGCCTCACTTGTCATCCTCACCCAAGTGGGGCATTTACCATGCCATGTGGTTTTGTGTTTTTTGTGTGTGTTTTAGAATTACATTATACACCCTCAGCCTCCCATCCCCCTTTTTTCCTACCACACTGAGATAGGTAGAGGGGAAGGAATTGAAGAAATATGGTTCAGTAGCCATTTGTCCAGAAGATAAATGGTTACAAGTGCTTTTGCCACTAAATTATGCTAATCCACTTTATAATCCAATCGCTATTTTCTAAATGACAAGGGACCCTAGTGCCAAAGGAACTGTAGTCAATTTTCTCCTTTGTCCCAATAGGTCAATTATTCTTTCTTTCCTGAGGTAAAAGAATAACTTTCTTTCCCTGGAACTTGTGAGGGCTCTGAAATGCACACCACCCACAGGATCTGCCAAACTATTATCGCTCCATTAGAACTGGCTGAGATCATAATTACCTGAGAAATGCCATTCTTCAGCTCTACGTTCAGCATGTTGGTGACTCCAGGCACTTCAGCTCATTCAAGAGTCAAGGTTCATGTATCCTGCCCTTTATTTTCCCTCTGGACTTCGTGATTCTACATGCCTGAGAGTTAGTTAATGGGAGCGACAACCCAACCATTTGAAACAAATTCCTCTATCTGTTGCAGATTCCATAAGATAGATGGCATGAAGCATTCTTATTTTATAAGGAGCATGAAAACTCCACACCCTTTGGTTCCTGAAATAACACCATATACATAGAGAAAATTAGAAAGGGCTGTGGATTTCTCATGTGAATGGTCAGTCTCTATGAGGATTCAGGAATAAAACCCAAATATAAGGCACACACTTCTTAACATAAGCGAGGCTTGGACAACTGACTGAGGATATTTTTTCCTTTTCTCCTTGTTTCTACTGTAGAACATATCCATTTGCCTTGTTAGAAAGGTCTTGATTTGTGTGTGTGCATGTGTGTATAGGGGAGAGGGTATCTTGATTAGCTTTGAAGTGTCCTTCATGCATAATCAATACCATTCTGGCAAGACCTGGCTCCAGCATTCTGGCCTCATCCTTAGGGTACCTTTATCAGGTGTTTTCCTCAGTCCCTGCACATTCAAAAGAATGTTATCAGGCACCAGGACAGGAGACCATAAATTCCTTCATTGGTATTGTTATCATGTTAATTGTTGACTGTTAACTATCCTGTACCCACCTAAGTAATGTGTCTATCATTTTACTTTTTATTCAATCCCAGAGGTTTCCCCCCTTCGATTTCTCCCGCCTCCCTAATCTATCACAAATGGATTTCATGTAACCCACACTTCCCCGATACAAGATATAAAACAAGATGAAAAACCACCATTCTCCAGAGCATTATCCCAGTCCGTTGAGATTCTGCTTTCCGGCAATTGTTGACAGTGTGGCTCAAATAAACTCACAAAAATTCTTAAAAAAATAAAAATAATAATGTTATCAGTGATTTTCATCCTTTGAGGGTGTGTTTGACTTGAAAGACTGTCAAAATGTATTTGAAGCCAAGCCTGATGAATAAGTGGGTGGGTGATGATCTGGAAAATAGAATATTTAGAGACGTGATAAAAAAACAAATGATCTTAAAATTAATTTTTTTAGCAATGTACATTTTGGAAAAAATAGAATATTTAACACCCCAAGGTGACTTGAAATGAGACTGAAATTTGTTCTCTGTAGAAACTATAGAGAGGCTCTGAGAGGGCTGTCTCTGAGAAAATGCCAGGTGGGTGGTGACGTTATTTATACACACGAGTAACTTGGAAACTGTCACAGTACTCTTGTCAGATAAATGGGGGATATTATTCCTGAGGTACAGCCTTCTGGCTCTTTGTCTCCAGTTCCCAATTCTCTACTAATCACCTGGCCTTCACAGCAAATGTCATTAACCTGGGGAAAGAAGAAAGGAAATTTGATCTACTTCCACATCTTAGATAGAGCCTGTCAGAGGTGTAGACTACGGAGAGCTATGGAAAAGGTCAAAGCAAGCAAGCAAATTGTGGGCACTAGTTCTTTCCCTCCCTTCCCCCAAATAAAGTAGGACTCACTCTCCAGAGGCATTTACGCACTCTGTAAGTAATTATGTGTAAGCTTTTTTTTTTTTTTTTTTTTTAATGGAGTAAAGAGAGAATGGGAAGGCTGCAAGAGAACTGATTCTTTATAATAATCTAAGTTTGTTTTTGTTTTTGTTTTTCAGAAGAGAACTCTCAGGGGAGAAAAACCCCCAAATATCAGCATTACTCCCATTCTGTCCTCCCCACAAATCACACCCTACAAGTTAGTCTTTTGGTTTCCCAAACTTAATTTGCTTTTGGCAATACTTGATTTTCATATCAAAAGTAGTTGTTATCCATAGGAATATTAACCAGGCACTTAACCTGCAACAGGGAGCAATATATTAAAAAACATTAAAGCACTAACAAATCACTAAGCTAGAAGAAGAAAAGCACTAAAAATCAGTTAAGAGTAGAAATCACATCTGACTAGCATTGAACTTGGTGCCATACACCGTCACTTTAGGAATTATTTACTATTTTAAATTATCTAGGAATAAAAAGTTTCACGGATCAATTTTCATAGTTGTTTGGAGACTTTCCTGTTGGCATATCATATAATTATTGATTATTGAAATTTATATAAATACTTTCACTCTTTTCTGCTTCACTTCATGTATTTCTTTTGCTTACTGGTCAGTTTTAGACTTTGACTTATACTTTTGGGTCATAATGATTTCAGTGTTGGTTCAATAAATCAACTTTGTAAAAATTAAGAAGTAAATCAAATAAAACCAACAAACTGTGGAATCAGTTAATATGTACCCAAGCATGAGTGATACCAATAGGCTCAAGAATTCTAATTTATGTATGGATACATATTAAGGGGGAATCTTTTTTTCACATTTCCCCTGGCTAAAGAACATTTTATATTCGCATTTGGGGATTTATAAGAAATATTTTGTCCACATTTTCCATATAAAGTCTCAAAATGGCTATTATTCATGAAATACATGTTATCTAGGTGGTGGTGTCATTTGTAATAAAAGGGCATAGAATAAATGTTGATGGAAGCAGATGTTGACAAGAGAAATTTTTTATATAAATACAAATTTTAAAGCCTGTATGAATTCAGCACCTTCATAAGCTTCTTCCTGTCATGTTTGTTTGTTTCTTTAGTGCTCATATGTTAAACATTTTTATGAAGGGTTTTCTTCTAAATGGAGGAATATTTATTGTAGGAGTGTAAAGCAGGTGCACCAGGAACTGAGTGTTTTCTTACCTTCAAGAGAGGAGCCTAATAGTGATGTGAGGCCTGGAAGATCTAAGCTTACAGTTAGTTGTGATACTGAGTGGAGGGGCTCCAAGGCTTATGCTTTGGGGTGCTTTCTCAGTGCTGTATTTCTAGACTGAACTACTTGCCTTCTGCACCAAACATCACTAAGGACCTGAAATGTAACTTCAAGCAAATTATTTAAATTCCAAAAGAGTATTAGTGGCTTCAGGAAAATCTTGTAGCAATCAATTAAGTTTCAATGGGGCTTTAAATTCACAAATTTTCTTCTATGAATAAAGAAAAAAGTCTAGAACTCTCTGCTGTTTGGAGGAATAATTATTGCTGATGTGGGGCCTATTTGCAGACCCCTCTTGATTAGTGTCAGTACCCTTTGGGAAAATAGGCATGTTTATTTTTGTTTCCAGGAGGCCATTTCTTTCTACACAGTGATGATAAACTTAGGTATCTCTCCTCAAAAAGGCAACAGTTATGGGTGACGTGAGAGCCAATTTGCCATTGCTGCAGAAGACCGGAGAAAAACCAAGCAACGCTTTAGAGAAAAGGAGTTACACAATTTATTATGCTGGTGGACTCAGCGGAATAACTTCCTAAGTCTGAGCAAAGTAATATGCAGGGAGCTTCTCTTTTATATCTCTCTGGTGTCTTTGTCCCTCAAATATGGATTATGCTTCTTTTCCTTTTGTGGGCTTTGCAAAAAAGGCCCCAGGTGTTGGGGGTCTTGAGAACATATCTAATGGTCTGGCCTGGTGCCAGCGCTAATAACCCCCCTTCCCCTCTGGGGCTGTGCACTGTTCACAGTTTATGGCCTCTGTGAAATGTGAGCATTTAGGTCAGTGATGGGCAACCTTTTGAGCTTGGTGTGTCAAACTTCGCCAAAAAACTGAGCATAACTTGGGTAGTGTGTCACTTTGAGGAAAAAACATTATTTTGCAAATGTTTCATCCTCGGCATGCGGCCGCCTCAGCGGCTGCGTGTCATCAGAAATGGCTACGCGTGTCAGTGCTGACACTCTTGTCATAGGTTTGCCATCACTGATTTAGGTAAAAGGTCCTGCAAGACCAGTTTCTGGGAAAGAGGCAGTGACTTAATTATAGGTTATCAAGAATGTACACTGGGCTTGCTGGCACAGATTCAGACTGCTAGCCCTCCCTGCCCCCCAATATCAGGGTTACATTGGAATTAGCCTTTTTAGCCTTTTCACCATGACTTCCAATCTCTCCAAATGTAAATATGTCATCCTGTTGTGGTCTGGCTCCATTAATAATGCCGCAGTATATTACAGAATATTTTTACATCTAGATTCCCTAAGCATTAAACAGCAAATTTAAAAAGAGGCCCATGATATTAGTCACACGAATGCTAGCAAAAGAATGTGGGTATTTTCAATTAATTTGGTTTCCTTTCGCTGCTTCGTGGGGAACAGATGAGAGACTCACACCTCACTGCAGTGAATGCCCAGAAAGCTGGATGTGAGGCCAAAAGTCTTGGGCTTGGGGACATTTTCTTGCTGTGAGAATATGAGCAGGTTGTTTAAGTCCTTTGAGTCTTAGTCTCCCCCCCTCCCCCCCCCCCCCCCCCCCGCCCCGGATCAAATAAGAAATATCTGTTCTACTCATGTCAGGGTGTTATGGGAGTGAAATGGGGTATTAAATGAACAAGTGCATTGTAAACTGTCACCCATTGTATAAGTGTTGGTATAATTAGTTACATGCCTTTGGTTACAAGACATAGAGCTGAATCTTGGCTAACTAAAGCTAGAAGGAATTTATTGGAAGGCTATCAGAGGCTCATAGAATTGCCAGGAGCTTGAAAGATGGTGCTGGGGCTGTGGCAAGAAATAAGGCAGCTCCGGCGGCAAAGAAGCAGGACCTGTAGAGGCCCCAGCAGGAATTGTCTGTGGGGTGGAGTGAAGCTCCAGAACTTCTAGGACCTTTGGCCCTATGTTCAGATTTAAACACTGGGAAGCGGCAATCAGTTGGCTCAATCTGAATCTTGTGCTAGTCCCTTGGGTAGGGAAGAGCATGGCCCCTGGTTATTGTCCTACAAAACTGTGGGTAAGAAGTCATTTCTCAAAAGGAACCAGAGAACTGATAGAAAATGAATGGGTGCTAGACAACCCCAGAATCCACAAATGTGAAATCGATATTCCTTGCTTTCCAGTTTTGTATATAAAACTTATACATTCAAATTCAATGATTCTGAGCCTTTGTTCCCTGCACCTGAGGGGATGGCAATTTTTTTCCTCCCAGGGATTTCATTGACAACTCCCCAAGACAAAATGCTCAGACTGAAAGGTCAATGCAATGACCGTGGTCTCAGACGGAGAAGAGAAACATTAGATATGGCTCAGCCTACTGAGGAGTCTTCTTTGGGGGATGCCATTGATGTTGCTGCCCATGTGACACTATCGAAATCCAGATCGTCTGAATTCCCTGGCCCTGGCCTCCTTGTCTGCTTAAAGTTGGGGCTGTCTGGGTACCAACTGTCAATCAGGGGGTCTGTCCACTGAAGAAATATGCTGTCTGTTATTCACAGCTGCTGCCAAGTGGGGGTCCTGGCTATGCTTTTTCTCTGTGTGTAGATGTAGAGGTTGAAGAGGAGATTTCTGTGCCCTCCAGATCCCTCAAGGCTTGGTCATGATGCTGGTGATGGGGTCCAGAGGATTTCTTATCTTAATCGCATGCTGAGCCTAGACGTCTCCTTTCCCCATCTCTGTGCACTCACTGGTCCTGGGGCAGAGGAAGTCCCTCCCCTTTCTGTCCCAAGGCCCAGCCCCATGTGCTACTGTAGTAAAAGTGAGTTTTTCATGGGACAACACTATTTGCAAGGGTAATGTTTACTGTCTATACAGTCTTCCTTAAAGATTCAGAGGGAAATACAAGAATGTTATGCTCCACCTAGTATTTTGTAAACCTCCATCAGAAAAGAGAGCAGCTTGGTTTTGAATAAAAATTGAGTCAGAGAAAATTAGGGCCCTTAAAATAAGGACTGAAAATGCAGCCAGGGAAGCATGGCTGTCCGTTCATTGCAGCAAGAGCCGTGTGTCTTCTTGCTCCCCTTCTTCTGCCCAATCTGAATTTCCCCCATGCTCTCTACAGGTTTTGCCTATTTTTCTCCTTTGAAGATGGAAAGCTTATTTTTCCATGGGCCCCTACAGGCACCCAGGTTGGGGTAGTCAAGGAAGGAAGAAAAGTGAAAGTGTCTGAGTTGGTCATGGAAGGACAGCAGTGGGGGGAAGACAGGTGTATTTGAAGGAAAACACCATGGCAGGCATTAGAGAAAGCATGTGGAGACTGGCCTTCTGAGCTGATCTCAAATATCAAGTCACTTGTAAAGGAGACAGCAGTTCTGTATTCAGATGAGCCTCATGGGACAGTCAGGAAGAAGTGAAACAGACCAGAGCTGCTGCATCCCACTGTGCGTTAGGATAAGCCGCCCTGTGTCAGGTGGGGCTGCTGGTCAAGGTCAAGTGGTTACTGATCTGGGTGCCAACTAGACGTGTGTATGTTAAGATCTGAGCTTATGTCCTTACTTGAGACTTTTTAAAATCAAAATACTCAATGGGTACAAACTTCAGTTTAGGATGATACCAAGCCTTCCTATAATACATTACCAGCTAGCAATATTTCCAAGGATGCCACAAATGGTTTGTTTGGGAAACTTCCTCCTCAGATGGTAACTAGATCAGTGTTTGCTGTGAAATCAGAATGCATGAGAGTAATTACATGTGCTGGGAAGATGATAGTTTGGAATTTCTGCTTTCCAAAGCATTTTACAATTTCAATCGTCCCCCCCCCCCCATGAGAACTCTCTATCCTATCTCTACCTAGTTATAAATGCCTCCAGCTATATTCTACAGCCCAGCCAGCATGCTGTCCAACAAAAGTTATGTTCATTTATAATACATTTCAACTATTTGGCAGGGGCTTATCAATATGCTTTGGTTTATCAAACAGAAAGATTAACATCCAGTTTGTGTATTTGCTTTTTTCTCTAACACAGATATATTTTTTTAATCAAGACATCTTGTTCAAATATTTTTGTTCAACTTTGGATGATGTTCCAGAAAAGGTATGAAAGAGGCTCTGCAAAATATTTTTGGTGTGAGCTAATGAGTCAGATAAAGAGCAGCATACCTTGTAGTTTTTCAACACATCAAAAATGTGCTCAGAACATTAAAAGAAAAATAATTTGAAACATACCACACCTGTTTTCTCTTTGTTAGCAAATTTTGGCAATACCCACGATGGTTTACATGGGGAACTCGAGTCAATCTAATTTAAGATGATGTCTATGTGTTTGGAATAAAAATGTGTACAGTGTATCATGAAATTATGCTCTGGCACAAGAATCAAATAATGTCAGGGCTGAAAGAGCTGAGAGGGTATTTAGCTTAACACTCTCATTTCAATGATGAGAAAATTTGGGTCAGACTGGTGAAATTACTTGCCCAAGATCAAATAGCTAGTCATTTGCAGAACTCAAAGGAATCTGATCTTATAATCTTTGTCTACTGTTCTTTCTACCTTTCCATGAAGATGGTGGATGATATATGTTGTCTCTCTGGTCCCTCTCCTCACATTTAGAAGACCACTTTGGATAAATACTTTCATTGAGGTGACCAAAGTATATCAGAATATCAAATGACAGTTTGTGGAAATTAAAACCAAGGCTAAATTATTACCCAGCAAAAATAGCCTCTGCATCCATTAGTCTAATAAAGTAAATTAACTCTTCATGTAAGTAGGGAAAATTCATGTTTTTTCCCCCCTGAAGTTTATATCATGATTCTGTGGCTAAATTTGGCCCAGTTTAGAACCCATTTCTATAGTAGGGCAATAGACTTTAAGAGAAGAACAAAGTTAGAGATCTGGGAGAGGGTATTAAAATCTTTAAAGGGGGAAGCTGAATCTCTTGGATAAAAATACCATTTGGTTGAGACCTGGCACATTTAGTGGTGAAGGAGAGAACAATTTCCATATGAGCTTTAGTCATAGCAAACAAGATTACCCTTCTCAAATTTTTAGGGTCAATAATAGGTGAAAGGCCCAGGTTCAAATGTGGATCTGTCACACAAGCTATGCTTTTAAGCATAGGTGTCAATTTCCTTACCTAAAAAAAAATGGGTAAAATGATAGTTGAGCTCATGGAGTTACATTAAGCTAATTTCAAAACTCTGTTACATTTCTGTACAGTACCAACAAAATACTGGAAAAAGAAATTAAGAAAACAATCCCATTTATAATAGCATCAAAAATAATAAAATATGTAGGAATCAATTTAAGAAGGTTTGTTTGGGAAACTTCCTGTACCCTGAAAACTATGACATTGATGAAAGAAATTGAGGAAGACACAAATAAACGGAAAGATATTTTATTATTGGAAGAATTAATATTCTTAAAATGTCCATAGTACTCAAAAGCAATCTTTAGCTTCAATGCAAATGTCTATGGTATTTTTCATAGAAATAAGAAAAAAGAATCCTAAAATTCATACAGAAGCACAAAAGACCCAGAATAGCCAGAGCAATCTTGAGAAAGAAGAACAAAGCTGATTTCGAACTATATGAAAAAGCAAGAGTAAAGCAGTATGATGTTGTCATAAAAGTAGACACATAGATCAATGGAACAGACTATAGAACCCAGAAATAAAACCATGCATATAGTCAACTAATTTTTGAAAAAGGAGTCCATACTAAACAATGGGAAAAAAATTGTCTCTTCAACAAATGGTGTTAGGCAAACTGGATATTCACATGTAAAAGAATGAAACTGGATCGCTATTTTTTCACTATATACAAAAAATCAATTCAAAATGAATTAAAGACGAATTTAAGACCTGAAACCATAAAACTCCAGAAAAAAACATAGGGAGTAAGCTCCTTGACATTGCTCTTGGAAATGATTTTTTTAAATTTGATACCAAAAGCAAAGGCAACACAAGCAAAATTAAACCAGTGGGACTACATTACACTAAAAAGCTTCTGCACAGCCCTACCCAGTTTGGCTTAGTGGTTGGAGTGTCAGTCCAAGGACTGAAGGGTTCCGGGTTTGATTCCAGTCAAGGGCATGTACCTCAGTTGCAGGCTCCATCCCTGGCCCCTGTTGGAGTGCCTGGGGAGGCAACCAATTGATGTGTCTCTCTTACATGGATGTTTCCTCTCCCACTTTCTCTAAAACTCAATGAAAAAAAGATCCTTGGGTGAGGATTAAAAAACAAACAAATAAATAAAATAAAAAGCTTCTGCACAACAAAGGAAACTCTCAACAAAATTAAAATACAACCTATGAAATGGGAGAAAATATTTGCAAACCTCATATTCAATAAGAGATTAATATCCAAAATATATAAGAAACTCATATAGCTCAGCAAATAAACAACCCAATTTAAATATGAGCAGAGGAACTGGATAGACATTTTCCAAAGAAGACATACAAATGGCCAAAAGGTACAAGAGAAGGTGCTCAACATCACTAATCATCAGGGAAATGCAAATCAAAATCTCAAAGAGTTGTCAGCCTACTTAAGATGAATATGATCTGAGGACCTAATGGTGATTATAGTTGATAATACTGTATTGTATAATTGAAAATTGAAATATGCTAAGAGAGTAGAACTTAAGTGTTTTCACAAAAAATAAGAAAGGAAAATGGTAAATATGTGAGGTGATGGATGGTTTAATTAACTTGGTGGTGGGAATCCTTTCACAATGTATACATATATGAAATCACACACTACACTTTAATATATCTTACAATTTTGTCAATTATACCTCAATAAAGATGAGAAAAACAGATATATGATGCTGTACAACAGCAAGAGGTAGGTTCTGTTCCTCACCTCATTGTATCTGGGCTGGCCTTGTGACTAGCTTTGGCTTTGAATGTAGCAGAAGTGATGTCTGAGTTCTGGGATCTGGGCTTCCAGAGAGCATGTAGTTTCTGCCTTTACCTTCTTGGAGTGCTGCCCTGATACCATCATGAAAGGAAGCTGAATTAGTCTATTGAAGGATGAAAGGCCACACAGAGGAGAAATGATCTGCCCCAGCCAACAGGTTGGCAAGCCGCCAGACATGTGAGTGAGGCCATCTTAGTCCTTCCAGTGCAGTTGATCCATCCGCTGAATACAACCACATGTGAAAGCCAGGGTGATGCATCCACACCTGCTAATGGCCACACTCACGCTTGGATGGGCATATAAATACTCTCCTGGTAAGCATATGTCCGTGAGGTTGTGCCCTTACCTCACTGTGCTGTGAGTTTTCCTGAGGCTGTTTCTGTGGTAGCCTGCTACGTTCAGAAGCCCTATGCCTGCCCCATTCCTGCATCTACACCAAGTATGAGAGTTGTGCCTTGTTGTGCCTTGGCACCTGGGGTATGTGGGAGTGTTTTGACCTGATTATGACTTTCACCAGAGCTGTTGTCCACTGATGGTTATCCAGTTGTGTAATAATATACTGAATTAAGAATAAATGTCATATAAAGTTGGGATTTTTTTTATAAGTCCCATTAAGACACCATATTTCATGCATTTGAAGGAAAGCCCCATCACAAAATAAAATTTCAGTAGGTGTGAACTATTCTGACTACCAATGGATATTAGCTAACAATAATAATAATTTACATAGTGTTTTAAAATCCTATATTATAAAAGCATAATTTGCAAATTGACCAGACGGTTGCTATGACATGCACTGACCACCAGGGGGCAGATGCCCAATGCAGGAGCTGCCCCCTGGTGGTCACTGCGCTCCCACAGGGGCAACACCGCTGAGCCAGAAGCCGGGCTCATGGCTGGCGAGCGCAACGGTGGTGGCGGGAGTCTCTCCCACCTTTGTGGCAGTGCTAAGGATATTTGACTGCTGGCTTAGGCCTGCTCCCAGCCTAAGCTGTCAGTCAGACATCCTCCAAGGGCTCCCGGACTGCAAGAGAATGCAGGCTGGGCTGAGGGACCCACCCCCCCCACACACACACACACCCACGGGTTACACAAATTTCGTGCACTGGGCCTCTAGTGCATATATAAAGCAGGTTCGACAATTTTATCTGAATTAAACCTCAAAATAA
This sequence comes from Cnephaeus nilssonii, assembly GCF_951640355.1. Classification (NCBI taxonomy): domain Eukaryota; kingdom Metazoa; phylum Chordata; class Mammalia; order Chiroptera; family Vespertilionidae; genus Cnephaeus; species Cnephaeus nilssonii. The sequence continues at coordinate 40,973,946 of NC_137073.1, forward strand.
CCCATTGAGGAAATTATATTTCCATATTCTAGAAAATTCTAACCTAATTTAGTAACTTTAACATAATTAGAATCAGAAGTTAGAAGCAGGGCTTATACCCTGCTCTTTTCATGCTTTTTTTAATTTCTAGGTTTCATTTTCTGTATATGTGACATATAAGTTTATGATATCATGGACATCATAGGTGATAGGGTATTAAAGTTGGTTTTAAGTAGTGAATTCATTATGTGATTTGATTTCAACTTTTCCTCTTGCTGATGCTCTGAAATGCTCCCTCAGTGTGTTGTTAGTGAACATAATGTTTACTTCTCTAATGTACTTGCTTTATGATGAATAAGAGTAATTTCTGACATACATCTCATATTCTTTCCTATCGCAGAATGATGTGGTTCATATTATCACAAAGGTTTGGGCAGTAAAAACACCTTCTTAGGCACCTAGCTGTCTTACTGCAGTAAAGCCTGCATTGGCCATAAGTCCTCTAAGCAGCACAAAGGAGCCAGAACAAGATAATTCCATGAAAGTATCTTGAAAAGGAGATACTATGAAAATAAAAATTCATAGAGACAGAAAGTAGATTAGTGGTTTCATAGGGTTGTGGGGGGAGATATATAGTAGGTGGGAGGTGCTTACTAAGGGGAATTAGTACCTTCGAGGGAGTGATGAAATGTTCTAAAATTGACTGTGGTGATGGTAGCACAAGTTTGTGTGTGAATATACTAAAAGCCATTGAATTGTACAATTTGAATGCATGAATTGTATAATACATTCAAATTGTACAATTTGTGAATTATATTCGAATTATATTTCAATTGAGGTGTTAAAAAAAAAGAGAGAGACTAAGGCATTGGCTCAAAATACTAGCATGCCAAATGCTGACATAGTATGAATGATACTAAGGTGTTGAAGGAGATAAATAGTCATAAAGGGAGTGATCTGACCAAAACACAGAATATGGGAGTTGGAGATCAAAGTACTGGAGGCTTGTCCTCATGAACCAGGAAAGCTATGACCCAGGCTTAGAGGTGTTGCCTATAGGCCCTGAGGTTGGTACTGGTTCCTGCAGATGCACCAGGCTGTTATTTTTTGCATTAAACGCCTCTACCAATGCTTTGACTTCTTGGCTCCCCAATTTGCTGGATGGTGTAGAGAAAGGTAGTGCTGGTCAGTGTTCTTAGATTTCATCTTGTTCTTTCATTTGGAACATATCCATTTGTTTCTTTATTTTGCTTGACTCTCTGGGTTGGTTTCTATGCATTAGATGAAACAGGCACCATTCCCAGGTCCTGATGGAGTGGCCTCCTATAAAAGATGAACCTTACGGTTCAACTCTGCCCCAGCTCTTGTCTCTCAAACCTGTGCATTGCCCAAACAGCCTATGTTATGTTATGTTTAGTGGCTCCTAGGAGTTGAAGGTCTGCCAAGACCCATCCATGTCCCAAAGGGGAGGATCTCAGCACTAGCTTCAGGCTGATTGGAAGCCAGACCCTCATGCAGAGGTTTTCAAAATGTGCAAATATATACAGGGCCCCACTATTTTTCTGTGCTGGATGTTTTGGTGGTTCCTCTCAGGTGCAGGTCTTAAAAGTTGGGGGTGCCCAGTGTGGGATTCAAACTCTTTGCTCCTCAGAGAGAAGCTCCGGGTTGTGAGTTTCTTTCCAACTGTGGGTTGCCGTGGGCAAGTTGGGTTTTATGGCAGGACTGTGTTCCTGCCTCTACTACCCCCTTTGTTGTGGGCCTTCTTCTGTTTGTCTGGTGCGTAGGAGTAGCTTAGTCAGTTTTTAGATGTTTTTCAGAGAAATTTTTTTCCATATGTAGCTATAGATTTGGTGCAACTGTGGGAGACGGTGAATTCAGGATCCTCTTAGCATTGTCATCTTGAAAGAGAACCTTGGTCAGTGTTCTTGACATACATTTCTCACCATTAATTAAAGAATGGGTTTTTAGGCTCTTGCCTGGGCAGTGGGGCAAGGTGGGTTAGAGAAAGGAGAGGGAGCTAACATTTATTTAGATCAGCTACTATATTCAGTCCACTGTATTAGGTTCTCTGCCTATTTTTTTTATTTCTCACAATCATCCTGTAAGATCAGTACTGTTATTTACAAGTTAGTAGAGTAAAGTGAGGCTGAAAGAGAACAAGTAGTTGATCACCTAGCCCACAAGTGGCAGCACCAGAAAGTAAAAGCACGTCTAGCTCTAGCTAAAGCCTATGACTTTCTCACTTAAATGTCCATTAGAGTGATCCAAATCCTTCATTCAGACAAACATAGGGAATTAACAGAGGAGTTTGGGGCCTATGGAACTGAGGACAGATAAAAGCAACACATAGAATTCGCCATGATAATGCTGCCCTGTATTAGACAGGCCTCACTAACCGTATTTACCTTTGGTTAAGGGGAGGGGTCAAGCAGTGCTGCCTGGAGACAGGGACCTGAGGGCATCCCGCTGACCAGTAGCCCACCTTCACTTGCTCAACACACCTGATTATTCTCCTTTGCAGAGGCTCAGAGCACTGGCCCTTACAGCTAGATGCCCCCCCGCCTTGCTTCTGAGGGTCCCCTCGGCACCCAGGGGCTGCTTTGTGTAACAGGGCTCCAGGCAGCTGCCGTGAGCTTGGAAGTGAGGCAAATGCAGGCTGAGGACGTGAGGACACCTGCCTCTTGCATGTAAAGATGGAACAAATGACAACATTTGTTGCCTTGGAACTGAGCAGCCCAGGCAGCATGTGTGAGGGCCTCACAAGCTCTGTTTTCTTCGTAAGCATAGGTCCCTCTTTTCATATCTGGAGCAGGGAACAGATGTTTCATCAAAAGACACATTTAAAATAAAGATAATTATGCAGTAAGAGGCTTAATTACATCAGCTTATTCAGGTCCACTTAATTGCCTGACAGCCTGAGTGCCTCCCACTTATTTGCAGCAGAGGCTCTCATGTTTTGCTGGTTTATCAAATCCTTTGATGGCTCGAGGAAGATGTTATTGACTTAGCAATTCAGAAAATATCAATTTCTTATATACAGCTGGTAGAGGAAAATGTAAATATTTTTAACAAGCAATAAAGAATCATCATTTTCCTAGAGGTGGCTTATGGTGTTCTATAAATGATTAATAGCAGGAATGACTCAGAGAGGTAAGCCGGAACTAGATATTTCATCTTTAGTTGTCTCTTGGTCATATTTGAAATATTTCTGTCAAATTAAAATCACAAGGTGACTGGCTAATTTAAGGAAGTCATTTTAGTCATGCGATGATAAGGCAATTGACCAAAAAATAAATAAAAAAAGTTTTATAGTGCTATTTCTGTCTCTTCTTAATTTTAAAGGCATACATTAGTTCTGCTTCATACTGGTGTTCTATCTCCTTTTTTTTCTGCCTAGACCACTGGCCTTTTTGAAGTAATATATTTTACTCACTGCCTCTATTTTCTCTCACCATCCTTTCCCTCCATCGAACCTCGCATCCTGACTCCTGCCCACACCAATCTTCTGAAAACAAAGGCCATTCTGCTTCTGCTTAGTCCCTATTCCATTATGTGGTCTGCAGCATTTATAGAAACTCTCCCATGGCTTCCAGGATATTGCAGCCTCCTGGACTTACCGCTTGAATCGGTTGGGACCAGCAGGAAACAGCTGGCACATTCACACTGAGTAATTGAAGGGAGTGTAATCAAGGGATCTTTACAAAGATGGGGGTGGGGGAGGTGGAGGGGCGGGAGCAGGGAGCCAACAATGGTTGAGACTAGAGACAGGTGGAGGAGCTGTGACCACTGCTAGGGTTGAGAGGTGGGAGCAGTTAGCTGAACTGCTGTATGGAGGGGACCCACCTGACAGAAGCTGTGAATTTCAGAGAGAGACAGCTGACCTGGGGCAACCCATTAGGAAAAGCGCCAGGGGAAAAAGTGCTCCTTCACTGTCTTCCTACCTCTGATCTTTCCCAGTGCTTCCCATTGGCCAAATGAGACCCAGTGTCAGAGGATAAAGGAGCCTGGGCAAGCAGCTCCTATAGTGGAAAGTGGATTTGGAAAGGAAAGTAGAAAATATCCATTGCATCTCCATCTCCCTTATGTTTTCTTCTTAGTCTCACTTATTGGTACTTCTTCCACTGCCATCCCTGTAAACATAGTATTCTCAAAGGTTCTGTATGCCCCTCTTTTCCTTGTTCTAGACAGTCTCACCTAGTTTTTTACTTCAACTGTCATTGCTATGTTGATGATTTCTAAGTCCCTATATCTAGTTCTCTTCTCCCCAGCTCCTTTTGCTGGATGTGTCCCTATTAAATGACTTACCACTCCCTCCATTTTAACACCATCAAATGGAATTCATCTTTCTTCCAATTATCTTCTCCTGCACTCTATCCTGGGTTAATGTGATTCTCCCAGACCCTTATACTTGTCTTTATTTCCTTACTTTTATGCAGCCAAGTGCTACTAAGTTCTGTGAATTCCATCTCTGAATTTTCTCCACTATTTCTTTCCTCCTTTCCATCACTATGGGCAAAGCTATAGGTCATGCTCTCATTTTTTCATGTGCACTCTTTTCTTTAAATCCTCACCCAAATATATGCTTTTATTGGTTATTAGAGAGAGAGAGGAAGGGAGAGAGAAACATCCATCAGTTGGTGTATGGGACACACAACTGCCAACTAAGCCACCCATTTAGAGTTGTGCACTCTTCCATAAAATTTTTCTTGCTTCTAGTCCCTTTTACCCTGTGTCCTCCACTCTGCTTCTGAAGTTATCTTCCTAAGGCAGTTTAGATTTTGTTAAACTCTTAAGTAAAAGCCTTCAATGCCTTAACATTACCTAAAGAATAGCTCAGTCACTGAGGGAGGGTAGTTTTCATATCCCACTTCTGCATGGCCCCAACCTATGTTTCTATCCTCATAGCTTAGTATATACCCTTTTGATTGAGTCATACTTTGTACTTCCTTCTTTTTATCTCCATCTTCTCTCCCTTTTTAAATTAAGATATGCAAGTAGAAATTTAAACGAGGGAAGTAGTCCATATAACACAACAAGGAGAGAAGATTGTAGCATTTGGAGAGAATGTGCCAGTATAAAGGTTGTTTTTATTCAGGTCTTGAGGATTGTTACCATGTAGGAATGTAGAAACTTGGTTTTTAAATGTTTACTTTTTGGGAGTACCTGAGAATTTGAAATTTTATTTGACACTCCCGTGGGTGTATCTGCAAGCCACAGTCATGTGAGTTTATCATGTGTTCAGGATCTATTTGTATTAGAGACCCTCTGATCCTTCCAACAGAACTGTCAATATGCACATTTGGCACCCCTTGAAGAAAGCAATGTGACTATTCCATGTGCTACACAAGGTTCCAGATCCAGCTGCTTATCATCTAGGGGGGATCAATGACCATATCCCATGTGCTGCATGGAGGAAATATAGTACTGTGGTAAAAAAAAAAAAAAAAAAAAAAGGAGCAAGGTAGCTATTTGATGATTTCCAAATGTTGGAAGCTGAAACCTGCTCATACTCCTGCATTTTAAGAAATTTTGGGGGAGTCCATCAATTTTCCCTACATATAATGGCAAAACCAGCTACCTACGAATACCCAAGGTTTAGTGATCAAGGGAGAATGCAATGAAGTGCTATTTTTCTGAAGTGGTGGAGTGATGGGTGATTTGAAGTTTCTAATAGGGTGACTCTGGCTGCAGAGCTGACCCCAGATTCCTGAATACAGGATAGTCATGTTTTATAGGTTTATCAGAAAAGATGTGGCCAGTGCTGTGAGTTAACTCTTTAAGGGGTAGGTTTTGTGGACTTTTGTACACTAAATTCTGCATTCTCACCTGGTCACTTGGGTAGAATGGGTCAACACACTGACTAGAAAATTAGAAAAGGTCTTAGGAACATACAAGATGAGTTTTCTACTTCTTGGAATTTATAGATGTCTATAAGACTAGAGTTTTGTCCAAAGTCCCACCACAGCACCTAATCCTCATACTGAATTGGGGATATGCAATGTGACCATCCCAGTAGCTGCTTGCTGGGTCTCTCATGGGAGTTTCAAAACAGCATGCATCATCAGGAAGGGCAACAGCACCAGTGGTGGTAAGGTCAGGTGCTTAGTGCTTGAGTTACCTATGTGAGAGACAGTGAGCAGGCCACTAGAAATAATAACTATGACTACTGGTGGAGGAACCTCATACTCCTAACCTCTGTACTTCTCTGGGCACTCTCATGATGGACTTTTATATCTTACACCATCTCTCCTATAGTCATGATGATGCATACACTTTCTTAAATCCTGTACTACCCCCTGAACTTCAACATCCTCCTATTATCACACATTCATAACTTTTGCAAACCTTGTCACAAAGGAAGATTTTCATCTACTTGAATTACCAGTCTTCCTGATCTCAGATACTTGCTCCAAGTTTATCTCTTGGATTTTGAGAGCACTGTTCAAATTGCTTCATATCCACAAACATGTTCATCATCACTTGCTACAGACTGATGGCCTAATGGAATAATGACACAGTCCCTCAGGAATGCCCTATTCATCTTACCCTACACAAGTCATGACTTCTTCAGAGGCTACAGAAGCTGCACAGAACAATCCACTTACTCATTCACCCACAATTCCATCATTTTAGCAACTAGCTCTTCTACTGTGTCAGGTAGTTAGCTACCATCTGTAGAAGTTACAAACCACTCAGGAGGACTTATATGATACACTCCAGTAATCCTAAGAACCACGTAAAACATGATTTTCCTGTTACTGAGCCATAAGAGAGATCATCTGAATAAGAAATGGCATCTGAGTTTGTTCTCAAGAAATATCTGTGCATGCTTAGAACTATAGGGTTGGTCCCTAGGGCCTAATACTCCCTTTTGTGACTCTACCATGAGTGGACTTCTAAGCCCTCATACTCCAGATCTCAGAAGCAGGGACCTGGGGATTACTTTCTGGTCAATTCCATATCCTAAAAAATATAGTTAGTAATGCTTTGTATCACATGGTAGGGGCATGTGACAGCAAGTGATGGACAGCAATGCCTGCTACAGACTTGCTCTCTGCTTACCTTATGGAGATACTCTTTACCATCTCTGGCCCCACTGAGATCTCATCAAATGGTTTGATTCCCCACCTTCCCAAAATAGAAGGCCCCAAACCTTAGAAAATCCCACAGGTATATTTTTCCTTTGAAATGTTTCCATCGGTTATGGCCCAATTCAAAGGACCACTTGCTTTTGTGAAGTGTTTCCCAACCACCAAGCCAGAATTAATAAATATTTTCCCTGGATTTCTGTAGGTATCTACTGCAGGGGTGGAAAAGAATGGGTACCAAATTATGTAGAGACGTGATAATGTGACAGATATTATGTGAATAAGATATATTATCTTGTTTAATGCTTAAGGCCACACTGTGAGATAATATTTTTAGCTTCATTTGTAGGTAAGAAAACTCAGGCTCAATGAAATATTTTTAACTTGCTTAAGATAACATAAATATTAAATAGCAGAACCAGGATTCATTTGAGTCTCTTTCAGATTAAAAGTCTATGTTTATCTCTGTAACACATTGCTTTCTAATTTATTACATTTCTTATGTGATATCTTTAGTTTTTTTGCATCAGAGTTGCAAGCTCAAGTTTTTCTGGGTCATATAATTGTATGGAATTGCCAATGTAAGTCAGCAAAGAATGATCTGGAGAGCGCATGTCCAGCTTAAAGCATTCAAATTAGAAACTCAACAAAACACGCAAACAAAGCAGAGCGGCACACCAAATTTGCCTATAGGCCATGAGTTTGCAAACCGCATCTCAAGACCTGATTCTATGACTAAAGTAAGATCTTTAGGGCTGGGCTTACAAATTACTCATGTTAGCAAACGCTTACTCTCTTGTCTTGGTCTCTTCACAAAGTAGATACCAATAGATGTATACTCAATTAAATGAAAAAATTAAAAAACATTTTTCATCTTTAAATTCATGTGTTGTTTTTTTTTTTTTTATAGAATCCATTCATACCAAACTATTAGAAAGGTTTGGTTAAAATCCAACTCCCCCCACTGCCCATCTAGAATTTTAAAGTGAGAGATGAGACACCACGACCCAAATCACAAATTGGTCTGATTTCTTATTGTTGGCCTCAAAAATCACAAAACAGATGCTTGGTTTCCCAGTGGCCCTGAAGATGTGGTCTGTTAAAGAGAACAGTGATTTTTGTCACAAGCTCTACTTAAAGTGAGGAAATTACACAGTGAAGCCTTACATGAAACTCAGGTGTACCTCAAGAGTATGTCGGTGGGAACAAAGGCTCTGGCCAGTTCCTCATCCCATCCCTACTAGCCAATACATCAATCTAATTGGCCTCGAGGAGAAACACTGATATGTGATTTTCAGAAACTGAAAGAGAATTGCTTCAAGGAAGCCAAGATCCAAAAAACTCTGTCAATTACTGTTGGTTTTCTGACAAGGAAGATTTATGGGTAATCTTATTTTATAAAAATTATAAAGCCTCTGAGCTACAAATAAGTACCTGGACCCAAACTAAAGGATGAAGGGATTATTTTGTCACTCAGGAATGTGTTTGCCTTCATGTTCTACTATTGCAGACTTTGTATGAAATTACACATACTAATTTTCTCAGTATGAAGTTCAAGGTTGTCCTTAAAATAGAAAGCCCTACTTAAGATGAGGTTACCAAATTTATCTTAAAGGAGGAGAAGGATAATTGTCCTGTAACGATTTTAAATCCATGCTCATGGATAGAGTCATCTCAAGCAAATACTGATAATTTTTGGAAACCTTCCCAATAAACTTTGAGGTTTTAACATCATTTATTATCATTCTGTGGCTACATTAACTACTATTTTTAAGGACAGCCACAAAGATTGACCATATGCACTGGCAAATCTTAAAACTACTTTTCTATGTTTATTTAAATGTAATTAGCACATGTTTTGAATTAAACTTTGCACTACTTTGCCCAGATTTTTTCAAATAAACTTATTCTTAGACAAATATAGTGTACTAATATAACATATAGGACATTATAAGTTTCAAACATTAACTGCTTAGTTTTACATTTGTGCTTTTTAGCTTGCATATTGGGATTTTCCCAGTTAATCAAAGACTTGTTTCAGTTCCTACCAGCAATACTGGGATGTTTTGGTCCTTGGATTTTGACTCGCCAGCTTCTACATCATTTCCTGATTCCAAAACATACATCTCTGCACATTTTATTCTCCTCTTGTGTTTGCATTACATTTTTTGGGTTGTTAAATTAATATTCAATGTTTGGATTATAATGACTTTGTAAATATGTAAATATGACCACATACTATATAAAGTGAACTCTATATTATACTATATTTAATATATTTGAAATCCTTTTTATTTTTCCCGAAACTAATAATTTGAATGTTTTAAGCTGAGCACGCACTCCACAGCTTATTCTTTTCTGACATTTGGCCATTTTACACAATTATATTATCTACCTCACCCCGAAGGAATTGCTTTTTATGATCCTGTAATCTATACCAGTACTTTCTGAAAGAACTCTAAAACTCCTTTCAATCTAGTCTGACACATCAGGTTATCTATCAGTTCCTTTTTTCTCTTAGAAATGCCCTCTAGGAACCCGGAATCCTCCCTGGCAGATGTACACCGGTTGTTCTCTAGACCCGCTATAGCTGTTATCTTAGAACTTCTGCTGTAGGAAGTGGCAATTATAAAAATGCCCAGCAGCCTTTACCTTTTCCTGAATCCACACTCCTTAGAATGTGTCTTTGCAGCTCCTCCCATCAAGCAGTGAGATTTATTTTCCTTCCCTTGAATCTTTGCTGGCCACCTAAGTTACTTTGGCCAATAAAATGCAGTGCAAGTGACATGTGTCTCTTCCTCCAGGCAAACTTCCTCTCCCTGCTCTTGAAATCTTGCTGCCCCATGACAACAATCCCAGCTTATTTGGAAGGTGAGCAAGCACGTAGAGCAAAGATGATCCACCCCACTGAGGCTGCTCTAGACTAGTTGACTCAGAAGTTGACTGCAGATACGTGAAACCATCCAAGACCAGAAAAACTGCTTAGCTAAGCCGAGCTCAACTTGCTAAACTTCAGAATCTTGAGCTAAATAAATAGTTGCTGTTTTAAATGGTTATGCAAAATCTGATACAACTGGTTCCAAGAGCACGTGCCAGGTAAATTTATGAGAGGAGGAAAACAGTATCTTGAGGATGTAGTTATGGTATATTGGTCCTCACTAGGCCCTACGAGCAGGGGATTCTGAAATATTAGCAACAGCTTTGGTTCAAGAATATGTTGAAAGTACTTTTTCCCAGTGGTTAGAGTATTGACCCAAGAATGGAAGGGTCCTGGGTTCAATTCCCAGTCAAGAATTGCAGGTTTCCCAGGCCCAGTAGGAGTGCATGCTGGAGGCAGCCAATCTATATAATTCTCTCACATTGATGCTTCTCTCTCTCTCTCCCCCCATGACACCCCCATCCCATCCACTCTCTCCAGAAATCAATGGAGAAAGTATCCTTGGGTGAGGATTTAAAAAGGTTTTTTTTGGAATATAATTCAATACCATAAAATTCAATCATTTAAATTATATTTAAAGTATATTTCACAAGTTGTGCAACCATCACCACTAATTTCAGAGCATTTCACCCCTAAAAGTAACCCCATACCCATTAGCAGTCACTCCCCACTCCCTTCAACTTTCTTTCCTCAACTCCTAGCAACCACTACCTATGTTTGTTTCAATGGATTTGCCTATTCTGGATATTTCATATAAATGAAATCATATAGTCCTAGCCGGTTTGGCTTGGTGGGTAGCTTGTTGGCCTGCAGACTGAAGAATCTCAGGTTCAATTTTGGTCCAGGGCACATGCCCAGGTTGTGGACTCAATCCCCAGTAAGGGGCATGCAGGAGGCAGCCAATCAATGATTTTCTCTCATCAGTAATGTTTCTATCTCTCTTTCCCTCTCCCTTCCTCTGAAATCAATAAAAATAAAACCAAAAATAAATGAAATCATATAGTATGTGGCCTTCTGTGTTTGGCTTCTTTCAGTTAGTATGTAGTTTTAGTTCTTACATTTAGAGCTTTGACCCATTTTGAGTTTACTTTTGTATATGGTTTGAGGTGGGGGGTCCAGCTATATTCTTTCACAAGTAGATATCCAGTTGATGGTGCTGAATATATTCAGTGTGGAGGTGAAATTCTTCCCTAAGCAATTCTAATACAAGAAGCAAAGGTGGCAGCACAAACTTGGAAATGCATTCTGGTAAAATAATGTGTTATTCAGCAGAACTCACCCTCAGGCAGCACGGAAGTTCCAGAAATGCAGGACAAAAGGGAAAGTGAGACTAAGTTGGTCAATGCAATGGATGGAAAATATAGGCACCTCAAATAACACCCAATGACTGGGTTTCTATCATTTCAAATTTCTAAATTTTGTAAGTAAGCAGCAGTACCTCTAATGTATTCTGAGAAATAAGACAATACATTGAGAGAGATCACCACAGAAATGGTGAACGAATAGTGCCAACCCAAACTTTGTGCTGGGAGATTTCACCCAATTGATTTTGAGCTCACAGTCTGTGGATTCTGGTTACAGGCATCAACTGATTGCAGGTGGTGAGGCTGAACCAAAAGTGTTTTCATCAATTCTCCTTCCTGCAAACATTACATTTTTGTTCAATGGCCTTTAATACCTCTTAGGGTGGGTCCTCAGAATATACTTTTGCCTGCAGTAACTATTCTGGAGGCTGGAGATCATCTTGTTTTCTCAATTTGGTGGTTGTGGAGCCAGGGCTATACTAATTTTGTGTGTTCAGAGTCTTAGAAAAGGGATTGTGATGTTGCAATTTATAATGAGACATATCTTTAGTCTTCATCCAACTTGGAATTTCCTAAGTAAAGAGAGCAATAAAGGTGTCTTTTGTTATGTTAATGATTTTATTAAAAAAAAAAAAACATTTAAAGATGGGGGCTGGTTGCCAGTGGAGCCAATTATGCAACTAGAGGGTTAGAACTTTCAGATCTTCCCCCTGAAATCTGGGGAGAGAAAAGGGGCTGGAGGTTGAATCCGTTGCCAGTGGCCAGTGAAGCCTCTATAAAAATTTAAAAGGATGGGGTTCTGAGAGCTCTGTGTTGGTAAACACATAGAAATTTGGGGAGAGTGGTGTGCTCAGAGAGGGCATTGAAACTCCCATGCCTTTTCCCAGACCTTGCTCTGTGCATCTCTTCTATCTTGCTCTTCCTGAGATAAATCCTTTAATATCCTTTCTAATAAACTGGTAATCTAGTGAGTGAATGGGTTTCGTGAGTCCCGAGAGTCACTCTAGCAAATTAATCAAACACACAAAGCGGGTTGTGGGAGCCTCTGATTTATAGCTGGTTGACCAGAGTACAGCTAACAACCTGGATTCACTATTGGCATCTGAAATGGAGGGCAGTCTTGTGGGACTGAGCTCTTAATCTGTGGAATTTGATTCTATCTCCTGGTAGATAGTGTCATATTGAGTTAAACTGTAGGACATCCAGCTCATGTCCAGGAATTTCTCAGTGGAGTGGAAAAACTCCTGCACTCATGAGAATTGGGTTCAGAATTTGGGGATGTGTGTAGAGAGCTGGCACTGAACCAATACCACTTTTGATGCATAGAAAGAGCTAAACCCATCCCAAAGAGAGAGCCCAGTAACTTCTTTACTGAGGCATCAAGAAGTCCTTTACCTGAGTGATAAAGAATACTATATTAGGGAGGATGGATTTAAGAATTTCAGACTTAAGAATTAACTCACTAGGTCAAGAAAAAGTGATTTTTAACTTTAATCCCTTTAAACTTTAACTTGCATTAGCTTTTACTCACTAGGGCAAAACTAATTTGACTTGTACTTTAATCTATTTGAAATGTAATGCTTTTGAATTTTAATATGATAATTAGAGGGTGTTTATATTAAGAGTGCGTTGTCTCTACATTGTTGATTTTTAAATTAGATATTTTCATGTTGTCACTTAATCTCATTACTGATTCTCTCATATATTATGTCAGACAGTGTGCCTGGACATAATTTAGAGTGAGAAATAGAAGAGTAAATGGGTTTTCAGCCTTGGATGCAGAGGGGCTTTGAAGTGAATTTAATTACTGCATTATGCAAACTCATTTTGGGTGGGAAAATCAATATTACCTTCTAGTGATTTCAGGAAGATACCCCAAACAGAATAATATTGGGGAAATGGCCTCTTGAATGGTTATTGTGATATACACCTATCTTCACCCCAGTGTGCTAGCTGCCCACTCCTCTCCTGGATCCCCAACTGACGGTATGTTTAATGATTAAGCCCAGTGTGTTAAGAAAAAAATCCAAAGTTAGGGAATTTTATGGTGAAATACTTCTCTCTTATTCCAGATGTTTCTGTCCAGGTGAGGGAATTGTATATAGTATAATCTCTCCCCCCATCCTCCCCTTTGGCTCATTCCACAGGGGAGGACCCAGGCTTCTCTCTGCATGGTGTTTAGTTTCACAAAGGAAGTATCCCAAAAGTAAGCATGCTAAGAACCTCAGGCAAAAGCTGCAAGATTTATGATAAGTTGGTCCCAGAATGTCATATCTGTTATAGTCTATTCATTAAACAAGTCACTAAAGCCAACCTATGTTTTAGGGAAAGGGAATTCAATTGTACCTTTTGATGTGAGCAGCAGTATGCTTTTCCAGAAAAGGTGGAAATTGATGGTGGCCTTCTCTGGAGATTATTTACCACATATGTTATACCTTTCTCCATACTTTCACTTTCAAACTGGCTGTGCTTCATAATTAAAATATGTTTCTTAGAAACAGCATAAAATTGGGTCTTATTATGTTTAACCAATGCAATAATTTCCTTTTAATAAGTATGTTTAGTTCATTTGCATTTTATATAATTATTGGCATTTTGAATTTAAGTCTCATGCTTGTTTTATATTTAATCTATTTGTTCATGGTACTACTGTTCCTCTTTTCCTGTCTTCTCTTGAGTGAATTGCATTTGTTTTAATATTCCATTTTCTGTTATGTGCTATCTTTATGCTTCTTTGTGTTAAATTTGTTTTCAATAATTGCCTTAGAGTATACAATATTAATTATTAAATTATCATTTTCTTTAATGAATAGCACAATGCCTTAAAATACTAGTAGAATAATTCTCTCTATTCCTTCCCACTCTTTGTGTTCTCATTTTATATTTTATTACTACTTATGTTATAAGTGACATAATCAATGTTAGTATTTTTATTTTAGTCAAAGTTTTTAAAAGAAATTATATATATATATATGTGCATATAATATATGTCAAATAATGTAAAGAAATCATATATGTGTACAATGCATATTATTATATGAAACAAATATATAGTTGTGTATCACATATTTATGACACATGGGTAGATAGATAGATAGATGAATAGAGATAGACACTATCTCAAGGGGTATCCATCTTAGATCTTCTCTCCTTCTCTCTTTAGGTCTACTACCCCTGAGCACTCAGTGAAGATCATGGAAAGACATGGTGAGTGGCTGGAGACTTGCTCTGTCATGCCTCCCATATGAGGCTATGAAAAGGTCGCTGGAATTTTGGCTGCTAGGTCTGTGGTGAAGCCCCCCCTCCCCGCTTTGCTGGTTCTGCCTGGTGTGAGAGCAAAGCTGAGTCTTTTCTCTCCTATAAAGGGTTCCTCATTTTAGGAAATTCGGCTCATTTGGGTTTCTTCAAGTGCTCTTCTGATGGGATTTTTAAAACTATGATTCTATAGCTTTTATCGGCCTTTTTGTTTGTTTGTTTAGTGAGAGAGAGCTCCTGTCTCTTGTACCTTGCTACATATGACTTAGAGCAGAATTTTCCAAATTCTTTTGAATTAAGAAATTTCACATTTAGGGTTGACCAAATTCTCTTGAATTTGTCTTACTAACTCATTATGTGCTTCAAGTTTCAGCTTAAATATTATTTCTTTATGAGACACTTCCTTTAATAATCTTTTTCATTTATCTTCTAATTGTAAATCACTTTCTTTGTGAGATTCTCAGTAGTTGTCATAGTGATGGAACTATTACTCCGTAGCTAATGTGGATATTGTAACCCACAGAAAATAGGGACAGATAGGGAGAGAGAGGATTTCAGGACAGTAGTTATCTGTGATTTTGTTTGCCTGGCCTTTATTTTCTTGTCTTTTGCTATCAGTGGTCCCCATTTCTTTGGAGAAATGCTGCTCTAGCATTCTAATACAGTAGGTCCTTGGGTTACATCGGAGATCCGTTCCTACGGCGCGACGTCACGCGATTTTCGCCGTAAGTCGGAACCCATCTACGTAAGCACCTACGTCACTCACATGGAGCACACACACAGCAGTAATAAGTGACACAGTAAAAAATTTAAAAGAAAGATTAGCAATTCCTGACCTTTACTTGTGGTAAATAAATAATAAAAAACATAAAGCACATATGTACATATGTCAAAATGACGGAACTTTTTTTTTTTTTTAATAAATACTGTAAATGGGAGATGGCGATGTAACCACGAAATGACATACATCAAGTCTGACGTAACCCGAGGATTGAGGGGCTGTTATTCGCCAGTGCCTCTCAGTTATAGCTCTCTCCTATTCTAGGTGGGCAAGTGATCTAGGATGACCCAACCATAGAGCCCTACTCCCAGCACCAGTATCACTGTTATTCAATGCTCCTTGCTTGTAAGGGACAGTCCTCCACCTCAAAGAAGCTTAATCAACATGGGCAATTCACTTGTTTATGTAACTGAAAACTACCCGGAGTTTGTTTCAGAAATAAAATCACAAGCATTTTTTTGCAACATGTGGGTTTCATTTAACAATGAAAATGATGAATATTAACTTTCTATTCTTTTGCTATCACATTATCTAATAGGCTCCTTATAGGCATGCGAGGTCAATGGTTTCATTACTCATTTAACAATTGGCCAATATCCTATAGTTAAACTGTTGTACACCTTCATTTTGGGGATAATGCCTTATATGCTAAAGGGCAAATACCAGAGCAACTTCAGTTCATTAGCAAAAATCAGATTATAGAGAAGGTCTGTGTGTGGCAATAAGTTGCTTCATTCATTTCAAATGGTCTGGCTTTAGGGGTACATCATCCACATAATGCAGATTGTGTAGAATCTATTTACCTGCATTTTTTCTTTTCCTTGCCTCTCCCTTCTTGAGCTTCCCCTCTGTTTTCTCTCCTTATTCCTCTATCTCTTTTGCTTTCTTCTTATCCACATCTTCCCTCTTATCACCCCTCTTGACTCCCTACACCCCATTTCACTTTTATTGAAATGTATATAAGGGAGACAATAAAACAAAAATACAATGATGATTTCCCAGGACAGGATAGGTCAATGAAGAATCCCTGTGACATTACAGCCTCTTAGGAGGGTGGGCCAGTTTCTAATGAAGTCGTTTAGTGTAAGAGAATTCCCCAGCATGAGGATCTGGCCAAGCGGGACAGGCTCAGGGGCAGGGTCACTGCCTCTCCAGGGCTCTCCAGTTGCTGGGTTATGATGATAAAACCAGCTCTGAGTAGAGGAGATTTTCATTTGATGAGTGGTCTGAACATCTACTTAGTGGTTATAAAATATTTGCTGCTGAAAGCCACAGAGCATTGATAAACAGGTCCTGGACAGCTGAGTTATGGCAATCTACTTAACATGAGGAGAACAAATTATGAGTCAAATGTTCCTGTTTCATAACCTAACTCAGGGCAGAGGGCTGTTCATCGCTGGTGTTAACCCTACGTGCGCTGCGCTTGGCCAGGATCCCAGAAAGGGCTGTGCAGGCACCGAAGCAACTCAGGTGGCTTTGCCATTAGGACAAAGGTACTCGGAGAGGAAATTATAAAAGGCCCAGCTGGTGAAGGAAATAAACAATTTGTAAAACTGCTGGATGGTCCTGGATTCGCTACCTAGACGCTCTCGGTGGTTTACATTTCATCTTCCTTGGATGACATGTGTTTAAGCTTATTAAATCTTGTCTTCAGCATAATACCATGTTCTTTTATGTTGTTGGGGGAAGGGAAGGAATACAGGAATACGTGTCTGTTCTCTATTAGTCATCTGAGCCTAGGTCAGTCATCTCAGCCCAAGTACTATAAATACTCTCATTGAAATCTGACTCCTTTCCTGTGCTTCCACGATTATGCTTTTCTATAACATGTGCAGAGAGGGAGGCCTCATCTCCCTCAGCGGAAACACTAGGAATTCATCTCTCGTGCATATGATTTAAAAAAATAAATGAATTTAAAATAGTATTTGTTTCTTAACCAGCTCTCAAACATGCATTTCGGGCTCTCTAGGGAAGGTGCCGATTTGAGTGTGAGTGGAAGCATTGTCAGTGGGCAGTGAGAAAAAGGTTTCTTTGTTGCTCGTGACTTAAATGTTGTTCTGAGAAATTGGCTTAATTGGGGCTACGGGGTGGTATTTGAGCCTTAGCCAGGTCGAGGCATAACATTTCTGCCTGCATCTTCATTCACTGGCGCCCCACATGCCCACCTCCCCCAGGAACAAGAGCACACATACACACATGTGTGCACACATATGCACTCCAGAATCTGAGGGCTCTGGAGCTTTTACTCCTGTGAGCCATTTTTCATTCTTTACTCGACCCCATGGCTGGAATTGCTGCTGGCAATTTACTTGCAGAATTCAGACCTGGAATTGGAAGTAAAGGCATGCAAAATACACGTTTTAATAAAAAAAAAAATACACAGAGCCAAATTAAGCAGCACAGTATTTTTCTCCCTATTGGAACACTCCCAAGAGTTTCAAATTGGTTTTCCCAAGCCAAGAATTTCCTTAAATGAAATGCACTGTGCTAGGAAGGCTTTTAAGGCCTCTTCACCTTAAAGCGAAGTCTAGATTTGGCCTGCCACTTAAGCCATGATTAGTAGAGCATATCAGCATGCTAGAAAGAGTTGCATTTTTGAACCTCCTGTTCTTCAGCTTTTGATTGCCAGCCAAGCCTCAAATCTATCCCAAAGAATGAAAACTAAGATAATAACGGGAAAATAAACTTTTCATGCCAGAACTCAAGAAAGCATCTCATTGTCCATAGTCTGGCTTTGGGCCTCATAAAACAAGGAGCTGTGACCCTGGCCTGCTGGCCCTGTCCTCATGACAGTCACTGTGTCACTATACACAGATCCTCCCTATTCTTTGGGTCTCAGTTTCCTCCTTATTAAACTGGAAACCTATTTTGCTAGCTTTCTTGTGTGGAGTATAATGTATTCCTTTTTTAAAAAAAATATTTTATTGATTTTTTACAGAGAGGAAGGAAGAGGGATAGAAAGTTAGAAACATCGATGACAGAGAAACATTGATCAGCTGCCTCCCGCACACCCCCTACTGGGGATGTGCCTGCAACCAAGGTACATGCCCTTGACCAGAATCCAACCTGGGACCCTTCAGTCCGCAGGCCGATACTCTATCCACTGAGCCAAACTGGTTAGGGCTAATGCATTCCTTATACCTAAATGCCCAGTGCTTTCAGTCAGCTGGGCTATTTGGAAGGGGGAGGGGGATTTTTAAAGCTTAATTCCTGTTAGTATGAGGCAGACTTGATTTTTTCTTCCCCGTTGAAATACATCCTTATGCCCTCCTGGACAAGCAGTTAATTGTTTAGAGACATCTCTTTTAGTTTGAGGTCTGCATCTGAGCGAGGTGGCAAATGGATGCACCTTCAACTTTTCCTCCCTCTGTAGCTGGGTGCTGGGTTGTTCACGTTGCCTATTTGTTAGGGAGAATCAGCCATAAATCAGTACTCATCTTCCATTTTCTTCTTATTGATGGAATTGCTGTAGGAAAAACAGCTTGTCTCTCAAGCTCCGAGCACCCTGCAGGACTGCAGGCTGCATACAATGGAAGTTGTTTTGACAGAAAACTGACCACACATGACAATGGACAGAGGGGGATGACGGAAGAGGGGGTGGACATGCTTGTCTGTTTTGAACCCAGACACACTCTCTCTTTTTTCTTTGTTAAATTACTTTTTCATATGAAGGACACAAAGGGAATGGCCCCTACTGGCAGCCAGAAGGCAGAAAACAAACCCTTTGAAATTTCTAATTTGTTTATAGATGGTCCTCCAGGAGCGGCTGGAAAATAATTCTGTCTGCCAGAGACAGTGAACAGCTACCTGAGGGTGTTGTGGTGAAAAAAAAAAGGCTCTCTAGTTTTGGTCCTTGAATGTCTTATTGTTTAGCACTCAGCGGTTGTTCTGAAATTACTCATCTGGCAGAGAAAGAAAATGAAAGAAAAATCCCACCTCTACTCCCTGGTCTGAGTTTCTAGGAAAGTTACCTTTAAAAAATTAAAAAAAAAATTTGGCTTCATATGTGTGCCGATTAATTTTGGAGTTACATGAAGGTTTGCTAATCTTGCCCCCTAATATGTCTTTTCCTCTCTGAGGAAGCTTTTTATTCTGTATACTTCCCGGACCATTCACTTCGCACAGTTGAGACGCTGTCTCCTCCTTGTGATGTGCTAACAAATTGAGCTACTTTTCTAGATAAAACCATAGATTCCAGACTCTCATTCTGAGGGGTCTCTGAATGTGGGCAAGATAAGGGTTTGGAGAGAGTCAGGGGATCTCTGTTCTAATAACATAAAAGGGTTTCCCCCTCGGTCCGGCTGTTTGTAAAATGGGGAATAGGATTACCTGATCTGCATTGTAGGATCATACAGTGGAGATACCCACATACCTGGTACAAGTGAGCAGAAATGTTTTCACAGAAATTTAGATCACTGGCTTGGAGGAGAATGCCTCATACAATTGTTTTAGTTTCTAAATTAGAAAATTGAACCCCCAGTGACTTGACAAAGGAAGCATAGCTGTTTGGGGCAGAGTTATGGTTCAAACTCAGGTCTCAACTATTGGCCCACTGCTACTTCCACTATTGCTTCCATTCTCATGACCTTGGGGTAGTAGCAATTTTAGGTAATATGCTGATTTTATATAAATCCCTCTAAATCCATAGTCTTGACTCCTCCCTGTAAGCCCCGGAGAAGACTAGTTATTTGCCTTCTGAAGCTGGGAGAGTAATCCAGGTGGCCCCATCCAACTGCCTGCCTCTCTGTGCCTATGCCTGGGCTGCGGAAAGCTGCTAAAATTACACTTCTCTGAAGACTGGTACAACTACACCTTTAAGATCTCCAACTTCTGCTGGGCTCTCAGTGTTCCCTGATTATCCTTCTATTTGCCTAATGTGCTCTTTATCTCAGGCCTTCATTCTCCTTCAACTTCCTGTTCCCTACCTTCCTGCTAAGTCTCATTCAATGACCCCACTCTGTATTTCACAGAGAAAAATGAACGCTCTGAATCAAGGTCTCCCTCAAATTCTTGTCTCTACACCCTCACCTGGCATCTCTACTCACTTGTTCTCCTTCATATTTCTGTGAAATGTGTCCCTTTTCCCAAACTGATATCTACTCTCTGCTAGCAAATTGTTCCTGTTTTTTTGTACTTTTTCAGAGATCTCACTCTATTCACTGTGCTCCTTCTTTCTTATGTCTTTAACTTTGCTCTATTTGATGATCCTTTCCAATCTATGCTTAAGCCACTTCCACTGACCCCATATCTCCCTTTGGCTACTGACCTATCTTTCTCTTTTTCTTTATAGTAAATCTTCTTGAAATAAGAAGTCTATATTGCTGTTTCCATTTTTTTTAACCTCCCACTCATTCTTTAATCCAAAGTAACCTGGGTTTTACTTTTACTACCCTTCTAAATCTACTCTTGTAGGTCATAAGAGCTGAGCTTGTTGCAAAATTCATTGTATAAACACTTTATAAGCATAATCATATTTGGGCAGCATTTAATACTGATGATAACTTATTTTACCTTAAAATATCCTCATTGGTATATATACCATAATTAGAGGCCCGTTGCACGAAGAGATTCATGCAATAGGCCTTCCTTCCCTTGGCTTCCAGCACCGGTTTTCCTCCAGCACCCAGGACCCAGGCCTTCGCTCCAGCCAGAGTCTGCCATCTTCGTCTTTGCTGCAGACTCTGGAGTCTGCAGTCTTGTCTTCGCTGCGGCACTCGGCTCCTGTAGATCCCTTTGCCGCCCCCCCCCCCCCACCCTGCCCTCCCTCTCATAGCAGGCGTCCTGCCCTGCCTGGCCACTCCGTGCCGGAAGCAGCTGGGCAGCCACCATCTTTGGCCTTCTAATTTGCATACTCACTCTGATTGGCTGTGGGCATAGCGGAGGTATGGTCAATTTACATGTTTGTCTATTATTAGGTAAGATATTCTTTTGGTTTCCCCCATAACTCTCTGACTATTTCATCTCAGGTTTCTTTGCAATCTCCTTTTTTATCTGCCTATCTCTAGTGTTGATATTGGTTAGATTCTCCCCTAAACATTCTATTCGTTTCAGTATGTTTAATTTCCACTCATGTTCTGACTACTTCCAAATCTTTATTTTTAACATGTGTCTTTTCTAATCTTCAGACTCAGTTATCTCTATTTGGATGTTCATTTCTATTTTGGATGCACCAGCATCTCTAACTCAGTACAGGACAATTTCTCTTTTGCTCCAGACCTGTTCTTTCTTCCATGTTACTTATCTCAGTGAATGGCACCATAGTTTCCCAGTTGTTCAGGCCAATAAATTGAGATTCCTCCTTGACCCCTTTACCTAGTCAATGCTTCTCATATAATGTTTCCAAGACATTTTCACACAACCTTAAATATTTCTCACATCCATCCAATTTCCCCCGTACCTTAATCCCAGTCACTGTCTTTCTTGTTTGGATTACTCCATGGACTTCTCACTGATCTCTTTATCTCCTGTATTGCCATCAATCTACTTTTTACACTACAGCCAAAGTAATATTACTAAAACAAAAATCTCTCCAAGTCATTGTCTTGCTTCAAATTTCTGAATTGCTCTTACTTATCTGCAAAAGGCAGTACTTTGACTTCTTTTATGTGAATTACATGATCTGGCTCGTACTTATCAATTCTGCATCATCTTGCCTGTTTTCCCTACGTGTGCTCTTTAGTATAGTACACTTATTTCATTTCATCTAATGTGTTATGCTTTATCTCTCACAGACAACAAGGGCATATTGAGCATTTACTATGTGCTAAGCATTGGGCAAGATATTCACTTGTAGGCTTTTGTATGTGCCTTTACTATTTCCTCTGCCTTCATTTTTCTTTCCTTCACCCTCCATTTAATATAGCTAAATCTCACTCATTTATCCTGGACTTCCCCTGGGAAGTCTTCCCTGATAGGCTCCATGTTAACGGTTCCATGGCACCTGTGTGTCTTCTACAGCAGTGCTTACTGTTTTCTTTTATGGTTGCTTGCTTAATTACTAGTCTTCCACACAAGATTGTCTGAGTAAAGGTCACAGACCATTACCTGCATTGTTTACTACTATGTCTTTGTGTTGTAAACCACTTTTCCTTACAAGTTATCTGCAACTTATAGAACAAAGGAGGGTAAATATTTAATAGTATATATTTATTGAATGAATAGATAAGTGAATATTTAAGAAGTCTGAAGAAGAATGTTCATTATATTATCAGTAGATCATCATTCAAAGACTACTAATAATATAACATGCCTCTTACTCAAGGAGTTAAGAACAGCTATGTTTCAATTTTATCTTTTTTTATTCTGGAGATTTTTAGAACATTTCCAGAAAGATCTGGCATAAGGGAAGGGGGGGGGGTTTAGGTAATTTGTTGGCCTGGCACAATTATAAATTTCTGTAGGGAACCCCAAATTAGTCTCACAGTGACATAGTCGAGGGAGGGCCACAGCAGATGGTATCCAAGGACTAGGAGCTAGAGACTCAGAGAATATTGATATGGGTGTGACATCCAGCTCTCCCTCTGGTATGCGGGGAACAAGGAGAATGGGAAAGAAACAGAGAAAACTAGAAAGGAAGCACAGAGGTATGTATTGATGGTAAAAGTTCTGCAAACTGTATGTTTTTAATCTGTACAGCTTAATTTTAAAGCCTACTGGGCAGTAACATGTCCAACCTGTGATAAAAGGTAAAGCAAAGTTGCTGAATGCAAGGAGTTCTTATTAGTATAAAATTACCTAGAGGAACAAGAATAAAAAGTGACAGAGAATGACTTTATAACAAAGTTAATGAGCACAGGAATAAAGGGCCTGGGGCTAAAAGGCAAAACTTAATATTTGTGTAAGGGATAGAATAATAATCATTAATAAGACTGATAGCACATTGTTAATGGGATCAGAGCTAGCAAGTAGCAAAGATTCCAAAATGATTATTCTATTAGGTTCTTTATAATCTGTGGCTACTGTAAAAAAAAAAATCCCCTGGAAATATTCACATATCAAATCTAATGGTAGATCAGATTTAATAAGCACCATACTGTTTATTGAGTTTTATCATACGCTGTAAACTGTGCTAATACCTTATAAATGTTATTGGATTTAGTCTTCACATCAACCATGAAGTAGCTATTATTATTCCCCTGTAGGTGGGCATGATGGAGTAGATGTGAAGATGAGGAAAGGGACTAGAAAGTGAAACATGATTCTCCAAGTGGTTTGTTTTGTGTTGTAAACCACTTTTCCTAACATGTTATCTGCAACTTATAACAAAAAAATTAGGCAATATTACTAAAAGATCCCTGTTAGTGTATCTTGAGTGGAAAGCACTTTAAGCTAGCAATTAAAAAACACTTATTGAAAGAGTTCTCTGTATCTAATTTTCAAATAGACATTGGGGCATCATTTAAAGCAATATCAAGTCCAGCAAGCATGCTAGACATATAAACAACAAAATAAAATGCAAAGAACTAAGTACCATACTTGATACTGCACAGGGTATTGATTAAGCTGGTCCTCTCATCATCCCTTCCTCTTTCTCTGGAGATGCAAATCCTTTCTTAAAGGGAACCCATTCTATCCATGATCCTGAGTTTATCAACCTCAGGTATGGGTCTAAGACCAAGCCTCAGTCAATCAGAGAGAAAGTACTCCATTTTCTCACCTCTCATCTCATTCTGGATTCATTCAGGAATGCGCACGTGGCTCAAACCAAACCAGTTACATTCTCTTTCTCAGGAGTTTGAGTCTTGGGCTCAAGGGCACAGGGTGGCAACCTGGAGGAGTTGTTCCTCTCTGATGGCAGCGATTTGGAGCGATGACTCATTGTCCTCCACCACCAGGACTCCTTGAACTGTACTGTTTCTGTCCTTCTGGAGGCCTGATGTCCAATTCCTTCCACAAGTCTGGGAGAGACTTTGAGTTCATAAATGAGTTTCTCTGTCTAATCATATTTTCTTTTTTTCTCTCTCTCCTTTTTTGGTTGTTACTTTTGTTTGCTGTCTGATAGCTAGTGTCTGATTTTGTTGCTTGAGGCCAAAAGACCCCACCTGATGTAGAAGTTGCTATCAGGAGTGAGGTATAGCAGATAACTAAAGCTCAAAGATGGAATCCACTGAATCATGGTGGGGCTGGGACAGGGAGGCTCCTCCCACTCTGACTGAGAAGTCGGCATACCCATTAAGTGGCAGCTTTTTACAATGTCAGTGCTTGCTGTTGGTGGTACAGAAATATGTCTATTAAAGCTGCAATTATGGAAGGTTTTCTGGAAAAATTATGAAATTTGCTGATTACTTAAAAAAAGTAATAAAATTAATTTAAATGTTAGACCATTTTTGGTACATCGTATAGTTAAATGGAAAGTACAGAGAGATCCCCCATCTCCACACACACACAACCGCAATAAGGTATAAAAAAGATACCAGCCAGGGTTTAAGCCAGACCATCTGAAGGCAGAGAGGAGAGGAGAGAACTCTGCTGTGAGAAGGGTCTAATTGAGGGCTATGCGTATGACTGTCAAGGAGGCCTCTCACTAAGGGATAGAAGTGGAAAGAGTAACCCTGACCCTAACCTGCATTCAAACCTAACCATGCCTTGACACATTCTCTGATTCAATTACTAGTTTGTAGGTTTCCTAGAAAGCTAGTGCAGCAGCCAATTGAAATTTTAAGGTTCTTCCTTTGCAAGAAATTTTGTAAACAAGGATTGGGCTGCTCTGGCAATTCAGCCCCCAGAAAAGAAACATTCTTCAATACTTCGCTCCCATGTGATTATGAGGAGCAGTGGACATGGATAATCTTCCCAGAGGGCAGAATCAGGGTGGTTATGTTAACTGACCTAGTGGCCTGAATAAGAAAACTTTGCAACCCCTATGAGCAGGATAGGATATATGTTTGTGAACAGTCACCATGGTCGTTCTTGGAGTATTTATCATGCTTTATCTCCACCCCTATATATCGAGTATGTTGATTTTACAGGCTGCCATAGCATCAAGAACCTCACTTGCTTCGACTGAGACCAGAGATTCTGAATATGGAGAAGGACACAGTAATCAATCAGACTTTCGGATCATCTTTTTTGAATAGTGTGCTTTTGGTTGTTAGTAGAAGAGTTCTTAGTGAATGTGTTTTGGAAATAGTATGTATGAGAAAAAGAGTGATATGAATGTAAGCCAGACTAGGGGTGGAATGTAATGGAAATCTGTGATCTTCCCAGCATTCCTTATCCCCTCTGTTAAAAAAAAAAAACAGTTTTGTGTGGGGTCACCATTTTGTTTGTTTAGTGTAGGCTGATCATTCGTTTTCTCTCAGTATCTTCTCCACAAATGGGGGAGCATATAACACAGGCTGTCCATGCTAAATCCCTCCTTCCCCCTAGTCACCATGACTGCTAGGGGTGGACGTGGAATCTAAGGCAGGCTAATTAGGATGCGCTCTGTGACCTTTCTGTTAGCACTATTGGGGAAAATGCCTTCTTTTTACTGGAATTACTAAACCAATAGAATGTGAGTCTTGAGCTGCCCACAGCCACAGGCCTGCCATGTGGAGAGAGCCTTTCTGGAGAATGAGAGAGAGAGAGACAGCGAGTAAGTGAGCTAAAACTCTGATGACACATTTTGAGCCCTAGGATATCTAAAGTCACCCCCCACCCCCTTGCTGTCATATACTTTACAAAGTAGTAGAGAGCAAAAAAGGATAAATACTTAATTATCCGCCTTGAGGAGAGCTTCAAAGAGGATGAGACTTTTGAGGTGGGTTTTGAAGTAGGAGCAAGCGTTTTCCAGTCAGAGTGTGTTGGTAAAAGGCATCCATGCAGAGGTAACAGCATGATTGAAGGCAGGCTTGCCAGAGTATGCACTGTATCAAGGGAATGGACATTTCAAACATTGGGGGATGGGGTGGAGAGGTGAAGAATCATTCTTGAAAGGTAGTGTGGAGCCTGATTATGTGAAGCCTTTTGTTTGCTATGTTGGTGGTTCTAGCTTCACCCCACACCCTTGGAGGGTATTTAAGTACAGAGCATCATGATCCCACTGGAGGGGAGAGGCAGGCTTGGGTGATGGGAAGAACAGAGGCTCAGGGGCCAAACTGCCTGGAAGCAAATCCTGGCTCTGTCATTTATTCCTTGTGTGACTTTGGGGGAAGTATTTAACCTCTTTGTGCCTCTGTTCCTTCATCTGTAAAATGGGGCTGCTACTAACAGCACTAACAGTACTTAGAGGCTTGTTATGACTAAATAAGTCAATGCAAAGCACTTACAAAAGTGCTCAACTCCTGCTAACTGCTCAGTAGCAGCATTATTAAATGTGATTTAGGAATAAAATTCTGGGGAGAGAATTGAGAATTTTGTCAAGTGGTTGAGGAAAGAAACCATTGATCATTTGCAAGTATTATCCCTTTAACATGGATTAATTTCCCACCCTAGAAAACTGTCCTCAAGCGGACAGAGAGGTGCCAGGAGAATAGGATGCAGGACTGGTATGTTTGGGGAGTAGAATGGGAAGAGAATAAAATAACAAGTTTGGAGCATGCAATGTCACCCAGAAGATAGGCATAGCTGCACTTCTCAAGTTGGGGTGCTTAGGCAGCTAGGGAATGGCCTGAGATACTGGAAAATTGCGGAAAATTGCGGTGGTTTGGGAGAGAAACTCCAAAGTCCAGCAGCCAATGGGAAATTTTTGACTAGAGATGGCCTTGACAGTGGAAGAGTCTTTGAAGATGTGAGGAATAGCTTCTCAAATGAAACTGCAGACAAGGGTCTGCAGGAGGCCAAAGCAATAGCTCAGAGGGCAAGGGGCCAGATCATTCAGTTAACACCATAGTGAGAAGTTCCACAGGATCCTTAATAATCACAACTAGCCAGGAATTTCATTTGATACCCTCTCACCCAGAACACAGGTTTAACAAACGCTTTAGCCCCAGATGTCAGCAGCAGGGAAGGCAAAGTCCCTGCGGGCCACTATCAGGCTTAAGGCAGAGACAGAGAAAAGTTTTAAAGTACAGAAAGATAAGGAGAAAGCAAAGGAAGGAAAGGGTGTATAAGAGCATAGAAATGGAGAAAGAGAACAAAGAGGTGTATAAGGTGAAAGTGGAATAAATAATTAAAACTTGATATAATCTCTAAAGACCATTTTCCTACTCAGTCTAGAGAATTTCACCATGA
Organism: Cnephaeus nilssonii; assembly: GCF_951640355.1. Classification (NCBI taxonomy): domain Eukaryota; kingdom Metazoa; phylum Chordata; class Mammalia; order Chiroptera; family Vespertilionidae; genus Cnephaeus; species Cnephaeus nilssonii. Next base: position 41,001,444 of record NC_137073.1, read on the forward strand.
AGTCTATTTCAGTTTCTCTGCTGCCCTCATTTAAATTGTTGCCTATTACTCTGGCCTCTGTTGCTTAGTGGTTAGAGCATCAACCTGCACACCTAAGGGTCACAGGTTTGATTCTCAGTCAAGGGCACGTGTCTGGATTACAGGTTCAATCCCTGGCCTGGGTTGGGCTTGTGCTAGAGGCAATCAATCAATGTGTCTCTCTCACATTGATGTTTCTCTCTCTCTCTCTCTCCCCCTCCATTACGCCTTTCCACTTTCTCTAAAAAGCAATGGAAAAAATATCCTTGGGTGAGGATTTAAAAAAATATAATAAAAATAAATAAATTATTGCCTCTCTTGCCATTATACTTACAATATATATATTCACAGAATTTTGCTATATATTAAAAATCAACATTCACTTAAATTTGCCACATAAGCTGAGCCTACCCTCAGTTGGGGCAGTGTAGTAATAACAATCGGGAAGACTTTCTTGACAGTTGAGAACTCCACAATGGCTACAGTCTCCATTCACACGTGGTTTTGAGGAAGACTTTATATGTGTATTGCATACACTAGATCAGCAGGAGTCTGCTTTGGAGATAGGAATTGTCCAGCTTTCTGTTGCCCATAGTATTTAAAACAGTATCTTCCAGATAGTAGCTGCTCAACAAATATTACTGAATTAAGAATTATCTACTTGCTGCTGCTTAAAGCACCATAGTAGCCAGAGAAGAAAAAAATGTCGTTGAGCTGACTGGCTTTGCTTTGTAGCTCCATCAGTCACTACTCTGTGACTTTGAGCAAGTTACTTTATTTCCATAAGCCTTCATTTTTTCATCTATATCATGGAGATTAGTAACATTACTCTACGGGGTTGTACTGAAGATTAAATGAGCTGATGTATAGCATGAGGTATAAGGTAAGTGCTCAATAAGTGTTGGCTATAAAGAAAACTAGACTCCCCCTTTCCAGTGTAGTTTTAAACTACTGTCAATTACAATTTTAAAAATTCACAAAGTTTACAAATATATGCTGTGACATGTGAAATTTGGAGGAAAATGCCACTTTAAGCATTAATACTTCTGTAGCATTCTGCCTGCCTCCGGTATACAATCAGACTTTACCACTTAAACAGTAGTTGGTCCTTGAAGGGAAAGTGAGAATGTGAGAAACCTGACCTCAAAGCCAAGCTCTGACATTTACTAGCTGTTTGGTCCTAAACAAGCTGCTTATTTAACTGCATCTTAGAAAGATCTAGTCTGTTTGGATTTTTATTATACTTTTAATACACAGAGTAGAATGTAATATATAGCAAACATGCAGTAATTATCTATTGAATCAATATATCTATAAAATGAGATCTTGTAACAAGTGAAAAAAATAATAGTTAATGTTTTTGGAATGCTCACTGCGCACTAAATGTAAGGCACTATTCTGATTGCTTTACGTTTGCTAACTCATTGAATTCTCACTGTCTTTCTGTGAGGTAGGTAGGATTATCATCTTCATTTTGCAAATTGGGGCAGAGATTAAAGACATTGCACAACACTAAAGATAGAACTGAACAAAACCAAATTTTCCCTAGATAATATGGCTTCAGAAACCAAACTCTTAACCACAATGGTATACTGACCCTCAGTGTGGATTTCGTAATTGCCTACCAAACATCCCATTCCCTTATCGTTTGATAACTATACAAATTTTCATTGATCTATTGAAACCTCCCTCATGTGAAGTCCATGTGCTTTGGGAAAAGCAACAAAAGGGTCAAGCCTAAGATAATAAGCATAACCCCATTCCCTGAACATGATGAATAGTTTAGGAGTCAGCATATGACTCAATTTAGGCCAATGATATTAAAGAAGATATTTTCTTGGGGTTTCTAGGAAAGAGGTTTCCTAACTTTCTCATTCATCCTAGAGAGCTCCTGGAGGTGATTCCCCGCCACACACACATACACACACACACACACACACACACACCCTCTCTGTCCTCTGTCTGTGTCCATGAAAGGGAGTCTGATTTAGAATGAAGCTGGCACTGGGGAAGAGGGAGTACACAGGAAGAAGCTAAATCTTTAATGATGTCACTGAGCCACCAAACCAAGTCCTAACTTTTGTTTTTGGTAAATGTACTACAAAAAAGTTTTTTTCTTCAACCATTTGTGAGTAAGGTGCCAATATTATGGCAACTTAATACTTCAGAATTTATTTTCTACAAATGAGGATGTTCTCTGGAATAACCAAAATGGAACTATAAAAATTAGGATATGAATATTCATTACTTTCATCTTATCCTCAAATCACATTCAAGTTTTGTCAGTTGTCCCAATAATGGCTTTTATAGCAAGATAATCCAGTCTAGAAGTTTGCATTGCGTTTAGTTTTTATGTCTCTCTGCCTCTTTCAATCTAGATCAGTCCCTCAGTTCTTTGCTTTCATGCTCTTGATGTTTTAGAAGATTACATGCTAGTTCTTTTGTAGAATATCCCTCAATCTGAGTTTGTCTGGTGTTTGCTAAGGATTAGATTTAGGTTATGCATCTTTGGCAAGAATGTCACAGAAGTGAGGCTGTGTTCTTATCATTGTGTCTCATGAGTGGTGCACAGTGCCTATACTGATGCCCTCCTCACCTCGATCAGGTTCCATACCCCACATAGAGCATTCCACCACCTGCTATAAAACCCTCCTCCTGCTGCTCAGTCTTCAACATTCTGCTGTGGCCTGCTACAGCTCCCATCTTCCCCCCCTACACAAGTGGCTACATTGCTCAGGCTCTGCCTATTGGCTTTTGAACCGAACTATTAGGAACAGAAAGGAAGAAAGGCAGAGGGAAGGAATAGGAGAGACAAGGAAGCTAATGAGAAAGAGGACGAAGAAGAGGAAGAACAGTCAAACACTAACTTTGAAGCCTACTATACCTCTTGATTCTCAGTTACAACAGCCAATTGATCTTCTTTATAGTTTAAGGGTAGAAGGTAGGAGAGAGTATTAGCTCCATTCTACCAATGACCTGAGGCTAAGAGAGATTAAACCAATTATCCAAGTCCTTGAAGTAGGTGACAGAGACAGTATTTGGATCTATCAGTCTGGCTCCAGGCCACTGCCTTCAGCTGTGCCTAAACACTGAACTGTGTGAGTGCTCCCAAAAGCTCTGGATTGATTCTGAGGCACTGCATCAGATTTTCTGCTTTCCCAAGACTAGTTACTTTCTGAAGGCACATTTTGCTTAGCATTGATTTCAAATGCATTATGTCTAGTTCCTTGAAATTTTTCAATTGAATTGATTTAGGATTAAGTAATGGATCTTTCAGAGAAGTTTAGACAATGAACTTTATTTTGGTATGCTTCTCAACATTTGGCCTAAGTTTAGCAATAAAGTCACATCCCAACCCCACCTAATATAAATTCTTTTAAGTTGGTTCTGTTGCTGGACAGAGAGAATAGAATAGGTGAGCGGGTCTGCACATTTTATCTATCTTCACTCTCACCATAGGTCCAATACTAAACAAAAGTGCAACAATTTTCTTGATGACTAAAAGAGATGGGCCCACCCATGGGACACAAGAAGCTCACCCATGACCAAAAACAGGTTTTACACTAGCAAGATATTAAACCTCAACAACAAATATGGTGCTTAATGTATCTACACAAAGCTTTAGTGCCCAAAGCTGTGGCCCATTTTCGAATGCTAAAAATGTTACCAATACAGAAAGGACTTAGGCGGGTTTTTTGTTTGTTTGTTTGTTTTCTGTCTTCCAGTGATTCAGGTTCAAAGCATACCCAGCTTTAAGTTATAAATTAAGATGAGAAATAAAGAACAAGTAACTATATAAAGAAGACTAATAAATATGTGTTATCTTAGGGTTATATTTGACTAGTGAATCTTTACCAAAAATATACAATTAAGACAAGAAAACAACTGAAAAAAAAACCAACTGGATTTGAAATAGTGGTACAGGGAAAAAGGCAATTAACTGAAAAATAGGGATCTGGTGTCTTGCAAAACAACCACCCTACTTCTGTTTTTTCCATTATCCTGGAGCTGGGTGTGCACAGGAGTCAATGCCATTAGATCCAAAGGAAAGTCATATAAATCATGGCATATCCTTGGAGACCAAGTGAGCTCTCACCCTTCCAAGACCTGTCTGGAGGTCATGACTGGATTAATGAGAAGTCAGGGTGAATGGGCTAAAAGTATATTCTGCTTTCAGTGCCTGTAGCTGACCAAAATAAAAAACATTTTAAGGGTCAAATGCTGTGGTTTTATTTAAAATGTTGAATGCATATTTCTGATTCCTGCAAAGGAACTCACAGTGTCAGGTAGGCACATGTGTACAATAATAAATAGAAAGCAACAAATGTAGTTCAACACATCTTTCAGCAATATTTTTAAAAATGATTTTTCCATCTGCCTTCCTTCATCTTCGAACTTCTACAACCCACTCTACCCCCCCCCCACACACACACACACAGTTGACTCAAAAATATAACCTAAAATTTGTTAAGTAATCTGTATAAAATGAGAGAATAATTAGGATTTTAATTTAAGGCAGCATAGCTGTATGTGTGAACAAGCACATATGTTTGTCTAGTGCTGGAGCTAGTCATATAGAAACTAAATTTTCTGCAAAATCCATGAGAAATCTGGTGTTTTAAAAAGTATGATATCAACAAGAATCCGGCTTTTCAAATATCCTTGTAGTCTTGCTGAACCACAACAGCAAGTCACCTCAGAGTGCACTGGGGCAAATCACATCATGTCATTATGTCAGGGACCATAATGAAGCACAGGGGCTGATTGAGCCAACAGGCCTCAACGCTAATCTCCATGCCAGACTGGAGGCTTGAGAAGTTTTCTGATGGGAATAAAGGGAAAGAGATTGAAAGCTGAAGTTAATGATTAAAACAAAATGAACCCCATAGGTGAAATTATTCCAAGAGCAGCATGTCTCATAGCCAAAGTTTTGATGATTAATAAAATGACTAGAACAGGTCTGAAATTCCCAGGCTGCCTCAGGTCACTGAGTAGTAGGGTCAGTCAATGTATAGCGGGTGTGCCTGCTGCCTGGGGCCAGGCCAGAACCCACTGACCAGAAATGCATGGTGGCTGGGAAAAATATGGGTCATTGCAAAGGAAATGGTTCTTTTATGTTCCTAAAATTGGAAAAAGTAGAACTGTATGCATGTTTTATTCATGTCCTATTCATTAATTTTTATTTAAGAAATACCCCCAATAGCATATTACCTTTTTAAAATTCATGAAAGAATAGTATTTTTTAAGGATAAATAACAATATCTAAGTCTATATACAAAAAGTCCTGCCAGCCAATCATCATAATAGGTCTGTTTAAAGGACATTATTTTAGTTCCCTTCATTTTTTTTCCTGAATAAAAAGTGACACATGTTCATTGTCAAAAAAAAAAAAAGAAAAAGAAAAATAGAGAAAACAATATGGAAGCAAAGAAACAATCACTGATATTTCTGCTACCAATAATAACTATTTCCCATATTTAAGTATATTTTCTTTTCAGTGATTTTCCACACATACAGATTTCTTCCATAGTTAAAGTTATAATCTACATACAGTTTTATATCCTGACTTACTTAATGATATGCATTTCACCATTAAAATTACTTATAAGTATTTATAATGGCATCATATTTCGCTGTACTTATAGATTACAATCCATTTTCATTTTGTTGGACATTTTCTTTTTTGTTATTATTAATCTGTGATGGAGATATTTTAAAATTAATTAATGTTTATTGAATTTATTGGGGTGACATTGGTTAATAAAATTATATAGGTTTCAGGTGTACAATTCTATAATATATCATCTGTATAATGTATTGTGTGTTCACCACCCCAATGTGAAGGAGATCTTTGAACTGGGATCATTGTTAACATTTTTTACTATCTTTAATAATTGATCCTATGAATTTTTAAAAACTCATGCTCCTATTTGGGGGCAAATAGGGCCATCAAATGAATGTGCAGTACATTCCAAAGGTGGAGCCCTCTGTGGGAAAATTCTTGACCTTATTTCCCAGTTTAACCATTTGACTCACAAGTTAATGTGTCAAATACATACTGTGTAATTCGCAAAAAGCTTTCTTGATCCAACTTCCTCCAGTGCTCATGTGAGGTGTAGAAATGCAACACTGTAAGGCTGAGTAACTCTTTCCATAGACACTACTACAGCTAGATAAATGATACCTTGGGAAAGTTATACATTTCTATCACTTGATTTCAACTAGAGAATGTAATACCACAATTCTGACTCCTCTGTCCTCATCAGATCACAAACAATGATAGACTTTCCACCTGATTTGACATGGCAGCTGAATCTACTGTATCCATTTCTGACTTCACAAGACTGTCGATCTCACCACGGAATAATATAAAACCCACATATACAGAGTCTCTTGCTTACTTGCCAGATGGAGAAAAATGGCTACTATGACCAATTTGTAAGCTTGAGTATCTGATCAGAGAGGGGAAAAAAATCACTATTCTCATGACCAAGAATGGAAAGAACCATGTGATAATCCACAGATGATGAATTTATGGAGAAAGAAAAAAAAAGAGGAATGGTTAGGCTGACAACACAACCTATTGCTAGACAAAGTTAATGCTTACTCCTGTAAACATAGGGAAGCTATATATGAACAAAACTGGATGTGCTCTAAAAAGCATTTCTTCTCAACTTTGCAGAATTGCTGTAGCCCTAAAACCCTTTGATAAATGAGCTTTTGAAGGACATGTTTAAGTAGCAGGTCAAGGGAAGGCAAAATATACTATAGGTGAGGGAATTAATCTTATCAGAGTGTAAATATTTTAAAGTATAAATCTGCACAGGGTAAGACTATGGTCATTACTATCTGTTTAGATCTGGCATAGAGTTGTACATATTTAGGCAGCCTTTTTACTGTGATGATAATATGATAATATGATTGGTGTAGGGGTAATAACATTTTGAATTTATATAGTACCTTATAGCCAAGGAGGTTGAAGAGTAGTAGAATATGCCACCTCAAAATATGTCACCTTTGTGTAAGGATTATTTTGAGCTGAAGGTAATTCAGAAGCAGATACAAGAAAAGCTCTCTGCGCTTCCTCTATTTGCCTGAAAGCAGGATATAAATTTGTAGAGGTGTTTTCAGTTCCTTCTACCAGGACAGAAGTTGATCACCAGAGACAACTCTAGACCCTTATCAGGTCTGAGACAGCCCCAGAGAAACCTATATAACAAACCTTGCTGAAACTAGCCCTCATCTACTATGAGTTTCCCCATATAATTGTCTTCCCACAACTTGCTACCCCTAGTAAAGCTCCTTTGTCTTGTCACTTCTCTAAAAATGTATTGTTCTTTTGTTAAGATGCTACATATGCCCAAGTTTTAGCCACCCCTTTGAGTTAGTCATCGCTGGGTGCTACTCCCCTGTGTATGTGGGATGTACATGTTCATAAACTTGTTTGTTTTTCTCTTGTTAATCTGTCTTTTGTCAGTCTAATGTACAGGGCCCCAGTCAGAGAATCTAAGATGAGTAGAGGAAAAACATTTCCCCCCCTTTTTTATAGAGTGCCCACGTCCACTATTTTATTTTGGTGTACACATACTAATACACATTACAAAACCCAAGGGTGGATAGACATTGTATTTATATGAGAATACTGAGATTCAGATAAAATTCATACAATATTTCACAGCCAGTAAGAGAGGGGTCTGGAATGAATACCACGGTTTTCTCATTTTATGTCTTTCTGCCATACTTCTGTACACAAGACGAAATCCTAACTTTACCCAGCATCAAGGAACTCCATCTGGAACTCTCATACAAGGGACTTGAGGGTGGCGCTTCCACACCCAACTGAGACTGAAAGAGGTGGGTGGCAGAAATAGTCCATTCATAGATGGTTAAATGAGCCTTTCAATGGTTAGTCATAAGGAGAATAAATGTTTCTAAAATGGTTCCAAGAGGAACTTTGTGGTTTAGGTTCTTTGACCATTGAGGTCTAGCTTTCCTTTCCCTATATCTTTAACCTTTATTTTCTATTTAGTTTGCTTTTCAGTTAAGGTCAGAGTCAGTAAAAGTATCACCCAATATCAGAGAAAAAGGAGCAGGAAAGCAATATGGACTTTGAGGATATAGGCATGTGTTTGGATTTTCAGTAATTTTGGATGCATCAACAAAGAGGGAAGTTGGTAGAGATGAATGGAATAATGTATGTGAGAGTATATTGATATTAGAGTAGATCATTTTTGTTGTTATGACTAGGAGGCTATTTTTAATGATATTCTGGATAGGTGTATTTGTGTCTGCATGTGTCTCCGTATGTGTATATGTCTATGTATGTTTGATGTATATATTGTTACATGTGCATGTGTGTATGTGGTGTATGAGTGTATGTGTATGAATGGACATTTTGCACTGTACAATAAAATGTTTGGGCAATTGGTTAGAGCTACAAATTGATGGACTGAACTGATCTGATATTTTTATTTTTTGCACATGAAATATAGCTATAATATTGGACTCTGTGAGTTGAATTAACATTTGTATATGAACTAAGGATAAATTATTAATAACTTCCTAAGGCTTTGGTCTTCTTTGAAGCTTTTGCCGAAAAAGAGAGGGAAGATCTTAGGGACTGCTTGCATTTGAGGGTATTTGAGTCTGGCCTAATCACCCACTTGCTAATTATAGTTCTGCAGAGCTTGGGTTAAGGGTATAACCCTGGGTCCTCCTGAATTGGTGCATGGCCACCCCTCTAATCTGAATCTCTCTTTTTTTTTTTCACCTCTTCTTAATAGACCAGCAGAGACATTAGGTAGTACACTAAATTTATCTACTTCCTTAATTTTCACTGCCTGCATAATGGAAAGACTGAAGACTTCCCTCCAATATGGTGCTTCCTGTCTGACATTGCCCCCAAATACCTCTTTTCTATCCCTTGTCACAATGAGTGTCACTCTTTGTTGTCATGTTTCACTACTGGACTCTGGGTACCACAAGGGCAGAAGCTGTCATATCTGTGCCTGGTGCATGGTACATGGCCATCAACTAAATACTGGCCTGAAGGCACAAATGAATCAATAGCAGACAACGGGGGAAAGCTCCCCGGATCTAATGCAAATGCTGAGTATAAAGAATTAGTCCTGGACGTGGAATCCCTCTCCTCTGCTGATGAGGCAAACAAAGCCAATTTTTAAGATAGCTACATATATCACAAATAACATTAGTGACAGAATTTAGTGCAGAAATGAGACAGCTCATGTAAAAAAGAACCTCTTGTCTATGTGAAGTTTCAGCTTATTTTGCTGAGTGTAACATTCTTTTATATACTTTTACACAAAGGAATGAAGCATGCTTTATTATATTGGCATAAATGCAGGATGAGGAACTTTGAAAAAGAAAAGCAATTGAAATTCTGTACAAAAACTATCTTAAAAGGCTAAGGCATGCATACCGTTGTATATTTAGGAGTAAAGTAACCATAAAAAGGAAAGGAAAGAGGCAGGAAAACTCCTTCCTATTTATACCAGTAAAATGTAAATGCATGTCATTTCCTTATGAACATCATCATATTTGATTTGTAGAGCACTGTTTCCCAGAATTTAAAATGCAACAATCCATAGAGAGAAATTATTCCTCTGGCAACCAAGCCTTGAAAAAAATTAGAATTAAAAGCAAATACACAAGAACAAAATAATTTTCAACTCACAGACTGAAAATCAAACCAATTTTATTTTAAATTATTAGCAAGAAATGCCCTGCCTATTTACCACCTGCATTTTTCCAATAACTTATAATTAGAACCCAGCAGTAAGTATTGATTTCCAATTGATAGATATCACCTGTGCCCTAATAAACTGACAGACCTTTAGAAATCTATCCAGGGAGACTTTAGAATACATGGCATGAGTTAAACATATTTTATTTAACACCAGAGGAAATTTGCATTTCATCTCTCAGGCTTTTACAAAGCTGCTGTGAATGATTTAGCTGAGCTTTTAGATTTCAGAGTCATTTCATTTCAATTTGGGCACACTCTTGTATAATTCTTAGCCTTTGTTCAACCAAATGTGGACGCCCGACATTTAGCATGTGGAATAACATGTCAAAAATATGGGACGCTTAAATTCACGGTTTGTGGGTTTAGTAAAGATGTGAAATAAACCCTTTGATGCGTGTAAAAATCACAGCAAATGCAAGTGAAACCTAATTGTAAAATGTAAATGAGGTCTAATTGTTTACCATGCTCTTGTAACTGGAATCCTGCTGGGTAATCTGCCACAGCATCCCCTAGGAAGTGGTAATGCCACCTTCAATGAAGTCCAGGGAGGCTTGGCTCCTACAAATGCGATCATTGTTTATGAGCGAGTGGGTGGAGCGTTTCTCCAGGCGCGAGATCTTCTCTTTTATATGGTTGGCAGCCTATTGAAGGCATGGCCACTGAGGACCGAGTATCTACACAGGAAAGGCTAGGTTTGAAGATAGGAAGCAAAGAATTAGTGTCCCTGAAAGATTGCTCTAAGCACACTGAGGATCCTAGGTTAATGTATTATTTTATCAGCCTCACTTTATGATTTTTCTATGCCAAGAAAAAAGTGATGTGAAGATCTCCTCATTGAATACTTTGCATTAGTAATGTGCCAATAACTTCCATTTAGATGTTTGTAGCACAACCAAGGCTTTTTTAATTTTTATTTATTATTATTTTTTGTTTTGCTTTGTTTTTAAGGGAGACAGCCACACAGGTTTAATATAAAGTATGGGCCCTTGAGCATTTGTATGTGAATTTTGTTTGTATTCTGGGGAAAAAGGATCCTATTACTAGGTTCCTTTGTATAATAATCATTTATTAAAATAGATTCTGTGGCAATGAAATACTGTACTTGAATTCTAGCACAAAGTCTTTAAAAAGCTTAAATATCAAAACAATAAAAATAATTAAGGCAACAAAATAGCTTTTTCTAGCTTAATCACAAGTTGATCCAAAAATGCACTTCAATGATTTTTCTTTCCTCCAGAGACACTTTGCGTAAAGCAAGGAGAGACTTTTTCCTGGGTCATTATCCAGCCCGGCGTCTCTAGGAACCTAGCCCCGCTGAACTGTCTGGCAGAGGAGATGACTTGTCTACTTTTGGCGCGTTTCCCTCCTTCCCTCTCTCCCTATCTCCGTCCCCTCCTGTCTTCTCCAAACTTTTATGAGGGTTTACTATGCTCCAGGCACTGTGGACAGATAGCAGACTGAGCTCAGCTGTAGATCCTGAAATCAAACAGCTGATGAACTAGGAAGGGAGACAACACATAAATAATTGTAATCCAGGGGAGAAAAGTAGCATGTTTCATAATTACTGAAAAGTTGCAAGAATAGGGCATAAGTCACCTGAACACCCTGCGCCCAGAGACTGAATTCAAATTCTGCCAATCGTTCCAGCAATGTCCTTCGTAGCAAAGGATCCAGACCAGGACCACGCATTGCTCCATTTGGCACCTTGCTCTAGTCTCTTTGATGGGGGACAATTCTTCAGTATTTCTTTGATTTTCATCATCTTAATCATTTTTGAAGATTGTAGGTCTGTCATTGGACAGAATGTGTCTTGATTTGGGATTGTCTAATGTTTCCTCATGATTAGATCCTGGTAATATATGTTTGGTTGGAATATTGCAGATACTGTGCTCTTTTTATTATATTCTTTTGGGTAGAATATGATGTCTATTTTTCCCACTGGTGGTGGTGTTTACACTTATCATTTGATTTATATAGTGTGTTAAACAAAAAACTTTCATGGCCGAAAGGTTTTCTGAAAGAAAGCTTCTATTTATTTACATCAGTATTCCCACATAGGTTCTTATTTTCTGAAAACCGCTATTATTCAGTGGGTCATAATCCATTCCTATTATCATTTGATGCTCAATTTCCCCCACATTTGGTCAGTGAGAGCTCCTTCAAGTTTGCTTCTGTCTTTTTGACATGACCCCATTATGCTTTGAGCATCTCCTTACTTTCCGGAACTGCATGATACTTCAGGCTCCTCTTGTGCACAACTATGTGCTACAGCAATCACCCATTTTCCAAGGGGCTCTGGCACAGTTAGCATGGCCTTTGAAATCCAAAATTTGGGCTGCTAGAGTGTCCTTACTCCCTCACTCTTCCAGTGGAAAGAGTTGGGAATATATACAGGGTGGGGCAAAAGTGGGTTTACAGTTGTCCGTATGGAAAATAATACAGTAATTAATAAATAATAACAGAAGAATAAACTCTGTTTCACATACTCGTAAATCCTTGTCTTGCTGTTTCTATTTGAAGGAGATCCTAATGGGCACCCAGTTGTGCCACTTTAGTGTAAGGATTATTTTGAGCTGAAAAGAATTGAGAATCAACAGAGGCAGAGAGAAGCTGTCTTGGAGCTTCTCTTATCTAACTAAAAGCAGCAACTCCTGGAAAATAGGGCTACCTGCCATAAATTCCTTCCTTTGGGCAGATTTACTCCCAGAAGGCAAATGTGAATAAAACCTACTGCAAATCCTTTCTCTGGGAGAATTTTATGGCACTGAAGGAGAAGGACCTTGCCTACTCTATACATAAACATTAGCACAAAATTTATCTCTCAATTGTTTGAAGAACCCATGTGTTTTTCCTTAAAAAACCTGCTTATTCTTCCCATAAGAAAGAAGCCTTTGCTCCCCTCTCCCTTTTCCCTACTAAGTTAGGAACATAGCCTTATTTAACTTTAATCATTTAGTGAGCCAGTTACTTTTTTTTTTTATTGGTTTCCACGTGCAAACAAATAAACCTTTTCTTCTGTTAACCTGTCTTTTGTCAGTTTAATTTGTAGTATCAATCACTAAATACCAGAGAGTAGAGGAAAAGTTTTTCCTCCTCTACACACCATTCTTAAACTCATGTCATCATCCTTATCCAATCCTAATCAAATCCCCCCTGAAAGACCTAACTTAATGCACTTTCAATTCTAAATAAACTCTGATCTTGCCTTCTACCTCTGAGATACTACCAAAGCTCTGTTGAGCTGGTGGGTGATAATTGGGAGCCTACACCTGACATTCTCTGTATCTATCTATTAATCATCTATCATCTATCTGTAATTTATACCATTTTTTAAATGGAAAGCTTGCAATATTTTAAAACTGTTACATGAAGAAATTGTTATTGGAGAGGATCCTTTAGGGATGCCATTTAGGAAAGTCTTTGACCTCTAAGTCAGTGTTATCTTTAATTAAAATACTGGCCTCAGTTTGGCTAATGTTCTCATCTTGTGGTTAAAAGTAAGAGGTATGCCTATTTGGGATTTAATAGGTCTGGAAGAAGACTGCGACAGGGTCTTGCTTAAACTGAGACCAATTGAAGACCTGGAAAAGACCCAAAAATAGTGTGCAATTGGTAAACTTCCTGAACATGCATTTTTTTAGCACAATGTATATGAGGACCTTTCTCTTTGTGTTTTGTTCTTTTTTTTTTACTTATATGATGTATCACATTTATTTTTTTATTTTTATTTTTTTAATTTTTTTATTAAGGTATTATATGTGTACATATCTTACCATTGTCCCCCACCCCCACCCCACACGCATACATGCCCTTACCCCCCAGAGTTTTGCGTCCATTGGTTATGCTTATATGCATGCATACAAGTCCTTCGGTTGATCTCTTATCTCCCCCACCTCTCCCTAACCTTCCCCCTGTAATTTGACAGTCTGTTTGATGTTTTACTGTCTCTGTATCTATCTTTTTGTTCATCAGTTTATAATGTTCTTTATTATCGATAAATGAGTGAGATCATGTGGTATTTTTCTTTCATTGACTGGCTTATTTCACTTAGCATAATGTTCTCCAATTCCATCCAGGTTGCTGCAAATTGTGTTTCGTTCTTCATAAACATGTTCAAAACCCTTCTAATATTATCATTTGCAATTCTTGATTCTTGCCTTCTGGGTGCCATGTGGTACTCCTAATCCAGGAAGATTTGAAAATGGAAGGGGCTTTTGGTAATTGTTTTTTAACTTTCCTTATACCCAGAAGGCATTTCTCAGGCCAGCCATTCCCCTGCCCTCACTGTTTCTTCCTCCCAAGCTCATGCGTTTTATCTCTTTCCCAGCAGGCATATCATTCTGAGATCTGGGTTCATTTTCTTTGAGTTGCTCTAGCTCTCCTCAGGGTAAAAACTTCAACTTTAGAAAACTTCATACATTTTCCTAAATATTTGGGAAAAAAAAAGGTTTCATGGTTAATTTTCATATGGAACAAATTTTTGAGGTTGTTAAAAACATTTAAGAAGCAAACATACACATCCTATCTAATAATAGACAAATATGCAAATTGACCATACCTCCGACATGCCCACAAGCCACGCCCACCATCCAATCAGAGCGAGTATGCAAATTAACCCAAACCAAGATGGCTACAGCCACAGAGAACAAGGTTTCCTAGGTAACAGAGGAAGCCAAGCTTTCTGCCTGCCCTGGCCAGGCCTGAGCCTCCACTCAAGCTACAAAATTTCAATTATAGAAGGTAAACAAATTCAAACAAATGGCGGCAGAATGGAGCTTGAGAGAGCAGGCCAGGGTTGCCGCCGGCAACAGGGGAAGCAAAGCTTTCCGCACACCCTGGCCGGGCCCACCCGCTTAAGGCAACAAAGTTTCAATTATAACCCCAACACAAATGGCTGCCGGCCTCGGAGGGAGCCCCAGGCTTGGCTCCGCTCCAGGCTACAAAGTTTCAATTGTAGAAGGAAAATAAATTCCAGATACCAGGGCCTCCACTTGGGTTGCCAGGGGGCATGGCTGGCTTGCAAACTACCACAGGCCCCTCGCTCAGGCTGCCCCACACCCCAAGGGAACCCCCACCTGATCCGGGACGCCCTTCAGGGCAAACTAGCTGGCCCCCACCCCTGTACCAGGCCTCTATCCTATCTAATAAAAGAGTAATATGCAGATTGATCATCACTGCAACACACAATATAGCTGCCCCCATGTGGTCAAAGATCCTGCCCCCATGTGGACACAAGATGGCCACCACAAGATGGCCAGCAGGAGAGGGCAGTTGGGAGGCACCCGGCCTGCAAGGGAGGGCAATTGAGAGGGACCAAGCCTGCAAGGAAGGGCAGTTGGAGGTGATCAACCCTGCAGGAGAGGGCAGTTAGGGGTGACCAGGCTGGCAGAGGAGGGAAGTTGGGGGCAAACAGGCTGGCAGCAGAGTGGTTAGGGGGTGATCAGGCTGGCAGGCAGAAGCGGTTAGGGGCAATCAGGAAGGCAGGCAGGCAAGCAGTTGGGAGCCAGCAGTCCTGGATTGTGAGAGGGATGTCCGACTGCCCGTTTAGGGATCAGACTGCCCACCGGGATCGGGCCTAAATGGGCAGTCGGACATCCCTTGAGGGGTCCCATATTGGAGAGGGTACAGGCTGGGCTGAGGGACAACCCCCCTCCGTGCACGAATTTCATGCACCGGGCCTCTAGTATTCCATATTTGAAAATTTGGTGAGTTTTAGTGAGAACATTGACCTGATTATAAGACAAAGACAGGAGAGGAGTCTTTGTATTTTACTATGTTGTATGATCATTTCTTGAAAAATAAAAATTTAAATCCTTCAAATTTGTTTGGTAAAAATATTTTATTAAATTGTATTTCTTTAATAAAGGTTCTCTAACAAAATAGAATTATTACCAACTTTAAACTACTTAGTATTTATCAACTCTTTATATTTCTGTTCACATCCTTTTCCCATTTGTCTATTATTCTATTAATATTTTGCTTATTAATTAGTAAGAATACTTTATGTAGTAAGGATAAGAATTCTTTATACTTGTGCATATGCAAATATTTTTGCTAATTTATTATTGTAAATAAGTATTATAAAAATACTTTCTGATATGCCAAATCTTTAGGTGTTTTATATTCAAATCCATAAACATTTGTTCTAGAATTCCTCTTATGCTTTATTTAGAATAAGTTTCATCTCCTAAAACAAAATATTTTGTTTTGTTTCCTTTTATTTTGTTTTGGTTTTTGTTCTGTTGAAACTCTAAGGTTGCAGTAATTGGAAAGATATTTTAGTTAGAAAATGTTTCAGAGCAAAATAAATTTACTACAAAGAATAATAAGAACTATAAAATTTTGGAGTTAGAAACTTTGAGCTTATTTAATTCAATTTAACCAATGTTAATTTATTGCCCATTATATAAAAGTTGTTTTGGTGGATAGTCTAAGCCAGTGGTTCTCAGTCTCGGCTGGACATTAGACTCCTCTGGGGAGCGGTCGATTATTCTGTTGACTGGGCCCTCTCTCCAGAGACTGATTTAATTAGTCTGGGTG